>NC_136875.1:0-693961 GCF_951799975.1 Gobius niger
AGTTTGATTGCGTAGTTTTTCCACAAAGTCAGTTTCAAGTTTCCGAATAAGCGTCAGTTTTCCCAGGTCTCACTTATGAAACAACCCAAAACCACCATTTTTTGGACTGGGATATTCATCCCTGACACCGACTCTGCATATGAGATTGTTTTCCGCTCAGACAATGGACAAAGCTGCGAGTTCCTCAAAGTGCGTGTTCTCAGCGAGAGAACGAGTTTGTGGCCATAAAAACAGATATTGCTGTATCTCCAAAACTATAAATGCTAGATGGCTGATTCTTTTGTATGTTTTACGGGGTCCACCCATGTACAAGAAACCAAGGTTTGGTCAAGTTTGATCGCGTAGTTTTTATACAATGTCAGTATCAAGTTTCTGAATAACCGTCAGTTTTCCCAGGTCTCACTTATGAAACATCCCAAAACCACCATTTTTTGGACTGGGATATTCATCCCTGACACCGACTCTGCATATGAGATGGTTTTCCGCTATGACAATGGACAAAGCTGCGAGTTCCTCAAAGTGCGTGTTCTCAGCGAGAGAACGCGTTTGTGGCCATAAAAACAGATATTAATGTATCTCCCAAACTATAAATGCTAGATGGCTGATTCTTTAGTATGTTTTACGGGGTCCACCCCTGTACAAGAAACCAAGGTTTGGTCAAGTTTGATCACATGGTTATACAGAACATTGAAACTGACTTTGTGGAAAAACTGTCACTTTTCTCAGGTCTCACTTGAGACTCCACAGACCCCACAGACTCCACAAAGTTCCACAGACCCCACAGACCCCACAGACTCCACAGAACCCACAGAGCTCCACAGGGCCCACAGACCCCACTGACCCCACAGACCCCAAAGAGCTCCACGGACCCCACCGACCCCACAGACTCCACGGACCCCACAAACCCCACAGAGCTCCACAAACCCTACAGACCCCACAAAACGCCACAGACTCCACAGACCCCAAAGAGCTCCACAGAACCCACAGAGTCCACAGAGCCCACAGAGCTCCAGAGACCGCACAGACCCCACAGAGTCCACAGAGCCCACAGAGCCCACAGAGCTTCACAGACCCCACAGACTCAAGAGACTCAACAGACTCCACAAAATCCACAGAGCCCTCAGACCCCACAGGCTCCACAGACCCCACAGAGGTCCACAGACCCCACAGACTCCACAGAGCTCCACAGAGCCCTCAGACCCCACAGACTCGACAGACTCCACAGAACCCACAGAGCTCCAAAGACCCCACAGAGCTCCACAGAGCTTCGCAGACCCCACAGACTCAAGAGACTCAACAGACTCCACAAAATCCACAGACCCCACAGAGCTCCACAGAGCCCTCAAACCCCACAGACTCGACAGACTCCACAGAGCCCACAGAGCTCCACAGACCCCACAGAGCTCCACAGAGCTTCACAGACCCCAGAGACTCAAGACACTCAACAGACCCCACTGAGCTCCACAGACCCTACAGACCCCACAAAACGCCACAGACTCCACAGAGCCCACAGAGCTCCAGAGACCGCACAGACCCCACAGAGTCCACAGAGCCCACAGAGCCCACAGAGTCCACAGACCCCACAGACTCCACAGACACCACAGGCTCCACAGACCCCACAGAGCTTCACAGAACCCACAGACGCTAGTTGGCTGATTCTTTAGTATGTTATACGGGGTCCACCCCCAGTAAAAGAAACCAAGGTTTGGTCAAGTTTGATTGCGTAGTTTTTCCACAAAGTCAGTTTCAAGTTTCCGAATAAGCGTCAGTTTTCCCAGGTCTCACTTATGAAACAACCCAAAACCACCATTTTTTGGACTGGGATATTCATCCCTGACACCGACTCTGCATATGAGATTGTTTTCCGCTCAGACAATGGACAAAGCTGCGAGTTCCTCAAAGTGCGTGTTCTCAGCGAGAGAACGCGTTTGTGGCCATAAAAACAGATATTGCTGTATTCTCCCAAACTATAAATGCTAGATGGCTGATTCTTTTGTATGTTTTACGGGGTCCACCCCTGTACAAGAAACCAAGGTTTGGTCAAGTTTGATCGCGTAGTTTTTATACAATGTCAGTATCAAGTTTCTGAATAACCGTCAGTTTTCCCAGGTCTCACTTATGAAACATCCCAAAACCACAATTTTTTGGACTGGGATATTCATCCCTGACACCGACTCTGCATATGAAATGGTTTTCCGCTATGACAATGGACAAAGCTGCGAGTTCCTCAAAGTGCGTGTTCTCAGCGAGAGAACGCGTTTGTGGCCATAAAAACAGATATTAATGTATCTCCCAAACTATAAATGCTAGATGGCTGATTCTTTAGTATGTTTTACGGGGTCCACCCCTGTACAAGAAACCAAGGTTTGGTCAAGTTTGATCACATGGTTATACAGAACATTGAAACTGACTTTGTGGAAAAACTGTCACTTTTCTCAGGTCTCACTTGAGACTCCACAGACCCCACAGACTCCACAAAGTTCCACAGACCCCACAGACCCCACAGACTCCACAGAACCCACAGAGCTCCACAGGGCCCACAGACCCCACTGACCCCACAGACCCCAAAGAGCTCCACGGACCCCACCGACCCCACAGACTCCACGGACCCCACAAACCCCACAGAGCTCCACAAACCCTACAGACCCCACAAAACGCCACAGACTCCACAGACCCCAAAGAGCTCCACAGAACCCACAGAGTCCACAGAGCCCACAGAGCTCCAGAGACCGCACAGACCCCACAGAGTCCACAGAGCCCACAGAGCCCACAGAGCTTCACAGACCCCACAGACTCAAGAGACTCAACAGACTCCACAAAATCCACAGAGCCCTCAGACCCCACAGGCTCCACAGACCCCACAGAGGTCCACAGACCCCACAGACTCCAGAGACCCCACAGAGCTCCACAGAGCCCTCAGACCCCACAGACTCGACAGACTCCACAGAACCCACAGAGCTCCAAAGACCCCACAGAGCTCCACAGAGCTTCGCAGACCCCACAGACTCAAGAGACTCAACAGACTCCACAAAATCCACAGACCCCACAGAGCTCCACAGAGCCCTCAAACCCCACAGACTCGACAGACTCCACAGAGCCCACAGAGCTCCACAGACCCCACAGAGCTCCACAGAGCTTCACAGACCCCAGAGACTCAAGACACTCAACAGACCCCACTGAGCTCCACAGACCCTACAGACCCCACAAAACGCCACAGACTCCACAGAGCCCACAGAGCTCCAGAGACCGCACAGACCCCACAGAGTCCACAGAGCCCACAGAGCCCACAGAGTCCACAGACCCCACAGACTCCACAGACACCACAGGCTCCACAGACCCCACAGAGCTTCACAGAACCCACAGACGCTAGTTGGCTGATTCTTTAGTATGTTATACGGGGTCCACCCCCAGTAAAAGAAACCAAGGTTTGGTCAAGTTTGATTGCGTAGTTTTTCCACAAAGTCAGTTTCAAGTTTCCGAATAAGCGTCAGTTTTCCCAGGTCTCACTTATGAAACAACCCAATACCACCATTTTTTGGACTGGGATATTCATCCCTGACACCGACTCTGCATATGAGATTGTTTTCCGCTCAGACAATGGACAAAGCTGCGAGTTCCTCAAAGTGCGTGTTCTCAGCGAGAGAACGCGTTTGTGGCCATAAAAACAGATATTGCTGTATTCTCCCAAACTATAAATGCTAGATGGCTGATTCTTTTGTATGTTTTACGGGGTCCACCCCTGTACAAGAAACCAAGGTTTGGTCAAGTTTGATCACATGGTTATACAGAATATTGAAACTGACTTTGTGGAAAAACTGTCACTTTTCTCAGGTCTCACTTGAGAATCCACAGACCCCACAGACTCCACAAAGTTCCACAGACCCCACAGACCCCACAGACTCCACAGAACCCACAGAGCTCCACAGGGCCCACAGACCCCACAGACCCCACAGACCCCAAAGAGCTCCACGGACCCCACCGACCCCACCGACCCCACAGACTCCACAGACCCCACAGAGCTCCACAGGGTCCACAGACTCCACGGACCCCACAAACCCCACAGAGCTCCACAAACCCTACAGACCCCACAAAACGCCACAGACTCCACAGACCCCAAAGAGCTCCACAGAACCCACAGAGCCCACAGAGCTTCACAGACCCCACAGAGCTTCACAGACCCCACGGACGCTAGATGGCTGATTCTTTAGTATGTTATACGGGGTCCACCCCCTGCACAAGAAACCAAGGTTTGGTCAAGTTTGATCGCGTAGTTTTTATACAATGTCAGTATCAAGTTTCTGAATAACCGACAGTTTTCCCAGGTCTCACTTATGAAACAACCCAAAACCACCATTTTTTGGACTGGGATATTCATCCTTGACTCCGACTCTGCATATGAGATGGTTTTCCGCTCTGACAATGCACAAAGCTGCGAGTTCCTCAAAGTGCGTGTTCTCAGCGAGAGAACGCGTTTGTGGCCATAAAAACAGATATTGCTGTTTCTCCAAAATAATTAATGCTAGATGGCTGATTCTTTAGTATGTTTTACAGGGTCCACCCCTGTACAAGAAATCAAGGTTTGGTGAAGTTTGATGACATGGTTATTCAGAACATTGAAACTGATTTTGTGGAAAAACTGTCACTTTTCTCAGGTCTCACTTGAGACTCCACAGACCCCACAGACTCGAAAAAAGTTCCACAGAACCCACAGAACCCACAGAGCTCCACAGGGCCCACAGACCCCACAGACCCCAAAGACACCAGAGACCCCACAGAGCTCCACAGACCCCACAGAGCTCCACAGAGCTTCACAGACCCCACAGACTCAAGAGAGACAACAGACCCCACTGAGCTCCACAGACCCTACAGACCCCACAAAACGCCACAGACTCCAAAGAGCCCAAAGAGCTCCACAGAACCCACAGAGCCCACAGAGTCCACAGAGCCCACAGAGCCCACAGACCCCACAGACTCCACAGACACCACAGGCTCCACAGACCCCACAGAGCTTCACAGACCCCACAGACGCTAGATGGCTGATTCTTTAGTATGTTATACGGGGTCCACCCCCAGTACAAAAAACCAAGGTTTGGTCAAGTTTGATCGCGTAGTTTTTCCACAAAGTCAGTTTCAAGTTTCCGAATAATCGTCAGTTTTCCCAGGTCTCACTTATGAAACAACCCAAAACCACCATTTTTTGGACTGGGATATTCATCCCTGACACCGAATCTGCATATGAGATTGTTTTCCGCTCTGACAATGGACAAAGCTGCGAGTTCCTCAAAGTGCGTGTTCTCAGCGAGAGAACGCGTTTGTGGCCATAAAAACAGATATTGCTGTTTCTCCAAAATAATTAATGCTAGATGGCTGATTCTTTAGTATGTTTTACGGGGTCCACCCCTGTACAAGAAACCAAGGTTTGGTCAAGTTTGATGACATGGTTATTCAGAACATTGAAACTGATTTTGTGGAAAAACTGTCACTTTTCTCAAGTGTCACTTGAGACTCCACGGACCCCACAGACTCCAAAAACGTTCCACAGAACCCACAGAACCCACAAAGCTCCACAGGGCCCACAGACCCCACAGACTCCACAGACTCCACAGACCCCAGAGAGCTCCACAGACCCCACAGACCTTAAGAATCCACAAACCCCACAGACCCCACAGAGCTTCACAGACCCCACAGACTCAAGAGACTCAACAGACTCCACAAACTCCACAGAGCCCTCACACCCCACAGGCACCACAGACTCAACAGACTCCACAAACCCCAGAGAGCTCCACAGACCCCACAGACTCCACAGACCCCAAAGACACCAGAGACCCCACAGAGGTCCACAGACCCCACAGACTCCACAGACCCCACAGAGCTCCACAGAGCCCTCAGACCCCACAGTTTCGACAGACTCCACAGAGCCCACAGAGCTCCAGAGACCCCACAGAGCTCCACAGAGCTTCACAGACCCCACAGACTCAAGAGACTCAACAGACCCCACTGAGCTCCACAGACCCTACAGACCCCACAAAACGCCACAGACTCCACAGAGCCCAAAGAGCTCCACAGAACCCACAGAGCCCACAGAGTCCACAGAGCCCACAGAGCTCCAGAGACCGCACAGACCCCACAGAGTCCACAGAGCCCACAGAGCCCACAGAGTCCACAGACCCCACAGACTCCACAGACACCACAGGCTCCACAGAGCCCACAGAGCTTCACAGACCCCACAGACGCTAGATGGCTGATTCTTTAGTATGTTATACGGGGTCCATTCCCTGTACAAGAAACCAAGGTTTGGTCAAGTTTGATCGCGTAGTTTTTATACAATGTCAGTATCAAGTTTCTGAATAACCGTCAGTTTTCCCAGGTCTCACTTATGAAACAACCCAAAACCACCATTTTTTGGACTGGGATATTCATCCCTGACACCGAATCTGCATATGAGATTGTTTTCCGCTCTGACAATGGACAAAGCTGCGAGTTCCTCAAAGTGCGTGTTCTCAGCGAGAGAACGCGTTTGTGGCCATAAAAACAGATATTGCTGTTTCTCCAAAATAATTAATGCTAGATGGCTGATTCTTTAGTATGTTTTACGGGGTCCACCCCTGTACAAGAAACCAAGGTTTGGTCAAGTTTGATGACATGGTTATTCAGAACATTGAAACTGATTTTGTGGAAAAACTGTCACTTTTCTCAAGTGTCACTTGAGACTCCACGGACCCCACAGACTCCAAAAACGTTCCACAGAACCCACAGAACCCACAAAGCTCCACAGGGCCCACAGACCCCACAGACTCCACAGACTCCACAGACCCCAGAGAGCTCCACAGACCCCACAGACCTTAAGAATCCACAAACCCCACAGACCCCACAGAGCTTCACAGACCCCACAGACTCAAGAGACTCAACAGACTCCACAAACTCCACAGAGCCCTCACACCCCACAGGCACCACAGACTCAACAGACTCCACAAACCCCAGAGAGCTCCACAGACCCCACAGACTCCACAGACCCCAAAGACACCAGAGACCCCACAGAGGTCCGCAGACCCCACAGACTCCACAGACCCCACAGAGCTCCACAGAGCCCTCAGACCCCACAGTTTCGACAGACTCCACAGAGCCCACAGAGCTCCAGAGACCCCACAGAGCTCCACAGAGCTTCACAGACCCCACAGACTCAAGAGACTCAACAGACCCCACTGAGCTCCACAGACCCTACAGACCCCACAAAACGCCACAGACTCCACAGAGCCCAAAGAGCTCCACAGAACCCACAGAGCCCACAGAGTCCACAGAGCCCACAGAGCTCCAGAGACCGCACAGACCCCACAGAGTCCACAGAGCCCACAGAGCCCACAGAGTCCACAGACCCCACAGACTCCACAGACACCACAGGCTCCACAGAGCCCACAGAGCTTCACAGACCCCACAGACGCTAGATGGCTGATTCTTTAGTATGTTATACGGGGTCCATTCCCTGTACAAGAAACCAAGGTTTGGTCAAGTTTGATCGCGTAGTTTTTATACAATGTCAGTATCAAGTTTCTGAATAACCGTCAGTTTTCCCAGGTCTCACTTATGAAACAACCCAAAACCACCATTTTTTGGACTGGGATATTCATCCCTGACACCGAATCTGCATATGAGATTGTTTTCCGCTCTGACAATGGACAAAGCTGCGAGTTCCTCAAAGTGCGTGTTCTCAGCGAGAGAACGCGTTTGTGGCCATAAAAACAGATATTGCTGTTTCTCCAAAATAATTAATGCTAGATGGCTGATTCTTTAGTATGTTTTACGGGGTCCACCCCTGTACAAGAAACCAAGGTTTGGTCAAGTTTGATGACATGGTTATTCAGAACATTGAAACTGATTTTGTGGAAAAACTGTCACTTTTCTCAAGTGTCACTTGAGACTCCACGGACCCCACAGACTCCAAAAACGTTCCACAGAACCCACAGAACCCACAAAGCTCCACAGGGCCCACAGACCCCACAGACTCCACAGACTCCACAGACCCCAGAGAGCTCCACAGACCCCACAGACCTTAAGAATCCACAAACCCCACAGACCCCACAGAGCTTCACAGACCCCACAGACTCAAGAGACTCAACAGACTCCACAAACTCCACAGAGCCCTCACACCCCACAGGCACCACAGACTCAACAGACTCCACAAACCCCAGAGAGCTCCACAGACCCCACAGACTCCACAGACCCCAAAGACACCAGAGACCCCACAGAGGTCCACAGACCCCACAGACTCCACAGACCCCACAGAGCTCCACAGAGCCCTCAGACCCCACAGTTTCGACAGACTCCACAGAGCCCACAGAGCTCCAGAGACCCCACAGAGCTCCACAGAGCTTCACAGACCCCACAGACTCAAGAGACTCAACAGACCCCACTGAGCTCCACAGACCCTACAGACCCCACAAAACGCCACAGACTCCACAGAGCCCAAAGAGCTCCACAGAACCCACAGAGCCCACAGAGTCCACAGAGCCCACAGAGCTCCAGAGACCGCACAGACCCCACAGAGTCCACAGAGCCCACAGAGCCCACAGAGTCCACAGACCCCACAGACTCCACAGACACCACAGGCTCCACAGAGCCCACAGAGCTTCACAGACCCCACAGACGCTAGATGGCTGATTCTTTAGTATGTTATACGGGGTCCATTCCCTGTACAAGAAACCAAGGTTTGGTCAAGTTTGATCGCGTAGTTTTTATACAATGTCAGTATCAAGTTTCTGAATAACCGTCAGTTTTCCCAGGTCTCACTTATGAAACAACCCAAAACCACCATTTTTTGGACTGGGATATTCATCCCTGACACCGAATCTGCATATGAGATTGTTTTCCGCTCTGACAATGGACAAAGCTGCGAGTTCCTCAAAGTGCGTGTTCTCAGCGAGAGAACGCGTTTGTGGCCATAAAAACAGATATTGCTGTTTCTCCAAAATAATTAATGCTAGATGGCTGATTCTTTAGTATGTTTTACGGGGTCCACCCCTGTACAAGAAACCAAGGTTTGGTCAAGTTTGATGACATGGTTATTCAGAACATTGAAACTGATTTTGTGGAAAAACTGTCACTTTTCTCAAGTGTCACTTGAGACTCCACGGACCCCACAGACTCCAAAAACGTTCCACAGAACCCACAGAACCCACAAAGCTCCACAGGGCCCACAGACCCCACAGACTCCACAGACTCCACAGACCCCAGAGAGCTCCACAGACCCCACAGACCTTAAGAATCCACAAACCCCACAGACCCCACAGAGCTTCACAGACCCCACAGACTCAAGAGACTCAACAGACTCCACAAACTCCACAGAGCCCTCACACCCCACAGGCACCACAGACTCAACAGACTCCACAAACCCCAGAGAGCTCCACAGACCCCACAGACTCCACAGACCCCAAAGACACCAGAGACCCCACAGAGGTCCACAGACCCCACAGACTCCACAGACCCCACAGAGCTCCACAGAGCCCTCAGACCCCACAGTTTCGACAGACTCCACAGAGCCCACAGAGCTCCAGAGACCCCACAGAGCTCCACAGAGCTTCACAGACCCCACAGACTCAAGAGACTCAACAGACCCCACTGAGCTCCACAGACCCTACAGACCCCACAAAACGCCACAGACTCCACAGAGCCCAAAGAGCTCCAAAGAACCCACAGAGCCCACAGAGTCCACAGAGCCCACAGAGCTCCAGAGACCGCACAGACCCCACAGAGTCCACAGAGCCCACAGAGCCCACAGAGTCCACAGACCCCACAGACTCCACAGACACCACAGGCTCCACAGAGCCCACAGAGCTTCACAGACCCCACAGACGCTAGATGGCTGATTCTTTAGTATGTTATACGGGGTCCATTCCCTGTACAAGAAATCAAGGTTTGGTCAAGTTTGATCGCGTAGTTTTTATACAATGTCAGTATCAAGTTTCTGAATAACCGTCAGTTTTCCCAGGTCTCACTTATGAAACAACCCAAAACCACCATTTTTTGGACTGGATTATTCATCCCTGACACCGACTCTGCATATGAGATGGTTTTCCGCTCTGACAATGCACAAAGCTGCGAGTTCCTCAAAGTGCGTGTTCTCAGCGAGAGAACGCGTTTGTGGCCATAAAAACATATATTGCTGTTTCTCCAAAATAATTAATGCTAGATGGCTGATTCTTTAGTATGTTTTACGGGGTCCACCCCTGTACAAGAAACCAAGGTTTGGTCAAGTTTGATGACATGGTTATTCAGAACATTGAAACTGATTTTGTGGAAAAATTGTCACTTTTCTCAGGTCTCAATTGACACTCCACGGACCCCACAGACTCCACAAATTTCCACAGAACCCACAGAGCTCCACAGGGCCCACAGACCCCACAGAGCTTCTAAGACCCCACAGACTCAAGAGACTCAACAGACTCTTCAAAATCCACAGAGCCCTCAGACCCCACAGGCTCCACAGACCCCAAAGAGGTCCACAGACCCCACAGACTCCACAGACCCCACAGAGCTCCACAGAGCCCTCAAACCCCACAGACTCGACAGACTCCACAGAGCCCACAGAGCTCCACAGACCCCACAGAGCTCCACAGAGCTTCACAGACCCCAGAGACTCAAGAGACTCAACAGACCCCACTGAGCTCCACAGACCCTACAGACCCCACAAAACGCCACATACTCCAGAGAGCCCACAGAGCTCCAGAGACCGCACAGACCCCACAGAGTCCACAGAGCCCACTGAGCCCACAGAGTCCACAGACCCCACAGACTCCACAGACACCACAGGCTCCACAGAGCCCACAGAGCTTCACAGACCCCACAGACGCTAGATGGCTGATTCTTTAGTATGTTATACGGGGTCCATTCCCTGTACAAGAAACCAAGGTTTGGTCAAGTTTGATCGCGTAGTTTTTATACAATGTCAGTATCAAGTTTCTGAATAACCGTCAGTTTTCCCAGGTCTCACTTATGAAACATCCCAAAACCACCATTTTTTGGACTGGGATATTCACCCCTGACACCGACTCTGCATATGATATGGTTTTCCTCTATGACAATGGACAAAGCTGCGAGTTCCTCAAAGTGCGTGTTCTCAGCGAGAGAACGCGTTTGTGGCCATAAAAACAGATATTAATGTATCTCCCAAACTATAAATTCTAGATGGCTGATTCTTTAGTATGTTTTACGGGGTCCACCCCTGTACAAGAAACCAAGGTTTGGTCAAGTTTGATCACATGGTTATACAGAACATTGAAACTGACTTTGTGGAAAAACTGTCACTTTTCTCAGGTCTCACTTGAGACTCCACAGACCCCACAGACTCCACAAAGTTCCACAGACCCCACAGACCCCACAGACTCCACAGAAACCACAGAGCTCCACAGGGCCCACAGACCCCACTGACCCCACAGACCCCAAAGAGCTCCACGGACCCCACCGACCCCACCGACCCCACAGACTCCACAGACCCCACAGAGCTACACAGACTCCACAGACTCCACGGACCCCACAAACCCCACAGAGCTCCACAAACCCTACAGACCCCACAAAACGCCACAGACTCCACAGACCCCAAAGAGCTCCACAGAACCCACAGAGTCCACAGAGCCCACAGAGCTCCAGAGACCGCACAGACCCCACAGAGTCCACAGAGCCCACAGAGCCCACAGAGCTTCACAGACCCCACAGACTCAAGAGACTCAACAGACTCCACAAAATCCACAGAGCCCTCAGACCCCACAGGCTCCACAGACCCCACAGAGGTCCACAGACCCCACAGACTCCACAGACCCCACAGAGCTCCACAGAGCCCTCAGACCCCACAGACTCGACAGACTCCACAGAGCCCACAGAGCTCCACAGAACCCACAGAGCTCCACAGAGCTTCGCAGACCCCACAGACTCAAGAGACTCAACAGACTCCACAAAATCCACAGAGCCCTCAGACCCCACAGGCTCCACAGACCCCACAAAGGTCCACAGACCCCACAGACTCAACAAACCCCACTGAGCTCCACAGACCCTACAGACCCCACAAAACGCCACAGACTCCACAGAGCCCAAAGAGCTCCACAGAACCCACAGAGCCAACAGAGTCCACAGAGCCCAGAGAGCTCCAGAGACCGCACAGACCCCACAGAGTCCACAGAGCCCACAGAGCCCACAGAGTCCACAGACCCCACAGACTCCACAGACACCACAGGCTCCACAGACCCCACAGAGCTTCACAGACCCCACAGACGCTAGTTGGCTGATTCTTTAGTATGTTATACGGGGTCCACCCCCTGTACAAGAAACCAAGGTTTGGTCAAGTTTGATTGCGTAGTTTTTATACAATGTCAGTATCAAGTTTCTGAATAACCGTCAGTTTTCCCAGGTCTCACTTATGAAACAACCCAAAACCACCATTTTTTGGACTGGGTTATTCATCCCTGACACCGACTCTGCATATGAGATGGTTTTCCGCTCTGACAATGCACAAAGCTGCGAGTTCCTCAAAGTACGTGTTCTCAGCGAGAGAACGCGTTTGTGGCCATAAAAACAGATATTGCTGTTTCTCCAAAATAATTGATGCTAAAGATGCTGATTCTTTAGTATGTTTTACGGGGTCCACCCCTGTACAAGAAACCAAGGTTTGGTCAAGTTTGATGACATGGTTATTCAGGACATTGAAACTGATTTTGTGGAAAAACTGTCACTTTTCTCAAGTCTCACTTGAGACTCCACGGACCCCACACACTCCACACATTTCCACAGAACCCACAGAGCTCCACAGGGCCCACAGACCCCACAGACTCCACAGACTCCACAGACCTCAGAGAGCTCCACAGACCCCACAGACCTTAAGAATCCACAAACCCCACAGACCCCACAGAGCTTCAAAGACCCCACAGACTCAAGAGACTCAACAGACTCCACAAAATCCACAGAGCCCTCAGACCCCACAGGCTCCACAGACCCCACAAAGTTTCACAGACCCCACAGGCTCCAAAAGACTCAACAGACTCCACAAACCCCACAGGGCTCCACAGACCCCACAGACTCCATAGACCCCAAAGGCTCCACAGAGCTTCACAGACCCCACAGACCCCACAAAACGCCACAGACTCCACGGACACCACAGACTCCACAGACACCACAGACCCCAAAGAGCTTCACAGACCCCACAGACGCTAGATGGCTGATTCTTTAGTATGTTTTACGGGGTCCACCCCCTGTACAAGAAACCAAGGTTTGGTCAAGTTTGATCGCGTAGTTTTTATACAATGTCAGTATCAAGTTTCTGAATAACCGTCAGTTTTCCCAGGTCTCACTTATGAAACAACCCAAAACCACCATTTTTTGGACTGGATTATTCATCCCTGACACCGACTCTGCATATGAGATGGTTTTCCGCTCTGACAATGCACAAAGCTGCGAGTTCCTCAAAGTGCGTGTTCTCAGCGAGAGAACGCGTTTGTGGCCATAAAAACATATATTGCTGTTTCTCCAAAATAATTAATGCTAGATGGCTGATTCTTTAGTATGTTTTACGGGGTCCACCCCTGTACAAGAAACCAAGGTTTGGTCAAGTTTGATGACATGGTTATTCAGAAC
Source organism: Gobius niger (assembly GCF_951799975.1). Classification (NCBI taxonomy): domain Eukaryota; kingdom Metazoa; phylum Chordata; class Actinopteri; order Gobiiformes; family Gobiidae; genus Gobius; species Gobius niger. Next base: position 13,615 of record NC_136875.1, read on the forward strand.
ATTGAAACTGATTTTGTGGAAAAATTGTCACTTTTCTCAGGTCTCAATTGACACTCCACGGACCCCACAGACTCCACAAATTTCCACAGAACCCACAGAGCTCCACAGGGCCCACAGACCCCACAGAGCTTCTAAGACCCCACAGACTCAAGAGACTCAACAGACTCTTCAAAATCCACAGAGCCCTCAGACCCCACAGGCTCCACAGACCCCAAAGAGGTCCACAGACCCCACAGACTCCACAGACCCCACAGAGCTCCACAGAGCCCTCAAACCCCACAGACTCGACAGACTCCACAGAGCCCACAGAGCTCCACAGACCCCACAGAGCTCCACAGAGCTTCACAGACCCCAGAGACTCAAGAGACTCAACAGACCCCACTGAGCTCCACAGACCCTACAGACCCCACAAAACGCCACATACTCCAGAGAGCCCACAGAGCTCCAGAGACCGCACAGACCCCACAGAGTCCACAGAGCCCACTGAGCCCACAGAGTCCACAGACCCCACAGACTCCACAGACACCACAGGCTCCACAGAGCCCACAGAGCTTCACAGACCCCACAGACGCTAGATGGCTGATTCTTTAGTATGTTATACGGGGTCCATTCCCTGTACAAGAAACCAAGGTTTGGTCAAGTTTGATCGCGTAGTTTTTATACAATGTCAGTATCAAGTTTCTGAATAACCGTCAGTTTTCCCAGGTCTCACTTATGAAACATCCCAAAACCACCATTTTTTGGACTGGGATATTCACCCCTGACACCGACTCTGCATATGATATGGTTTTCCTCTATGACAATGGACAAAGCTGCGAGTTCCTCAAAGTGCGTGTTCTCAGCGAGAGAACGCGTTTGTGGCCATAAAAACAGATATTAATGTATCTCCCAAACTATAAATTCTAGATGGCTGATTCTTTAGTATGTTTTACGGGGTCCACCCCTGTACAAGAAACCAAGGTTTGGTCAAGTTTGATCACATGGTTATACAGAACATTGAAACTGACTTTGTGGAAAAACTGTCACTTTTCTCAGGTCTCACTTGAGACTCCACAGACCCCACAGACTCCACAAAGTTCCACAGACCCCACAGACCCCACAGACTCCACAGAAACCACAGAGCTCCACAGGGCCCACAGACCCCACTGACCCCACAGACCCCAAAGAGCTCCACGGACCCCACCGACCCCACCGACCCCACAGACTCCACAGACCCCACAGAGCTACACAGACTCCACAGACTCCACGGACCCCACAAACCCCACAGAGCTCCACAAACCCTACAGACCCCACAAAACGCCACAGACTCCACAGACCCCAAAGAGCTCCACAGAACCCACAGAGTCCACAGAGCCCACAGAGCTCCAGAGACCGCACAGACCCCACAGAGTCCACAGAGCCCACAGAGCCCACAGAGCTTCACAGACCCCACAGACTCAAGAGACTCAACAGACTCCACAAAATCCACAGAGCCCTCAGACCCCACAGGCTCCACAGACCCCACAGAGGTCCACAGACCCCACAGACTCCACAGACCCCACAGAGCTCCACAGAGCCCTCAGACCCCACAGACTCGACAGACTCCACAGAGCCCACAGAGCTCCACAGAACCCACAGAGCTCCACAGAGCTTCGCAGACCCCACAGACTCAAGAGACTCAACAGACTCCACAAAATCCACAGAGCCCTCAGACCCCACAGGCTCCACAGACCCCACAAAGGTCCACAGACCCCACAGACTCAACAAACCCCACTGAGCTCCACAGACCCTACAGACCCCACAAAACGCCACAGACTCCACAGAGCCCAAAGAGCTCCACAGAACCCACAGAGCCAACAGAGTCCACAGAGCCCAGAGAGCTCCAGAGACCGCACAGACCCCACAGAGTCCACAGAGCCCACAGAGCCCACAGAGTCCACAGACCCCACAGACTCCACAGACACCACAGGCTCCACAGACCCCACAGAGCTTCACAGACCCCACAGACGCTAGTTGGCTGATTCTTTAGTATGTTATACGGGGTCCACCCCCTGTACAAGAAACCAAGGTTTGGTCAAGTTTGATTGCGTAGTTTTTATACAATGTCAGTATCAAGTTTCTGAATAACCGTCAGTTTTCCCAGGTCTCACTTATGAAACAACCCAAAACCACCATTTTTTGGACTGGGTTATTCATCCCTGACACCGACTCTGCATATGAGATGGTTTTCCGCTCTGACAATGCACAAAGCTGCGAGTTCCTCAAAGTACGTGTTCTCAGCGAGAGAACGCGTTTGTGGCCATAAAAACAGATATTGCTGTTTCTCCAAAATAATTGATGCTAAAGATGCTGATTCTTTAGTATGTTTTACGGGGTCCACCCCTGTACAAGAAACCAAGGTTTGGTCAAGTTTGATGACATGGTTATTCAGGACATTGAAACTGATTTTGTGGAAAAACTGTCACTTTTCTCAAGTCTCACTTGAGACTCCACGGACCCCACACACTCCACACATTTCCACAGAACCCACAGAGCTCCACAGGGCCCACAGACCCCACAGACTCCACAGACTCCACAGACCTCAGAGAGCTCCACAGACCCCACAGACCTTAAGAATCCACAAACCCCACAGACCCCACAGAGCTTCAAAGACCCCACAGACTCAAGAGACTCAACAGACTCCACAAAATCCACAGAGCCCTCAGACCCCACAGGCTCCACAGACCCCACAAAGTTTCACAGACCCCACAGGCTCCAAAAGACTCAACAGACTCCACAAACCCCACAGGGCTCCACAGACCCCACAGACTCCATAGACCCCAAAGGCTCCACAGAGCTTCACAGACCCCACAGACCCCACAAAACGCCACAGACTCCACGGACACCACAGACTCCACAGACACCACAGACCCCAAAGAGCTTCACAGACCCCACAGACGCTAGATGGCTGATTCTTTAGTATGTTTTACGGGGTCCACCCCCTGTACAAGAAACCAAGGTTTGGTCAAGTTTGATCGCGTAGTTTTTATACAATGTCAGTATCAAGTTTCTGAATAACCGTCAGTTTTCCCAGGTCTCACTTATGAAACATCCCAAAACCACCATTTTTTGGACTGGGATATTCATCCCTGACACCGAATCTGCATATGAGATTGTTTTCCGCTCTGACAATGGACAAAGCTGCGAGTTCCTCAAAGTGCGTGTTCTCAGCGAGAGAACGCGTTTGTGGCCATAAAAACAGATATTGCTGTTTCTCCAAAATAATTAATGCTAGATGGCTGATTCTTTAGTATGTTTTACGGGGTCCACCCCTGTACAAGAAACCAAGGTTTGGTCAAGTTTGATGACATGGTTATTCAGAACATTGAAACTGATTTTGTGGAAAAACTGTCACTTTTCTCAAGTGTCACTTGAGACTCCACGGACCCCACAGACTCCAAAAACGTTCCACAGAACCCACAGAACCCACAAAGCTCCACAGGGCCCACAGACCCCACAGACTCCACAGACTCCACAGACCCCAGAGAGCTCCACAGACCCCACAGACCTTAAGAATCCACAAACCCCACAGACCCCACAGAGCTTCACAGACCCCACAGACTCAAGAGACTCAACAGACTCCACAAACTCCACAGAGCCCTCACACCCCACAGGCACCACAGACTCAACAGACTCCACAAACCCCAGAGAGCTCCACAGACCCCACAGACTCCACAGACCCCAAAGACACCAGAGACCCCACAGAGGTCCACAGACCCCACAGACTCCACAGACCCCACAGAGCTCCACAGAGCCCTCAGACCCCACAGTTTCGACAGACTCCACAAAGCCCACAGAGCTCCAGAGACCCCACAGAGCTCCACAGAGCTTCACAGACCCCACAGACTCAAGAGACTCAACAGACCCCACTGAGCTCCACAGACCCTACAGACCCCACAAAACGCCACAGACTCCACAGAGCCCAAAGAGCTCCACAGAACCCACAGAGCCCACAGAGTCCACAGAGCCCACAGAGCTCCAGAGACCGCACAGACCCCACAGAGTCCACAGAGCCCACAGAGCCCACAGAGTCCACAGACCCCACAGACTCCACAGACACCACAGGCTCCACAGAGCCCACAGAGCTTCACAGACCCCACAGACGCTAGTTGGCTGATTCTTTAGTATGTTATACGGGGTCCACCCCCTGTACAAGAAACCAAGGTTTGGTCAAGTTTGATTGCGTAGTTTTTATACAATGTCAGTATCAAGTTTCTGAATAACCGTCAGTTTTCCCAGGTCTCACTTATGAAACAACCCAAAACCACCATTTTTTGGACTGGGTTATTCATCCCTGACACCGACTCTGCATATGAGATGGTTTTCCGCTCTGACAATGCACAAAGCTGCGAGTTCCTCAAAGTACGTGTTCTCAGCGAGAGAACGCGTTTGTGGCCATAAAAACAGATATTGCTGTTTCTCCAAAATAATTGATGCTAAAGATGCTGATTCTTTAGTATGTTTTACGGGGTCCACCCCTGTACAAGAAACCAAGGTTTGGTCAAGTTTGATGACATGGTTATTCAGGACATTGAAACTGATTTTGTGGAAAAACTGTCACTTTTCTCAGGTCTCACTTGAGACTCCACAGACCCCACAGACTCCACAAAGTTCCACAGACCCCACAGACCCCACAGACTCCACAGAAACCACAGAGCTCCACAGGGCCCACAGACCCCACTGACCCCACAGACCCCAAAGAGCTCCACGGACCCCACCGACCCCACCGACCCCACAGACTCCACAGACCCCACAGAGCTACACAGACTCCACAGACTCCACGGACCCCACAAACCCCACAGAGCTCCACAAACCCTACAGACCCCACAAAACGCCACAGACTCCACAGACCCCAAAGAGCTCCACAGAACCCACAGAGTCCACAGAGCCCACAGAGCTCCAGAGACCGCACAGACCCCACAGAGTCCACAGAGCCCACAGAGCCCACAGAGCTTCACAGACCCCACAGAGGTCCACAGACCCCACAGACTCCACAGACCCCACAGAGCTCCACAGAGCCCTCAGACCCCACAGACTCGACAGACTCCACAGAGCCCACAGAGCTCCACAGAACCCACAGAGCTCCACAGAGCTTCGCAGACCCCACAGACTCAAGAGACTCAACAGACTCCACAAAATCCACAGAGCCCTCAGACCCCACAGGCTCCACAGACCCCACAAAGGTCCACAGACCCCACAGACTCAACAAACCCCACTGAGCTCCACAGACCCTACAGACCCCACAAAACGCCACAGACTCCACAGAGCCCAAAGAGCTCCACAGAACCCACAGAGCCCACAGAGTCCACAGAGCCCAGAGAGCTCCAGAGACCGCACAGACCCCACAGAGTCCACAGAGCCCACAGAGCCCACAGAGTCCACAGACCCCACAGACTCCACAGACACCACAGGCTCCACAGACCCCACAGAGCTTCACAGACCCCACAGACGCTAGTTGGCTGATTCTTTAGTATGTTATACGGGGTCCACCCCCTGTACAAGAAACCAAGGTTTGGTCAAGTTTGATTGCGTAGTTTTTATACAATGTCAGTATCAAGTTTCTGAATAACCGTCAGTTTTCCCAGGTCTCACTTATGAAACAACCCAAAACCACCATTTTTTGGACTGGGTTATTCATCCCTGACACCGACTCTGCATATGAGATGGTTTTCCGCTCTGACAATGCACAAAGCTGCGAGTTCCTCAAAGTACGTGTTCTCAGCGAGAGAACGCGTTTGTGGCCATAAAAACAGATATTGCTGTTTCTCCAAAATAATTGATGCTAAAGATGCTGATTCTTTAGTATGTTTTACGGGGTCCACCCCTGTACAAGAAACCAAGGTTTGGTCAAGTTTGATGACATGGTTATTCAGGACATTGAAACTGATTTTGTGGAAAAACTGTCACTTTTCTCAGGTCTCACTTGAGACTCCACAGACCCCACAGACTCCACAAAGTTCCACAGACCCCACAGACCCCACAGACTCCACAGAAACCACAGAGCTCCACAGGGCCCACAGACCCCACTGACCCCACAGACCCCAAAGAGCTCCACGGACCCCACCGACCCCACCGACCCCACCGACCCCACAGACTCCACAGACCCCACAGAGCTACACAGACTCCACAGACTCCACGGACCCCACAAACCCCACAGAGCTCCACAAACCCTACAGACCCCACAAAACGCCACAGACTCCACAGACCCCAAAGAGCTCCACAGAACCCACAGAGTCCACAGAGCCCACAGAGCTCCAGAGACCGCACAGACCCCACAGAGTCCACAGAGCCCACAGAGCCCACAGAGCTTCACAGACCCCACAGACTCAAGAGACTCAACAGACTCCACAAAATCCACAGAGCCCTCAGACCCCACAGGCTCCACAGACCCCACAGAGGTCCACAGACCCCACAGACTCCACAGACCCCACAGAGCTCCACAGAGCCCTCAGACCCCACAGACTCGACAGACTCCACAGAGCCCACAGAGCTCCACAGAACCCACAGAGCTCCACAGAGCTTCGCAGACCCCACAGACTCAAGAGACTCAACAGACTCCACAAAATCCACAGAGCCCTCAGACCCCACAGGCTCCACAGACCCCACAAAGGTCCACAGACCCCACAGACTCAACAAACCCCACTGAGCTCCACAGACCCTACAGACCCCACAAAACGCCACAGACTCCACAGAGCCCAAAGAGCTCCACAGAACCCACAGAGCCCACAGAGTCCACAGAGCCCAGAGAGCTCCAGAGACCGCACAGACCCCACAGAGTCCACAGAGCCCACAGAGCCCACAGAGTCCACAGACCCCACAGACTCCACAGACACCACAGGCTCCACAGACCCCACAGAGCTTCACAGACCCCACAGACGCTAGTTGGCTGATTCTTTAGTATGTTATACGGGGTCCACCCCCTGTACAAGAAACCAAGGTTTGGTCAAGTTTGATTGCGTAGTTTTTATACAATGTCAGTATCAAGTTTCTGAATAACCGTCAGTTTTCCCAGGTCTCACTTATGAAACAACCCAAAACCACCATTTTTTGGACTGGGTTATTCATCCCTGACACCGACTCTGCATATGAGATGGTTTTCCGCTCTGACAATGCACAAAGCTGCGAGTTCCTCAAAGTACGTGTTCTCAGCGAGAGAACGCGTTTGTGGCCATAAAAACAGATATTGCTGTTTCTCCAAAATAATTGATGCTAAAGATGCTGATTCTTTAGTATGTTTTACGGGGTCCACCCCTGTACAAGAAACCAAGGTTTGGTCAAGTTTGATGACATGGTTATTCAGGACATTGAAACTGATTTTGTGGAAAAACTGTCACTTTTCTCAAGTCTCACTTGAGACTCCACGGACCCCACACACTCCACACATTTCCACAGAACCCACAGAGCTCCACAGACTCCACAGACCTCAGAGAGCTCCACAGACCCCACAGACCTTAAGAATCCACAAACCCCACAGACCCCACAGAGCTTCAAAGACCCCACAGACTCAAGAGACTCAACAGACTCCACAAAATCCACAGAGCCCCCAGACCCCACAGGCTCCACAGACCCCACAGAGTTTCACAGACCCCACAGGCTCCAAAAGACTCAACAGACTCCACAAACCCCACAGGGCTCCACAGACCCCACAGACTCCATAGACCCCAAAGGCTCCACAGAGCTTCACAGACCCCACAGACCCCACAAAACGCCACAGACTCCACGGACACCACAGACTCCACAGACACCACAGACCCCAAAGAGCTTCACAGACCCCACAGACGCTAGATGGCTGATTCTTTAGTATGTTTTACGGGGTCCACCCCTGTACAAGACACCAAGGTTTGGTCAAGTTTGATGACATGGTTATTCAGAACATTGAAACTGATTTTGTGGAAAAACTTCACTTTTCTAAGGTCTCACTTGAGACTCCACAGACCCCACAGACTCCAAAAACGTCCCACAGACCCCACAGACTCCACAGACCCCACAGACCTTAAGAATCCACAAACCCCACAGACCCCACAGAGCTTCACAGACCCCACAGACTCAAGAGACTCAACAGACTCCACAAACTCCACAGAGACCTCAGACCCCACAGGCACCACAGACTCAACAGACTCCAAAAACCCCAGAGACCCCACAGACTCCACAGACCCCACAGAGCTCCACAGAGCCCTCAGACCCCACAGTTTCGACAGACTCCACAGAGCCCACAGAGCTCCAGAGACCCCACAGAGCTCCACAGAGCTTCAAAGACCCCACAGACTCAAGAGACTCAACAGACCCCACTGAGCTCCACAGACCCTACAGACCCCACAAAACGCCACAGACTCCACAGAGCCCAAAGAGCTCCACAGAACCCACAGAGCCCACAGAGTCCACAGAGCCCACAGAGCTTCACAGACCCCACAGACGCTAGATGGCTGATTCTTTAGTATGTTATACGGGGTCCATTCCCTGTACAAGAAACCAATGTTTGGTCAAGTTTGATCGCGTAGTTTTTATACAATGTCAGTATCAAGTTTCTGAAAAACCGTCAGTTTTCCCAGGTCTCACTTATGAAACAACCCAAAACCACCATTTTTTGGACTGGGTTATTCATCCCTGACACCGACTCTGCATATGAGATGGTTTTCCGCTCTGACAATGCACAAAGCTGCGAGTTCCTCAAAGTGCGTGTTCTCAGCGAGAGAACGCGTTTGTGGCCATAAAAACAGATATTGCTGTTTCTCCAAAATAATTAATGCTAGATGGCTGATTCTTTAGTATGTTTTACGGGGTCCACCCCTGTACAAGAAACCAAGGTTTGGTCAAGTTTGATGACATGGTTATTCAGAACATTGAAACTGATTTTGTGGAAAAATTGTCACTTTTCTCAGGTCTCACTTGACACTCCACGGACCCCACAGACTCCACAAATTTCCACAGAACCCACAGAGCTCCACAGGGCCCACAGACCCCACAGAGCTTCTAAGACCCCACAGACTCAAGAGACTCAACAGACTCTTCAAAATCCACAGAGCCCTCAGACCCCACAGGCTCCACAGACCCCACAGAGGTCCACAGACCCCACAGACTCCAGAGACCCCACAGAGCTCCACAGAGCCCTCAGACCCCACAGACTCGACAGACTCCACAGAACCCACAGAGCTCCAAAGACCCCACAGAGCTCCACAGAGCTTCGCAGACCCCACAGACTCAAGAGACTCAACAGACTCCACAAAATCCACAGACCCCACAGAGCTCCACAGAGCCCTCAAACCCCACAGACTCGACAGACTCCACAGAGCCCACAGAGCTCCACAGACCCCACAGAGCTCCACAGAGCTTCACAGACCCCAGAGACTCAAGACACTCAACAGACCCCACTGAGCTCCACAGACCCTACAGACCCCACAAAACGCCACAGACTCCACAGAGCCCACAGAGCTCCAGAGACCGCACAGACCCCACAGAGTCCACAGAGCCCACAGAGCCCACAGAGTCCACAGACCCCACAGACTCCACAGACACCACAGGCTCCACAGACCCCACAGAGCTTCACAGAACCCACAGACGCTAGTTGGCTGATTCTTTAGTATGTTATACGGGGTCCACCCCCAGTAAAAGAAACCAAGGTTTGGTCAAGTTTGATTGCGTAGTTTTTCCACAAAGTCAGTTTCAAGTTTCCGAATAAGCGTCAGTTTTCCCAGGTCTCACTTATGAAACAACCCAATACCACCATTTTTTGGACTGGGATATTCATCCCTGACACCGACTCTGCATATGAGATTGTTTTCCGCTCAGACAATGGACAAAGCTGCGAGTTCCTCAAAGTGCGTGTTCTCAGCGAGAGAACGCGTTTGTGGCCATAAAAACAGATATTGCTGTATTCTCCCAAACTATAAATGCTAGATGGCTGATTCTTTTGTATGTTTTACGGGGTCCACCCCTGTACAAGAAACCAAGGTTTGGTCAAGTTTGATCACATGGTTATACAGAATATTGAAACTGACTTTGTGGAAAAACTGTCACTTTTCTCAGGTCTCACTTGAGAATCCACAGACCCCACAGACTCCACAAAGTTCCACAGACCCCACAGACCCCACAGACTCCACAGAACCCACAGAGCTCCACAGGGCCCACAGACCCCACAGACCCCACAGACCCCAAAGAGCTCCACGGACCCCACCGACCCCACCGACCCCACAGACTCCACAGACCCCACAGAGCTCCACAGGGTCCACAGACTCCACGGACCCCACAAACCCCACAGAGCTCCACAAACCCTACAGACCCCACAAAACGCCACAGACTCCACAGACCCCAAAGAGCTCCACAGAACCCACAGAGCCCACAGAGCTTCACAGACCCCACAGAGCTTCACAGACCCCACGGACGCTAGATGGCTGATTCTTTAGTATGTTATACGGGGTCCACCCCCTGCACAAGAAACCAAGGTTTGGTCAAGTTTGATCGCGTAGTTTTTATACAATGTCAGTATCAAGTTTCTGAATAACCGACAGTTTTCCCAGGTCTCACTTATGAAACAACCCAAAACCACCATTTTTTGGACTGGGATATTCATCCTTGACTCCGACTCTGCATATGAGATGGTTTTCCGCTCTGACAATGCACAAAGCTGCGAGTTCCTCAAAGTGCGTGTTCTCAGCGAGAGAACGCGTTTGTGGCCATAAAAACAGATATTGCTGTTTCTCCAAAATAATTAATGCTAGATGGCTGATTCTTTAGTATGTTTTACAGGGTCCACCCCTGTACAAGAAATCAAGGTTTGGTGAAGTTTGATGACATGGTTATTCAGAACATTGAAACTGATTTTGTGGAAAAACTGTCACTTTTCTCAGGTCTCACTTGAGACTCCACAGACCCCACAGACTCGAAAAAAGTTCCACAGAACCCACAGAACCCACAGAGCTCCACAGGGCCCACAGACCCCACAGACCCCAAAGACACCAGAGACCCCACAGAGCTCCACAGACCCCACAGAGCTCCACAGAGCTTCACAGACCCCACAGACTCAAGAGAGACAACAGACCCCACTGAGCTCCACAGACCCTACAGACCCCACAAAACGCCACAGACTCCAAAGAGCCCAAAGAGCTCCACAGAACCCACAGAGCCCACAGAGTCCACAGAGCCCACAGAGCCCACAGACCCCACAGACTCCACAGACACCACAGGCTCCACAGACCCCACAGAGCTTCACAGACCCCACAGACGCTAGATGGCTGATTCTTTAGTATGTTATACGGGGTCCACCCCCAGTACAAAAAACCAAGGTTTGGTCAAGTTTGATCGCGTAGTTTTTCCACAAAGTCAGTTTCAAGTTTCCGAATAATCGTCAGTTTTCCCAGGTCTCACTTATGAAACAACCCAAAACCACCATTTTTTGGACTGGGATATTCATCCCTGACACCGAATCTGCATATGAGATTGTTTTCCGCTCTGACAATGGACAAAGCTGCGAGTTCCTCAAAGTGCGTGTTCTCAGCGAGAGAACGCGTTTGTGGCCATAAAAACAGATATTGCTGTTTCTCCAAAATAATTAATGCTAGATGGCTGATTCTTTAGTATGTTTTACGGGGTCCACCCCTGTACAAGAAACCAAGGTTTGGTCAAGTTTGATGACATGGTTATTCAGAACATTGAAACTGATTTTGTGGAAAAACTGTCACTTTTCTCAAGTGTCACTTGAGACTCCACGGACCCCACAGACTCCAAAAACGTTCCACAGAACCCACAGAACCCACAAAGCTCCACAGGGCCCACAGACCCCACAGACTCCACAGACTCCACAGACCCCAGAGAGCTCCACAGACCCCACAGACCTTAAGAATCCACAAACCCCACAGACCCCACAGAGCTTCACAGACCCCACAGACTCAAGAGACTCAACAGACTCCACAAACTCCACAGAGCCCTCACACCCCACAGGCACCACAGACTCAACAGACTCCACAAACCCCAGAGAGCTCCACAGACCCCACAGACTCCACAGACCCCAAAGACACCAGAGACCCCACAGAGGTCCACAGACCCCACAGACTCCACAGACCCCACAGAGCTCCACAGAGCCCTCAGACCCCACAGTTTCGACAGACTCCACAGAGCCCACAGAGCTCCAGAGACCCCACAGAGCTCCACAGAGCTTCACAGACCCCACAGACTCAAGAGACTCAACAGACCCCACTGAGCTCCACAGACCCTACAGACCCCACAAAACGCCACAGACTCCACAGAGCCCAAAGAGCTCCACAGAACCCACAGAGCCCACAGAGTCCACAGAGCCCACAGAGCTCCAGAGACCGCACAGACCCCACAGAGTCCACAGAGCCCACAGAGCCCACAGAGTCCACAGACCCCACAGACTCCACAGACACCACAGGCTCCACAGAGCCCACAGAGCTTCACAGACCCCACAGACGCTAGATGGCTGATTCTTTAGTATGTTATACGGGGTCCATTCCCTGTACAAGAAACCAAGGTTTGGTCAAGTTTGATCGCGTAGTTTTTATACAATGTCAGTATCAAGTTTCTGAATAACCGTCAGTTTTCCCAGGTCTCACTTATGAAACAACCCAAAACCACCATTTTTTGGACTGGGATATTCATCCCTGACACCGAATCTGCATATGAGATTGTTTTCCGCTCTGACAATGGACAAAGCTGCGAGTTCCTCAAAGTGCGTGTTCTCAGCGAGAGAACGCGTTTGTGGCCATAAAAACAGATATTGCTGTTTCTCCAAAATAATTAATGCTAGATGGCTGATTCTTTAGTATGTTTTACGGGGTCCACCCCTGTACAAGAAACCAAGGTTTGGTCAAGTTTGATGACATGGTTATTCAGAACATTGAAACTGATTTTGTGGAAAAACTGTCACTTTTCTCAAGTGTCACTTGAGACTCCACGGACCCCACAGACTCCAAAAACGTTCCACAGAACCCACAGAACCCACAAAGCTCCACAGGGCCCACAGACCCCACAGACTCCACAGACTCCACAGACCCCAGAGAGCTCCACAGACCCCACAGACCTTAAGAATCCACAAACCCCACAGACCCCACAGAGCTTCACAGACCCCACAGACTCAAGAGACTCAACAGACTCCACAAACTCCACAGAGCCCTCACACCCCACAGGCACCACAGACTCAACAGACTCCACAAACCCCAGAGAGCTCCACAGACCCCACAGACTCCACAGACCCCAAAGACACCAGAGACCCCACAGAGGTCCGCAGACCCCACAGACTCCACAGACCCCACAGAGCTCCACAGAGCCCTCAGACCCCACAGTTTCGACAGACTCCACAGAGCCCACAGAGCTCCAGAGACCCCACAGAGCTCCACAGAGCTTCACAGACCCCACAGACTCAAGAGACTCAACAGACCCCACTGAGCTCCACAGACCCTACAGACCCCACAAAACGCCACAGACTCCACAGAGCCCAAAGAGCTCCACAGAACCCACAGAGCCCACAGAGTCCACAGAGCCCACAGAGCTCCAGAGACCGCACAGACCCCACAGAGTCCACAGAGCCCACAGAGCCCACAGAGTCCACAGACCCCACAGACTCCACAGACACCACAGGCTCCACAGAGCCCACAGAGCTTCACAGACCCCACAGACGCTAGATGGCTGATTCTTTAGTATGTTATACGGGGTCCATTCCCTGTACAAGAAACCAAGGTTTGGTCAAGTTTGATCGCGTAGTTTTTATACAATGTCAGTATCAAGTTTCTGAATAACCGTCAGTTTTCCCAGGTCTCACTTATGAAACAACCCAAAACCACCATTTTTTGGACTGGGATATTCATCCCTGACACCGAATCTGCATATGAGATTGTTTTCCGCTCTGACAATGGACAAAGCTGCGAGTTCCTCAAAGTGCGTGTTCTCAGCGAGAGAACGCGTTTGTGGCCATAAAAACAGATATTGCTGTTTCTCCAAAATAATTAATGCTAGATGGCTGATTCTTTAGTATGTTTTACGGGGTCCACCCCTGTACAAGAAACCAAGGTTTGGTCAAGTTTGATGACATGGTTATTCAGAACATTGAAACTGATTTTGTGGAAAAACTGTCACTTTTCTCAAGTGTCACTTGAGACTCCACGGACCCCACAGACTCCAAAAACGTTCCACAGAACCCACAGAACCCACAAAGCTCCACAGGGCCCACAGACCCCACAGACTCCACAGACTCCACAGACCCCAGAGAGCTCCACAGACCCCACAGACCTTAAGAATCCACAAACCCCACAGACCCCACAGAGCTTCACAGACCCCACAGACTCAAGAGACTCAACAGACTCCACAAACTCCACAGAGCCCTCACACCCCACAGGCACCACAGACTCAACAGACTCCACAAACCCCAGAGAGCTCCACAGACCCCACAGACTCCACAGACCCCAAAGACACCAGAGACCCCACAGAGGTCCACAGACCCCACAGACTCCACAGACCCCACAGAGCTCCACAGAGCCCTCAGACCCCACAGTTTCGACAGACTCCACAGAGCCCACAGAGCTCCAGAGACCCCACAGAGCTCCACAGAGCTTCACAGACCCCACAGACTCAAGAGACTCAACAGACCCCACTGAGCTCCACAGACCCTACAGACCCCACAAAACGCCACAGACTCCACAGAGCCCAAAGAGCTCCACAGAACCCACAGAGCCCACAGAGTCCACAGAGCCCACAGAGCTCCAGAGACCGCACAGACCCCACAGAGTCCACAGAGCCCACAGAGCCCACAGAGTCCACAGACCCCACAGACTCCACAGACACCACAGGCTCCACAGAGCCCACAGAGCTTCACAGACCCCACAGACGCTAGATGGCTGATTCTTTAGTATGTTATACGGGGTCCATTCCCTGTACAAGAAACCAAGGTTTGGTCAAGTTTGATCGCGTAGTTTTTATACAATGTCAGTATCAAGTTTCTGAATAACCGTCAGTTTTCCCAGGTCTCACTTATGAAACAACCCAAAACCACCATTTTTTGGACTGGGATATTCATCCCTGACACCGAATCTGCATATGAGATTGTTTTCCGCTCTGACAATGGACAAAGCTGCGAGTTCCTCAAAGTGCGTGTTCTCAGCGAGAGAACGCGTTTGTGGCCATAAAAACAGATATTGCTGTTTCTCCAAAATAATTAATGCTAGATGGCTGATTCTTTAGTATGTTTTACGGGGTCCACCCCTGTACAAGAAACCAAGGTTTGGTCAAGTTTGATGACATGGTTATTCAGAACATTGAAACTGATTTTGTGGAAAAACTGTCACTTTTCTCAAGTGTCACTTGAGACTCCACGGACCCCACAGACTCCAAAAACGTTCCACAGAACCCACAGAACCCACAAAGCTCCACAGGGCCCACAGACCCCACAGACTCCACAGACTCCACAGACCCCAGAGAGCTCCACAGACCCCACAGACCTTAAGAATCCACAAACCCCACAGACCCCACAGAGCTTCACAGACCCCACAGACTCAAGAGACTCAACAGACTCCACAAACTCCACAGAGCCCTCACACCCCACAGGCACCACAGACTCAACAGACTCCACAAACCCCAGAGAGCTCCACAGACCCCACAGACTCCACAGACCCCAAAGACACCAGAGACCCCACAGAGGTCCACAGACCCCACAGACTCCACAGACCCCACAGAGCTCCACAGAGCCCTCAGACCCCACAGTTTCGACAGACTCCACAGAGCCCACAGAGCTCCAGAGACCCCACAGAGCTCCACAGAGCTTCACAGACCCCACAGACTCAAGAGACTCAACAGACCCCACTGAGCTCCACAGACCCTACAGACCCCACAAAACGCCACAGACTCCACAGAGCCCAAAGAGCTCCAAAGAACCCACAGAGCCCACAGAGTCCACAGAGCCCACAGAGCTCCAGAGACCGCACAGACCCCACAGAGTCCACAGAGCCCACAGAGCCCACAGAGTCCACAGACCCCACAGA
Source organism: Gobius niger (assembly GCF_951799975.1). Taxonomy (NCBI): domain Eukaryota; kingdom Metazoa; phylum Chordata; class Actinopteri; order Gobiiformes; family Gobiidae; genus Gobius; species Gobius niger. Next base: position 29,616 of record NC_136875.1, read on the forward strand.
CTCCACAGACACCACAGGCTCCACAGAGCCCACAGAGCTTCACAGACCCCACAGACGCTAGATGGCTGATTCTTTAGTATGTTATACGGGGTCCATTCCCTGTACAAGAAATCAAGGTTTGGTCAAGTTTGATCGCGTAGTTTTTATACAATGTCAGTATCAAGTTTCTGAATAACCGTCAGTTTTCCCAGGTCTCACTTATGAAACAACCCAAAACCACCATTTTTTGGACTGGATTATTCATCCCTGACACCGACTCTGCATATGAGATGGTTTTCCGCTCTGACAATGCACAAAGCTGCGAGTTCCTCAAAGTGCGTGTTCTCAGCGAGAGAACGCGTTTGTGGCCATAAAAACATATATTGCTGTTTCTCCAAAATAATTAATGCTAGATGGCTGATTCTTTAGTATGTTTTACGGGGTCCACCCCTGTACAAGAAACCAAGGTTTGGTCAAGTTTGATGACATGGTTATTCAGAACATTGAAACTGATTTTGTGGAAAAATTGTCACTTTTCTCAGGTCTCAATTGACACTCCACGGACCCCACAGACTCCACAAATTTCCACAGAACCCACAGAGCTCCACAGGGCCCACAGACCCCACAGAGCTTCTAAGACCCCACAGACTCAAGAGACTCAACAGACTCTTCAAAATCCACAGAGCCCTCAGACCCCACAGGCTCCACAGACCCCAAAGAGGTCCACAGACCCCACAGACTCCACAGACCCCACAGAGCTCCACAGAGCCCTCAAACCCCACAGACTCGACAGACTCCACAGAGCCCACAGAGCTCCACAGACCCCACAGAGCTCCACAGAGCTTCACAGACCCCAGAGACTCAAGAGACTCAACAGACCCCACTGAGCTCCACAGACCCTACAGACCCCACAAAACGCCACATACTCCAGAGAGCCCACAGAGCTCCAGAGACCGCACAGACCCCACAGAGTCCACAGAGCCCACTGAGCCCACAGAGTCCACAGACCCCACAGACTCCACAGACACCACAGGCTCCACAGAGCCCACAGAGCTTCACAGACCCCACAGACGCTAGATGGCTGATTCTTTAGTATGTTATACGGGGTCCATTCCCTGTACAAGAAACCAAGGTTTGGTCAAGTTTGATCGCGTAGTTTTTATACAATGTCAGTATCAAGTTTCTGAATAACCGTCAGTTTTCCCAGGTCTCACTTATGAAACATCCCAAAACCACCATTTTTTGGACTGGGATATTCACCCCTGACACCGACTCTGCATATGATATGGTTTTCCTCTATGACAATGGACAAAGCTGCGAGTTCCTCAAAGTGCGTGTTCTCAGCGAGAGAACGCGTTTGTGGCCATAAAAACAGATATTAATGTATCTCCCAAACTATAAATTCTAGATGGCTGATTCTTTAGTATGTTTTACGGGGTCCACCCCTGTACAAGAAACCAAGGTTTGGTCAAGTTTGATCACATGGTTATACAGAACATTGAAACTGACTTTGTGGAAAAACTGTCACTTTTCTCAGGTCTCACTTGAGACTCCACAGACCCCACAGACTCCACAAAGTTCCACAGACCCCACAGACCCCACAGACTCCACAGAAACCACAGAGCTCCACAGGGCCCACAGACCCCACTGACCCCACAGACCCCAAAGAGCTCCACGGACCCCACCGACCCCACCGACCCCACAGACTCCACAGACCCCACAGAGCTACACAGACTCCACAGACTCCACGGACCCCACAAACCCCACAGAGCTCCACAAACCCTACAGACCCCACAAAACGCCACAGACTCCACAGACCCCAAAGAGCTCCACAGAACCCACAGAGTCCACAGAGCCCACAGAGCTCCAGAGACCGCACAGACCCCACAGAGTCCACAGAGCCCACAGAGCCCACAGAGCTTCACAGACCCCACAGACTCAAGAGACTCAACAGACTCCACAAAATCCACAGAGCCCTCAGACCCCACAGGCTCCACAGACCCCACAGAGGTCCACAGACCCCACAGACTCCACAGACCCCACAGAGCTCCACAGAGCCCTCAGACCCCACAGACTCGACAGACTCCACAGAGCCCACAGAGCTCCACAGAACCCACAGAGCTCCACAGAGCTTCGCAGACCCCACAGACTCAAGAGACTCAACAGACTCCACAAAATCCACAGAGCCCTCAGACCCCACAGGCTCCACAGACCCCACAAAGGTCCACAGACCCCACAGACTCAACAAACCCCACTGAGCTCCACAGACCCTACAGACCCCACAAAACGCCACAGACTCCACAGAGCCCAAAGAGCTCCACAGAACCCACAGAGCCAAAAGAGTCCACAGAGCCCAGAGAGCTCCAGAGACCGCACAGACCCCACAGAGTCCACAGAGCCCACAGAGCCCACAGAGTCCACAGACCCCACAGACTCCACAGACACCACAGGCTCCACAGACCCCACAGAGCTTCACAGACCCCACAGACGCTAGTTGGCTGATTCTTTAGTATGTTATACGGGGTCCACCCCCTGTACAAGAAACCAAGGTTTGGTCAAGTTTGATTGCGTAGTTTTTATACAATGTCAGTATCAAGTTTCTGAATAACCGTCAGTTTTCCCAGGTCTCACTTATGAAACAACCCAAAACCACCATTTTTTGGACTGGGTTATTCATCCCTGACACCGACTCTGCATATGAGATGGTTTTCCGCTCTGACAATGCACAAAGCTGCGAGTTCCTCAAAGTACGTGTTCTCAGCGAGAGAACGCGTTTGTGGCCATAAAAACAGATATTGCTGTTTCTCCAAAATAATTGATGCTAAAGATGCTGATTCTTTAGTATGTTTTACGGGGTCCACCCCTGTACAAGAAACCAAGGTTTGGTCAAGTTTGATGACATGGTTATTCAGGACATTGAAACTGATTTTGTGGAAAAACTGTCACTTTTCTCAAGTCTCACTTGAGACTCCACGGACCCCACACACTCCACACATTTCCACAGAACCCACAGAGCTCCACAGGGCCCACAGACCCCACAGACTCCACAGACTCCACAGACCTCAGAGAGCTCCACAGACCCCACAGACCTTAAGAATCCACAAACCCCACAGACCCCACAGAGCTTCAAAGACCCCACAGACTCAAGAGACTCAACAGACTCCACAAAATCCACAGAGCCCTCAGACCCCACAGGCTCCACAGACCCCACAAAGTTTCACAGACCCCACAGGCTCCAAAAGACTCAACAGACTCCACAAACCCCACAGGGCTCCACAGACCCCACAGACTCCATAGACCCCAAAGGCTCCACAGAGCTTCACAGACCCCACAGACCCCACAAAACGCCACAGACTCCACGGACACCACAGACTCCACAGACACCACAGACCCCAAAGAGCTTCACAGACCCCACAGACGCTAGATGGCTGATTCTTTAGTATGTTTTACGGGGTCCACCCCCTGTACAAGAAACCAAGGTTTGGTCAAGTTTGATCGCGTAGTTTTTATACAATGTCAGTATCAAGTTTCTGAATAACCGTCAGTTTTCCCAGGTCTCACTTATGAAACAACCCAAAACCACCATTTTTTGGACTGGATTATTCATCCCTGACACCGACTCTGCATATGAGATGGTTTTCCGCTCTGACAATGCACAAAGCTGCGAGTTCCTCAAAGTGCGTGTTCTCAGCGAGAGAACGCGTTTGTGGCCATAAAAACATATATTGCTGTTTCTCCAAAATAATTAATGCTAGATGGCTGATTCTTTAGTATGTTTTACGGGGTCCACCCCTGTACAAGAAACCAAGGTTTGGTCAAGTTTGATGACATGGTTATTCAGAACATTGAAACTGATTTTGTGGAAAAATTGTCACTTTTCTCAGGTCTCAATTGACACTCCACGGACCCCACAGACTCCACAAATTTCCACAGAACCCACAGAGCTCCACAGGGCCCACAGACCCCACAGAGCTTCTAAGACCCCACAGACTCAAGAGACTCAACAGACTCTTCAAAATCCACAGAGCCCTCAGACCCCACAGGCTCCACAGACCCCAAAGAGGTCCACAGACCCCACAGACTCCACAGACCCCACAGAGCTCCACAGAGCCCTCAAACCCCACAGACTCGACAGACTCCACAGAGCCCACAGAGCTCCACAGACCCCACAGAGCTCCACAGAGCTTCACAGACCCCAGAGACTCAAGAGACTCAACAGACCCCACTGAGCTCCACAGACCCTACAGACCCCACAAAACGCCACATACTCCAGAGAGCCCACAGAGCTCCAGAGACCGCACAGACCCCACAGAGTCCACAGAGCCCACTGAGCCCACAGAGTCCACAGACCCCACAGACTCCACAGACACCACAGGCTCCACAGAGCCCACAGAGCTTCACAGACCCCACAGACGCTAGATGGCTGATTCTTTAGTATGTTATACGGGGTCCATTCCCTGTACAAGAAACCAAGGTTTGGTCAAGTTTGATCGCGTAGTTTTTATACAATGTCAGTATCAAGTTTCTGAATAACCGTCAGTTTTCCCAGGTCTCACTTATGAAACATCCCAAAACCACCATTTTTTGGACTGGGATATTCACCCCTGACACCGACTCTGCATATGATATGGTTTTCCTCTATGACAATGGACAAAGCTGCGAGTTCCTCAAAGTGCGTGTTCTCAGCGAGAGAACGCGTTTGTGGCCATAAAAACAGATATTAATGTATCTCCCAAACTATAAATTCTAGATGGCTGATTCTTTAGTATGTTTTACGGGGTCCACCCCTGTACAAGAAACCAAGGTTTGGTCAAGTTTGATCACATGGTTATACAGAACATTGAAACTGACTTTGTGGAAAAACTGTCACTTTTCTCAGGTCTCACTTGAGACTCCACAGACCCCACAGACTCCACAAAGTTCCACAGACCCCACAGACCCCACAGACTCCACAGAAACCACAGAGCTCCACAGGGCCCACAGACCCCACTGACCCCACAGACCCCAAAGAGCTCCACGGACCCCACCGACCCCACCGACCCCACAGACTCCACAGACCCCACAGAGCTACACAGACTCCACAGACTCCACGGACCCCACAAACCCCACAGAGCTCCACAAACCCTACAGACCCCACAAAACGCCACAGACTCCACAGACCCCAAAGAGCTCCACAGAACCCACAGAGTCCACAGAGCCCACAGAGCTCCAGAGACCGCACAGACCCCACAGAGTCCACAGAGCCCACAGAGCCCACAGAGCTTCACAGACCCCACAGACTCAAGAGACTCAACAGACTCCACAAAATCCACAGAGCCCTCAGACCCCACAGGCTCCACAGACCCCACAGAGGTCCACAGACCCCACAGACTCCACAGACCCCACAGAGCTCCACAGAGCCCTCAGACCCCACAGACTCGACAGACTCCACAGAGCCCACAGAGCTCCACAGAACCCACAGAGCTCCACAGAGCTTCGCAGACCCCACAGACTCAAGAGACTCAACAGACTCCACAAAATCCACAGAGCCCTCAGACCCCACAGGCTCCACAGACCCCACAAAGGTCCACAGACCCCACAGACTCAACAAACCCCACTGAGCTCCACAGACCCTACAGACCCCACAAAACGCCACAGACTCCACAGAGCCCAAAGAGCTCCACAGAACCCACAGAGCCAACAGAGTCCACAGAGCCCAGAGAGCTCCAGAGACCGCACAGACCCCACAGAGTCCACAGAGCCCACAGAGCCCACAGAGTCCACAGACCCCACAGACTCCACAGACACCACAGGCTCCACAGACCCCACAGAGCTTCACAGACCCCACAGACGCTAGTTGGCTGATTCTTTAGTATGTTATACGGGGTCCACCCCCTGTACAAGAAACCAAGGTTTGGTCAAGTTTGATTGCGTAGTTTTTATACAATGTCAGTATCAAGTTTCTGAATAACCGTCAGTTTTCCCAGGTCTCACTTATGAAACAACCCAAAACCACCATTTTTTGGACTGGGTTATTCATCCCTGACACCGACTCTGCATATGAGATGGTTTTCCGCTCTGACAATGCACAAAGCTGCGAGTTCCTCAAAGTACGTGTTCTCAGCGAGAGAACGCGTTTGTGGCCATAAAAACAGATATTGCTGTTTCTCCAAAATAATTGATGCTAAAGATGCTGATTCTTTAGTATGTTTTACGGGGTCCACCCCTGTACAAGAAACCAAGGTTTGGTCAAGTTTGATGACATGGTTATTCAGGACATTGAAACTGATTTTGTGGAAAAACTGTCACTTTTCTCAAGTCTCACTTGAGACTCCACGGACCCCACACACTCCACACATTTCCACAGAACCCACAGAGCTCCACAGGGCCCACAGACCCCACAGACTCCACAGACTCCACAGACCTCAGAGAGCTCCACAGACCCCACAGACCTTAAGAATCCACAAACCCCACAGACCCCACAGAGCTTCAAAGACCCCACAGACTCAAGAGACTCAACAGACTCCACAAAATCCACAGAGCCCTCAGACCCCACAGGCTCCACAGACCCCACAAAGTTTCACAGACCCCACAGGCTCCAAAAGACTCAACAGACTCCACAAACCCCACAGGGCTCCACAGACCCCACAGACTCCATAGACCCCAAAGGCTCCACAGAGCTTCACAGACCCCACAGACCCCACAAAACGCCACAGACTCCACGGACACCACAGACTCCACAGACACCACAGACCCCAAAGAGCTTCACAGACCCCACAGACGCTAGATGGCTGATTCTTTAGTATGTTTTACGGGGTCCACCCCCTGTACAAGAAACCAAGGTTTGGTCAAGTTTGATCGCGTAGTTTTTATACAATGTCAGTATCAAGTTTCTGAATAACCGTCAGTTTTCCCAGGTCTCACTTATGAAACATCCCAAAACCACCATTTTTTGGACTGGGATATTCATCCCTGACACCGAATCTGCATATGAGATTGTTTTCCGCTCTGACAATGGACAAAGCTGCGAGTTCCTCAAAGTGCGTGTTCTCAGCGAGAGAACGCGTTTGTGGCCATAAAAACAGATATTGCTGTTTCTCCAAAATAATTAATGCTAGATGGCTGATTCTTTAGTATGTTTTACGGGGTCCACCCCTGTACAAGAAACCAAGGTTTGGTCAAGTTTGATGACATGGTTATTCAGAACATTGAAACTGATTTTGTGGAAAAACTGTCACTTTTCTCAAGTGTCACTTGAGACTCCACGGACCCCACAGACTCCAAAAACGTTCCACAGAACCCACAGAACCCACAAAGCTCCACAGGGCCCACAGACCCCACAGACTCCACAGACTCCACAGACCCCAGAGAGCTCCACAGACCCCACAGACCTTAAGAATCCACAAACCCCACAGACCCCACAGAGCTTCACAGACCCCACAGACTCAAGAGACTCAACAGACTCCACAAACTCCACAGAGCCCTCACACCCCACAGGCACCACAGACTCAACAGACTCCACAAACCCCAGAGAGCTCCACAGACCCCACAGACTCCACAGACCCCAAAGACACCAGAGACCCCACAGAGGTCCACAGACCCCACAGACTCCACAGACCCCACAGAGCTCCACAGAGCCCTCAGACCCCACAGTTTCGACAGACTCCACAAAGCCCACAGAGCTCCAGAGACCCCACAGAGCTCCACAGAGCTTCACAGACCCCACAGACTCAAGAGACTCAACAGACCCCACTGAGCTCCACAGACCCTACAGACCCCACAAAACGCCACAGACTCCACAGAGCCCAAAGAGCTCCACAGAACCCACAGAGCCCACAGAGTCCACAGAGCCCACAGAGCTCCAGAGACCGCACAGACCCCACAGAGTCCACAGAGCCCACAGAGCCCACAGAGTCCACAGACCCCACAGACTCCACAGACACCACAGGCTCCACAGAGCCCACAGAGCTTCACAGACCCCACAGACGCTAGTTGGCTGATTCTTTAGTATGTTATACGGGGTCCACCCCCTGTACAAGAAACCAAGGTTTGGTCAAGTTTGATTGCGTAGTTTTTATACAATGTCAGTATCAAGTTTCTGAATAACCGTCAGTTTTCCCAGGTCTCACTTATGAAACAACCCAAAACCACCATTTTTTGGACTGGGTTATTCATCCCTGACACCGACTCTGCATATGAGATGGTTTTCCGCTCTGACAATGCACAAAGCTGCGAGTTCCTCAAAGTACGTGTTCTCAGCGAGAGAACGCGTTTGTGGCCATAAAAACAGATATTGCTGTTTCTCCAAAATAATTGATGCTAAAGATGCTGATTCTTTAGTATGTTTTACGGGGTCCACCCCTGTACAAGAAACCAAGGTTTGGTCAAGTTTGATGACATGGTTATTCAGGACATTGAAACTGATTTTGTGGAAAAACTGTCACTTTTCTCAGGTCTCACTTGAGACTCCACAGACCCCACAGACTCCACAAAGTTCCACAGACCCCACAGACCCCACAGACTCCACAGAAACCACAGAGCTCCACAGGGCCCACAGACCCCACTGACCCCACAGACCCCAAAGAGCTCCACGGACCCCACCGACCCCACCGACCCCACAGACTCCACAGACCCCACAGAGCTACACAGACTCCACAGACTCCACGGACCCCACAAACCCCACAGAGCTCCACAAACCCTACAGACCCCACAAAACGCCACAGACTCCACAGACCCCAAAGAGCTCCACAGAACCCACAGAGTCCACAGAGCCCACAGAGCTCCAGAGACCGCACAGACCCCACAGAGTCCACAGAGCCCACAGAGCCCACAGAGCTTCACAGACCCCACAGACTCAAGAGACTCAACAGACTCCACAAAATCCACAGAGCCCTCAGACCCCACAGGCTCCACAGACCCCACAGAGGTCCACAGACCCCACAGACTCCACAGACCCCACAGAGCTCCACAGAGCCCTCAGACCCCACAGACTCGACAGACTCCACAGAGCCCACAGAGCTCCACAGAACCCACAGAGCTCCACAGAGCTTCGCAGACCCCACAGACTCAAGAGACTCAACAGACTCCACAAAATCCACAGAGCCCTCAGACCCCACAGGCTCCACAGACCCCACAAAGGTCCACAGACCCCACAGACTCAACAAACCCCACTGAGCTCCACAGACCCTACAGACCCCACAAAACGCCACAGACTCCACAGAGCCCAAAGAGCTCCACAGAACCCACAGAGCCCACAGAGTCCACAGAGCCCAGAGAGCTCCAGAGACCGCACAGACCCCACAGAGTCCACAGAGCCCACAGAGCCCACAGAGTCCACAGACCCCACAGACTCCACAGACACCACAGGCTCCACAGACCCCACAGAGCTTCACAGACCCCACAGACGCTAGTTGGCTGATTCTTTAGTATGTTATACGGGGTCCACCCCCTGTACAAGAAACCAAGGTTTGGTCAAGTTTGATTGCGTAGTTTTTATACAATGTCAGTATCAAGTTTCTGAATAACCGTCAGTTTTCCCAGGTCTCACTTATGAAACAACCCAAAACCACCATTTTTTGGACTGGGTTATTCATCCCTGACACCGACTCTGCATATGAGATGGTTTTCCGCTCTGACAATGCACAAAGCTGCGAGTTCCTCAAAGTACGTGTTCTCAGCGAGAGAACGCGTTTGTGGCCATAAAAACAGATATTGCTGTTTCTCCAAAATAATTGATGCTAAAGATGCTGATTCTTTAGTATGTTTTACGGGGTCCACCCCTGTACAAGAAACCAAGGTTTGGTCAAGTTTGATGACATGGTTATTCAGGACATTGAAACTGATTTTGTGGAAAAACTGTCACTTTTCTCAGGTCTCACTTGAGACTCCACAGACCCCACAGACTCCACAAAGTTCCACAGACCCCACAGACCCCACAGACTCCACAGAAACCACAGAGCTCCACAGGGCCCACAGACCCCACTGACCCCACAGACCCCAAAGAGCTCCACGGACCCCACCGACCCCACCGACCCCACCGACCCCACAGACTCCACAGACCCCACAGAGCTACACAGACTCCACAGACTCCACGGACCCCACAAACCCCACAGAGCTCCACAAACCCTACAGACCCCACAAAACGCCACAGACTCCACAGACCCCAAAGAGCTCCACAGAACCCACAGAGTCCACAGAGCCCACAGAGCTCCAGAGACCGCACAGACCCCACAGAGTCCACAGAGCCCACAGAGCCCACAGAGCTTCACAGACCCCACAGACTCAAGAGACTCAACAGACTCCACAAAATCCACAGAGCCCTCAGACCCCACAGGCTCCACAGACCCCACAGAGGTCCACAGACCCCACAGACTCCACAGACCCCACAGAGCTCCACAGAGCCCTCAGACCCCACAGACTCGACAGACTCCACAGAGCCCACAGAGCTCCACAGAACCCACAGAGCTCCACAGAGCTTCGCAGACCCCACAGACTCAAGAGACTCAACAGACTCCACAAAATCCACAGAGCCCTCAGACCCCACAGGCTCCACAGACCCCACAAAGGTCCACAGACCCCACAGACTCAACAAACCCCACTGAGCTCCACAGACCCTACAGACCCCACAAAACGCCACAGACTCCACAGAGCCCAAAGAGCTCCACAGAACCCACAGAGCCCACAGAGTCCACAGAGCCCAGAGAGCTCCAGAGACCGCACAGACCCCACAGAGTCCACAGAGCCCACAGAGCCCACAGAGTCCACAGACCCCACAGACTCCACAGACACCACAGGCTCCACAGACCCCACAGAGCTTCACAGACCCCACAGACGCTAGTTGGCTGATTCTTTAGTATGTTATACGGGGTCCACCCCCTGTACAAGAAACCAAGGTTTGGTCAAGTTTGATTGCGTAGTTTTTATACAATGTCAGTATCAAGTTTCTGAATAACCGTCAGTTTTCCCAGGTCTCACTTATGAAACAACCCAAAACCACCATTTTTTGGACTGGGTTATTCATCCCTGACACCGACTCTGCATATGAGATGGTTTTCCGCTCTGACAATGCACAAAGCTGCGAGTTCCTCAAAGTACGTGTTCTCAGCGAGAGAACGCGTTTGTGGCCATAAAAACAGATATTGCTGTTTCTCCAAAATAATTGATGCTAAAGATGCTGATTCTTTAGTATGTTTTACGGGGTCCACCCCTGTACAAGAAACCAAGGTTTGGTCAAGTTTGATGACATGGTTATTCAGGACATTGAAACTGATTTTGTGGAAAAACTGTCACTTTTCTCAAGTCTCACTTGAGACTCCACGGACCCCACACACTCCACACATTTCCACAGAACCCACAGAGCTCCACAGACTCCACAGACCTCAGAGAGCTCCACAGACCCCACAGACCTTAAGAATCCACAAACCCCACAGACCCCACAGAGCTTCAAAGACCCCACAGACTCAAGAGACTCAACAGACTCCACAAAATCCACAGAGCCCCCAGACCCCACAGGCTCCACAGACCCCACAGAGTTTCACAGACCCCACAGGCTCCAAAAGACTCAACAGACTCCACAAACCCCACAGGGCTCCACAGACCCCACAGACTCCATAGACCCCAAAGGCTCCACAGAGCTTCACAGACCCCACAGACCCCACAAAACGCCACAGACTCCACGGACACCACAGACTCCACAGACACCACAGACCCCAAAGAGCTTCACAGACCCCACAGACGCTAGATGGCTGATTCTTTAGTATGTTTTACGGGGTCCACCCCTGTACAAGACACCAAGGTTTGGTCAAGTTTGATGACATGGTTATTCAGAACATTGAAACTGATTTTGTGGAAAAACTTCACTTTTCTAAGGTCTCACTTGAGACTCCACAGACCCCACAGACTCCAAAAACGTCCCACAGACCCCACAGACTCCACAGACCCCACAGACCTTAAGAATCCACAAACCCCACAGACCCCACAGAGCTTCACAGACCCCACAGACTCAAGAGACTCAACAGACTCCACAAACTCCACAGAGACCTCAGACCCCACAGGCACCACAGACTCAACAGACTCCAAAAACCCCAGAGACCCCACAGACTCCACAGACCCCACAGAGCTCCACAGAGCCCTCAGACCCCACAGTTTCGACAGACTCCACAGAGCCCACAGAGCTCCAGAGACCCCACAGAGCTCCACAGAGCTTCAAAGACCCCACAGACTCAAGAGACTCAACAGACCCCACTGAGCTCCACAGACCCTACAGACCCCACAAAACGCCACAGACTCCACAGAGCCCAAAGAGCTCCACAGAACCCACAGAGCCCACAGAGTCCACAGAGCCCACAGAGCTTCACAGACCCCACAGACGCTAGATGGCTGATTCTTTAGTATGTTATACGGGGTCCATTCCCTGTACAAGAAACCAATGTTTGGTCAAGTTTGATCGCGTAGTTTTTATACAATGTCAGTATCAAGTTTCTGAAAAACCGTCAGTTTTCCCAGGTCTCACTTATGAAACAACCCAAAACCACCATTTTTTGGACTGGGTTATTCATCCCTGACACCGACTCTGCATATGAGATGGTTTTCCGCTCTGACAATGCACAAAGCTGCGAGTTCCTCAAAGTGCGTGTTCTCAGCGAGAGAACGCGTTTGTGGCCATAAAAACAGATATTGCTGTTTCTCCAAAATAATTAATGCTAGATGGCTGATTCTTTAGTATGTTTTACGGGGTCCACCCCTGTACAAGAAACCAAGGTTTGGTCAAGTTTGATGACATGGTTATTCAGAACATTGAAACTGATTTTGTGGAAAAATTGTCACTTTTCTCAGGTCTCACTTGACACTCCACGGACCCCACAGACTCCACAAATTTCCACAGAACCCACAGAGCTCCACAGGGCCCACAGACCCCACAGAGCTTCTAAGACCCCACAGACTCAAGAGACTCAACAGACTCTTCAAAATCCACAGAGCCCTCAGACCCCACAGACTCCACAGACACCACAGGCTCCACAGACCCCACAGAGCTTCACAGACCCCACAGACGCTAATTGGCTGATTCTTTAGTATGTTAAACGGGGTCCACCCCCAGTACAAGAAACCAAGGTTTGGTCAAGTTTGATTGCGTAGTTTTTCCACAAAGTCAGTTTCAAGTTTCCGAATAAGCGTCAGTTTTCCCAGGTCTCACTTATGAAACAACCCAAAACCACCATTTTTTGGACTGGGATATTCACCCCTGACACCGACTCTGCATATGAGATTGTTTTCCGCTCAGACAATGGACAAAGCTGCGAGTTCCTCAAAGTGCGTGTTCTCAGCGAGAGAACGCGTTTGTGGCCATAAAAACAGATATTGCTGTATCTCCCAAACTATAAATGCTAGATGGCTGATTCTTTTGTATGTTTTACGGGGTCCACCCCTGTACAAGAAACCAAGGTTTGGTCAAGTTTGATCACATGGTTATACAGAATATTGAAACTGACTTTGTGGAAAAACTGTCACTTTTCTCAGGTCTCACTTGAGACTCCACAGACCCCACAGACTCCACAAAGTTCCACAGACCCCACAGACCCCACAGACTCCACAGAACCCACAGAGCTCCACAGACTCCACAGACTCCACGGACCCCACAGAGCTCCACAGACTCCACGGACCCCACAAACCCCACAGAGCTCCACAGACCCTACAGACCCCACAAAACGCCACAGACTCCACAGACCCCAAAGAGCTCCACAGAACCCACAGAGCCCACAGAGTTCCAGAGACCGCACAGACCCCACAGAGTCCACAGAGCCCACAGAGCCCACAGAGCTTCACAGACCCCACAGACGCTAGATGGCTGATTCTTTAGTATGTTATACGGGGTCCACCCCCTGTACAAGAAACCAAGGTATGGTCAAGTTTGATTGCGTAGTTTTTATACAATGTCAGTATCAAGTTTCTGAATAACCGTCAGTTTTCCCAGGTCTCACTTATGAAACAACCCAAAACCACCATTTTTTGGACTGGGTTATTCATCCCTGACACCGACTCTGCATAAGAGATGGTTTTCCGCTCTGACAATGCACAAAGCTGCGAGTTCCTCAAAGTACGTGTTCTCAGCGAGAGAACGCGTTTGTGGCCATAAAAACAGATATTGCTGTTTCTCCAAAATAATTGATGCTAAAGATGCTGATTCTTTAGTATGTTTTACGGGGTCCACCCCTGTACAAGAAACCAAGGTTTGGTCAAGTTTGATGACATGGTTATTCAGGACATTGAAACTGATTTTGTGGAAAAACTGTCACTTTTCTCAAGTCTCAGTTGAGACTCCACGGACCCCACACACTCCACACATTTCCACAGAACCCACAGAGCTCCACAGGGCCCACAGACCCCACAGACTCCACAGACTCCACAGACCTCAGAGAGCTCCACAGACCCCACAGACCTTAAGAATCCACAAACCCCACAGACCCCACAGAGCTTCAAAGACCCCACAGACTCAAGAGACTCAACAGACTCCACAAAATCCACAGAGCCCTCTGACCCCACAGGCTCCACAAACCCCACAGGGCTCCACAGACCCCACAGACCCCACAAAACGCCAGAGACTCCACAGACACCACAGGCTCCACAGACCCCACAGACTCCACAGACACCACAGACCCCAAAGAGCTTCACAGACCCCACAGACGCTAGATGGCTGATTCTTTAGTATGTTATACGGGGTCCACCCCCTGTACAAGAAACCAAGGTTTGGTCAAGTTTGATCGCGTAGTTTTTATACAATGTCAGTATCAAGTTTCTGAATAACCGTCAGTTTTCCCAGGTCTCACTTATGAAACAACCCAAAACCACCATTTTTTGGACTGGGTTATTCATCCCTGACACCGACTCTGCATATGAGATGGTTTTCCGCTCTGACAATGCACAAAGCTGCGAGTTCCTCAAAGTGCGTGTTCTCAGCGAGAGAACGCGTTTGTGGCCATAAAAACAGATATTGCTGTTTCTCCAAAATAATTAATGCTAGATGGCTGATTCTTTAGTATGTTTTACGGGGTCCACCCCTGTACAAGAAACCAAGGTTTGGTCAAGTTTGATGACATGGTTATTCAGAACATTGAAACTGATTTTGTGGAAAAACTGTCACTTTTCTCAAGTGTCACTTGAGACTCCACGGACCCCACAGACTCCAAAAACGTTCCACAGAACCCACAGAACCCACAAAGCTCCACAGGGCCCACAGACCCCACAGACTCCACAGACTCCACAGACCCCAGAGAGCTCCACAGACCCCACAGACCTTAAGAATCCACAAACCCCACAGACCCCACAGAGCTTCACAGACCCCACAGACTCAAGAGACTCAACAGACTCCACAAACTCCACAGAGCCCTCACACCCCACAGGCACCACAGACTCAACAGACTCCACAAACCCCAGAGAGCTCCACAGACCCCACAGACTCCACAGACCCCAAAGACACCAGAGACCCCACAGAGGTCCACAGACCCCACAGACTCCACAGACCCCACAGAGCTCCACAGAGCCCTCAGACCCCACAGTTTCGACAGACTCCACAAAGCCCACAGAGCTCCAGAGACCCCACAGAGCTCCACAGAGCTTCACAGACCCCACAGACTCAAGAGACTCAACAGACCCCACTGAGCTCCACAGACCCTACAGACCCCACAAAACGCCACAGACTCCACAGAGCCCAAAGAGCTCCACAGAACCCACAGAGCCCACAGAGTCCACAGAGCCCACAGAGCTCCAGAGACCGCACAGACCCCACAGAGTCCACAGAGCCCACAGAGCCCACAGAGTCCACAGACCCCACAGACTCCACAGACACCACAGGCTCCACAGAGCCCACAGAGCTTCACAGACCCCACAGACGCTAGTTGGCTGATTCTTTAGTATGTTATACGGGGTCCACCCCCTGTACAAGAAACCAAGGTTTGGTCAAGTTTGATTGCGTAGTTTTTATACAATGTCAGTATCAAGTTTCTGAATAACCGTCAGTTTTCCCAGGTCTCACTTATGAAACAACCCAAAACCACCATTTTTTGGACTGGGTTATTCATCCCTGACACCGACTCTGCATATGAGATGGTTTTCCGCTCTGACAATGCACAAAGCTGCGAGTTCCTCAAAGTACGTGTTCTCAGCGAGAGAACGCGTTTGTGGCCATAAAAACAGATATTGCTGTTTCTCCAAAATAATTGATGCTAAAGATGCTGATTCTTTAGTATGTTTTACGGGGTCCACCCCTGTACAAGAAACCAAGGTTTGGTCAAGTTTGATGACATGGTTATTCAGGACATTGAAACTGATTTTGTGGAAAAACTGTCACTTTTCTCAGGTCTCACTTGAGACTCCACAGACCCCACAGACTCCACAAAGTTCCACAGACCCCACAGACCCCACAGACTCCACAGAAACCACAGAGCTCCACAGGGCCCACAGACCCCACTGACCCCACAGACCCCAAAGAGCTCCACGGACCCCACCGACCCCACCGACCCCACAGACTCCACAGACCCCACAGAGCTACACAGACTCCACAGACTCCACGGACCCCACAAACCCCACAGAGCTCCACAAACCCTACAGACCCCACAAAACGCCACAGACTCCACAGACCCCAAAGAGCTCCACAGAACCCACAGAGTCCACAGAGCCCACAGAGCTCCAGAGACCGCACAGACCCCACAGAGTCCACAGAGCCCACAGAGCCCACAGAGCTTCACAGACCCCACAGACTCAAGAGACTCAACAGACTCCACAAAATCCACAGAGCCCTCAGACCCCACAGGCTCCACAGACCCCACAGAGGTCCACAGACCCCACAGACTCCACAGACCCCACAGAGCTCCACAGAGCCCTCAGACCCCACAGACTCGACAGACTCCACAGAGCCCACAGAGCTCCACAGAACCCACAGAGCTCCACAGAGCTTCGCAGACCCCACAGACTCAAGAGACTCAACAGACTCCACAAAATCCACAGAGCCCTCAGACCCCACAGGCTCCACAGACCCCACAAAGGTCCACAGACCCCACAGACTCAACAAACCCCACTGAGCTCCACAGACCCTACAGACCCCACAAAACGCCACAGACTCCACAGAGCCCAAAGAGCTCCACAGAACCCACAGAGCCCACAGAGTCCACAGAGCCCAGAGAGCTCCAGAGACCGCACAGACCCCACAGAGTCCACAGAGCCCACAGAGCCCACAGAGTCCACAGACCCCACAGACTCCACAGACACCACAGGCTCCACAGACCCCACAGAGCTTCACAGACCCCACAGACGCTAGTTGGCTGATTCTTTAGTATGTTATACGGGGTCCACCCCCTGTACAAGAAACCAAGGTTTGGTCAAGTTTGATTGCGTAGTTTTTATACAATGTCAGTATCAAGTTTCTGAATAACCGTCAGTTTTCCCAGGTCTCACTTATGAAACAACCCAAAACCACCATTTTTTGGACTGGGTTATTCATCCCTGACACCGACTCTGCATATGAGATGGTTTTCCGCTCTGACAATGCACAAAGCTGCGAGTTCCTCAAAGTACGTGTTCTCAGCGAGAGAACGCGTTTGTGGCCATAAAAACAGATATTGCTGTTTCTCCAAAATAATTGATGCTAAAGATGCTGATTCTTTAGTATGTTTTACGGGGTCCACCCCTGTACAAGAAACCAAGGTTTGGTCAAGTTTGATGACATGGTTATTCAGGACATTGAAACTGATTTTGTGGAAAAACTGTCACTTTTCTCAGGTCTCACTTGAGACTCCACAGACCCCACAGACTCCACAAAGTTCCACAGACCCCACAGACCCCACAGACTCCACAGAAACCACAGAGCTCCACAGGGCCCACAGACCCCACTGACCCCACAGACCCCAAAGAGCTCCACGGACCCCACCGACCCCACCGACCCCACCGACCCCACAGACTCCACAGACCCCACAGAGCTACACAGACTCCACAGACTCCACGGACCCCACAAACCCCACAGAGCTCCACAAACCCTACAGACCCCACAAAACGCCACAGACTCCACAGACCCCAAAGAGCTCCACAGAACCCACAGAGTCCACAGAGCCCACAGAGCCCACAGAGCTTCACAGACCCCACAGACTCAAGAGACTCAACAGACTCCACAAAATCCACAGAGCCCTCAGACCCCACAGGCTCCACAGACCCCACAGAGGTCCACAGACCCCACAGACTCCACAGACCCCACAGAGCTCCACAGAGCCCTCAGACCCCACAGACTCGACAGACTCCACAGAGCCCACAGAGCTCCACAGAACCCACAGAGCTCCACAGAGCTTCGCAGACCCCACAGACTCAAGAGACTCAACAGACTCCACAAAATCCACAGAGCCCTCAGACCCCACAGGCTCCACAGACCCCACAAAGGTCCACAGACCCCACAGACTCAACAAACCCCACTGAGCTCCACAGACCCTACAGACCCCACAAAACGCCACAGACTCCACAGAGCCCAAAGAGCTCCACAGAACCCACAGAGCCCACAGAGTCCACAGAGCCCAGAGAGCTCCAGAGACCGCACAGACCCCACAGAGTCCACAGAGCCCACAGAGCCCACAGAGTCCACAGACCCCACAGACTCCACAGACACCACAGGCTCCACAGACCCCACAGAGCTTCACAGACCCCACAGACGCTAGTTGGCTGATTCTTTAGTATGTTATACGGGGTCCACCCCCTGTACAAGAAACCAAGGTTTGGTCAAGTTTGATTGCGTAGTTTTTATACAATGTCAGTATCAAGTTTCTGAATAACCGTCAGTTTTCCCAGGTCTCACTTATGAAACAACCCAAAACCACCATTTTTTGGACTGGGTTATTCATCCCTGACACCGACTCTGCATATGAGATGGTTTTCCGCTCTGACAATGCACAAAGCTGCGAGTTCCTCAAAGTACGTGTTCTCAGCGAGAGAACGCGTTTGTGGCCATAAAAACAGATATTGCTGTTTCTCCAAAATAATTGATGCTAAAGATGCTGATTCTTTAGTATGTTTTACGGGGTCCACCCCTGTACAAGAAACCAAGGTTTGGTCAAGTTTGATGACATGGTTATTCAGGACATTGAAACTGATTTTGTGGAAAAACTGTCACTTTTCTCAAGTCTCACTTGAGACTCCACGGACCCCACACACTCCACACATTTCCACAGAACCCACAGAGCTCCACAGACTCCACAGACCTCAGAGAGCTCCACAGACCCCACAGACCTTAAGAATCCACAAACCCCACAGACCCCACAGAGCTTCAAAGACCCCACAGACTCAAGAGACTCAACAGACTCCACAAAATCCACAGAGCCCCCAGACCCCACAGGCTCCACAGACCCCACAGAGTTTCACAGACCCCACAGGCTCCAAAAGACTCAACAGACTCCACAAACCCCACAGGGCTCCACAGACCCCACAGACTCCATAGACCCCAAAGGCTCCACAGAGCTTCACAGACCCCACAGACCCCACAAAACGCCACAGACTCCACGGACACCACAGACTCCACAGACACCACAGACCCCAAAGAGCTTCACAGACCCCACAGACGCTAGATGGCTGATTCTTTAGTATGTTTTACGGGGTCCACCCCTGTACAAGACACCAAGGTTTGGTCAAGTTTGATGACATGGTTATTCAGAACATTGAAACTGATTTTGTGGAAAAACTTCACTTTTCTAAGGTCTCACTTGAGACTCCACAGACCCCACAGACTCCAAAAACGTCCCACAGACCCCACAGACTCCACAGACCCCACAGACCTTAAGAATCCACAAACCCCACAGACCCCACAGAGCTTCACAGACCCCACAGACTCAAGAGACTCAACAGACTCCACAAACTCCACAGAGACCTCAGACCCCACAGGCACCACAGACTCAACAGACTCCAAAAACCCCAGAGACCCCACAGACTCCACAGACCCCACAGAGCTCCACAGAGCCCTCAGACCCCACAGTTTCGACAGACTCCACAGAGCCCACAGAGCTCCAGAGACCCCACAGAGCTCCACAGAGCTTCAAAGACCCCACAGACTCAAGAGACTCAACAGACCCCACTGAGCTCCACAGACCCTACAGACCCCACAAAACGCCACAGACTCCACAGAGCCCAAAGAGCTCCACAGAACCCACAGAGCCCACAGAGTCCACAGAGCCCACAGAGCTTCACAGACCCCACAGACGCTAGATGGCTGATTCTTTAGTATGTTATACGGGGTCCATTCCCTGTACAAGAAACCAATGTTTGGTCAAGTTTGATCGCGTAGTTTTTATACAATGTCAGTATCAAGTTTCTGAAAAACCGTCAGTTTTCCCAGGTCTCACTTATGAAACAACCCAAAACCACCATTTTTTGGACTGGGTTATTCATCCCTGACACCGACTCTGCATATGAGATGGTTTTCCGCTCTGACAATGCACAAAGCTGCGAGTTCCTCAAAGTGCGTGTTCTCAGCGAGAGAACGCGTTTGTGGCCATAAAAACAGATATTGCTGTTTCTCCAAAATAATTAATGCTAGATGGCTGATTCTTTAGTATGTTTTACGGGGTCCACCCCTGTACAAGAAACCAAGGTTTGGTCAAGTTTGATGACATGGTTATTCAGAACATTGAAACTGATTTTGTGGAAAAATTGTCACTTTTCTCAGGTCTCACTTGACACTCCACGGACCCCACAGACTCCACAAATTTCCACAGAACCCACAGAGCTCCACAGGGCCCACAGACCCCACAGAGCTTCTAAGACCCCACAGACTCAAGAGACTCAACAGACTCTTCAAAATCCACAGAGCCCTCAGACCCCACAGACTCCACAGACACCACAGGCTCCACAGACCCCACAGAGCTTCACAGACCCCACAGACGCTAGTTGGCTGATTCTTTAGTATGTTAAACGGGGTCCACCCCCAGTACAAGAAACCAAGGTTTGGTCAAGTTTGATTGCGTAGTTTTTCCACAAAGTCAGTTTCAAGTTTCCGAATAAGCGTCAGTTTTCCCAGGTCTCACTTATGAAACAACCCAAAACCACCATTTTTTGGACTGGGATATTCACCCCTGACACCGACTCTGCATATGAGATTGTTTTCCGCTCAGACAATGGACAAAGCTGCGAGTTCCTCAAAGTGCGTGTTCTCAGCGAGAGAACGCGTTTGTGGCCATAAAAACAGATATTGCTGTATCTCCCAAACTATAAATGCTAGATGGCTGATTCTTTTGTATGTTTTACGGGGTCCACCCCTGTACAAGAAACCAAGGTTTGGTCAAGTTTGATCACATGGTTATACAGAATATTGAAACTGACTTTGTGGAAAAACTGTCACTTTTCTCAGGTCTCACTTGAGACTCCACAGACCCCACAGACTCCACAAAGTTCCACAGACCCCACAGACCCCACAGACTCCACAGAACCCACAGAGCTCCACAGACTCCACAGACTCCACGGACCCCACAGAGCTCCACAGACTCCACGGACCCCACAAACCCCACAGAGCTCCACAGACCCTACAGACCCCACAAAACGCCACAGACTCCACAGACCCCAAAGAGCTCCACAGAACCCACAGAGCCCACAGAGTTCCAGAGACCGCACAGACCCCACAGAGTCCACAGAGCCCACAGAGCCCACAGAGCTTCACAGACCCCACAGACGCTAGATGGCTGATTCTTTAGTATGTTATACGGGGTCCACCCCCTGTACAAGAAACCAAGGTATGGTCAAGTTTGATTGCGTAGTTTTTATACAATGTCAGTATCAAGTTTCTGAATAACCGTCAGTTTTCCCAGGTCTCACTTATGAAACAACCCAAAACCACCATTTTTTGGACTGGGTTATTCATCCCTGACACCGACTCTGCATAAGAGATGGTTTTCCGCTCTGACAATGCACAAAGCTGCGAGTTCCTCAAAGTACGTGTTCTCAGCGAGAGAACGCGTTTGTGGCCATAAAAACAGATATTGCTGTTTCTCCAAAATAATTGATGCTAAAGATGCTGATTCTTTAGTATGTTTTACGGGGTCCACCCCTGTACAAGAAACCAAGGTTTGGTCAAGTTTGATGACATGGTTATTCAGGACATTGAAACTGATTTTGTGGAAAAACTGTCACTTTTCTCAAGTCTCAGTTGAGACTCCACGGACCCCACACACTCCACACATTTCCACAGAACCCACAGAGCTCCACAGGGCCCACAGACCCCACAGACTCCACAGACTCCACAGACCTCAGAGAGCTCCACAGACCCCACAGACCTTAAGAATCCACAAACCCCACAGACCCCACAGAGCTTCAAAGACCCCACAGACTCAAGAGACTCAACAGACTCCACAAAATCCACAGAGCCCTCTGACCCCACAGGCTCCACAAACCCCACAGGGCTCCACAGACCCCACAGACCCCACAAAACGCCAGAGACTCCACAGACACCACAGGCTCCACAGACCCCACAGACTCCACAGACACCACAGACCCCAAAGAGCTTCACAGACCCCACAGACGCTAGATGGCTGATTCTTTAGTATGTTATACGGGGTCCACCCCCTGTACAAGAAACCAAGGTTTGGTCAAGTTTGATCGCGTAGTTTTTATACAATGTCAGTATCAAGTTTCTGAATAACCGTCAGTTTTCCCAGGTCTCACTTATGAAACAACCCAAAACCACCATTTTTTGGACTGGGTTATTCATCCCTGACACCGACTCTGCATATGAGATGGTTTTCCGCTCTGACAATGCACAAAGCTGCGAGTTCCTCAAAGTGCGTGTTCTCAGCGAGAGAACGCGTTTGTGGCCATAAAAACAGATATTGCTGTTTCTCCAAAATAATTAATGCTAGATGGCTGATTCTTTAGTATGTTTTACGGGGTCCACCCCTGTACAAGAAACCAAGGTTTGGTCAAGTTTGATGACATGGTTATTCAGAACATTGAAACTGATTTTGTGGAAAAATTGTCACTTTTCTCAGGTCTCACTTGACACTCCACGGACCCCACAGACTCCACAAATTTCCACAGAACCCACAGAGCTCCACAGGGCCCACAGACCCCACAGAGCTTCTAAGACCCCACAGACTCAAGAGACTCAACAGACTCTTCAAAATCCACAGAGCCCTCAGACCCCACAGGCTCCACAGACCCCAAAGAGCTTCACAGACCCCACAGACGCTAGATGGCTGATTCTTTAGTATGTTATACGGGGTCCACCCCCTGTACAAGAAACCAAGGTTTGGTCAAGTTTGATCGCGTAGTTTTTATACAATGTCAGTATCAAGTTTCTGAATAACCGTCAGTTTTCCCAGGTCTCACTTATGAAACAACCCAAAACCACCATTTTTTGGACTGGGTTATTCATCCCTGACACCGACTCTGCATATGAGATGGTTTTCCGCTCTGACAATGCACAAAGCTGCGAGTTCCTCAAAGTGCGTGTTCTCAGCGAGAGAACGCGTTTGTGGCCATAAAAACAGATATTGCTGTTTCTCCAAAATAATTGATGCTAGATGGCTGATTCTTTAGTATGTTTTACGGGGTCCACCCCTGTACAAGAAACCAAGGTTTGGTCAAGTTTGATGACATGGTTATTCAGAACATTGAAACTGATTTTGTGGAAAAATTGTCACTTTTCTCAGGTCTCACTTGACACTCCACGGACCCCACAGACTCCACAAATTTCCACAGAACCCACAGAGCTCCACAGGGCCCACAGACCCCACAGAGCTTCTAAGACCCCACAGACTCAAGAGACTCAACAGACTCTTCAAAATCCACAGAGCCCTCAGACCCCACAGGCTCCACAGACCCCAAAGAGCTTCACAGACCCCACAGACGCTAGTTGGCTGATTCTTTAGTATGTTATACGGGGTCCACCCCCAGTACAAGAAACCAAGGTTTGGTCAAGTTTGATTGCGTAGTTTTTCCACAAAGTCAGTTTCAAGTTTCCGAATAAGCGTCAGTTTTCCCAGGTCTCACTTATGAAACAACCCAAAACCACCATTTTTTGGACTGGGATATTCATCCCTGACACCGACTCTGCATATGAGATTGTTTTCCGCTCAGACAATGGACAAAGCTGCGAGTTCCTCAAAGTGCGTGTTCTCAGCGAGAGAACGCGTTTGTGGCCATAAAAACAGATATTGCTGTATCTCCCAAACTATAAATGCTAGATGGCTGATTCTTTTGTATGTTTTACGGGGTCCACCCCTGTACAAGAAACCAAGGTTTGGTCAACTTTGATCACATGGTTATACAGAATATTGAAACTGGAAAAACTGTCACTTTTCTCAGGTCTCACTTGAGACTCCACAGACCCCACAGACTCCACAAAGTTCCACAGACCCCACAGACTCCACAGAACCCACAGAGCTCCACAGACTCCACAGACCACGGACCCCACAGAGCTCCACAGACTCCACGGACCCCACAAAACGCCACAGACTCCACAGACCCCAAAGAGCTCCACAGAACCCATAGAGCCCACAGAGTCCACAGAGCCCACAGAGTTCCAGAGACCGCACAGACCCCACAGAGTCCACGGACCCCACACACTCCACACATTTCCACAGAACCCACAGAGCTCCACAGGGCCCACAGACCCCACAGACTCCACAGACTCCACAGACCTCAGAGAGCTCCACAGACCCCACAGACCTTAAGAATCCACAAACCCCACAGACCCCACAGAGCTTCAAAGACCCCACAGACTCAAGAGACTCAACAGACTCCACAAAATCCACAGAGCCCTCAGACCCCACAGGCTCCACAGACCCCAGAGAGTTTCAGAGACCCCACAGGCTCCAAAAGACTCAACAGACTCCACAAACCCCACAGGGCTCCACAGACCCCACAGACTCCATAGACCCCAAAGACTCCACAGACCCCACAGAGCTCCACAGAGCTTCACAGACCCCACAGACCCCACAAAACGCCAGAGACTCCACAGACACCACAGGCTCCACAGACCCCACAGACTCCACAGACACCACAGACTCCAAAAAGGTTCCACAGAACCCACAGAGCCCACAGAGCTCCACAGGGCCCACAGACCCCACAGACCCCAAAGACACCAGAGACCCCACAGAGCTCCACAGACCCCACAGAGCTCAACAGAGCTTCACAGACCCCACAGACTCAAGAGACTCAACAGACCCCACTGAGCTCCACAGACCCTACAGACCCCACAAAACGCCACAGACTCCACAGAGCCCAAAGAGCTCCACAGAACCCACAGAGCCCACAGAGTCCACAGAGCCCACAGAGCCCACAGACCCCAAAAACTCCACAGACACCACAGGCTCCACAGACCCCACAGAGCTTCACAGACCCCACAGACGCTAGATGGCTGATTCTTTAGTATGTTATACGGGGTCCAACCCCAGTACAAAAAAAACAAGGTTTGGTCAAGTTTGATCGCGTAGTTTTTCCACATAGTCAGTTTCAAGTTTCCGAATAAGAGCCCACAGAGCCCACAGAGTCCACAGACCCCACAGACTCCACAGACACCACAGGCTCCACAGACCCCACAGAGCTTCACAGACCCCGCAGGCTCCACAGACTCAACAGACACCACAAACCCCACAGAGCTCCACAGACCCCACAGACTCCACAGACCCCAAAGAGCTTCACAGACCCCAAAGACGCTAGATGGCTGATTCTTTAGTATGTTATACGGGGTCCACCCCCTGTACAAGAAACCAAGGTTTGGTCAAGTTTGATCGCGTAGTTTTTATACAATGTCAGTATCAAGTTTCTTAATAACCGTCTGTTTTCCCAGGTCTCACTTATGAAACAACCCAAAACCACCATTTTTTGACTGGGATATTCATCCCTGACTCCGACTCTGCATATGAGATGGTTTTCCGCTCTGACAATGCTCAAAGCTGCGAGTTCCTCAAAGTGCGTGTTCCCAGCGAGAGAACGCGTTTGTGGCCATAAAAACAGATATTGCTGTTTCTCCAAAATAATTAATGCTAGATGGCTGATTCTTTAGTATGTTTTACGGGGTCCACCCCTGTACAAGACACCAAGGTTTGGTCAAGTTTGATGACATAGTTATTCAGAACATTGAAACTGATTTTGTGGAAAAACTGTCACTTTTCTAAGGTCTCACTTGAGACTCCACAGACCCCACAGACTCCAAAAACGTTCCACAGACCCCACAGAACCCACAGAGCACCACAGGGCCCACAGACCCCACAGACTCCACAGACTCCACAGACCTCAGAGAGCTCCACAGACCCCACAGACCTTAAGAATCCACAAACCCCACAGACCCCACAGAGTTTCACATACCCCACAGGCTCCACAGACTCAACAGACTCCAAAAACCCCGCAGGGCTCCACAGACCCCATAGACCCCAAAGACTCCACAGACCCCACAGAGCTCCGAAGAGCTTCAAAGACCCCACAGACTCAAGAGACTCAACAGATCCCACAAACCCCACAGAGCTCCACAGACCCTACAGACCCCACAAAACGCCACAGACTCCACAGAGCCCAAAGAGCTCCACAGAACCCACAGAGTCCACAGAGCCCACAGAGTCCACAGACCCCACAGACTCCACAGACACCACAGGCTCCACAAACCCCACAGAGCTCCACAGACCCCACAGACTCCACAGACCCCAAAGAGCTTCACAGACCCCACAGACGCTAGATGGCTGATTCTTTAGTATGTTATACGGGGTCCACCCCCTGTACAAGAAACCAAGGTTTGGTCAAGTTTGATTGCGTAGTTTTTATACAATGTCAGTATCAAGTTTCTGAATAACCGTCAGTTCTCCCAGGTCTCACTTATGAAACAACCCAAAACCACCATTTTTTGGACTGGGTTATTCATCCCTGACACCGACTCTGCATATGAGATGGTTTTCCGCTCTGACAATGCACAAAGCTGCGAGTTCCTCAAAGTACGTGTTCTCAGCGAGAGAACGCGTTTGTGGCCATAAAAACAGATATTGCTGTTTCTCCAAAATAATTGATGCTAAAGATGCTGATTCTTTAGTATGTTTTACGGGGTCCACCCCTGTACAAGAAACCAAGGTTTGGTCAAGTTTGATGACATGGTTATTCAGGACATTGAAACTGATTTTGTGGAAAAACTGTCACTTTTCTCAAGTCTCACTTGAGACTCCACGGACCCCACACACTCCACACATTTCCACAGAACCCACAGAGCTCCACAGGGCCCACAGACCCCACAGACTCCACAGACTCCACAGACCTCAGAGAGCTCCACAGACCCCACAGACCTTAAGAATCCACAAACCCCACAGACCCCACAGAGCTTCAAAGACCCCACAGACTCAAGAGACTCAACAGACTCCACAAAATCCACAGAGCCCTCAGACCCCACAGGCTCCACAGACCCCACAGAGTTTCACAGACCCCACAGGCTCCAAAAGACTCAACAGACTCCACAAACCCCACAGGGCTCCACAGACCCCACAGACTCCATAGACCCCAAAGACTCCACAGACCCCACAGAGCTCCACAGAGCTTCACAGACCCCACAGACCCCACAAAACGCCAGAGACTCCACAGACACCACAGGCTCCACAGACCCCACAGACTCCACAGACACCACAGACCCCAAAGAGCTTCAAAGACCCCACAGACGCTAGATGGCTGATTCTTTAGTATGTTATACGGGGTCCACCCCCTGTACAAGAAACCAAGGTTTGGTCAAGTTTGATCGCGTAGTTTTTATACAATGTCAGTATCAAGTTTCTGAATAACCGTCTGTTTTCCCAGGTCTCACTTATGAAACAACCCAAAACCACCATTTTTTGACTGGGATATTCATCCCTGACTCCGACTCTGCATATGAGATGGTTTTCCGCTCTGACAATGCTCAAAGCTGCGAGTTCCTCAAAGTGCGTGTTCTCAGCGAGAGAACGCGTTTGTGGCCATAAAAACAGATATTGCTGTTTCTCCAAAATAATTAATGCTAGATGGCTGATTCTTTAGTATGTTTTACGGGGTCCACCCCTGTACAAGACACCAAGGTTTGGTCAAGTTTGATGACATGGTTATTCAGAACATTGAAACTGATTTTGTGGAAAAACTGTCACTTTTCTCAGGTCTCACTTGAGACTCCACAGACCCCACAGACTCCAAAAAAGTTCCACAGAACCCACAGAACCCACAGAGCTCCAAAGGGCCCACAGAGCTCCACAGACCCCACAGAGTCTGTGGAGTCTCTGGAGTCTCTAGAGTCTCTGGAGTCTGTGGGGTCTGTGGAGCTCTTTGGAGTTCTTTGGAGCTCTTTGGAGCTCTTTGGAGCTCTGTGGGGTCTGTAGGGTTTGTGGTGCTCTGTGGGGTCTGTGGAGCTCTTTGTGGTTTGTGGAGTCTGTGGGGTCTGTGAAACTCTGTGGGGTCTGTGGAGCACTGTGGTGTCTGTGGAGTTCTGTGGGGTCTGTGGGGTCTTTGGAGTCTGTGGAGTCTGCGGGATCTCTGGAGCTCTGTGGGGTTTGTGGAGTCTGTGGCCTCTGTGGAGTCTGTGTGGTCTGTGGAGTCTGTGGAGCTCTGTGGGGTCTCTGGAGTCTGTGGGGTATGTAGGGTCTGTGGAGCTCTGTGGGCTCTGTGGGATCTGTGGGATCTGTGGACTCTGTGGGGTCTGTGGAACTCTGTGGGGTCTGTGGAACTCTGTGGGGTCTGTGGCGCACTTTGGGGTCCGTGGGGTCTGTGGGGTCTGTGGAATATGTGGGGTCTGTGGAGTGTCTGTGTGGGGTCTGTGGGGTCTGTGGGGTCTGTGGAGCTCTGTGGGCTCTGTGGACTCTGGGCTCTGTGGGGTCTGTGGAGTGGGGGGGTGTCAGGAGTCTGTGGGTTCTGTGGAGTCTGTGGGGTCCGTGGGGTCTGTGGGGTCTGTAGGGTCTGTGGAGCTCTGTGGGGTCTGTGGAGTCTGCGGGATCTCTGGAGCTCTGTGGGGTTTGTGGAGTCTGTGGAGTCTTTGATGTCTGTGGAGCTCTGTGGGGTCTGTGGAGCTTATGGGGTCTCTGGGGTCTGTTGATCGCTGTGGGGTTTGTGGAGTCTGTGGAATCTGTGGTGTCTGTGAAGCTCTGTGGACTCTGTGGGGTCTATGCGGTCTTTGGAGCTCTGTGGGGTCTATGGGGTCTGTGGCGTTCTGTGGGGTCCGTGGAGCTCTTTGGGGTCTGTGGGGTTTGAGGTGCTCTGTGGGGTCTGTAGGGTTTGTGGTGCTCTGTGGGGTCTGTAGGGTTTGTGGTGCTCTGTGGAGCTCTGTGGGGTTTGTGGAGTCTGTGGTGTCTGTGGAGCCTGTGGTGTCTGTGGAGTCATTGGGGTCTGTGGGCTCTGTGGAGCTCTTTGGGGTCTGTGGAGTCTGTGGGGTCTGTGGAACTCTGTGGGGTCTGAGGAGTCTGTGGGATCTGTGGAGCTCTGTGGGGTATGTGGGGTCTTTGGGATATGTGGGGTCTTTGGGCTCTGTGGGATCTGTGGGATCTCTGGGGTCTGTGGGATCTCTGGGGTCTGTGGAACTCTGTGGGGTCTGTGGGGTCTGTGTAGCTCTGTGGAGTCATTGGGGTCTGTGGAGCTCTGTGGGGTCTGTGTAGCTCTGTGGGGTCTGTGTAGCTCTGTGGGGACCGTGGAACTCTGTGGGGTCCGTGGAACTCTGTGGGGTCCGTGGAACTCTGTGGGGTCCGTGGAACTCTGTGGGGTCCGTGGAACTCTGTGGGGTCCGTGGAACTCTGTGGGGTCCGTGGAACTCTGTGGGGTCCGTGGAACTCTGTGGGGTCCGTGGAACTCTGTGGGGTCTGTGGACTCAGAGGACTCTTTGGCCTCTGTGGAGTCTGTGGGGTCCGTGGGGTCCGTGGGGTCCGTGGGGTCCGTGGAGTCCGTGGAGTCCGTGGAGTCCGTGGAGTCCGTGGAGTCCGTGGAGTCCGTCTGTGGAGCTCTGTGGGGTCTCTGGAGTCTGTGGGGTCTGTGGAGCTCTTTGGAGCTCTGTGGGGTATGTAGGGTCAGTGGAGCTCTGTGGACTCTGTTGGCTCTGTGGGATCTGTGGGATCTGTGGGATCTCTGGGATCTCTGGGATCTCTGGGATATGTGGACTCTGTGGGGTCTGTGGGGTCTGTGGGGTCTGTGGGGTCTGTGGAACTCTGGGGGGTCTGTGGAACTCTGTGGGGTCTGTGGAACTCTGTGGGGTCTGTGGAACTCTGTGGGGTCTGTGGAACTCTGTGGGGTCTGTGGACTCTGTGGGGTCTCTGGGGTCAGTGGAGCTCTGTGGGGTCTGTGGAGTCTGTGGAGTCTGTGGGGTCTGTGAAACTCTGTGGGGTCTGTGGAGCCTGTGGTGTCTGTGGAGTCTTTGAGGTCTGTGGAGCTCTGTGGGGTCTGTGTAGCTCTGTGGGGTCTGTGTAGCTCTGTGGGGTCTGTGAAGCACTGTGGTGTCTGTGGAGTCGGTGGGGTCTGAGGGCTCTGTGGGGCTCTTTGGGGTCTGTGGAGTCTGTGGGGTCCGTGGAACTCTGTGGGGTCTGTGGGGTCTCTGGAGCTCTGTGGGTTTTGTGGAGTCTGTTGCGCTCTGTGGAGTCCGTGGGGTCTGTGGGGTCTGTGGGGTCTGTGGAGTCTGTGGGGTCTGTGGAGTTCTGTGGGGTCTGTGGAGTCGGTGGGGTCTGTGGAGTCGGTGGGGTCTATGGAGTCGGTGGGGTCTATGGAGTCGGTGGGGTCTATTGAGTCGGTGGGGTCTGTGGGACTCTGTGGGGTCTGTGGACTCTGTGGGGTCTGTGGAGTCTGTGGGGTCTGTGGAACTCTGTGGGGTCTGAGGAGTCTGTGGGATCTGTGGACTCTGTGGGGTCTGTGGACTCTGTGGGGTCTGTGGACTCTGTGGGGTCTGTGGGGTCTGTGGGGTCTGTGGGGTCTGTGGACTCTGTGGGGTCTGTGGGGTCTGTGGGGTCTGTGGACTCTGTGGGGTCTGTGGACTCTGTGGGGTCTGTGGACTCTGTGGGGTCTGTGGACTCTGTGGGGTCTGTGGACTCTGTGGGGTCTGTGGACTCTGTGGGGTCTGTGGACACTGTGGGGTCTGTGGACACTGTGGGGTCTGTGGACTCTGTGGGGTCTGTGGGGTCTGTGGACTCTGTGGGGTCTGTGGACTCTGTGGGGTCTGTGGACTCTGTGGGGTCTGTGGACTCTGTGGGGTCTGTGGACTCTGTGGGGTCTGTGGACTCTGTGGGGTCTGTGGACTCTGTGGGGTCTCTGGGGTCAGTGGAGCTCTGTGGGGTCTGTGGAGTCTGTGGCGCACTGTGGGGTCCGTGGGGTCTGTGGGGTCTGTGGACTCCAAGGACTCTGTGGCCTCTGTGGCCTCTGTGGAGTCTGTGGGGTATGTAGGGTCTGTGGAGCTCTGTGGGCTCTGTGGACTCTGTGGGGTCTGTGGAACTCTGTGGGGTCTGTAGGGTTTGTGGTGCTCTGTGGGGTCTGTGGAGCTCTTTGGGGTTTGTGGAGTCTGTGGAGCCTGTGGTGTCTGTGGAGTCATTGGGGTCTGTGGAGCACTGTGGTGTCTGTGGAGTCTGTGGAGTCTGTGGGGTCTGAGGGCTCTGTGGAGCTCTTTGGGGTCTGTGGAGTCTGTGGGGTCTGTGGAACTCTGTGGGGTCTGAGGAGTCTGTGGGGTCTGTGGGGTCTATGCAGTCTGTGGGATCTGTGGAGCTCTGTGGGGTATGTGGGGTCTTTGGGGTCTGTGGGGTCTATGCAGTCTGTGGAGTCTGTGGCGCACTGTGGGGTCCGTGGGGTCTGTGGACTCCGAGGACTCTGTGGCCTCTGTGGAGTCTGTGGGGTCTGTAGGGTCTGTGGAGTCTGTGGAGTCTGTGGAGTCTGTGGAGTCTGTGGAGTCTGTGGAGTCTGTGGAGTCTGTGGAGTCTGTGGAGTCTGTGGAGTCTGTGGAGCTCTGTGGGGTCTCTGGAGTCTGTTGGGTCTCTGGAGTCTGTTGGGTCTCTGGAGTCTGTGGAGCTCTTTGGAGCTCTGTGGGGTATGTAGGGTCCATGGAGCTCTGTGGGCTCTGTGGACTCTGTGGGATCTGTGGGGTCTGTGGGGTCTGTGGGGTCTGTGGAGCTCTGTGGAGCTCTGTGGAGCTCTGTGGAGCTCTGTGGAGCTCTGTGGAGCTCTGTGAGGTCTGTGGAGAGGGGGGGTGTCAGGAGTCTGTGGGGTCTGTGTAGCTCTGTGGGGTCTGTGTAGCTCTGTGGGGTCTGTGTAGCTCTGTGGGGTCTGTGGAACTCTGTGGGGTCTGTGGAACTCTGTGGGGTCTGTGGAACTCTGTGGGGTCTCTGGGGTCAGTGGAGCTCTGGAGTCTGTGGAGTCTGTGAAACTCTGTGGGGTCTGTGGAGCCTGTGGTGTCTGTGGAGTCTGTGGGGTCCGTGGAACTCTGTGGGGTCCGTGGAACTCTGTGGGGTCCGTGGAACTCTGTGGGGTCCGTGGAACTCTGTGGGGTCCGTGGAACTCTGTGGGGTCCGTGGAACTCTGTGGGGTCCGTGGAACTCTGTGGGGTCCGTGGAACTCTGTGCGGTCCGTGGAACTCTGTGGGGTCCGTGGAACTCTGTGGGGTCCGTGGAACTCTGTGGGGTCCGTGGAACTCTGTGGGGTCCGTGGAACTCTGTGGGGTTTGTGGACTCAGAGGACTCAGACTCCACAGAGGCCACAGTGGGGTCCGTGGGGTCCGTGGGGTCTGTGGAGTCTGTGGAGTCTGTGGAGCTCTGTGGAGCTCTGTGGGGTCTCTGGAGTCTGTGGGGTCTGTGGAGCTCTTTGGAGCTCTGTGGGGTATGTAGGGTCTGTGGAGCTCTGTGGGCTCTGTGGACTCTGTTGGCTCTGTGGGATCTGTGGGATCTGTGGGATCTGTGGGATCTCTGGGATCTGTGGACTCTGTGGGGTCTCTGGGGTCAGTGGAGCTCTGTGGGGTCTGTGGAGTCTGTGGAGTCTGTGGGGTCTGTGAAACTCTGTGGGGTCTGTGGAGCCTGTGGGGTCTGTGGAGTCTGTGGGGTCTGTGGAACTCTGTGGGGTCTGTGTAGCTCTGTGGGGTCTGTGGAGTCTGTGGGGTCTGTGGACTCTGTGGGGTCTCTGGGGTCAGTGGAGCTCTGTGGGGTCTGCAAGGTCTCTGGAGTCTTTGGGGTCTGTGGAGCTCTGTGAGGTTTGTGGAGTCTGTGGAGTCTGTGGGGTCTGTGAAACTCTGTGGGGTCTGTGGAGCCTGTGGTGTCTGTGGAGTCATTGGGGTCTGTGGAGCACTGTGGGGCTCTTTGGGGTCTGTGGAGTCTGTGGGGTCCGTGGAACTCTGTGGGGTCTGTGGGGTCTCAGGAGCTCTGTGGGTTTTGTGGAGTCTGTTGCGCTCTGTGGAGTCCATGGGGTCTGTGGGGTCTGTGGAGTCTGTAGGGTCTGTGGAGCTCTGTGGGGTCTGTGGAGTCGGTGGGGTCTGTGGAGTCGGTGGGGTCTGTGGGAGTCGGTGGGGTCTGTGGAACTCTGTGGGGTCTGTGGACTCTGTGGGGTCTGTGGACTCTGTGGGGTCTGTGGACTCTGTGGGGTCTGTGGACTCTGTGGGGTCTGTGGACTCCAAGGACTCTGTGGCCTCTGTGGAGTCTGTGTGGTCTGTGGAGTCTGTGGAGCTCTGTGGGGTCTCTGGAGTCTGTGGGGTATGTAGGGTCTGTGGAGCTCTGTGGGCTCTGTGGACTCTGTTGGCTCTGTGGGATCTTTGGAATCTTTGGAATCTTTGGGATCTGTGGGATCTGTGGGATCTGTGGGGTCTGTGGGGTCTGTGTAGCTCTGTGGGGTCTGTGGAGTCTGTGGGGTCTGTGGAACTCTGTGGGGTCTGTGGAACTCTGTGGGGTCTGTGGAACTCTGTGGGGTCTGTGGAACTCTGTGGGGTCTGTGGAACTCTGTGGGGTCTGTGGAACTCTGTGGGGTCTGTGGAACTCTGTGGGGTCTGTGGAACTCTGTGGGGTCTGTGGAACTCTGTGGGGTCTGTGGAGCTCTGTGGGGTCTGCAAGGTCTCTGGAGTCTTTGGGGTCTGTGGAGCTCTGTGGGGTTTGTGGAGTCAGTGGGGTCTGTGAAACTCTGTGGGGTCTGTGGAGCCTGTGGTGTCTGTGGAGTCATTGGGGTCTGTGGAGCACTGTGGTGTCTGTGGAGTCGGTGGGGTCTGAGGGCTCTGTGGAGCTCGTTGGGGTCTGTGGAGTCTGTGGGGTCCGTGGAACTCTGTAGGGTCTGTGGGGTCTCTGGAGCTCTGTGGGTTTTGTGGAGTCTGTTGCGCTCTGTGGAGTCGCTGGGGTCTGTGGAGTCTGTAGGGTCTGTGGAGCTCTGTGAGGTCTGTGGAGTCGGTGGGGTCTGTGGAACTCTGTGGGGTCTGTGGACTCTGTGGGGTCTCTGGGGTCAGTGGAGCTCTGTGGGGTCTGTGGAGTCTGTGGCGCACTGTGGGGTCCGTGGGGTCTGTGGCCTCTGTGGAGTCTGTGTGGTCTGTGGAGTCTGTGGAGCTCTGTGGAGTCTGTGGAGCTCTGTGGGGTCTCTGGAGTCTGTGGGGTATGTAGGGTCTGTGGAGCTCTGTGGGCTCTGTGTGATCTATGGGATCTGTGGGATCTGTGGGGTCTGTGGAGCTCTGTGGGGTCTGTGTAGCTCTGTGGGGTCTGTGTAGCTCTGTGGGGTCTGTGGAGTCTGTGGGGTCTGTGGAACTCTGTGGGGTCTGTGGGGTCTGTGGGGTCTGTGGAGCTCTGTGGGCTCTGTGGACTCTGGGCTCTGTGGGGTCTGTGGAGTGGGGGGGTGTCAGGAGTCTGTGGGTTCTGTGGAGTCTGTGGGGTCCGTGGGGTCTGTGGGGTCTGTAGGGTCTGTGGAGCTCTGTGGGGTCTGTGGAGTCTGCGGGATCTCTGGAGCTCTGTGGGGTTTGTGGAGTCTGTGGGGTCTGTGGAGTCTGTGGAGTCTTTGATGTCTGTGGAGCTCTGTGGGGTCTCTGGAGTATTTGGGGTCTGTGGAGTCTGTGGGGTCTGTGGAGCTTATGGGGTCTCTGGGGTCTGTTGATCGCTGTGGGGTTTGTGGAGTCTGTGGAATCTGTGGTGTCTGTGAAGCTCTGTGGACTCTGTGGGGTCTATGCGGTCTTTGGAGCTCTGTGGGGTCTATGGGGTCTGTGGCGTTCTGTGGGGTCCGTGGAGCTCTTTGGGGTCTGTGGGGTTTGAGGTGCTCTGTGGGGTCTGTAGGGTTTGTGGTGCTCTGTGGGGTCTGTAGGGTTTGTGGTGCTCTGTGGAGCTCTGTGGGGTTTGTGGAGTCTGTGGTGTCTGTGGAGCCTGTGGTGTCTGTGGAGTCATTGGGGTCTGTGGGCTCTGTGGAGCTCTTTGGGGTCTGTGGAGTCTGTGGGGTCTGTGGAACTCTGTGGGGTCTGAGGAGTCTGTGGGATCTGTGGAGCTCTGTGGGGTATGTGGGGTCTTTGGGATATGTGGGGTCTTTGGGCTCTGTGGGATCTGTGGGATCTCTGGGGTCTGTGGGATCTCTGGGGTCTGTGGAACTCTGTGGGGTCTGTGGGGTCTGTGTAGCTCTGTGGAGTCATTGGGGTCTGTGGAGCTCTGTGGGGTCTGTGTAGCTCTGTGGGGTCTGTGTAGCTCTGTGGGGTCCGTGGAACTCTGTGGGGTCCGTGGAACTCTGTGGGGTCCGTGGAACTCTGTGGGGTCCGTGGAACTCTGTGGGGTCCGTGGAACTCTGTGGGGTCCGTGGAACTCTGTGGGGTCCGTGGAACTCTGTGGGGTCCGTGGAACTCTGTGGGGTCTGTGGACTCAGAGGACTCTTTGGCCTCTGTGGAGTCTGTGGGGTCCGTGGGGTCCGTGGGGTCCGTGGAGTCCGTGGAGTCCGTGGAGTCCGTGGAGTCCGTGGAGTCCGTGGAGCTCTGTGGGGTCTCTGGAGTCTGTGGGGTCTGTGGAGCTCTTTGGAGCTCTGTGGGGTATGTAGGGTCAGTGGAGCTCTGTGGACTCTGTTGGCTCTGTGGGATCTGTGGGATCTGT
Organism: Gobius niger; assembly: GCF_951799975.1. Lineage (NCBI taxonomy): Eukaryota > Metazoa > Chordata > Actinopteri > Gobiiformes > Gobiidae > Gobius > Gobius niger. The sequence goes on from NC_136875.1 coordinate 65,558, forward strand.
GGGATCTCTGGGATCTCTGGGATCTGTGGACTCTGTGGGGTCTGTGGGGTCTGTGGAGTCTGTGGGGTCTGTGGGGTCTGTGGAACTCTGGGGGGTCTGTGGAACTCTGTGGGGTCTGTGGAACTCTGTGGGGTCTGTGGAACTCTGTGGGGTCTGTGGAACTCTGTGGGGTCTGTGGAACTCTGTGGGGTCTGTGGAACTCTGTGGGGTCTGTGGAACTCTGTGGGGTCTGTGGAACTCTGTGGGGTCTGTGGAACTCTGTGGGGTCTGTGGACTCTGTGGGGTCTCTGGGGTCAGTGGAGCTCTGTGGGGTCTGTGGAGTCTGTGGAGTCTGTGGGGTCTGTGAAACTCTGTGGGGTCTGTGGAGCCTGTGGTGTCTGTGGAGTCTTTGAGGTCTGTGGAGCTCTGTGGGGTCTGTGTAGCTCTGTGGGGTCTGTGGAGCACTGTGGTGTCTGTGGAGTCGGTGGGGTCTGAGGGCTCTGTGGGGCTCTTTGGGGTCTGTGGAGTCTGTGGGGTCCGTGGAACTCTGTGGGGTCTGTGGGGTCTGTGGGGTCTGTGGAGTCTGTAGGGTCTGTGGAGCTCTGTGGGGTCTGTGGAGTCGGTGGGGTCTGTGGAGTCGGTGGGGTCTGTGGAGTCGGTGGGGTCTGTGGAGTCGGTGGGGTCTGTGGAACTCTGTGGGGTCTGTGGACTCTGTGGGGTCTGTGGACTCTGTGGGGTCTGTGGACTCTGTGGGGTCTGTGGACTCTGTGGGGTCTGTGGACTCTGTGGGGTCTGTGGACTCTGTGGGGTCTGTGGACTCTGTGGGGTCTGTGGACTCTGTGGGGTCTGTGGACTCTGTGGGGTGTGTGGACTCTGTGGGGTGTGTGGACTCTGTGGGGTCTGTGGACTCTGTGGGGTCTGTGGACTCTGTGGGGTCTGTGGACTCTGTGGGGTCTCTGGGGTCAGTGGAGCTCTGTGGGGTCTGTGGAGTCTGTGGTGCACTGTGGGGTCCGTGGGGTCTGTGGAGTCTGTGGTGCACTGTGGAGTCTGTGGAGTCTGTGGAGCTCTGTGGAGCTCTGTGGGGTCTCTGGAGTCTGTGGGGTATGTAGGGTCTGTGGAGCTCTGTGGGCTCTGTGGACTCTGTTGGCTCTGTGGGATCTTTGGGATCTGTGGGATCTCTGGGATCTCTGGGATCTGTGGGATCTGTGTAGCTCTGTGGGGTCTGTGGAGTCTGTGGGGTCTGTGGAACTCTGTGGGGTCTGTGGAACTCTGTGGGGTCTGTGGAACTCTGTGGGGTCTGTGGAACTCTGTGGGGTCTGTGGAACTCTGTGGGGTCTGTGGAACTCTGTGGGGTCTGTGGAACTCTGTGGGGTCTGTGGAACTCTGTGGGGTCTGTGGAACTCTGTGGGGTCTGTGGAACTCTGTGGGGTCTGTGGAACTCTGTGGGGTCTGTGGAACTCTGTGGGGTCTGTGGAACTCTGTGGGGTCTGTGGAACTCTGTGGGGTCTGTGGAACTCTGTGGGGTCTGTGGAACTCTGTGGGGTCTGTGGAGCTCTGTGGGGTCTGTGTAGCTCTGTGGGGTCTGTGGGGTCTGTGAAACTCTGTGGGGTCTGTGGAGCTTGTGGTGTCTGTGGAGTCTTTGAGGTCTGTGGAGCTCTGTGGGGTCTGTGTAGCTCTGTGGGGTCTGTGGAGTCTGTGGGGTCTGTGGAGTCTGTGGGGTCTGTGGAACTCTGTGGGGTCAGTGGAGCTCTGTGGGGTCTGTGAAACTCTGTGGGGTCTGTGGAGCCTGTGGTGTCTGTGGAGTCATTGGGGTCTGTGGAGCACTGTGGTGTCTGTGGAGTCGGTGGGGTCTGAGGGCTCTGTGGAGCTCGTTGGGGTCTGTGGAGTCTGTGGGGTCCGTGGAACTCTGTAGGGTCTGTGGGGTCTCTGGAGCTCTGTGGGTTTTGTGGAGTCTGTTGCGCTCTGTGGAGTCCATGGGGTCTGTGGAGTCCGTAGGGTCTGTGGAGCTCTGTGAGGTCTGTGGAGTCGGTGGGGTCTGTGGAACTCTGTGGGGTCTGTGGACTCTGTGGGGTCTCTGGAGTCAGTGGAGCTCTGTGGGGTCTGTGGAGTCTGTGGCGCACTGTCGGGTCCGTGGGGTCTGTGGGGTCTGTGGACTCCAAGGACTCTGTGGCCTCTGTGGAGTCTGTGGAGTCTGTGTGGTCTGTGGAGTCTGTGGAGCTCTGTGGGGTCTCTGGAGTCTGTGGGGTATGTAGGGTCTGTGGAACTCTGTGGGCTCTGTGGACTCTGTGGGCTCTGTGGGATCTGTGGGATCTGTGGACTCTGTGGGGTCTGTGGACTCTGTGGGGTCTGTGGACTCTGTGGGGTCTGTGGACTCTGTGGGGTCTGTGGACTCTGTGGGGTCTGTGGACTCTGTGGGGTCTGTGGACTCTGTGGGGTGTGTGGACTCTGTGGGGTGTGTGGACTCTGTGGGGTCTGTGGACTCTGTGGGGTCTGTGGACTCTGTGGGGTCTGTGGACTCTGTGGGGTCTCTGGGGTCAGTGGAGCTCTGTGGGGTCTGTGGAGTCTGTGGTGCACTGTGGGGTCCGTGGGGTCTGTGGAGTCTGTGGTGCACTGTGGAGTCTGTGGAGTCTGTGGAGCTCTGTGGAGCTCTGTGGGGTCTCTGGAGTCTGTGGGGTATGTAGGGTCTGTGGAGCTCTGTGGGCTCTGTGGACTCTGTTGGCTCTGTGGGATCTTTGGGATCTGTGGGATCTCTGGGATCTCTGGGATCTGTGGGATCTGTGTAGCTCTGTGGGGTCTGTGGAGTCTGTGGGGTCTGTGGAACTCTGTGGGGTCTGTGGAACTCTGTGGGGTCTGTGGAACTCTGTGGGGTCTGTGGAACTCTGTGGGGTCTGTGGAACTCTGTGGGGTCTGTGGAACTCTGTGGGGTCTGTGGAACTCTGTGGGGTCTGTGGAACTCTGTGGGGTCTGTGGAACTCTGTGGGGTCTGTGGAACTCTGTGGGGTCTGTGGAACTCTGTGGGGTCTGTGGAACTCTGTGGGGTCTGTGGAACTCTGTGGGGTCTGTGGAACTCTGTGGGGTCTGTGGAACTCTGTGGGGTCTGTGGAACTCTGTGGGGTCTGTGGAGCTCTGTGGGGTCTGTGTAGCTCTGTGGGGTCTGTGGGGTCTGTGAAACTCTGTGGGGTCTGTGGAGCTTGTGGTGTCTGTGGAGTCTTTGAGGTCTGTGGAGCTCTGTGGGGTCTGTGTAGCTCTGTGGGGTCTGTGGAGTCTGTGGGGTCTGTGGAGTCTGTGGGGTCTGTGGAACTCTGTGGGGTCAGTGGAGCTCTGTGGGGTCTGTGAAACTCTGTGGGGTCTGTGGAGCCTGTGGTGTCTGTGGAGTCATTGGGGTCTGTGGAGCACTGTGGTGTCTGTGGAGTCGGTGGGGTCTGAGGGCTCTGTGGAGCTCGTTGGGGTCTGTGGAGTCTGTGGGGTCCGTGGAACTCTGTAGGGTCTGTGGGGTCTCTGGAGCTCTGTGGGTTTTGTGGAGTCTGTTGCGCTCTGTGGAGTCCATGGGGTCTGTGGAGTCCGTAGGGTCTGTGGAGCTCTGTGAGGTCTGTGGAGTCGGTGGGGTCTGTGGAACTCTGTGGGGTCTGTGGACTCTGTGGGGTCTCTGGAGTCAGTGGAGCTCTGTGGGGTCTGTGGAGTCTGTGGCGCACTGTCGGGTCCGTGGGGTCTGTGGGGTCTGTGGACTCCAAGGACTCTGTGGCCTCTGTGGAGTCTGTGGAGTCTGTGTGGTCTGTGGAGTCTGTGGAGCTCTGTGGGGTCTCTGGAGTCTGTGGGGTATGTAGGGTCTGTGGAACTCTGTGGGCTCTGTGGACTCTGTGGGCTCTGTGGGATCTGTGGGATCTGTGGACTCTGTGGGGTCTGTGGAGCTCTGTGGGGTCTGTGTAGCTCTGTGGGGTCTGTGGAGTCTGTGGGGTCTGTGGAACTCTGTGGGGTCTGTGGAACTCTGTGGGGTCTGTGGAACTCTGTGGGGTCTGTGGAACTCTGTGGGGTCTGTGGAACTCTGTGGGGTCTGTGGAACTCTGTGGGGTCTGTGGAACTCTGTGGGGTCTGTGGACTCTGTGGGCTCTGTGGGGTCTGTGGGCTCTGTGGGGTCTGTGGAGTGGGGGGGTGTCAGGAGTCTGTGGGTTCTGTGGAGTCTGTGGGGTCCGTGGGGTCTGTGGGGTCTGTAGGGTCTGTGGAGCTCTGTGGGGTCTGTGGAGTCTGCGGGATCTCTGGAGCTCTGTGGGGTTTGTGGAGTCTGTGGGGTCTGTGGAGTCTTTGATGTCTGTGGAGCTCTGTGGGGTCTCTGGAGTCTTTGGGGTCTGTGGAGTCTGTGGGGTCTGTGGAGCTTATGGGGTCTCTGGGGTCTGTTGATCGCTGTGGGGTTTGTGGAGTCTGTGGAATCTGTGGTGTCTGTGAAGCTCTGTGGACTCTGTGGGGTCTATGCGGTCTTTGGAGCTCTGTGGGGTCTGTGGGGTCTGTGTAGCTCTGTGGGGTCTGTGGGGTCTGTGGAACTCTGTGGGGTCTGTGGAACTCTGTGGGGTCTGTGGAACTCTGTGGGGTCTGTGGAACTCTGTGGGGTCTGTGGAACTCTGTGGGGTCTGTGGAACTCTGTGGGGTGTGTGGCGCACTTTGCGGTCCGTGGGGTCTGTGGGGTCTGTGGAATATGTGGGGTCTGTGGAGTGTGTTTGTGGGGTCTGTGGGGTCTGTGGAGCTCTGTGGGCTCTGTGGACTCTGTGGGCTCTGTGGGGTCTGTGGAGTGGGGGGGTGTAAGGAGTCTGTGGGTTCTGTGGAGTCTGTGGGGTCCGTGGGGTCTGTGGGGTTTGTAGGGTCTGTGGAGCTCTGTGGGGTCTGTGGAGTCTGCGGGATCTCTGGAGCTCTGTGGGGTTTGTGGAGTCTGTGGGGTCTGTGGAGTCTGTGGAGTCTGTGGAGTCTTTGATGTCTGTGGAGCTCTGTGGGGTCTCTGGAGTCTTTGGGGTCTGTGGGGTCTGTGGAGCTTATGGGGTCTCTGGGGTCTGTTGATCGCTGTGGGGTTTGTGGAGTCTGTGGAATCTGTGGTGTCTGTGAAGCTCTGTGGACTCTGTGGGGTCTATGCAGTCTTTGGAGCTCTGTGGTGTCTATGGGGTCTGTGGCGTTCTGTGGGGTCCGTGGAGCTCTTTGGGGTCTGTGGGGTTTGAGGTGCTCTGTGGGGTCTGTAGGGTTTGTGGTGCTCTGTGGTGTCTGTAGGGTTTGTGGTGCTCTGTGGAGCTCTGTGGGGTTTGTGGAGTCATTGGGGTCTGTGGAGCACTGTGGTGTCTGTGGAGTCCGTGGGGTCTGAGGGCTCTGTGGAGCTCTTTGGGGTCTGTGGAGTCTGTGGGGTCTGAGGAACTCTGTGGGGTCTGAGGAGTCTGTGGGATCTGTGGAGCTCTGTGGGGTATGTGGGGTCTTTGGGGTATGTGGGGTCTTTGGGCTCTGTGGGATCTGTGGGATCTCTGGGATCTGTGGACTCTGTGGGGTCTGTGGTGTCTGTGTAGCTCTGTGGGGTCTGTGGAGTCTGTGGGGTCTGTGGAACTCTGTGGGGTCTGTGGAACTCTGTGGGGTCTGTGGAACTCTGTGGGGTCTGTGGAACTCTGTGGGGTCTGTGGAACTCTGTGGGGTCTGTGGAACTCTGTGGGGTCTGTGGAACTCTGTGGGGTCTGCGGAACTCTGTGGGGTCTGTGGACTCTGTGGGGTCTGTGGAGTGGGGGGGTGTCAGGAGTCTGTGGGTTCTGTGGAGTCTGTGGGGTCCGTGGGGTCTGTGGGGTCTGTAGGGTCTGTGGAGCTCTGTGGGGTCTGTGGAGTCTGCGGGATCTCTGGAGCTCTGTGGGGTTTGTGGAGTCTGTGGGGTCTGTGGAGTCTGTGGAGTCTTTGATGTCTGTGGAGCTCTGTAGGGTCTCTGGAGTCTTTGGGGTCTGTGGAGTCTGTGGAGTCTGTGGAGCTTATGGGGTCTCTGGGGTCTGTTGATCGCTGTGGGGTTTGTGGAGTCTGTGGAATCTGTGGTGTCTATGCGGTCTTTGGAGCTCTGTGGGGTCTATGGGGTCTGTGGCGTTCTGTGGGGTCCGTGGAGCTCTTTGGGGTCTGTGGGGTTTGAGGTGCTCTGAGGGGTCTGTAGGGTTTGTGGTGCTCTGTGGTGTCTGTAGGGTTTGTGGTGCTCTGTGGTGTCTGTAGGGTTTGTGGTGCTCTGTGGTGTCTGTGGAACTCTGTGGTGTCTGTGGAACTCTGTGGTGTCTGTGGAACTCTGTGGTGTCTGTGGAACTCTGTGGGGTCTGTGGAACTCTGTGGGGTCTGTGGAACTCTGTGGGGTCTGTGGAACTCTGTGGGGTCTGTGGAACTCTGTGGGGTCTGTGGAACTCTGTGGGGTCTGTGGAACTCTGTGGGGTCTGTGGAGCTCTGTGGGGTTTGTGGAGTCTGTGGGGTCTGTGGAGCCTGTGGTGTCTGTGGAGTCATTGGGGTCTGTGGAGCACTGTGGTGTCTGTGGAGTCTGTGGGGTCTGAGGGCTCTGTGGAGCTCTTTGGGGTCTGTGGAACTCTGTGGGGTCTGAGGAGTCTGTGGGATCTGTGGAGCTCTGTGGGGTATGTGGGGTCTTTGGGGTATGTGGGGTCTTTGGGATCTGTGGGATCTGTGGGATCTGTGGGGTCTGTGGGGTCTGTGGAACTCTGTGGGGTCTGTGGAACTCTGTGGGGTCTGTGGAACTCTGTGGGGTCTGTGGAACTCTGTGGGGTCTGTGGAACTCTGTGGGGTCTGTGGAACTCTGTGGGGTCTGTGGAACTCTGTGGGGTCTGTGGAACTCTGTGGGGTCTGTGGAACTCTGTGGGGTCTGTGGAACTCTGTGGGGTCTGTGGAACTCTGTGGGGTCTGTGGAACTCTGTGGGGTCTGTGGAACTCTGTGGGGTCTGTGGAACTCTGTGGGGTCTGTGGACTCTGTGGGGTCTCTGGGGTCAGTGGAGCTCTGTGGGGTCTGTGGAGTCCGTGGAGTCCGTGGAGTCCGTGGAGTCCGTGGAGTCCGTGGAGCTCTGTGGGGTCTCTGGAGTCTGTGGGGTCTGTGGAGCTCTTTGGAGCTCTGTGGGGTATGTAGGGTCAGTGGAGCTCTGTGGACTCTGTTGGCTCTGTGGGATCTGTGGGATCTGTGGAACTCTGTGGGGTCTGTGGAACTCTGTGGGGTCTGTGGAACTCTGTGGGGTCTGTGGAACTCTGTGGGGTCTGTGGAACTCTGTGGGGTCTGTGGAACTCTGTGGGGTCTGTGGAACTCTGTGGGGTCTGTGGACTCTGTGGGGTCTCTGGGGTCAGTGGAGCTCTGTGGGGTCTGTGGAGTCCGTGGAGTCCGTGGAGTCCGTGGAGTCCGTGGAGTCTGTGGGGTCTGTGGAGCTCTTTGGAGCTCTGTGGGGTATGTAGGGTCAGTGGAGCTCTGTGGACTCTGTTGGCTCTGTGGGATCTGTGGGATCTGTGGGATCTCTGGGATCTCTGGGATCTGTGGACTCTGTGGGGTCTGTGGGGTCTGTGGGGTCTGTGGGGTCTGTGGGGTCTGTGGAACTCTGGGGGGTCTGTGGAACTCTGTGGGGTCTGTGGAACTCTGTGGGGTCTGTGGAACTCTGTGGGGTCTGTGGAACTCTGTGGGGTCTGTGGAACTCTGTGGGGTCTGTGGACTCTGTGGGGTCTCTGGGGTCAGTGGAGCTCTGTGGGGTCTGTGGAGTCTGTGGAGTCTGTGGTGTCTGTGAAACTCTGTGGGGTCTGTGGAGCCTGTGGTGTCTGTGGAGTCTTTGAGGTCTGTGGAGCTCTGTGGGGTCTGTGTAGCTCTGTGGGGTCTGTGGAGCACTGTGGTGTCTGTGGAGTCGGTGGGGTCTGAGGGCTCTGTGGGGCTCTTTGGGGTCTGTGGAGTCTGTGGGGTCCGTGGAACTCTGTGGGGTCTGTGGGGTCTCTGGAGCTCTGTGGGTTTTGTGGAGTCTGTTGCGCTCTGTGGAGTCCGTGGGGTCTGTGGGGTCTGTGGAGTCTGTAGGGTCTGTGGAGCTCTGTGGGGTCTGTGGAGTCGGTGGGGTCTGTGGAGTCGGTGGGGTCTGTGGAGTCGGTGGGGTCTGTGGAGTCGGTGGGGTCTGTGGAGTCGGTGGGGTCTGTGGAGTCGGTGGGGTCTGTGGACTCTGTGGGGTCTGTGGACTCTGTGGGGTCTGTGGACTCTGTGGGGTCTGTGGACTCTGTGGGGTCTGTGGACTCTGTGGGGTCTGTGGACTCTGTGGGGTCTGTGGACTCTGTGGGGTCTGTGGACTCTGTGGGGTCTGTGGACTCTGTGGGGTCTGTGGACTCTGTGGGGTCTGTGGACTCTGTGGGGTCTGTGGACTCTGTGGGGTCTGTGGACTCTGTGGGGTCTGTGGACTCTGTGGGGTCTGTGGACTCTGTGGGGTCTGTGGACTCTGTGGGGTCTGTGGACTCTGTGGGGTCTGTGGACTCTGTGGGGTCTGTGGACTCAGTGGGGTCTGTGGACTCAGTGGGGTCTGTGGACTCTGTGGGGTCTGTGGACTCTGTGGGGTCTGTGGACTCTGTGGGGTCTCTGGGGTCAGTGGAGCTCTGTGGGGTCTGTGGAGTCTGTGGTGCACTGTGGGGTCCGTGGGGTCTGTGGGGTCTGTGGACTCCAAGGACTCTGTGGCCTCTGTGGCCTCTGTGGAGTCTGTGTGGTCTGTGGAGTCTGTGGAGCTCTGTGGGGTCTCTGGAGTCTGTGGGGTATGTAGGGTCTGTGGAGCTCTGTGGGCTCTGTGGACTCTGTTGGCTCTGTGGGATCTTTGGGATCTGTGGGATCTCTGGGATCTCTGGGATCTGTGGGATCTGTGTAGCTCTGTGGGGTCTGTGGAGTCTGTGGGGTCTGTGGAACTCTGTGGGGTCTGTGGAACTCTGTGGGGTCTGTGGAACTCTGTGGGGTCTGTGGAACTCTGTGGGGTCTGTGGAACTCTGTGGGGTCTGTGGAACTCTGTGGGGTCTGTGGAACTCTGTGGGGTCTGTGGAACTCTGTGGGGTCTGTGGAACTCTGTGGGGTCTGTGGAGCTCTGTGGGGTCTGTGTAGCTCTGTGGGGTCTGTGGGGTCTGTGAAACTCTGTGGGGTCTGTGGAGCTTGTGGTGTCTGTGGAGTCTTTGAGGTCTGTGGAGCTCTGTGGGGTCTGTGTAGCTCTGTGGGGTCTGTGGAGTCTGTGGGGTCTGTGGAACTCTGTGGGGTCAGTGGAGCTCTGTGGGGTCTGTGAAACTCTGTGGGGTCTGTGGAGCCTGTGGTGTCTGTGGAGTCATTGGGGTCTGTGGAGCACTGTGGTGTCTGTGGAGTCGGTGGGGTCTGAGGGCTCTGTGGAGCTCGTTGGGGTCTGTGGAGTATGTGGGGTCCGTGGAACTCTGTAGGGTCTGTGGGGTCTCTGGAGCTCTGTGGGTTTTGTGGAGTCTGTTGCGCTCTGTGGAGTCCATGGGGTCTGTGGAGTCCGTAGGGTCTGTGGAGCTCTGTGAGGTCTGTGGAGTCGGTGGGGTCTGTGGAACTCTGTGGGGTCTGTGGACTCTGTGGGGTCTCTGGAGTCAGTGGAGCTCTGTGGGGTCTGTGGCGCACTGTGGGGTCCGTGGGGTCTGTGGGGTCTGTGGACTCCAAGGACTCTGTGGCCTCTGTGGAGTCTGTGGAGTCTGTGTGGTCTGTGGAGTCTGTGGAGCTCTGTGGGGTCTCTGGAGTCTGTGGGGTATGTAGGGTCTGTGGAACTCTGTGGGCTCTGTGGACTCTGTGGGCTCTGTGGGATCTGTGGGATCTGTGGACTCTGTGGGGTCTGTGGAGCTCTGTGGGGTCTGTGTAGCTCTGTGGGGTCTGTGGAGTCTGTGGGGTCTGTGGAGTCTGTGGGGTCTGTGGAACTCTGTGGGGTCTGTGGAACTCTGTGGGGTCTGTGGAACTCTGTGGGGTCTGTGGAACTCTGTGGGGTCTGTGGAACTCTGTGGGGTCTGTGGAACTCTGTGGGGTCTGTGGAACTCTGTGGGGTCTGTGGAACTCTGTGGGGTCTGTGGAACTCTGTGGGGTCTGTGGAACTCTGTGGGGTCTGTGGAACTCTGTGGGGTCTGTGGAACTCTGTGGGGTCTGTGGAACTCTGTGGGGTCTGTGGAACTCTGTGGGGTCTGTGGAACTCTGTGGGGTCTGTGGAACTCTGTGGGGTCTGTGGAACTCTGTGGGGTCTGTGGAACTCTGTGGGGTCTGTGGAACTCTGTGGGGTCTGTGGAACTCTGTGGGGTCTGTGGAACTCTGTGGGGTCTGTGGAACTCTGTGGGGTCTGTGGAACTCTGTGGGGTCTGTGGAACTCTGTGGGGTCTGTGGACTCTGTGGGGTCTCTGGGGTCAGTGGAGCTCTGTGGGGTCTGTGGAGTCCGTGGAGTCCGTGGAGTCCGTGGAGTCCGTGGAGTCCGTGGAGCTCTGTGGGGTCTCTGGAGTCTGTGGGGTCTGTGGAGCTCTTTGGAGCTCTGTGGGGTATGTAGGGTCAGTGGAGCTCTGTGGACTCTGTTGGCTCTGTGGGATCTGTGGGATCTGTGGAACTCTGTGGGGTCTGTGGAACTCTGTGGGGTCTGTGGAACTCTGTGGGGTCTGTGGAACTCTGTGGGGTCTGTGGAACTCTGTGGGGTCTGTGGAACTCTGTGGGGTCTGTGGAACTCTGTGGGGTCTGTGGAACTCTGTGGGGTCTGTGGAACTCTGTGGGGTCTGTGGAACTCTGTGGGGTCTCTGGGGTCAGTGGAGCTCTGTGGGGTCTGTGGAGTCCGTGGAGTCCGTGGAGTCCGTGGAGTCCGTGGAGTCCGTGGAGTCCGTGGAGTCCGTGGAGTCCGTGGAGCTCTGTGGGGTCTCTGGAGTCTGTGGGGTCTGTGGAGCTCTTTGGAGCTCTGTGGGGTATGTAGGGTCAGTGGAGCTCTGTGGACTCTGTTGGCTCTGTGGGATCTGTGGGATCTGTGGGATCTCTGGGATCTCTGGGATCTGTGGACTCTGTGGGGTCTGTGGGGTCTGTGGGGTCTGTGGGGTCTGTGGAACTCTGGGGGGTCTGTGGAACTCTGTGGGGTCTGTGGAACTCTGTGGGGTCTGTGGAACTCTGTGGGGTCTGTGGAACTCTGTGGGGTCTGTGGAACTCTGTGGGGTCTGTGGACTCTGTGGGGTCTCTGGGGTCAGTGGAGCTCTGTGGGGTCTGTGGAGTCTGTGGAGTCTGTGGGGTCTGTGAAACTCTGTGGGGTCTGTGGAGCCTGTGGTGTCTGTGGAGTCTTTGAGGTCTGTGGAGCTCTGTGGGGTCTGTGTAGCTCTGTGGGGTCTGTGGAGCACTGTGGTGTCTGTGGAGTCGGTGGGGTCTGAGGGCTCTGTGGGGCTCTTTGGGGTCTGTGGAGTCTGTGGGGTCCGTGGAACTCTGTGGGGTCTGTGGGGTCTCTGGAGCTCTGTGGGTTTTGTGGAGTCTGTTGCGCTCTGTGGAGTCCGTGGGGTCTGTGGGGTCTGTGGAGTCTGTAGGGTCTGTGGAGCTCTGTGGGGTCTGTGGAGTCGGTGGGGTCTGTGGAGTCGGTGGGGTCTGTGGAGTCGGTGGGGTCTGTGGAGTCGGTGGGGTCTGTGGAGTCGGTGGGGTCTGTGGAGTCGGTGGGGTCTGTGGAGTCGGTGGGGTCTGTGGACTCTGTGGGGTCTGTGGACTCTGTGGGGTCTGTGGACTCTGTGGGGTCTGTGGACTCTGTGGGGTCTGTGGACTCTGTGGGGTCTGTGGACTCTGTGGGGTCTGTGGACTCTGTGGGGTCTGTGGACTCAGTGGGGTCTGTGGACTCAGTGGGGTCTGTGGACTCTGTGGGGTCTGTGGACTCAGTGGGGTCTGTGGACTCTGTGGGGTCTGTGGACTCTGTGGGGTCTCTGGGGTCAGTGGAGCTCTGTGGGGTCTGTGGAGTCTGTGGTGCACTGTGGGGTCCGTGGGGTCTGTGGGGTCTGTGGACTCCAAGGACTCTGTGGCCTCTGTGGCCTCTGTGGAGTCTGTGTGGTCTGTGGAGTCTGTGGAGCTCTGTGGGGTCTCTGGAGTCTGTGGGGTATGTAGGGTCTGTGGAGCTCTGTGGGCTCTGTGGACTCTGTTGGCTCTGTGGGATCTTTGGGATCTGTGGGATCTCTGGGATCTCTGGGATCTGTGGGATCTGTGTAGCTCTGTGGGGTCTGTGGAGTCTGTGGGGTCTGTGGAACTCTGTGGGGTCTGTGGAACTCTGTGGGGTCTGTGGAACTCTGTGGGGTCTGTGGAACTCTGTGGGGTCTGTGGAACTCTGTGGGGTCTGTGGAACTCTGTGGGGTCTGTGGAACTCTGTGGGGTCTGTGGAACTCTGTGGGGTCTGTGGAACTCTGTGGGGTCTGTGGAACTCTGTGGGGTCTGTGGAACTCTGTGGGGTCTGTGGAGCTCTGTGGGGTCTGTGTAGCTCTGTGGGGTCTGTGGGGTCTGTGAAACTCTGTGGGGTCTGTGGAGCTTGTGGTGTCTGTGGAGTCTTTGAGGTCTGTGGAGCTCTGTGGGGTCTGTGTAGCTCTGTGGGGTCTGTGGAGTCTGTGGGGTCTGTGGAACTCTGTGGGGTCAGTGGAGCTCTGTGGGGTCTGTGAAACTCTGTGGGGTCTGTGGAGCCTGTGGTGTCTGTGGAGTCATTGGGGTCTGTGGAGCACTGTGGTGTCTGTGGAGTCGGTGGGGTCTGAGGGCTCTGTGGAGCTCGTTGGGGTCTGTGGAGTATGTGGGGTCCGTGGAACTCTGTAGGGTCTGTGGGGTCTCTGGAGCTCTGTGGGTTTTGTGGAGTCTGTTGCGCTCTGTGGAGTCCATGGGGTCTGTGGAGTCCGTAGGGTCTGTGGAGCTCTGTGAGGTCTGTGGAGTCGGTGGGGTCTGTGGAACTCTGTGGGGTCTGTGGACTCTGTGGGGTCTCTGGAGTCAGTGGAGCACTGTGGGGTCTGTGGAGTCTGTGGCGCACTGTGGGGTCCGTGGGGTCTGTGGGGTCTGTGGACTCCAAGGACTCTGTGGCCTCTGTGGAGTCTGTGGAGTCTGTGTGGTCTGTGGAGTCTGTGGAGCTCTGTGGGGTCTCTGGAGTCTGTGGGGTATGTAGGGTCTGTGGAACTCTGTGGGCTCTGTGGACTCTGTGGGCTCTGTGGGATCTGTGGGATCTGTGGACTCTGTGGGGTCTGTGGAGCTCTGTGGGGTCTGTGGAGCTCTGTGGGGTCTGTGGAGTCTGTGGGGTCTGTGGAACTCTGTGGGGTCTGTGGAACTCTGTGGGGTCTGTGGAACTCTGTGGGGTCTGTGGAACTCTGTGGGGTCTGTGGAACTCTGTGGGGTCTGTGGAACTCTGTGGGGTCTGTGGACTCTGTGGGCTCTGTGGGGTCTGTGGGCTCTGTGGGGTCTGTGGAGTGGGGGGGTGTCAGGAGTCTGTGGGTTCTGTGGAGTCTGTGGGGTCCGTGGGGTCTGTGGGGTCTGTGGGGTCTGTAGGGTCTGTGGAGCTCTGTGGGGTCTGTGGAGTCTGCGGGATCTCTGGAGCTCTGTGGGGTTTGTGGAGTCTGTGGGGTCTGTGGAGTCTTTGATGTCTGTGGAGCTCTGTGGGGTCTCTGGAGTCTTTGGGGTCTGTGGAGTCTGTGGGGTCTGTGGAGCTCTGTGTGGTCTCTGGAGTCTTTGGGGTCTGTGGGGTTTGTGGAGTCTGTGGAATCTGTGGTGTCTGTGAAGTTCTGTGGACTCTGTGGGGTCTATGCGGTCTTTGGAGCTCTGTGGGGTCTGTGGGGTCTGTGGGGTCTGTGGAACTCTGTGGGGTCTGTGGAACTCTGTGGGGTCTGTGGAACTCTGTGGGGTCTGTGGAACTCTGTGGGGTCTGTGGAACTCTGTGGGGTCTGTGGAACTCTGTGGGGTCTGTGGAACTCTGTGGGGTCTGTGGAACTCTGTGGGGTGTGTGGCGCACTTTGGGGTCCGTGGGGTCTGTGGGGTCTGTGGAATATGTGGGGTCTGTGGAGTGTGTTTGTGGGGTCTGTGGGGTCTGTGGAGCTCTGTGGGCTCTGTGGACTCTGTGGGCTCTGTGGGCTCTGTGGGGTCTGTGGAGTGGGGGGGTGTCAGGAGTCTGTGGGTTCTGTGGAGTCTGTGGGGTCCGTGGGGTCTGTGGGGTTTGTAGGGTCTGTGGAGCTCTGTGGGGTCTGTGGAGTCTGCGGGATCTCTGGAGCTCTGTGGGGTTTGTGGAGTCTGTGGGGTCTGTGGAGTCTGTGGAGTCTGTGGAGTCTTTGATGTCTGTGGAGCTCTGTGGGGTCTCTGGAGTCTTTGGGGTCTGTGGGGTCTGTGGAGCTTATGGGGTCTCTGGGGTCTGTTGATCGCTGTGGGGTTTGTGGAGTCTGTGGAATCTGTGGTGTCTGTGAAGCTCTGTGGACTCTGTGGGGTCTATGCAGTCTTTGGAGCTCTGTGGTGTCTATGGGGTCTGTGGCGTTCTGTGGGGTCCGTGGAGCTCTTTGGGGTCTGTGGGGTTTGAGGTGCTCTGTGGGGTCTGTAGGGTTTGTGGTGCTCTGTGGTGTCTGTGGAGTCTGCGGGATCTCTGGAGCTCTGTGGGGTTTGTGGAGTCTGTGGGGTCTGTGGAGTCTTTGATGTCTGTGGAGCTCTGTGGGGTCTCTGGAGTCTTTGGGGTCTGTGGAGTCTGTGGGGTCTGTGGAGCTCTGTGTGGTCTCTGGAGTCTTTGGGGTCTGTGGGGTTTGTGGAGTCTGTGGAATCTGTGGTGTCTGTGAAGTTCTGTGGACTCTGTGGGGTCTATGCGGTCTTTGGAGCTCTGTGGGGTCTGTGGGGTCTGTGGGGTCTGTGGAACTCTGTGGGGTCTGTGGAACTCTGTGGGGTCTGTGGAACTCTGTGGGGTCTGTGGAACTCTGTGGGGTCTGTGGAACTCTGTGGGGTCTGTGGAACTCTGTGGGGTCTGTGGAACTCTGTGGGGTCTGTGGAACTCTGTGGGGTGTGTGGCGCACTTTGGGGTCCGTGGGGTCTGTGGGGTCTGTGGAATATGTGGGGTCTGTGGAGTGTGTTTGTGGGGTCTGTGGGGTCTGTGGAGCTCTGTGGGCTCTGTGGACTCTGTGGGCTCTGTGGGCTCTGTGGGGTCTGTGGAGTGGGGGGGTGTCAGGAGTCTGTGGGTTCTGTGGAGTCTGTGGGGTCCGTGGGGTCTGTGGGGTTTGTAGGGTCTGTGGAGCTCTGTGGGGTCTGTGGAGTCTGCGGGATCTCTGGAGCTCTGTGGGGTTTGTGGAGTCTGTGGGGTCTGTGGAGTCTGTGGAGTCTGTGGAGTCTTTGATGTCTGTGGAGCTCTGTGGGGTCTCTGGAGTCTTTGGGGTCTGTGGGGTCTGTGGAGCTTATGGGGTCTCTGGGGTCTGTTGATCGCTGTGGGGTTTGTGGAGTCTGTGGAATCTGTGGTGTCTGTGAAGCTCTGTGGACTCTGTGGGGTCTATGCAGTCTTTGGAGCTCTGTGGTGTCTATGGGGTCTGTGGCGTTCTGTGGGGTCCGTGGAGCTCTTTGGGGTCTGTGGGGTTTGAGGTGCTCTGTGGGGTCTGTAGGGTTTGTGGTGCTCTGTGGTGTCTGTAGGGTTTGTGGTGCTCTGTGGAGCTCTGTGGGGTTTGTGGAGTCATTGGGGTCTGTGGAGCACTGTGGTGTCTGTGGAGTCCGTGGGGTCTGAGGGCTCTGTGGAGCTCTTTGGGGTCTGTGGAGTCTGTGGGGTCTGAGGAACTCTGTGGGGTCTGAGGAGTCTGTGGGATCTGTGGAGCTCTGTGGGGTATGTGGGGTCTTTGGGGTATGTGGGGTCTTTGGGCTCTGTGGGATCTGTGGGATCTCTGGGATCTGTGGACTCTGTGGGGTCTGTGGTGTCTGTGTAGCTCTGTGGGGTCTGTGGAGTCTGTGGGGTCTGTGGAACTCTGTGGGGTCTGTGGAACTCTGTGGGGTCTGTGGAACTCTGTGGGGTCTGTGGAACTCTGTGGGGTCTGTGGAACTCTGTGGGGTCTGTGGAACTCTGTGGGGTCTGTGGAACTCTGTGGGGTCTGTGGACTCTGTGGGGTCTGTGGAGTGGGGGGGTGTCAGGAGTCTGTGGGTTCTGTGGAGTCTGTGGGGTCCGTGGGGTCTGTGGGGTCTGTAGGGTCTGTGGAGCTCTGTGGGGTCTGTGGAGTCTGCGGGATCTCTGGAGCTCTGTGGGGTTTGTGGAGTCTGTGGGGTCTGTGGAGTCTGTGGAGTCTTTGATGTCTGTGGAGCTCTGTAGGGTCTCTGGAGTCTTTGGGGTCTGTGGAGTCTGTGGAGTCTGTGGAGCTTATGGGGTCTCTGGGGTCTGTTGATCGCTGTGGGGTTTGTGGAGTCTGTGGAATCTGTGGTGTCTATGCGGTCTTTGGAGCTCTGTGGGGTCTATGGGGTCTGTGGCGTTCTGTGGGGTCCGTGGGGTCCGTGGAGATCTTTGGGGTCTGTGGGGTTTGAGGTGCTCTGAGGGGTCTGTAGGGTTTGTGGTGCTCTGTGGTGTCTGTAGGGTTTGTGGTGCTCTGTGGTGTCTGTGGAACTCTGTGGGGTCTGTGGAACTCTGTGGGGTCTGTGGAACTCTGTGGGGTCTGTGGAACTCTGTGGGGTCTGTGGAACTCTGTGGGGTCTGTGGAACTCTGTGGGGTCTGTGGAACTCTGTGGGGTCTGTGGAACTCTGTGGGGTCTGTGGAGCTCTGTGGGGTTTGTGGAGTCTGTGGGGTCTGTGGAGCCTGTGGTGTCTGTGGAGTCATTGGGGTCTGTGGAGCACTGTGGTGTCTGTGGAGTCGGTGGGGTCTGTGGAACTCTGTGGGGTCTGTGGACTCTGTGGGGTCTCTGGAGTCAGTGGAGCACTGTGGGGTCTGTGGAGTCTGTGGCGCACTGTGGGGTCCGTGGGGTCTGTGGGGTCTGTGGACTCCAAGGACTCTGTGGCCTCTGTGGAGTCTGTGGAGTCTGTGTGGTCTGTGGAGTCTGTGGAGCTCTGTGGGGTCTCTGGAGTCTGTGGGGTATGTAGGGTCTGTGGAACTCTGTGGGCTCTGTGGACTCTGTGGGCTCTGTGGGATCTGTGGGATCTGTGGACTCTGTGGGGTCTGTGGAGCTCTGTGGGGTCTGTGTAGCTCTGTGGGGTCTGTGGAGTCTGTGGGGTCTGTGGAACTCTGTGGGGTCTGTGGAACTCTGTGGGGTCTGTGGAACTCTGTGGGGTCTGTGGAACTCTGTGGGGTCTGTGGAACTCTGTGGGGTCTGTGGAACTCTGTGGGGTCTGTGGAACTCTGTGGGGTCTGTGGACTCTGTGGGCTCTGTGGGGTCTGTGGGCTCTGTGGGGTCTGTGGAGTGGGGGGGTGTCAGGAGTCTGTGGGTTCTGTGGAGTCTGTGGGGTCCGTGGGGTCTGTGGGGTCTGTGGGGTCTGTAGGGTCTGTGGAGCTCTGTGGGGTCTGTGGAGTCTGCGGGATCTCTGGAGCTCTGTGGGGTTTGTGGAGTCTGTGGGGTCTGTGGAGTCTTTGATGTCTGTGGAGCTCTGTGGGGTCTCTGGAGTCTTTGGGGTCTGTGGAGTCTGTGGGGTCTGTGGAGCTCTGTGTGGTCTCTGGAGTCTTTGGGGTCTGTGGGGTTTGTGGAGTCTGTGGAATCTGTGGTGTCTGTGAAGTTCTGTGGACTCTGTGGGGTCTATGCGGTCTTTGGAGCTCTGTGGGGTCTGTGGGGTCTGTGGGGTCTGTGGAACTCTGTGGGGTCTGTGGAACTCTGTGGGGTCTGTGGAACTCTGTGGGGTCTGTGGAACTCTGTGGGGTCTGTGGAACTCTGTGGGGTCTGTGGAACTCTGTGGGGTCTGTGGAACTCTGTGGGGTGTGTGGCGCACTTTGGGGTCCGTGGGGTCTGTGGGGTCTGTGGAATATGTGGGGTCTGTGGAGTGTGTTTGTGGGGTCTGTGGGGTCTGTGGAGCTCTGTGGGCTCTGTGGACTCTGTGGGCTCTGTGGGCTCTGTGGGGTCTGTGGAGTGGGGGGGTGTCAGGAGTCTGTGGGTTCTGTGGAGTCTGTGGGGTCCGTGGGGTCTGTGGGGTTTGTAGGGTCTGTGGAGCTCTGTGGGGTCTGTGGAGTCTGCGGGATCTCTGGAGCTCTGTGGGGTTTGTGGAGTCTGTGGGGTCTGTGGAGTCTGTGGAGTCTGTGGAGTCTTTGATGTCTGTGGAGCTCTGTGGGGTCTCTGGAGTCTTTGGGGTCTGTGGGGTCTGTGGAGCTTATGGGGTCTCTGGGGTCTGTTGATCGCTGTGGGGTTTGTGGAGTCTGTGGAATCTGTGGTGTCTGTGAAGCTCTGTGGACTCTGTGGGGTCTATGCAGTCTTTGGAGCTCTGTGGTGTCTATGGGGTCTGTGGCGTTCTGTGGGGTCCGTGGAGCTCTTTGGGGTCTGTGGGGTTTGAGGTGCTCTGTGGGGTCTGTAGGGTTTGTGGTGCTCTGTGGTGTCTGTAGGGTTTGTGGTGCTCTGTGGAGCTCTGTGGGGTTTGTGGAGTCATTGGGGTCTGTGGAGCACTGTGGTGTCTGTGGAGTCCGTGGGGTCTGAGGGCTCTGTGGAGCTCTTTGGGGTCTGTGGAGTCTGTGGGGTCTGAGGAACTCTGTGGGGTCTGAGGAGTCTGTGGGATCTGTGGAGCTCTGTGGGGTATGTGGGGTCTTTGGGGTATGTGGGGTCTTTGGGCTCTGTGGGATCTGTGGGATCTCTGGGATCTGTGGACTCTGTGGGGTCTGTGGTGTCTGTGTAGCTCTGTGGGGTCTGTGGAGTCTGTGGGGTCTGTGGAACTCTGTGGGGTCTGTGGAACTCTGTGGGGTCTGTGGAACTCTGTGGGGTCTGTGGAACTCTGTGGGGTCTGTGGAACTCTGTGGGGTCTGTGGAACTCTGTGGGGTCTGTGGAACTCTGTGGGGTCTGTGGACTCTGTGGGGTCTGTGGAGTGGGGGGGTGTCAGGAGTCTGTGGGTTCTGTGGAGTCTGTGGGGTCCGTGGGGTCTGTGGGGTCTGTAGGGTCTGTGGAGCTCTGTGGGGTCTGTGGAGTCTGCGGGATCTCTGGAGCTCTGTGGGGTTTGTGGAGTCTGTGGGGTCTGTGGAGTCTGTGGAGTCTTTGATGTCTGTGGAGCTCTGTAGGGTCTCTGGAGTCTTTGGGGTCTGTGGAGTCTGTGGAGTCTGTGGAGCTTATGGGGTCTCTGGGGTCTGTTGATCGCTGTGGGGTTTGTGGAGTCTGTGGAATCTGTGGTGTCTATGCGGTCTTTGGAGCTCTGTGGGGTCTATGGGGTCTGTGGCGTTCTGTGGGGTCCGTGGGGTCCGTGGAGATCTTTGGGGTCTGTGGGGTTTGAGGTGCTCTGAGGGGTCTGTAGGGTTTGTGGTGCTCTGTGGTGTCTGTAGGGTTTGTGGTGCTCTGTGGTGTCTGTGGAACTCTGTGGTGTCTGTGGAACTCTGTGGGGTCTGTGGAACTCTGTGGGGTCTGTGGAACTCTGTGGGGTCTGTGGAACTCTGTGGGGTCTGTGGAACTCTGTGGGGTCTGTGGAACTCTGTGGGGTCTGTGGAACTCTGTGGGGTCTGTGGAGCTCTGTGGGGTTTGTGGAGTCTGTGGGGTCTGTGGAGCCTGTGGTGTCTGTGGAGTCATTGGGGTCTGTGGAGCACTGTGGTGTCTGTGGAGTCTGTGGGGTCTGAGGGCTCTGTGGAGCTCTTTGGGGTCTGTGGAACTCTGTGGGGTCTGAGGAGTCTGTGGGATCTGTGGAGCTCTGTGGGGTATGTGGGGTCTTTGGGGTATGTGGGGTCTTTGGGCTCTGTGGGATCTGTGGGATCTGTGGGATCTCTGGGATCTGTGGGGTCTGTGGGGTCTGTGGAACTCTGTGGGGTCTGTGGAACTCTGTGGGGTCTGTGGAACTCTGTGGGGTCTGTGGAACTCTGTGGGGTCTGTGGAACTCTGTGGGGTCTGTGGAACTCTGTGGGGTCTGTGGAACTCTGTGGGGTCTGTGGAACTCTGTGGGGTCTGTGGAACTCTGTGGGGTCTGTGGAACTCTGTGGGGTCTGTGGAACTCTGTGGGGTCTGTGGAACTCTGTGGGGTCTGTGGAACTCTGTGGGGTCTGTGGAACTCTGTGGGGTCTGTGGAACTCTGTGGGGTCTGTGGAACTCTGTGGGGTCTGTGGAACTCTGTGGGGTCTGTGGAACTCTGTGGGGTCTGTGGAACTCTGTGGGGTCTGTGGAACTCTGTGGGGTCTGTGGAACTCTGTGGGGTCTGTGGAACTCTGTGGGGTCTGTGGAACTCTGTGGGGTCTGTGGAACTCTGTGGGGTCTGTGGAACTCTGTGGGGTCTGTGGAACTCTGTGGGGTCTGTGGAACTCTGTGGGGTCTGTGGAACTCTGTGGGGTCTGTGGAACTCTGTGGGGTCAGTGGAGCTCTGTGGGGTCTGCAAGGTCTCTGGAGTCTTTGGGGTCTGTGGAGCTCTGTGGGGTTTGTGGAGTCAGTGGGGTCTGTGAAACTCTGTGGGGTCTGTGGAGCCTGTGGTGTCTGTGGAGTCATTGGGGTCTGTGGAGCACTGTGGTGTCTGTGGAGTCGGTGGGGTCTGAGGGCTCTGTGGAGCTCGTTGGGGTCTGTGGAGTCTGTGGGGTCCGTGGAACTCTGTAGGGTCTGTGGGGTCTCTGGAGCTCTGTGGGTTTTGTGGAGTCTGTTGCGCTCTGTGGAGTCGCTGGGGTCTGTGGAGTCTGTAGGGTCTGTGGAGCTCTGTGAGGTCTGTGGAGTCGGTGGGGTCTGTGGAACTCTGTGGGGTCTGTGGACTCTGTGGGGTCTCTGGGGTCAGTGGAGCTCTGTGGGGTCTGTGGAGTCTGTGGCGCACTGTGGGGTCCGTGGGGTCTGTGGCCTCTGTGGAGTCTGTGTGGTCTGTGGAGTCTGTGGAGCTCTGTGGAGTCTGTGGAGCTCTGTGGGGTCTCTGGAGTCTGTGGGGTATGTAGGGTCTGTGGAGCTCTGTGGGCTCTGTGTGATCTATGGGATCTGTGGGATCTGTGGGGTCTGTGGAGCTCTGTGGGGTCTGTGTAGCTCTGTGGGGTCTGTGTAGCTCTGTGGGGTCTGTGGAGTCTGTGGGGTCTGTGGAACTCTGTGGGATCTGTGGGGTCTGTGGGGTCTGTGGAGCTCTGTGGGCTCTGTGGACTCTGGGCTCTGTGGGGTCTGTGGAGTGGGGGGGTGTCAGGAGTCTGTGGGTTCTGTGGAGTCTGTGGGGTCCGTGGGGTCTGTGGGGTCTGTAGGGTCTGTGGAGCTCTGTGGGGTCTGTGGAGTCTGCGGGATCTCTGGAGCTCTGTGGGGTTTGTGGAGTCTGTGGGGTCTGTGGAGTCTGTGGAGTCTTTGATGTCTGTGGAGCTCTGTGGGGTCTCTGGAGTCTTTGGGGTCTGTGGAGTCTGTGGGGTCTGTGGAGCTTATGGGGTCTCTGGGGTCTGTTGATCGCTGTGGGGTTTGTGGAGTCTGTGGAATCTGTGGTGTCTGTGAAGCTCTGTGGACTCTGTGGGGTCTATGCGGTCTTTGGAGCTCTGTGGGGTCTATGGGGTCTGTGGCGTTCTGTGGGGTCCGTGGAGCTCTTTGGGGTCTGTGGGGTTTGAGGTGCTCTGTGGGGTCTGTAGGGTTTGTGGTGCTCTGTGGGGTCTGTAGGGTTTGTGGTGCTCTGTGGAGCTCTGTGGGGTTTGTGGAGTCTGTGGTGTCTGTGGAGCCTGTGGTGTCTGTGGAGTCATTGGGGTCTGTGGGCTCTGTGGAGCTCTTTGGGGTCTGTGGAGTCTGTGGGGTCTGTGGAACTCTGTGGGGTCTGAGGAGTCTGTGGGATCTGTGGAGCTCTGTGGGGTATGTGGGGTCTTTGGGATATGTGGGGTCTTTGGGCTCTGTGGACTCTGTGGGATCTCTGGGGTCTGTGGGATCTCTGGGGTCTGTGGAACTCTGTGGGGTCTGTGGGGTCTGTGTAGCTCTGTGGAGTCATTGGGGTCTGTGGAGCTCTGTGGGGTCTGTGTAGCTCTGTGGGGTCTGTGTAGCTCTGTGGGGTCCGTGGAACTCTGTGGGGTCCGTGGAACTCTGTGGGGTCCGTGGAACTCTGTGGGGTCCGTGGAACTCTGTGGGGTCCGTGGAACTCTGTGGGGTCTGTGGGGTCTGTGGAGTCTGTGGGGTCTGTGGGGTCTGTGGAACTCTGGGGGGTCTGTGGAACTCTGTGGGGTCTGTGGAACTCTGTGGGGTCTGTGGAACTCTGTGGGGTCTGTGGAACTCTGTGGGGTCTGTGGAACTCTGTGGGGTCTGTGGAACTCTGTGGGGTCTGTGGAACTCTGTGGGGTCTGTGGAACTCTGTGGGGTCTGTGGAACTCTGTGGGGTCTGTGGAACTCTGTGGGGTCTGTGGACTCTGTGGGGTCTCTGGGGTCAGTGGAGCTCTGTGGGGTCTGTGGAGTCTGTGGAGTCTGTGGGGTCTGTGAAACTCTGTGGGGTCTGTGGAGCCTGTGGTGTCTGTGGAGTCTTTGAGGTCTGTGGAGCTCTGTGGGGTCTGTGTAGCTCTGTGGGGTCTGTGGAGCACTGTGGTGTCTGTGGAGTCGGTGGGGTCTGAGGGCTCTGTGGGGCTCTTTGGGGTCTGTGGAGTCTGTGGGGTCCGTGGAACTCTGTGGGGTCTGTGGGGTCTGTGGGGTCTGTGGAGTCTGTAGGGTCTGTGGAGCTCTGTGGGGTCTGTGGAGTCGGTGGGGTCTGTGGAGTCGGTGGGGTCTGTGGAGTCGGTGGGGTCTGTGGAGTCGGTGGGGTCTGTGGAACTCTGTGGGGTCTGTGGACTCTGTGGGGTCTGTGGACTCTGTGGGGTCTGTGGACTCTGTGGGGTCTGTGGACTCTGTGGGGTCTGTGGACTCTGTGGGGTCTGTGGACTCTGTGGGGTCTGTGGACTCTGTGGGGTCTGTGGACTCTGTGGGGTCTGTGGACTCTGTGGGGTGTGTGGACTCTGTGGGGTGTGTG
Source organism: Gobius niger (assembly GCF_951799975.1). Taxonomy (NCBI): domain Eukaryota; kingdom Metazoa; phylum Chordata; class Actinopteri; order Gobiiformes; family Gobiidae; genus Gobius; species Gobius niger. Next base: position 88,481 of record NC_136875.1, read on the forward strand.
GACTCTGTGGGGTCTGTGGACTCTGTGGGGTCTGTGGACTCTGTGGGGTCTGTGGACTCTGTGGGGTCTCTGGGGTCAGTGGAGCTCTGTGGGGTCTGTGGAGTCTGTGGTGCACTGTGGGGTCCGTGGGGTCTGTGGAGTCTGTGGTGCACTGTGGAGTCTGTGGAGTCTGTGGAGCTCTGTGGAGCTCTGTGGGGTCTCTGGAGTCTGTGGGGTATGTAGGGTCTGTGGAGCTCTGTGGGCTCTGTGGACTCTGTTGGCTCTGTGGGATCTTTGGGATCTGTGGGATCTCTGGGATCTCTGGGATCTGTGGGATCTGTGTAGCTCTGTGGGGTCTGTGGAGTCTGTGGGGTCTGTGGAACTCTGTGGGGTCTGTGGAACTCTGTGGGGTCTGTGGAACTCTGTGGGGTCTGTGGAACTCTGTGGGGTCTGTGGAACTCTGTGGGGTCTGTGGAACTCTGTGGGGTCTGTGGAACTCTGTGGGGTCTGTGGAACTCTGTGGGGTCTGTGGAACTCTGTGGGGTCTGTGGAACTCTGTGGGGTCTGTGGAACTCTGTGGGGTCTGTGGAACTCTGTGGGGTCTGTGGAACTCTGTGGGGTCTGTGGAACTCTGTGGGGTCTGTGGAGCTCTGTGGGGTCTGTGTAGCTCTGTGGGGTCTGTGGGGTCTGTGAAACTCTGTGGGGTCTGTGGAGCTTGTGGTGTCTGTGGAGTCTTTGAGGTCTGTGGAGCTCTGTGGGGTCTGTGTAGCTCTGTGGGGTCTGTGGAGTCTGTGGGGTCTGTGGAGTCTGTGGGGTCTGTGGAACTCTGTGGGGTCAGTGGAGCTCTGTGGGGTCTGTGAAACTCTGTGGGGTCTGTGGAGCCTGTGGTGTCTGTGGAGTCATTGGGGTCTGTGGAGCACTGTGGTGTCTGTGGAGTCGGTGGGGTCTGAGGGCTCTGTGGAGCTCGTTGGGGTCTGTGGAGTCTGTGGGGTCCGTGGAACTCTGTAGGGTCTGTGGGGTCTCTGGAGCTCTGTGGGTTTTGTGGAGTCTGTTGCGCTCTGTGGAGTCCATGGGGTCTGTGGAGTCCGTAGGGTCTGTGGAGCTCTGTGAGGTCTGTGGAGTCGGTGGGGTCTGTGGAACTCTGTGGGGTCTGTGGACTCTGTGGGGTCTCTGGAGTCAGTGGAGCTCTGTGGGGTCTGTGGAGTCTGTGGCGCACTGTCGGGTCCGTGGGGTCTGTGGGGTCTGTGGACTCCAAGGACTCTGTGGCCTCTGTGGAGTCTGTGGAGTCTGTGTGGTCTGTGGAGTCTGTGGAGCTCTGTGGGGTCTCTGGAGTCTGTGGGGTATGTAGGGTCTGTGGAACTCTGTGGGCTCTGTGGACTCTGTGGGCTCTGTGGGATCTGTGGACTCTGTGGGGTCTGTGGAGCTCTGTGGGGTCTGTGGAGTCTGTGGGGTCTGTGGAACTCTGTGGGGTCTGTGGAACTCTGTGGGGTCTGTGGAACTCTGTGGGGTCTGTGGAACTCTGTGGGGTCTGTGGAACTCTGTGGGGTCTGTGGAACTCTGTGGGGTCTGTGGAACTCTGTGGGGTCTGTGGACTCTGTGGGCTCTGTGGGGTCTGTGGGCTCTGTGGGGTCTGTGGAGTGGGGGGGTGTCAGGAGTCTGTGGGTTCTGTGGAGTCTGTGGGGTCCGTGGGGTCTGTGGGGTCTGTAGGGTCTGTGGAGCTCTGTGGGGTCTGTGGAGTCTGCGGGATCTCTGGAGCTCTGTGGGGTTTGTGGAGTCTGTGGGGTCTGTGGAGTCTTTGATGTCTGTGGAGCTCTGTGGGGTCTCTGGAGTCTTTGGGGTCTGTGGAGTCTGTGGGGTCTGTGGAGCTTATGGGGTCTCTGGGGTCTGTTGATCGCTGTGGGGTTTGTGGAGTCTGTGGAATCTGTGGTGTCTGTGAAGCTCTGTGGACTCTGTGGGGTCTATGCGGTCTTTGGAGCTCTGTGGGGTCTGTGGGGTCTGTGTAGCTCTGTGGGGTCTGTGGGGTCTGTGGAACTCTGTGGGGTCTGTGGAACTCTGTGGGGTCTGTGGAACTCTGTGGGGTCTGTGGAACTCTGTGGGGTCTGTGGAACTCTGTGGGGTCTGTGGAACTCTGTGGGGTGTGTGGCGCACTTTGCGGTCCGTGGGGTCTGTGGGGTCTGTGGAATATGTGGGGTCTGTGGAGTGTGTTTGTGGGGTCTGTGGGGTCTGTGGAGCTCTGTGGGCTCTGTGGACTCTGTGGGCTCTGTGGGGTCTGTGGAGTGGGGGGGTGTAAGGAGTCTGTGGGTTCTGTGGAGTCTGTGGGGTCCGTGGGGTCTGTGGGGTTTGTAGGGTCTGTGGAGCTCTGTGGGGTCTGTGGAGTCTGCGGGATCTCTGGAGCTCTGTGGGGTTTGTGGAGTCTGTGGGGTCTGTGGAGTCTGTGGAGTCTGTGGAGTCTTTGATGTCTGTGGAGCTCTGTGGGGTCTCTGGAGTCTTTGGGGTCTGTGGGGTCTGTGGAGCTTATGGGGTCTCTGGGGTCTGTTGATCGCTGTGGGGTTTGTGGAGTCTGTGGAATCTGTGGTGTCTGTGAAGCTCTGTGGACTCTGTGGGGTCTATGCAGTCTTTGGAGCTCTGTGGTGTCTATGGGGTCTGTGGCGTTCTGTGGGGTCCGTGGAGCTCTTTGGGGTCTGTGGGGTTTGAGGTGCTCTGTGGGGTCTGTAGGGTTTGTGGTGCTCTGTGGTGTCTGTAGGGTTTGTGGTGCTCTGTGGAGCTCTGTGGGGTTTGTGGAGTCATTGGGGTCTGTGGAGCACTGTGGTGTCTGTGGAGTCCGTGGGGTCTGAGGGCTCTGTGGAGCTCTTTGGGGTCTGTGGAGTCTGTGGGGTCTGAGGAACTCTGTGGGGTCTGAGGAGTCTGTGGGATCTGTGGAGCTCTGTGGGGTATGTGGGGTCTTTGGGGTATGTGGGGTCTTTGGGCTCTGTGGGATCTGTGGGATCTCTGGGATCTGTGGACTCTGTGGGGTCTGTGGTGTCTGTGTAGCTCTGTGGGGTCTGTGGAGTCTGTGGGGTCTGTGGAACTCTGTGGGGTCTGTGGAACTCTGTGGGGTCTGTGGAACTCTGTGGGGTCTGTGGAACTCTGTGGGGTCTGTGGAACTCTGTGGGGTCTGTGGAACTCTGTGGGGTCTGTGGAACTCTGTGGGGTCTGTGGAACTCTGTGGGGTCTGCGGAACTCTGTGGGGTCTGTGGACTCTGTGGGGTCTGTGGAGTGGGGGGGTGTCAGGAGTCTGTGGGTTCTGTGGAGTCTGTGGGGTCCGTGGGGTCTGTGGGGTCTGTAGGGTCTGTGGAGCTCTGTGGGGTCTGTGGAGTCTGCGGGATCTCTGGAGCTCTGTGGGGTTTGTGGAGTCTGTGGGGTCTGTGGAGTCTGTGGAGTCTTTGATGTCTGTGGAGCTCTGTAGGGTCTCTGGAGTCTTTGGGGTCTGTGGAGTCTGTGGAGTCTGTGGAGCTTATGGGGTCTCTGGGGTCTGTTGATCGCTGTGGGGTTTGTGGAGTCTGTGGAATCTGTGGTGTCTATGCGGTCTTTGGAGCTCTGTGGGGTCTATGGGGTCTGTGGCGTTCTGTGGGGTCCGTGGAGCTCTTTGGGGTCTGTGGGGTTTGAGGTGCTCTGAGGGGTCTGTAGGGTTTGTGGTGCTCTGTGGTGTCTGTAGGGTTTGTGGTGCTCTGTGGTGTCTGTAGGGTTTGTGGTGCTCTGTGGTGTCTGTGGAACTCTGTGGTGTCTGTGGAACTCTGTGGGGTCTGTGGAACTCTGTGGGGTCTGTGGAACTCTGTGGGGTCTGTGGAACTCTGTGGGGTCTGTGGAACTCTGTGGGGTCTGTGGAACTCTGTGGGGTCTGTGGAACTCTGTGGGGTCTGTGGAACTCTGTGGGGTCTGTGGAACTCTGTGGGGTCTGTGGAGCTCTGTGGGGTTTGTGGAGTCTGTGGGGTCTGTGGAGCCTGTGGTGTCTGTGGAGTCATTGGGGTCTGTGGAGCACTGTGGTGTCTGTGGAGTCTGTGGGGTCTGAGGGCTCTGTGGAGCTCTTTGGGGTCTGTGGAACTCTGTGGGGTCTGAGGAGTCTGTGGGATCTGTGGAGCTCTGTGGGGTATGTGGGGTCTTTGGGGTATGTGGGGTCTTTGGGATCTGTGGGATCTGTGGGATCTGTGGGGTCTGTGGGGTCTGTGGAACTCTGTGGGGTCTGTGGAACTCTGTGGGGTCTGTGGAACTCTGTGGGGTCTGTGGAACTCTGTGGGGTCTGTGGAACTCTGTGGGGTCTGTGGAACTCTGTGGGGTCTGTGGAACTCTGTGGGGTCTGTGGAACTCTGTGGGGTCTGTGGAACTCTGTGGGGTCTGTGGAACTCTGTGGGGTCTGTGGAACTCTGTGGGGTCTGTGGAACTCTGTGGGGTCTGTGGAACTCTGTGGGGTCTGTGGAACTCTGTGGGGTCTGTGGACTCTGTGGGGTCTCTGGGGTCAGTGGAGCTCTGTGGGGTCTGTGGAGTCCGTGGAGTCCGTGGAGTCCGTGGAGTCCGTGGAGTCCGTGGAGCTCTGTGGGGTCTCTGGAGTCTGTGGGGTCTGTGGAGCTCTTTGGAGCTCTGTGGGGTATGTAGGGTCAGTGGAGCTCTGTGGACTCTGTTGGCTCTGTGGGATCTGTGGGATCTGTGGAACTCTGTGGGGTCTGTGGAACTCTGTGGGGTCTGTGGAACTCTGTGGGGTCTGTGGAACTCTGTGGGGTCTGTGGAACTCTGTGGGGTCTGTGGAACTCTGTGGGGTCTGTGGAACTCTGTGGGGTCTGTGGACTCTGTGGGGTCTCTGGGGTCAGTGGAGCTCTGTGGGGTCTGTGGAGTCCGTGGAGTCCGTGGAGTCCGTGGAGTCCGTGGAGTCCGTGGAGTCTGTGGGGTCTGTGGAGCTCTTTGGAGCTCTGTGGGGTATGTAGGGTCAGTGGAGCTCTGTGGACTCTGTTGGCTCTGTGGGATCTGTGGGATCTGTGGGATCTCTGGGATCTCTGGGATCTGTGGACTCTGTGGGGTCTGTGGGGTCTGTGGGGTCTGTGGGGTCTGTGGGGTCTGTGGAACTCTGGGGGGTCTGTGGAACTCTGTGGGGTCTGTGGAACTCTGTGGGGTCTGTGGAACTCTGTGGGGTCTGTGGACTCTGTGGGGTCTCTGGGGTCAGTGGAGCTCTGTGGGGTCTGTGGAGTCTGTGGAGTCTGTGGTGTCTGTGAAACTCTGTGGGGTCTGTGGAGCCTGTGGTGTCTGTGGAGTCTTTGAGGTCTGTGGAGCTCTGTGGGGTCTGTGTAGCTCTGTGGGGTCTGTGGAGCACTGTGGTGTCTGTGGAGTCGGTGGGGTCTGAGGGCTCTGTGGGGCTCTTTGGGGTCTGTGGAGTCTGTGGGGTCCGTGGAACTCTGTGGGGTCTGTGGGGTCTCTGGAGCTCTGTGGGTTTTGTGGAGTCTGTTGCGCTCTGTGGAGTCCGTGGGGTCTGTGGGGTCTGTGGAGTCTGTAGGGTCTGTGGAGCTCTGTGGGGTCTGTGGAGTCGGTGGGGTCTGTGGAGTCGGTGGGGTCTGTGGAGTCGGTGGGGTCTGTGGAGTCGGTGGGGTCTGTGGAGTCGGTGGGGTCTGTGGAGTCGGTGGGGTCTGTGGACTCTGTGGGGTCTGTGGACTCTGTGGGGTCTGTGGACTCTGTGGGGTCTGTGGACTCTGTGGGGTCTGTGGACTCTGTGGGGTCTGTGGACTCTGTGGGGTCTGTGGACTCTGTGGGGTCTGTGGACTCTGTGGGGTCTGTGGACTCTGTGGGGTCTGTGGACTCTGTGGGGTCTGTGGACTCTGTGGGGTCTGTGGACTCTGTGGGGTCTGTGGACTCTGTGGGGTCTGTGGACTCTGTGGGGTCTGTGGACTCTGTGGGGTCTGTGGACTCAGTGGGGTCTGTGGACTCTGTGGGGTCTGTGGACTCTGTGGGGTCTGTGGACTCTGTGGGGTCTCTGGGGTCAGTGGAGCTCTGTGGGGTCTGTGGAGTCTGTGGTGCACTGTGGGGTCCGTGGGGTCTGTGGGGTCTGTGGACTCCAAGGACTCTGTGGCCTCTGTGGCCTCTGTGGAGTCTGTGTGGTCTGTGGAGTCTGTGGAGCTCTGTGGGGTCTCTGGAGTCTGTGGGGTATGTAGGGTCTGTGGAGCTCTGTGGGCTCTGTGGACTCTGTTGGCTCTGTGGGATCTTTGGGATCTGTGGGATCTCTGGGATCTCTGGGATCTGTGGGATCTGTGTAGCTCTGTGGGGTCTGTGGAGTCTGTGGGGTCTGTGGAACTCTGTGGGGTCTGTGGAACTCTGTGGGGTCTGTGGAACTCTGTGGGGTCTGTGGAACTCTGTGGGGTCTGTGGAACTCTGTGGGGTCTGTGGAACTCTGTGGGGTCTGTGGAACTCTGTGGGGTCTGTGGAACTCTGTGGGGTCTGTGGAACTCTGTGGGGTCTGTGGAACTCTGTGGGGTCTGTGGAACTCTGTGGGGTCTGTGGAGCTCTGTGGGGTCTGTGTAGCTCTGTGGGGTCTGTGGGGTCTGTGAAACTCTGTGGGGTCTGTGGAGCTTGTGGTGTCTGTGGAGTCTTTGAGGTCTGTGGAGCTCTGTGGGGTCTGTGTAGCTCTGTGGGGTCTGTGGAGTCTGTGGGGTCTGTGGAACTCTGTGGGGTCAGTGGAGCTCTGTGGGGTCTGTGAAACTCTGTGGGGTCTGTGGAGCCATTGGTGTCTGTGGAGTCATTGGGGTCTGTGGAGCACTGTGGTGTCTGTGGAGTCGGTGGGGTCTGAGGGCTCTGTGGAGCTCGTTGGGGTCTGTGGAGTATGTGGGGTCCGTGGAACTCTGTAGGGTCTGTGGGGTCTCTGGAGCTCTGTGGGTTTTGTGGAGTCTGTTGCGCTCTGTGGAGTCCATGGGGTCTGTGGAGTCCGTAGGGTCTGTGGAGCTCTGTGAGGTCTGTGGAGTCGGTGGGGTCTGTGGAACTCTGTGGGGTCTGTGGCGCACTGTGGGGTCCGTGGGGTCTGTGGGGTCTGTGGACTCCAAGGACTCTGTGGCCTCTGTGGAGTCTGTGGAGTCTGTGTGGTCTGTGGAGTCTGTGGAGCTCTGTGGGGTCTCTGGAGTCTGTGGGGTATGTAGGGTCTGTGGAACTCTGTGGGCTCTGTGGACTCTGTGGGCTCTGTGGGATCTGTGGGATCTGTGGACTCTGTGGGGTCTGTGGAGCTCTGTGGGGTCTGTGTAGCTCTGTGGGGTCTGTGGAGTCTGTGGGGTCTGTGGAACTCTGTGGGGTCTGTGGAACTCTGTGGGGTCTGTGGAACTCTGTGGGGTCTGTGGAACTCTGTGGGGTCTGTGGAACTCTGTGGGGTCTGTGGAACTCTGTGGGGTCTGTGGAACTCTGTGGGGTCTGTGGAACTCTGTGGGGTCTGTGGAACTCTGTGGGGTCTGTGGAACTCTGTGGGGTCTGTGGAACTCTGTGGGGTCTGTGGAACTCTGTGGGGTCTGTGGAACTCTGTGGGGTCTGTGGAACTCTGTGGGGTCTGTGGAACTCTGTGGGGTCTGTGGAACTCTGTGGGGTCTGTGGAACTCTGTGGGGTCTGTGGAACTCTGTGGGGTCTGTGGAACTCTGTGGGGTCTGTGGAACTCTGTGGGGTCTGTGGAACTCTGTGGGGTCTGTGGAACTCTGTGGGGTCTGTGGACTCTGTGGGGTCTCTGGGGTCAGTGGAGCTCTGTGGGGTCTGTGGAGTCCGTGGAGTCCGTGGAGTCCATGGAGTCCGTGGAGTCCGTGGAGCTCTGTGGGGTCTCTGGAGTCTGTGGGGTCTGTGGAGCTCTTTGGAGCTCTGTGGGGTATGTAGGGTCAGTGGAGCTCTGTGGACTCTGTTGGCTCTGTGGGATCTGTGGGATCTGTGGAACTCTGTGGGGTCTGTGGAACTCTGTGGGGTCTGTGGAACTCTGTGGGGTCTGTGGAACTCTGTGGGGTCTGTGGAACTCTGTGGGGTCTGTGGAACTCTGTGGGGTCTGTGGAACTCTGTGGGGTCTGTGGAACTCTGTGGGGTCTGTGGAACTCTGTGGGGTCTGTGGAACTCTGTGGGGTCTCTGGGGTCAGTGGAGCTCTGTGGGGTCTGTGGAGTCCGTGGAGTCCGTGGAGTCCGTGGAGTCCGTGGAGTCCGTGGAGTCCGTGGAGTCCGTGGAGTCCGTGGAGTCCGTGGAGCTCTGTGGGGTCTCTGGAGTCTGTGGGGTCTGTGGAGCTCTTTGGAGCTCTGTGGGGTATGTAGGGTCAGTGGAGCTCTGTGGACTCTGTTGGCTCTGTGGGATCTGTGGGATCTGTGGGATCTCTGGGATCTCTGGGATCTGTGGACTCTGTGGGGTCTGTGGGGTCTGTGGGGTCTGTGGGGTCTGTGGAACTCTGGGGGGTCTGTGGAACTCTGTGGGGTCTGTGGAACTCTGTGGGGTCTGTGGAACTCTGTGGGGTCTGTGGAACTCTGTGGGATCTGTGGAACTCTGTGGGGTCTGTGGACTCTGTGGGGTCTCTGGGGTCAGTGGAGCTCTGTGGGGTCTGTGGAGTCTGTGGAGTCTGTGGGGTCTGTGAAACTCTGTGGGGTCTGTGGAGCCTGTGGTGTCTGTGGAGTCTTTGAGGTCTGTGGAGCTCTGTGGGGTCTGTGTAGCTCTGTGGGGTCTGTGGAGCACTGTGGTGTCTGTGGAGTCGGTGGGGTCTGAGGGCTCTGTGGGGCTCTTTGGGGTCTGTGGAGTCTGTGGGGTCCGTGGAACTCTGTGGGGTCTGTGGGGTCTCTGGAGCTCTGTGGGTTTTGTGGAGTCTGTTGCGCTCTGTGGAGTCCGTGGGGTCTGTGGGGTCTGTGGAGTCTGTAGGGTCTGTGGAGCTCTGTGGGGTCTGTGGAGTCGGTGGGGTCTGTGGAGTCGGTGGGGTCTGTGGAGTCGGTGGGGTCTGTGGAGTCGGTGGGGTCTGTGGAGTCGGTGGGGTCTGTGGACTCTGTGGGGTCTGTGGACTCTGTGGGGTCTGTGGACTCTGTGGGGTCTGTGGACTCTGTGGGGTCTGTGGACTCTGTGGGGTCTGTGGACTCTGTGGGGTCTGTGGACTCAGTGGGGTCTGTGGACTCAGTGGGGTCTGTGGACTCTGTGGGGTCTGTGGACTCAGTGGGGTCTGTGGACTCTGTGGGGTCTGTGGACTCTGTGGGGTCTCTGGGGTCAGTGGAGCTCTGTGGGGTCTGTGGAGTCTGTGGTGCACTGTGGGGTCCGTGGGGTCTGTGGGGTCTGTGGACTCCAAGGACTCTGTGGCCTCTGTGGCCTCTGTGGAGTCTGTGTGGTCTGTGGAGTCTGTGGAGCTCTGTGGGGTCTCTGGAGTCTGTGGGGTATGTAGGGTCTGTGGAGCTCTGTGGGCTCTGTGGACTCTGTTGGCTCTGTGGGATCTTTGGGATCTGTGGGATCTCTGGGATCTCTGGGATCTGTGGGATCTGTGTAGCTCTGTGGGGTCTGTGGAGTCTGTGGGGTCTGTGGAACTCTGTGGGGTCTGTGGAACTCTGTGGGGTCTGTGGAACTCTGTGGGGTCTGTGGAACTCTGTGGGGTCTGTGGAACTCTGTGGGGTCTGTGGAACTCTGTGGGGTCTGTGGAACTCTGTGGGGTCTGTGGAACTCTGTGGGGTCTGTGGAACTCTGTGGGGTCTGTGGAACTCTGTGGGGTCTGTGGAACTCTGTGGGGTCTGTGGAGCTCTGTGGGGTCTGTGTAGCTCTGTGGGGTCTGTGGGGTCTGTGAAACTCTGTGGGGTCTGTGGAGCTTGTGGTGTCTGTGGAGTCTTTGAGGTCTGTGGAGCTCTGTGGGGTCTGTGTAGCTCTGTGGGGTCTGTGGAGTCTGTGGAACTCTGTGGGGTCAGTGGAGCTCTGTGGGGTCTGTGAAACTCTGTGGGGTCTGTGGAGCCTGTGGTGTCTGTGGAGTCATTGGGGTCTGTGGAGCACTGTGGTGTCTGTGGAGTCGGTGGGGTCTGAGGGCTCTGTGGAGCTCGTTGGGGTCTGTGGAGTATGTGGGGTCCGTGGAACTCTGTAGGGTCTGTGGGGTCTCTGGAGCTCTGTGGGTTTTGTGGAGTCTGTTGCGCTCTGTGGAGTCCATGGGGTCTGTGGAGTCCGTAGGGTCTGTGGAGCTCTGTGAGGTCTGTGGAGTCGGTGGGGTCTGTGGAACTCTGTGGGGTCTGTGGACTCTGTGGGGTCTCTGGAGTCAGTGGAGCACTGTGGGGTCTGTGGAGTCTGTGGCGCACTGTGGGGTCCGTGGGGTCTGTGGGGTCTGTGGACTCCAAGGACTCTGTGGCCTCTGTGGAGTCTGTGGAGTCTGTGTGGTCTGTGGAGTCTGTGGAGCTCTGTGGGGTCTCTGGAGTCTGTGGGGTATGTAGGGTCTGTGGAACTCTGTGGGCTCTGTGGACTCTGTGGGCTCTGTGGGATCTGTGGGATCTGTGGACTCTGTGGGGTCTGTGGAGCTCTGTGGGGTCTGTGGAGCTCTGTGGGGTCTGTGGAGTCTGTGGGGTCTGTGGAACTCTGTGGGGTCTGTGGAACTCTGTGGGGTCTGTGGAACTCTGTGGGGTCTGTGGAACTCTGTGGGGTCTGTGGAACTCTGTGGGGTCTGTGGAACTCTGTGGGGTCTGTGGAACTCTGTGGGGTCTGTGGACTCTGTGGGCTCTGTGGGGTCTGTGGGCTCTGTGGGGTCTGTGGAGTGGGGGGGTGTCAGGAGTCTGTGGGTTCTGTGGAGTCTGTGGGGTCCGTGGGGTCTGTGGGGTCTGTGGGGTCTGTAGGGTCTGTGGAGCTCTGTGGGGTCTGTGGAGTCTGCGGGATCTCTGGAGCTCTGTGGGGTTTGTGGAGTCTGTGGGGTCTGTGGAGTCTTTGATGTCTGTGGAGCTCTGTGGGGTCTCTGGAGTCTTTGGGGTCTGTGGAGTCTGTGGGGTCTGTGGAGCTCTGTGTGGTCTCTGGAGTCTTTGGGGTCTGTGGGGTTTGTGGAGTCTGTGGAATCTGTGGTGTCTGTGAAGTTCTGTGGACTCTGTGGGGTCTATGCGGTCTTTGGAGCTCTGTGGGGTCTGTGGGGTCTGTGGGGTCTGTGGAACTCTGTGGGGTCTGTGGAACTCTGTGGGGTCTGTGGAACTCTGTGGGGTCTGTGGAACTCTGTGGGGTCTGTGGAACTCTGTGGGGTCTGTGGAACTCTGTGGGGTCTGTGGAACTCTGTGGGGTGTGTGGCGCACTTTGGGGTCCGTGGGGTCTGTGGGGTCTGTGGAATATGTGGGGTCTGTGGAGTGTGTTTGTGGGGTCTGTGGGGTCTGTGGAGCTCTGTGGGCTCTGTGGACTCTGTGGGCTCTGTGGGCTCTGTGGGGTCTGTGGAGTGGGGGGGTGTCAGGAGTCTGTGGGTTCTGTGGAGTCTGTGGGGTCCGTGGGGTCTGTGGGGTTTGTAGGGTCTGTGGAACTCTGTGGGGTCTGTGGAACTCTGTGGGGTCTGTGGAACTCTGTGGGGTCTGTGGAACTCTGTGGGGTCTGTGGAACTCTGTGGGGTCTGTGGAACTCTGTGGGGTCTGTGGAACTCTGTGGGGTCTGTGGAACTCTGTGGGGTCTGTGGAACTCTGTGGGGTCTGTGGAACTCTGTGGGGTCTGTGGAGCTCTGTGGGGTCTGTGTAGCTCTGTGGGGTCTGTGGGGTCTGTGAAACTCTGTGGGGTCTGTGGAGCTTGTGGTGTCTGTGGAGTCTTTGAGGTCTGTGGAGCTCTGTGGGGTCTGTGTAGCTCTGTGGGGTCTGTGGAGTCTGTGGGGTCTGTGGAGTCTGTGGGGTCTGTGGAACTCTGTGGGGTCAGTGGAGCTCTGTGGGGTCTGTGAAACTCTGTGGGGTCTGTGGAGCCTGTGGTGTCTGTGGAGTCATTGGGGTCTGTGGAGCACTGTGGTGTCTGTGGAGTCGGTGGGGTCTGAGGGCTCTGTGGAGCTCGTTGGGGTCTGTGGAGTCTGTGGGGTCCGTGGAACTCTGTAGGGTCTGTGGGGTCTCTGGAGCTCTGTGGGTTTTGTGGAGTCTGTTGCGCTCTGTGGAGTCCATGGGGTCTGTGGAGTCCGTAGGGTCTGTGGAGCTCTGTGAGGTCTGTGGAGTCGGTGGGGTCTGTGGAACTCTGTGGGGTCTGTGGACTCTGTGGGGTCTCTGGAGTCAGTGGAGCTCTGTGGGGTCTGTGGAGTCTGTGGCGCACTGTCGGGTCCGTGGGGTCTGTGGGGTCTGTGGACTCCAAGGACTCTGTGGCCTCTGTGGAGTCTGTGGAGTCTGTGTGGTCTGTGGAGTCTGTGGAGCTCTGTGGGGTCTCTGGAGTCTGTGGGGTATGTAGGGTCTGTGGAACTCTGTGGGCTCTGTGGACTCTGTGGGCTCTGTGGGATCTGTGGGATCTGTGGACTCTGTGGGGTCTGTGGAGCTCTGTGGGGTCTGTGGAGTCTGTGGGGTCTGTGGAACTCTGTGGGGTCTGTGGAACTCTGTGGGGTCTGTGGAACTCTGTGGGGTCTGTGGAACTCTGTGGGGTCTGTGGAACTCTGTGGGGTCTGTGGAACTCTGTGGGGTCTGTGGAACTCTGTGGGGTCTGTGGACTCTGTGGGCTCTGTGGGGTCTGTGGGCTCTGTGGGGTCTGTGGAGTGGGGGGGTGTCAGGAGTCTGTGGGTTCTGTGGAGTCTGTGGGGTCCGTGGGGTCTGTGGGGTCTGTAGGGTCTGTGGAGCTCTGTGGGGTCTGTGGAGTCTGCGGGATCTCTGGAGCTCTGTGGGGTTTGTGGAGTCTGTGGGGTCTGTGGAGTCTTTGATGTCTGTGGAGCTCTGTGGGGTCTCTGGAGTCTTTGGGGTCTGTGGAGTCTGTGGGGTCTGTGGAGCTTATGGGGTCTCTGGGGTCTGTTGATCGCTGTGGGGTTTGTGGAGTCTGTGGAATCTGTGGTGTCTGTGAAGCTCTGTGGACTCTGTGGGGTCTATGCGGTCTTTGGAGCTCTGTGGGGTCTGTGGGGTCTGTGTAGCTCTGTGGGGTCTGTGGGGTCTGTGGAACTCTGTGGGGTCTGTGGAACTCTGTGGGGTCTGTGGAACTCTGTGGGGTCTGTGGAACTCTGTGGGGTCTGTGGAACTCTGTGGGGTCTGTGGAACTCTGTGGGGTGTGTGGCGCACTTTGCGGTCCGTGGGGTCTGTGGGGTCTGTGGAATATGTGGGGTCTGTGGAGTGTGTTTGTGGGGTCTGTGGGGTCTGTGGAGCTCTGTGGGCTCTGTGGACTCTGTGGGCTCTGTGGGGTCTGTGGAGTGGGGGGGTGTAAGGAGTCTGTGGGTTCTGTGGAGTCTGTGGGGTCCGTGGGGTCTGTGGGGTTTGTAGGGTCTGTGGAGCTCTGTGGGGTCTGTGGAGTCTGCGGGATCTCTGGAGCTCTGTGGGGTTTGTGGAGTCTGTGGGGTCTGTGGAGTCTGTGGAGTCTGTGGAGTCTTTGATGTCTGTGGAGCTCTGTGGGGTCTCTGGAGTCTTTGGGGTCTGTGGGGTCTGTGGAGCTTATGGGGTCTCTGGGGTCTGTTGATCGCTGTGGGGTTTGTGGAGTCTGTGGAATCTGTGGTGTCTGTGAAGCTCTGTGGACTCTGTGGGGTCTATGCAGTCTTTGGAGCTCTGTGGTGTCTATGGGGTCTGTGGCGTTCTGTGGGGTCCGTGGAGCTCTTTGGGGTCTGTGGGGTTTGAGGTGCTCTGTGGGGTCTGTAGGGTTTGTGGTGCTCTGTGGTGTCTGTAGGGTTTGTGGTGCTCTGTGGAGCTCTGTGGGGTTTGTGGAGTCATTGGGGTCTGTGGAGCACTGTGGTGTCTGTGGAGTCCGTGGGGTCTGAGGGCTCTGTGGAGCTCTTTGGGGTCTGTGGAGTCTGTGGGGTCTGAGGAACTCTGTGGGGTCTGAGGAGTCTGTGGGATCTGTGGAGCTCTGTGGGGTATGTGGGGTCTTTGGGGTATGTGGGGTCTTTGGGCTCTGTGGGATCTGTGGGATCTCTGGGATCTGTGGACTCTGTGGGGTCTGTGGTGTCTGTGTAGCTCTGTGGGGTCTGTGGAGTCTGTGGGGTCTGTGGAACTCTGTGGGGTCTGTGGAACTCTGTGGGGTCTGTGGAACTCTGTGGGGTCTGTGGAACTCTGTGGGGTCTGTGGAACTCTGTGGGGTCTGTGGAACTCTGTGGGGTCTGTGGAACTCTGTGGGGTCTGTGGAACTCTGTGGGGTCTGTGGAACTCTGTGGGGTCTGCGGAACTCTGTGGGGTCTGTGGACTCTGTGGGGTCTGTGGAGTGGGGGGGTGTCAGGAGTCTGTGGGTTCTGTGGAGTCTGTGGGGTCCGTGGGGTCTGTGGGGTCTGTAGGGTCTGTGGAGCTCTGTGGGGTCTGTGGAGTCTGCGGGATCTCTGGAGCTCTGTGGGGTTTGTGGAGTCTGTGGGGTCTGTGGAGTCTGTGGAGTCTTTGATGTCTGTGGAGCTCTGTAGGGTCTCTGGAGTCTTTGGGGTCTGTGGAGTCTGTGGAGTCTGTGGAGCTTATGGGGTCTCTGGGGTCTGTTGATCGCTGTGGGGTTTGTGGAGTCTGTGGAATCTGTGGTGTCTATGCGGTCTTTGGAGCTCTGTGGGGTCTATGGGGTCTGTGGCGTTCTGTGGGGTCCGTGGAGCTCTTTGGGGTCTGTGGGGTTTGAGGTGCTCTGAGGGGTCTGTAGGGTTTGTGGTGCTCTGTGGTGTCTGTAGGGTTTGTGGTGCTCTGTGGTGTCTGTAGGGTTTGTGGTGCTCTGTGGTGTCTGTGGAACTCTGTGGTGTCTGTGGAACTCTGTGGGGTCTGTGGAACTCTGTGGGGTCTGTGGAACTCTGTGGGGTCTGTGGAACTCTGTGGGGTCTGTGGAACTCTGTGGGGTCTGTGGAACTCTGTGGGGTCTGTGGAACTCTGTGGGGTCTGTGGAACTCTGTGGGGTCTGTGGAACTCTGTGGGGTCTGTGGAGCTCTGTGGGGTTTGTGGAGTCTGTGGGGTCTGTGGAGCCTGTGGTGTCTGTGGAGTCATTGGGGTCTGTGGAGCACTGTGGTGTCTGTGGAGTCTGTGGGGTCTGAGGGCTCTGTGGAGCTCTTTGGGGTCTGTGGAACTCTGTGGGGTCTGAGGAGTCTGTGGGATCTGTGGAGCTCTGTGGGGTATGTGGGGTCTTTGGGGTATGTGGGGTCTTTGGGATCTGTGGGATCTGTGGGATCTGTGGGGTCTGTGGGGTCTGTGGAACTCTGTGGGGTCTGTGGAACTCTGTGGGGTCTGTGGAACTCTGTGGGGTCTGTGGAACTCTGTGGGGTCTGTGGAACTCTGTGGGGTCTGTGGAACTCTGTGGGGTCTGTGGAACTCTGTGGGGTCTGTGGAACTCTGTGGGGTCTGTGGAACTCTGTGGGGTCTGTGGAACTCTGTGGGGTCTGTGGAACTCTGTGGGGTCTGTGGAACTCTGTGGGGTCTGTGGAACTCTGTGGGGTCTGTGGAACTCTGTGGGGTCTGTGGACTCTGTGGGGTCTCTGGGGTCAGTGGAGCTCTGTGGGGTCTGTGGAGTCCGTGGAGTCCGTGGAGTCCGTGGAGTCCGTGGAGTCCGTGGAGCTCTGTGGGGTCTCTGGAGTCTGTGGGGTCTGTGGAGCTCTTTGGAGCTCTGTGGGGTATGTAGGGTCAGTGGAGCTCTGTGGACTCTGTTGGCTCTGTGGGATCTGTGGGATCTGTGGAACTCTGTGGGGTCTGTGGAACTCTGTGGGGTCTGTGGAACTCTGTGGGGTCTGTGGAACTCTGTGGGGTCTGTGGAACTCTGTGGGGTCTGTGGAACTCTGTGGGGTCTGTGGAACTCTGTGGGGTCTGTGGACTCTGTGGGGTCTCTGGGGTCAGTGGAGCTCTGTGGGGTCTGTGGAGTCCGTGGAGTCCGTGGAGTCCGTGGAGTCCGTGGAGTCCGTGGAGTCTGTGGGGTCTGTGGAGCTCTTTGGAGCTCTGTGGGGTATGTAGGGTCAGTGGAGCTCTGTGGACTCTGTTGGCTCTGTGGGATCTGTGGGATCTGTGGGATCTCTGGGATCTCTGGGATCTGTGGACTCTGTGGGGTCTGTGGGGTCTGTGGGGTCTGTGGGGTCTGTGGGGTCTGTGGAACTCTGGGGGGTCTGTGGAACTCTGTGGGGTCTGTGGAACTCTGTGGGGTCTGTGGAACTCTGTGGGGTCTGTGGACTCTGTGGGGTCTCTGGGGTCAGTGGAGCTCTGTGGGGTCTGTGGAGTCTGTGGAGTCTGTGGTGTCTGTGAAACTCTGTGGGGTCTGTGGAGCCTGTGGTGTCTGTGGAGTCTTTGAGGTCTGTGGAGCTCTGTGGGGTCTGTGTAGCTCTGTGGGGTCTGTGGAGCACTGTGGTGTCTGTGGAGTCGGTGGGGTCTGAGGGCTCTGTGGGGCTCTTTGGGGTCTGTGGAGTCTGTGGGGTCCGTGGAACTCTGTGGGGTCTGTGGGGTCTCTGGAGCTCTGTGGGTTTTGTGGAGTCTGTTGCGCTCTGTGGAGTCCGTGGGGTCTGTGGGGTCTGTGGAGTCTGTAGGGTCTGTGGAGCTCTGTGGGGTCTGTGGAGTCGGTGGGGTCTGTGGAGTCGGTGGGGTCTGTGGAGTCGGTGGGGTCTGTGGAGTCGGTGGGGTCTGTGGAGTCGGTGGGGTCTGTGGAGTCGGTGGGGTCTGTGGACTCTGTGGGGTCTGTGGACTCTGTGGGGTCTGTGGACTCTGTGGGGTCTGTGGACTCTGTGGGGTCTGTGGACTCTGTGGGGTCTGTGGACTCTGTGGGGTCTGTGGACTCTGTGGGGTCTGTGGACTCTGTGGGGTCTGTGGACTCTGTGGGGTCTGTGGACTCTGTGGGGTCTGTGGACTCTGTGGGGTCTGTGGACTCTGTGGGGTCTGTGGACTCTGTGGGGTCTGTGGACTCTGTGGGGTCTGTGGACTCTGTGGGGTCTGTGGACTCAGTGGGGTCTGTGGACTCTGTGGGGTCTGTGGACTCTGTGGGGTCTGTGGACTCTGTGGGGTCTCTGGGGTCAGTGGAGCTCTGTGGGGTCTGTGGAGTCTGTGGTGCACTGTGGGGTCCGTGGGGTCTGTGGGGTCTGTGGACTCCAAGGACTCTGTGGCCTCTGTGGCCTCTGTGGAGTCTGTGTGGTCTGTGGAGTCTGTGGAGCTCTGTGGGGTCTCTGGAGTCTGTGGGGTATGTAGGGTCTGTGGAGCTCTGTGGGCTCTGTGGACTCTGTTGGCTCTGTGGGATCTTTGGGATCTGTGGGATCTCTGGGATCTCTGGGATCTGTGGGATCTGTGTAGCTCTGTGGGGTCTGTGGAGTCTGTGGGGTCTGTGGAACTCTGTGGGGTCTGTGGAACTCTGTGGGGTCTGTGGAACTCTGTGGGGTCTGTGGAACTCTGTGGGGTCTGTGGAACTCTGTGGGGTCTGTGGAACTCTGTGGGGTCTGTGGAACTCTGTGGGGTCTGTGGAACTCTGTGGGGTCTGTGGAACTCTGTGGGGTCTGTGGAACTCTGTGGGGTCTGTGGAGCTCTGTGGGGTCTGTGTAGCTCTGTGGGGTCTGTGGGGTCTGTGAAACTCTGTGGGGTCTGTGGAGCTTGTGGTGTCTGTGGAGTCTTTGAGGTCTGTGGAGCTCTGTGGGGTCTGTGTAGCTCTGTGGGGTCTGTGGAGTCTGTGGGGTCTGTGGAACTCTGTGGGGTCAGTGGAGCTCTGTGGGGTCTGTGAAACTCTGTGGGGTCTGTGGAGCCATTGGTGTCTGTGGAGTCATTGGGGTCTGTGGAGCACTGTGGTGTCTGTGGAGTCGGTGGGGTCTGAGGGCTCTGTGGAGCTCGTTGGGGTCTGTGGAGTATGTGGGGTCCGTGGAACTCTGTAGGGTCTGTGGGGTCTCTGGAGCTCTGTGGGTTTTGTGGAGTCTGTTGCGCTCTGTGGAGTCCATGGGGTCTGTGGAGTCCGTAGGGTCTGTGGAGCTCTGTGAGGTCTGTGGAGTCGGTGGGGTCTGTGGAACTCTGTGGGGTCTGTGGCGCACTGTGGGGTCCGTGGGGTCTGTGGGGTCTGTGGACTCCAAGGACTCTGTGGCCTCTGTGGAGTCTGTGGAGTCTGTGTGGTCTGTGGAGTCTGTGGAGCTCTGTGGGGTCTCTGGAGTCTGTGGGGTATGTAGGGTCTGTGGAACTCTGTGGGCTCTGTGGACTCTGTGGGCTCTGTGGGATCTGTGGGATCTGTGGACTCTGTGGGGTCTGTGGAGCTCTGTGGGGTCTGTGTAGCTCTGTGGGGTCTGTGGAGTCTGTGGGGTCTGTGGAACTCTGTGGGGTCTGTGGAACTCTGTGGGGTCTGTGGAACTCTGTGGGGTCTGTGGAACTCTGTGGGGTCTGTGGAACTCTGTGGGGTCTGTGGAACTCTGTGGGGTCTGTGGAACTCTGTGGGGTCTGTGGAACTCTGTGGGGTCTGTGGAACTCTGTGGGGTCTGTGGAACTCTGTGGGGTCTGTGGAACTCTGTGGGGTCTGTGGAACTCTGTGGGGTCTGTGGAACTCTGTGGGGTCTGTGGAACTCTGTGGGGTCTGTGGAACTCTGTGGGGTCTGTGGAACTCTGTGGGGTCTGTGGAACTCTGTGGGGTCTGTGGAACTCTGTGGGGTCTGTGGAACTCTGTGGGGTCTGTGGAACTCTGTGGGGTCTGTGGAACTCTGTGGGGTCTGTGGAACTCTGTGGGGTCTGTGGACTCTGTGGGGTCTCTGGGGTCAGTGGAGCTCTGTGGGGTCTGTGGAGTCCGTGGAGTCCGTGGAGTCCATGGAGTCCGTGGAGTCCGTGGAGCTCTGTGGGGTCTCTGGAGTCTGTGGGGTCTGTGGAGCTCTTTGGAGCTCTGTGGGGTATGTAGGGTCAGTGGAGCTCTGTGGACTCTGTTGGCTCTGTGGGATCTGTGGGATCTGTGGAACTCTGTGGGGTCTGTGGAACTCTGTGGGGTCTGTGGAACTCTGTGGGGTCTGTGGAACTCTGTGGGGTCTGTGGAACTCTGTGGGGTCTGTGGAACTCTGTGGGGTCTGTGGAACTCTGTGGGGTCTGTGGAACTCTGTGGGGTCTGTGGAACTCTGTGGGGTCTGTGGAACTCTGTGGGGTCTCTGGGGTCAGTGGAGCTCTGTGGGGTCTGTGGAGTCCGTGGAGTCCGTGGAGTCCGTGGAGTCCGTGGAGTCCGTGGAGTCCGTGGAGTCCGTGGAGTCCGTGGAGTCCGTGGAGCTCTGTGGGGTCTCTGGAGTCTGTGGGGTCTGTGGAGCTCTTTGGAGCTCTGTGGGGTATGTAGGGTCAGTGGAGCTCTGTGGACTCTGTTGGCTCTGTGGGATCTGTGGGATCTGTGGGATCTCTGGGATCTCTGGGATCTGTGGACTCTGTGGGGTCTGTGGGGTCTGTGGGGTCTGTGGGGTCTGTGGAACTCTGGGGGGTCTGTGGAACTCTGTGGGGTCTGTGGAACTCTGTGGGGTCTGTGGAACTCTGTGGGGTCTGTGGAACTCTGTGGGATCTGTGGAACTCTGTGGGGTCTGTGGACTCTGTGGGGTCTCTGGGGTCAGTGGAGCTCTGTGGGGTCTGTGGAGTCTGTGGAGTCTGTGGGGTCTGTGAAACTCTGTGGGGTCTGTGGAGCCTGTGGTGTCTGTGGAGTCTTTGAGGTCTGTGGAGCTCTGTGGGGTCTGTGTAGCTCTGTGGGGTCTGTGGAGCACTGTGGTGTCTGTGGAGTCGGTGGGGTCTGAGGGCTCTGTGGGGCTCTTTGGGGTCTGTGGAGTCTGTGGGGTCCGTGGAACTCTGTGGGGTCTGTGGGGTCTCTGGAGCTCTGTGGGTTTTGTGGAGTCTGTTGCGCTCTGTGGAGTCCGTGGGGTCTGTGGGGTCTGTGGAGTCTGTAGGGTCTGTGGAGCTCTGTGGGGTCTGTGGAGTCGGTGGGGTCTGTGGAGTCGGTGGGGTCTGTGGAGTCGGTGGGGTCTGTGGAGTCGGTGGGGTCTGTGGAGTCGGTGGGGTCTGTGGACTCTGTGGGGTCTGTGGACTCTGTGGGGTCTGTGGACTCTGTGGGGTCTGTGGACTCTGTGGGGTCTGTGGACTCTGTGGGGTCTGTGGACTCTGTGGGGTCTGTGGACTCAGTGGGGTCTGTGGACTCAGTGGGGTCTGTGGACTCTGTGGGGTCTGTGGACTCAGTGGGGTCTGTGGACTCTGTGGGGTCTGTGGACTCTGTGGGGTCTCTGGGGTCAGTGGAGCTCTGTGGGGTCTGTGGAGTCTGTGGTGCACTGTGGGGTCCGTGGGGTCTGTGGGGTCTGTGGACTCCAAGGACTCTGTGGCCTCTGTGGCCTCTGTGGAGTCTGTGTGGTCTGTGGAGTCTGTGGAGCTCTGTGGGGTCTCTGGAGTCTGTGGGGTATGTAGGGTCTGTGGAGCTCTGTGGGCTCTGTGGACTCTGTTGGCTCTGTGGGATCTTTGGGATCTGTGGGATCTCTGGGATCTCTGGGATCTGTGGGATCTGTGTAGCTCTGTGGGGTCTGTGGAGTCTGTGGGGTCTGTGGAACTCTGTGGGGTCTGTGGAACTCTGTGGGGTCTGTGGAACTCTGTGGGGTCTGTGGAACTCTGTGGGGTCTGTGGAACTCTGTGGGGTCTGTGGAACTCTGTGGGGTCTGTGGAACTCTGTGGGGTCTGTGGAACTCTGTGGGGTCTGTGGAACTCTGTGGGGTCTGTGGAACTCTGTGGGGTCTGTGGAACTCTGTGGGGTCTGTGGAGCTCTGTGGGGTCTGTGTAGCTCTGTGGGGTCTGTGGGGTCTGTGAAACTCTGTGGGGTCTGTGGAGCTTGTGGTGTCTGTGGAGTCTTTGAGGTCTGTGGAGCTCTGTGGGGTCTGTGTAGCTCTGTGGGGTCTGTGGAGTCTGTGGAACTCTGTGGGGTCAGTGGAGCTCTGTGGGGTCTGTGAAACTCTGTGGGGTCTGTGGAGCCTGTGGTGTCTGTGGAGTCATTGGGGTCTGTGGAGCACTGTGGTGTCTGTGGAGTCGGTGGGGTCTGAGGGCTCTGTGGAGCTCGTTGGGGTCTGTGGAGTATGTGGGGTCCGTGGAACTCTGTAGGGTCTGTGGGGTCTCTGGAGCTCTGTGGGTTTTGTGGAGTCTGTTGCGCTCTGTGGAGTCCATGGGGTCTGTGGAGTCCGTAGGGTCTGTGGAGCTCTGTGAGGTCTGTGGAGTCGGTGGGGTCTGTGGAACTCTGTGGGGTCTGTGGACTCTGTGGGGTCTCTGGAGTCAGTGGAGCACTGTGGGGTCTGTGGAGTCTGTGGCGCACTGTGGGGTCCGTGGGGTCTGTGGGGTCTGTGGACTCCAAGGACTCTGTGGCCTCTGTGGAGTCTGTGGAGTCTGTGTGGTCTGTGGAGTCTGTGGAGCTCTGTGGGGTCTCTGGAGTCTGTGGGGTATGTAGGGTCTGTGGAACTCTGTGGGCTCTGTGGACTCTGTGGGCTCTGTGGGATCTGTGGGATCTGTGGACTCTGTGGGGTCTGTGGAGCTCTGTGGGGTCTGTGGAGCTCTGTGGGGTCTGTGGAGTCTGTGGGGTCTGTGGAACTCTGTGGGGTCTGTGGAACTCTGTGGGGTCTGTGGAACTCTGTGGGGTCTGTGGAACTCTGTGGGGTCTGTGGAACTCTGTGGGGTCTGTGGAACTCTGTGGGGTCTGTGGAACTCTGTGGGGTCTGTGGACTCTGTGGGCTCTGTGGGGTCTGTGGGCTCTGTGGGGTCTGTGGAGTGGGGGGGTGTCAGGAGTCTGTGGGTTCTGTGGAGTCTGTGGGGTCCGTGGGGTCTGTGGGGTCTGTGGGGTCTGTAGGGTCTGTGGAGCTCTGTGGGGTCTGTGGAGTCTGCGGGATCTCTGGAGCTCTGTGGGGTTTGTGGAGTCTGTGGGGTCTGTGGAGTCTTTGATGTCTGTGGAGCTCTGTGGGGTCTCTGGAGTCTTTGGGGTCTGTGGAGTCTGTGGGGTCTGTGGAGCTCTGTGTGGTCTCTGGAGTCTTTGGGGTCTGTGGGGTTTGTGGAGTCTGTGGAATCTGTGGTGTCTGTGAAGTTCTGTGGACTCTGTGGGGTCTATGCGGTCTTTGGAGCTCTGTGGGGTCTGTGGGGTCTGTGGGGTCTGTGGAACTCTGTGGGGTCTGTGGAACTCTGTGGGGTCTGTGGAACTCTGTGGGGTCTGTGGAACTCTGTGGGGTCTGTGGAACTCTGTGGGGTCTGTGGAACTCTGTGGGGTCTGTGGAACTCTGTGGGGTGTGTGGCGCACTTTGGGGTCCGTGGGGTCTGTGGGGTCTGTGGAATATGTGGGGTCTGTGGAGTGTGTTTGTGGGGTCTGTGGGGTCTGTGGAGCTCTGTGGGCTCTGTGGACTCTGTGGGCTCTGTGGGCTCTGTGGGGTCTGTGGAGTGGGGGGGTGTCAGGAGTCTGTGGGTTCTGTGGAGTCTGTGGGGTCCGTGGGGTCTGTGGGGTTTGTAGGGTCTGTGGAGCTCTGTGGGGTCTGTGGAGTCTGCGGGATCTCTGGAGCTCTGTGGGGTTTGTGGAGTCTGTGGGGTCTGTGGAGTCTGTGGAGTCTGTGGAGTCTTTGATGTCTGTGGAGCTCTGTGGGGTCTCTGGAGTCTTTGGGGTCTGTGGGGTCTGTGGAGCTTATGGGGTCTCTGGGGTCTGTTGATCGCTGTGGGGTTTGTGGAGTCTGTGGAATCTGTGGTGTCTGTGAAGCTCTGTGGACTCTGTGGGGTCTATGCAGTCTTTGGAGCTCTGTGGTGTCTATGGGGTCTGTGGCGTTCTGTGGGGTCCGTGGAGCTCTTTGGGGTCTGTGGGGTTTGAGGTGCTCTGTGGGGTCTGTAGGGTTTGTGGTGCTCTGTGGTGTCTGTAGGGTTTGTGGTGCTCTGTGGAGCTCTGTGGGGTTTGTGGAGTCATTGGGGTCTGTGGAGCACTGTGGTGTCTGTGGAGTCCGTGGGGTCTGAGGGCTCTGTGGAGCTCTTTGGGGTCTGTGGAGTCTGTGGGGTCTGAGGAACTCTGTGGGGTCTGAGGAGTCTGTGGGATCTGTGGAGCTCTGTGGGGTATGTGGGGTCTTTGGGGTATGTGGGGTCTTTGGGCTCTGTGGGATCTGTGGGATCTCTGGGATCTGTGGACTCTGTGGGGTCTGTGGTGTCTGTGTAGCTCTGTGGGGTCTGTGGAGTCTGTGGGGTCTGTGGAACTCTGTGGGGTCTGTGGAACTCTGTGGGGTCTGTGGAACTCTGTGGGGTCTGTGGAACTCTGTGGGGTCTGTGGAACTCTGTGGGGTCTGTGGAACTCTGTGGGGTCTGTGGAACTCTGTGGGGTCTGTGGACTCTGTGGGGTCTGTGGAGTGGGGGGGTGTCAGGAGTCTGTGGGTTCTGTGGAGTCTGTGGGGTCCGTGGGGTCTGTGGGGTCTGTAGGGTCTGTGGAGCTCTGTGGGGTCTGTGGAGTCTGCGGGATCTCTGGAGCTCTGTGGGGTTTGTGGAGTCTGTGGGGTCTGTGGAGTCTGTGGAGTCTTTGATGTCTGTGGAGCTCTGTAGGGTCTCTGGAGTCTTTGGGGTCTGTGGAGTCTGTGGAGTCTGTGGAGCTTATGGGGTCTCTGGGGTCTGTTGATCGCTGTGGGGTTTGTGGAGTCTGTGGAATCTGTGGTGTCTATGCGGTCTTTGGAGCTCTGTGGGGTCTATGGGGTCTTTGGCGTTCTGTGGGGTCCGTGGGGTCCGTGGAGATCTTTGGGGTCTGTGGGGTTTGAGGTGCTCTGAGGGGTCTGTAGGGTTTGTGGTGCTCTGTGGTGTCTGTAGGGTTTGTGGTGCTCTGTGGTGTCTGTGGAACTCTGTGGGGTCTGTGGAACTCTGTGGGGTCTGTGGAACTCTGTGGGGTCTGTGGAACTCTGTGGGGTCTGTGGAACTCTGTGGGGTCTGTGGAACTCTGTGGAACTCTGTGGGGTCTGTGGAACTCTGTGGGGTCTGTGGAGCTCTGTGGGGTTTGTGGAGTCTGTGGGGTCTGTGGAGCCTGTGGTGTCTGTGGAGTCATTGGGGTCTGTGGAGCACTGTGGTGTCTGTGGAGTCGGTGGGGTCTGTGGAACTCTGTGGGGTCTGTGGACTCTGTGGGGTCTCTGGAGTCAGTGGAGCACTGTGGGGTCTGTGGAGTCTGTGGCGCACTGTGGGGTCCGTGGGGTCTGTGGGGTCTGTGGACTCCAAGGACTCTGTGGCCTCTGTGGAGTCTGTGGAGTCTGTGTGGTCTGTGGAGTCTGTGGAGCTCTGTGGGGTCTCTGGAGTCTGTGGGGTATGTAGGGTCTGTGGAACTCTGTGGGCTCTGTGGACTCTGTGGGCTCTGTGGGATCTGTGGGATCTGTGGACTCTGTGGGGTCTGTGGAGCTCTGTGGGGTCTGTGTAGCTCTGTGGGGTCTGTGGAGTCTGTGGGGTCTGTGGAACTCTGTGGGGTCTGTGGAACTCTGTGGGGTCTGTGGAACTCTGTGGGGTCTGTGGAACTCTGTGGGGTCTGTGGAACTCTGTGGGGTCTGTGGAACTCTGTGGGGTCTGTGGAACTCTGTGGGGTCTGTGGACTCTGTGGGCTCTGTGGGGTCTGTGGGCTCTGTGGGGTCTGTGGAGTGGGGGGGTGTCAGGAGTCTGTGGGTTCTGTGGAGTCTGTGGGGTCCGTGGGGTCTGTGGGGTCTGTGGGGTCTGTGGGGTCTGTGGAGCTCTGTGGGGTCTGTGGAGTCTGCGGGATCTCTGGAGCTCTGTGGGGTTTGTGGAGTCTGTGGGGTCTGTGGAGTCTTTGATGTCTGTGGAGCTCTGTGGGGTCTCTGGAGTCTTTGGGGTCTGTGGAGTCTGTGGGGTCTGTGGAGCTCTGTGTGGTCTCTGGAGTCTTTGGGGTCTGTGGGGTTTGTGGAGTCTGTGGAATCTGTGGTGTCTGTGAAGTTCTGTGGACTCTGTGGGGTCTATGCGGTCTTTGGAGCTCTGTGGGGTCTGTGGGGTCTGTGGGGTCTGTGGAACTCTGTGGGGTCTGTGGAACTCTGTGGGGTCTGTGGAACTCTGTGGGGTCTGTGGAACTCTGTGGGGTCTGTGGAACTCTGTGGGGTCTGTGGAACTCTGTGGGGTCTGTGGAACTCTGTGGGGTGTGTGGCGCACTTTGGGGTCCGTGGGGTCTGTGGGGTCTGTGGAATATGTGGGGTCTGTGGAGTGTGTTTGTGGGGTCTGTGGGGTCTGTGGAGCTCTGTGGGCTCTATGGACTCTGTGGGCTCTGTGGGCTCTGTGGGGTCTGTGGAGTGGGGGGGTGTCAGGAGTCTGTGGGTTCTGTGGAGTCTGTGGGGTCCGTGGGGTCTGTGGGGTTTGTAGGGTCTGTGGAGCTCTGTGGGGTCTGTGGAGTCTGCGGGATCTCTGGAGCTCTGTGGGGTTTGTGGAGTCTGTGGGGTCTGTGGAGTCTGTGGAGTCTGTGGAGTCTTTGATGTCTGTGGAGCTCTGTGGGGTCTCTGGAGTCTTTGGGGTCTGTGGGGTCTGTGGAGCTTATGGGGTCTCTGGGGTCTGTTGATCGCTGTGGGGTTTGTGGAGTCTGTGGAATCTGTGGTGTCTGTGAAGCTCTGTGGACTCTGTGGGGTCTATGCAGTCTTTGGAGCTCTGTGGTGTCTATGGGGTCTGTGGCGTTCTGTGGGGTCCGTGGAGCTCTTTGGGGTCTGTGGGGTTTGAGGTGCTCTGTGGGGTCTGTAGGGTTTGTGGTGCTCTGTGGTGTCTGTAGGGTTTGTGGTGCTCTGTGGAGCTCTGTGGGGTTTGTGGAGTCATTGGGGTCTGTGGAGCACTGTGGTGTCTGTGGAGTCCGTGGGGTCTGAGGGCTCTGTGGAGCTCTTTGGGGTCTGTGGAGTCTGTGGGGTCTGAGGAACTCTGTGGGGTCTGAGGAGTCTGTGGGATCTGTGGAGCTCTGTGGGGTATGTGGGGTCTTTGGGGTATGTGGGGTCTTTGGGCTCTGTGGGATCTGTGGGATCTCTGGGATCTGTGGACTCTGTGGGGTCTGTGGTGTCTGTGTAGCTCTGTGGGGTCTGTGGAGTCTGTGGGGTCTGTGGAACTCTGTGGGGTCTGTGGAACTCTGTGGGGTCTGTGGAACTCTGTGGGGTCTGTGGAACTCTGTGGGGTCTGTGGAACTCTGTGGGGTCTGTGGAACTCTGTGGGGTCTGTGGAACTCTGTGGGGTCTGTGGACTCTGTGGGGTCTGTGGAGTGGGGGGGTGTCAGGAGTCTGTGGGTTCTGTGGAGTCTGTGGGGTCCGTGGGGTCTGTGGGGTCTGTAGGGTCTGTGGAGCTCTGTGGGGTCTGTGGAGTCTGCGGGATCTCTGGAGCTCTGTGGGGTTTGTGGAGTCTGTGGGGTCTGTGGAGTCTGTGGAGTCTTTGATGTCTGTGGAGCTCTGTAGGGTCTCTGGAGTCTTTGGGGTCTGTGGAGTCTGTGGAGTCTGTGGAGCTTATGGGGTCTCTGGGGTCTGTTGATCGCTGTGGGGTTTGTGGAGTCTGTGGAATCTGTGGTGTCTATGCGGTCTTTGGAGCTCTGTGGGGTCTATGGGGTCTGTGGCGTTCTGTGGGGTCCGTGGGGTCCGTGGAGATCTTTGGGGTCTGTGGGGTTTGAGGTGCTCTGAGGGGTCTGTAGGGTTTGTGGTGCTCTGTGGTGTCTGTAGGGTTTGTGGTGCTCTGTGGTGTCTGTGGAACTCTGTGGGGTCTGTGGAACTCTGTGGGGTCTGTGGAACTCTGTGGGGTCTGTGGAACTCTGTGGGGTCTGTGGAACTCTGTGGGGTCTGTGGAACTCTGTGGGGTCTGTGGAACTCTGTGGGGTCTGTGGAACTCTGTGGGGTCTGTGGAGCTCTGTGGGGTTTGTGGAGTCTGTGGGGTCTGTGGAGCCTGTGGTGTCTGTGGAGTCATTGGGGTCTGTGGAGCACTGTGGTGTCTGTGGAGTCGGTGGGGTCTGTGGAACTCTGTGGGGTCTGTGGACTCTGTGGGGTCTCTGGAGTCAGTGGAGCACTGTGGGGTCTGTGGAGTCTGTGGCGCACTGTGGGGTCCGTGGGGTCTGTGGGGTCTGTGGACTCCAAGGACTCTGTGGCCTCTGTGGAGTCTGTGGAGTCTGTGTGGTCTGTGGAGTCTGTGGAGCTCTGTGGGGTCTCTGGAGTCTGTGGGGTATGTAGGGTCTGTGGAACTCTGTGGGCTCTGTGGACTCTGTGGGCTCTGTGGGATCTGTGGGATCTGTGGACTCTGTGGGGTCTGTGGAGCTCTGTGGGGTCTGTGTAGCTCTGTGGGGTCTGTGGAGTCTGTGGGGTCTGTGGAACTCTGTGGGGTCTGTGGAACTCTGTGGGGTCTGTGGAACTCTGTGGGGTCTGTGGAACTCTGTGGGGTCTGTGGAGCTCTGTGGGGTCTGTGTAGCTCTGTGGGGTCTGTGGAGTCTGTGGGGTCTGTGGAACTCTGTGGGGTCTGTGGAACTCTGTGGGGTCTGTGGAACTCTGTGGGGTCTGTGGAACTCTGTGGGGTCTGTGGAACTCTGTGGGGTCTGTGGAACTCTGTGGGGTCTGTGGACTCTGTGGGCTCTGTGGGGTCTGTGGGCTCTGTGGGGTCTGTGGAGTGGGGGGGTGTCAGGAGTCTGTGGGTTCTGTGGAGTCTGTGGGGTCCGTGGGGTCTGTGGGGTCTGTGGGGTCTGTAGGGTCTGTGGAGCTCTGTGGGGTCTGTGGAGTCTGCGGGATCTCTGGAGCTCTGTGGGGTTTGTGGAGTCTGTGGGGTCTGTGGAGTCTTTGATGTCTGTGGAGCTCTGTGGGGTCTCTGGAGTCTTTGGGGTCTGTGGAGTCTGTGGGGTCTGTGGAGCTCTGTGTGGTCTCTGGAGTCTTTGGGGTCTGTGGGGTTTGTGGAGTCTGTGGAATCTGTGGTGTCTGTGAAGTTCTGTGGACTCTGTGGGGTCTATGCGGTCTTTGGAGCTCTGTGGGGTCTGTGGGGTCTGTGGGGTCTGTGGAACTCTGTGGGGTCTGTGGAACTCTGTGGGGTCTGTGGAACTCTGTGGGGTCTGTGGAACTCTGTGGGGTCTGTGGAACTCTGTGGGGTCTGTGGAACTCTGTGGGGTCTGTGGAACTCTGTGGGGTCTGTGGAACTCTGTGGGGTGTGTGGCGCACTTTGGGGTCCGTGGGGTCTGTGGGGTCTGTGGAATATGTGGGGTCTGTGGAGTGTGTTTGTGGGGTCTGTGGGGTCTGTGGAGCTCTGTGGGCTCTGTGGACTCTGTGGGCTCTGTGGGCTCTGTGGGGTCTGTGGAGTGGGGGGGTGTCAGGAGTCTGTGGGTTCTGTGGAGTCTGTGGGGTCCGTGGGGTCTGTGGGGTTTGTAGGGTCTGTGGAGCTCTGTGGGGTCTGTGGAGTCTGCGGGATCTCTGGAGCTCTGTGGGGTTTGTGGAGTCTGTGGGGTCTGTGGAGTCTGTGGAGTCTGTGGAGTCTTTGATGTCTGTGGAGCTCTGTGGGGTCTCTGGAGTCTTTGGGGTCTGTGGGGTCTGTGGAGCTTATGGGGTCTCTGGGGTCTGTTGATCGCTGTGGGGTTTGTGGAGTCTGTGGAATCTGTGGTGTCTGTGAAGCTCTGTGGACTCTGTGGGGTCTATGCAGTCTTTGGAGCTCTGTGGTGTCTATGGGGTCTGTGGCGTTCTGTGGGGTCCGTGGAGCTCTTTGGGGTCTGTGGGGTTTGAGGTGCTCTGTGGGGTCTGTAGGGTTTGTGGTGCTCTGTGGTGTCTGTAGGGTTTGTGGTGCTCTGTGGAGCTCTGTGGGGTTTGTGGAGTCATTGGGGTCTGTGGAGCACTGTGGTGTCTGTGGAGTCCGTGGGGTCTGAGGGCTCTGTGGAGCTCTTTGGGGTCTGTGGAGTCTGTGGGGTCTGAGGAACTCTGTGGGGTCTGAGGAGTCTGTGGGATCTGTGGAGCTCTGTGGGGTATGTGGGGTCTTTGGGGTATGTGGGGTCTTTGGGCTCTGTGGGATCTGTGGGATCTCTGGGATCTGTGGACTCTGTGGGGTCTGTGGTGTCTGTGTAGCTCTGTGGGGTCTGTGGAGTCTGTGGGGTCTGTGGAACTCTGTGGGGTCTGTGGAACTCTGTGGGGTCTGTGGAACTCTGTGGGGTCTGTGGAACTCTGTGGGGTCTGTGGAACTCTGTGGGGTCTGTGGAACTCTGTGGGGTCTGTGGAACTCTGTGGGGTCTGTGGACTCTGTGGGGTCTGTGGAGTGGGGGGGTGTCAGGAGTCTGTGGGTTCTGTGGAGTCTGTGGGGTCCGTGGGGTCTGTAGGGTCTGTGGAGCTCTGTGGGGTCTGTGGAGTCTGCGGGATCTCTGGAGCTCTGTGGGGTTTGTGGAGTCTGTGGGGTCTGTGGAGTCTGTGGAGTCTTTGATGTCTGTGGAGCTCTGTAGGGTCTCTGGAGTCTTTGGGGTCTGTGGAGTCTGTGGAGTCTGTGGAGTCTGTGGAGCTTATGGGGTCTCTGGGGTCTGTTGATCGCTGTGGGGTTTGTGGAGTCTGTGGAATCTGTGGTGTCTATGCGGTCTTTGGAGCTCTGTGGGGTCTATGGGGTCTGTGGCGTTCTGTGGGGTCCGTGGGGTCCGTGGAGATCTTTGGGGTCTGTGGGGTTTGAGGTGCTCTGAGGGGTCTGTAGGGTTTGTGGTGCTCTGTGGTGTCTGTAGGGTTTGTGGTGCTCTGTGGTGTCTGTGGAACTCTGTGGGGTCTGTGGAACTCTGTGGGGTCTGTGGAACTCTGTGGGGTCTGTGGAACTCTGTGGGGTCTGTGGAACTCTGTGGGGTCTGTGGAACTCTGTGGGGTCTGTGGAACTCTGTGGGGTCTGTGGAACTCTGTGGGGTCTGTGGAGCTCTGTGGGGTTTGTGGAGTCTGTGGGGTCTGTGGAGCCTGTGGTGTCTGTGGAGTCATTGGGGTCTGTGGAGCACTGTGGTGTCTGTGGAGTCTGTGGGGTCTGAGGGCTCTGTGGAGCTCTTTGGGGTCTGTGGAACTCTGTGGGGTCTGAGGAGTCTGTGGGATCTGTGGAGCTCTGTGGGGTATGTGGGGTCTTTGGGGTATGTGGGGTCTTTGGGCTCTGTGGGATCTGTGGGATCTCTGGGATCTGTGGGGTCTGTGGGGTCTGTGGAACTCTGTGGGGTCTGTGGAACTCTGTGGGGTCTGTGGAACTCTGTGGGGTCTGTGGAACTCTGTGGGGTCTGTGGAACTCTGTGGGGTCTGTGGAACTCTGTGGGGTCTGTGGAACTCTGTGGGGTCTGTGGAACTCTGTGGGGTCTGTGGAACTCTGTGGGGTCTGTGGAACTCTGTGGGGTCTGTGGAACTCTGTGGGGTCTGTGGAACTCTGTGGGGTCTGTGGAACTCTGTGGGGTCTGTGGAACTCTGTGGGGTCTGTGGAACTCTGTGGGGTCTGTGGAACTCTGTGGGGTCGGTGGAACTCTGTGGGGTCGGTGGAACTCTGTGGGGTCTGTGGAACTCTGTGGGGTCTGTGGAACTCTGTGGGGTCTGTGGAACTCTGTGGGGTCTGTGGAACTCTGTGGGGTCTGTGGAACTCTGTGGGGTCTGTGGAACTCTGTGGGGTCTGTGGAACTCTGTGGGGTCTGTGGAACTCTGTGGGGTCTCTGGGGTCAGTGGAGCTCTGTGGGGTCTGTGGAGTCTGTGGAGTCTGTGGGGTCTGTGAAACTCTGTGGAGCCTGTGGTGTCTGTGGAGTCTTTGAGGTCTGTGGAGCTCTGTGGGGTCTGTGTAGCTCTGTGGGGTCTGTGGAGTCTGTGGGGTCTGTGGAGTCTGTGGGGTCTGTGGAACTCTGTGGGGTCAGTGGAGCTCTGTGGGGTCTGCAAGGTCTCTGGAGTCTTTGGGGTCTGTGGAGCTCTGTGGGGTTTGTGGAGTCTGTGGGGTCTGTGAAACTCTGTGGGGTCTGTGGAGCCTGTGGTGTCTGTGGAGTCATTGGGGTCTGTGGAGCACTGTGGTGTCTGTGGAGTCTGTGGAGTCTTTGATGTCTGTGGAGCTCTGTGGGGTCTCTGGAGTCTTTGGGGTCTGTGGAGCTTATGGGGTCTCTGGGGTCTGTTGATCGCTGTGGGGTTTGTGGAGTATGTGGAATCTGTGGTGTCTGTGAAGCTCTGTGGACTCTGTGGGGTCTATGCGGTCTTTGGAGCTCTGTGGGGTCTATGGGGTCTGTGGCGTTCTGTGGGGTCCGTGGGGTCCGTGGAGCTCTTTGGGGTCTGTGGGGTTTGAGGTGCTCTGTGGGGTCTGTAGGGTTTGTGGTGCTCTGTGGGGTCTGTAGGGTTTGTGGTGCTCTGTGGAGCTCTGTGGGGTTTGTGGAGTCTGTGGGGTCTGTGGAGCCTGTGGTGTCTGTGGAGTCATTGGGGTCTGTGGAGCACTGTGGTGTCTGTGGAGTCTGTGGGGTCTGAGGGCTCTGTGGAGCTCTTTGGGGTCTGTGGAGTCTGTGGGGTCTGTGGAACTCTGTGGGGTCTATGCAGTCTGTGGGATCTGTGGAGCTCTGTGGGGTATGTAGGGTCTGTGGAGTCTGTGGGGTCTGTGGAGCTCTTTGGAGCTCTGTGGGGTATGTAGGGTCTGTGGAGCTCTGTGGGCTCTGTGGGCTCTGTCTGCTCTGTGGGATCTGTGGGATCTGTGGGATCTGTGGAACTCTGTGGGGTCTGTGGGGTCTGTGGGGTCTGTGGGGTCTGTGGAACTCTGTGGGGTCTGTGGAACTCTGTGGGGTCTGTGGACTCTGTGGGGTCTCTGGGGTCAGTGGAGCTCTGTGGGGTCTGTGGAGTCCGTGGAGCTCTGTGGAGCTCTGTGGGCTCTGTGGGCTCTGTGGGCTCTGTGGGCTCTGTGGGCTCTGTCGGCTCTGTGGGGTCTGTGAAGTGGGGGGGTGTCTGGAGTCTGTGGGGTCTTTGGAGCTCTGTGGGGTCCGTGGGGTCTGTGGGGTCTGTGGAACTCTCTGGGGTCTTGGGGTTTGTGGTGATGTCTGGGGTCTGTAGGGTCTTTGGAGCTCTGTGGGGTCTGTGGAGCTCTGTGGGGTTTGTGGAGTCTGTGGAGTCTGTGGGGTCTGTGAAACTCTGTGGGGTCTGTGGAGCCTGTGGTGTCTGTGGAGTCATTGGGGTCTGTGGAGAACTGTGGTGTCTGTGGAGTCGGTGGGGTCTGAGGGATCTGTGGAGCTCTTTGGGGTCTGTGGAGTCTGTGGGGTCTGTGGAGTTCTGTGGGGTCTGTGGAGTCTATGCAGTCGGTGGGATCTGTGGAGCTCTGTGGGGTATGTGGGGTCTTTGGAGTCTGTGGAGTCTGTAGGGTCTGTGGAGCTCTGTGGGGTCTGTGGAGTCGGTGGGGTCTGTGGAACTCTGTGGGGTCTGTGGACTCTGTGGGGTCTCTGGGGTCAGTGGAGCTCTGTGGGGTCTGTGGAGTCTGTGGCGCACTGTGTGTTCCGTGGGGTCTGTGGGGTCTGTGGACTCCAAGGACTCTGTGGGGTCTGTGGGGCTCTGTGGACTCTGTGGACTCTGTGGACTCTGTGGACTCTGTGGACTCTGTGGACTCTGTGGACTCTGTGGACTCTGTGGACTCTGTGGACTCTGTGGACTCTGTGGACTCTGTGGACTCTGTGGACTCTGTGGACTCTGTGGACTCTGTGGACTCTGTGGACTCTGTGGAGCTCTGCGGGGTCTGTGGAGTGGGGGGGGTGTCAGGAGTCTGTGGGGTCTGTGGAACTCTGTGGGGTCTGTGGCGCACTTTGGGGTCCGTGGGGTCTGTGGGGTCTGTGGAATATGTGGGGTCTGTGGAGTGTGTGTGTGGGGTCTGTGGGGTCTGTGGGCTCTGTGGGCTCTGTGGGGTCTGTGGGGTCTTTGGACCTCTCTGGGGTCTGTGGAGTGGGGGGCTGTCAGGAGTCTGTGGGTTCTGTGGAGTCTGTGGAGCTCTGTGGGGTCTGTGGAGTCAGCGGGATCTCTGGAGCTCTGTGGGGTTTGTGGAGTCTGTGGGGTCTGTGGAGTCTTTGATGTCTGTGGAGCTCTGTGGGGTCTCTGGAGTCTTTGGGGTCTGTGGAGTCTGTGGGGTCTGTGGAGCTTATGGGGTCTCTGGGGTCTGTTGATCGCTGTGGGGTTTGTGGAGTCTGTGGAATCTGTGGTGTCTGTGAAGCTCTGTGGACTCTGTGGGGTCTATGCGGTCTTTGGAGCTCTGTGGGGTCTATGGGGTCTGTGGCGTTCTGTGGGGTCCGTGGGGTCTCTGGGGTCTGTTGAGCTCTTTGGGGTCTGTGGGGTTTGAGGTGCTCTGTGGGGTCTGTAGGGTTTGAGGTGCTCTGTGGGGTCTGTAGGGTTTGTGGTGCTCTGTGGGGTCTGTGGAGCTCTTTGGGGTTTGTGGAGTCTGTGGGGTCTGTGAAACTCTGTGGGGTCTGTGGAGCCTGTGGAGTCTGTGGAGTCATTGGGGTCTGTGGAGCACTGTGGTGTCTGTGGAGTCTGTGGAGTCTGTGGGGTCTGAGGGCTCTGTGGAGCTCTTTGGGGTCTGTGGAGTCTGTGGGGTCTGTGGAACTCTGTGGGGTCTGAGGAGTCTGTGGGGTCTGTGGGGTCTATGCAGTCTGTGGGATCTGTGGAGCTCTGTGGGGACTTGGGGTCTGTGGGGTCTAAGCAGTCTGTGGAGTCTGTGGCGCACTGTGGGGTCTGTGGGGTCTGTGGAGTCTGTGGAGTCTGTGGAGTCTGTGGAGTCTGTGGAGTCTGTGGAGCTCTGTGGAGCTCTGTGGAGCTCTGTGGAGCTCTGTGGAGCTCTGTGGAGCTCTGTAGGGTCTCTGGAGTCTGTGGAGCTCTTTGGAGCTCTGTGGGGTATGTAGGGTCTGTGGACTCTGTGGGATCTGTGGGATCTGTGGGGTCTGTGGGGTCTGTGGGGTCTGTGGGGTCTGTGGGGTCTGTGGGGTCTGTGCAGCTCTGTGGGGTCTGTGGAGTGGGGGGGTGTCAGGAGTCTGTGGAGCTCTGTGGGGTCTGTGTAGCTCTGTGGAGTCTGTGGAGTCTATGGAGTCTATGGGGTCTGTGGAACTCTGTGGGGTCTGTGGAACTCTGTGGGGTCTGTGGAACTCTGTGGGGTCTGTGGAACTCTGTGGGGTCTGTGGAACTCTGTGGGGTCTGTGGAACTCTGTGGGGTCTGTGGAACTCTGTGGGGTCTGTGGGGTCTATGCAGTCTGTGGGATCTGTGGAACTCTGTGGGGTCTGTGGAACTCTGTGGGGTCTGTGGCACTCTGTGGGGTCTGTGGAACTCTGTGGGGTCTGTGGAACTCTGTGGGGTCTGTGGCACTCTGTGGGGTCTGTGGCACTCTGTGGGGTCTGTGGCACTCTGTGGGGTCTGTGGAACTCTGTGGGGTCTGTGGAACTCTGTGGGGTCTGTGGAACTCTGTGGGGTCTGTGGAACTCTGTGGGGTCTGTGGAACTCTGTGGGGTCTGTGGAACTCTGTGGGGTCTGTGGAACTCTGTGGGGTCTGTGGAACTCTGTGGGGTCTGTGGAACTCTGTGGGGTCTGTGGAACTCTGTGGGGTCTGTGGAACTCTGTGGGGTCTGTGGAACTCTGTGGGGTCTGTGGAACTCTGTGGGGTCTGTGGAACTCTGTGGGGTCTGTGGAACTCTGTGGGGTCTGTGGAACTCTGTGGGGTCTCTGGGGTGAGTGGAGCTCTGTGGGGTCTGTGGAGTCTGTGGAGTCTGTGGGGTCTGTGAAACTCTGTGGGGTCTGAGGAGCCTGTGGTGTCTGTGGAGTCATTGGGGCTGTGGAGCTCTGTGGGGTCTGTGTAGCTCTGTGGGGTCTGTGGAGTCTGTGGGGTCTGTGGAACTCTGTGGGGTCTGTGAAACTCTGTGGGGTCTGTGGACTCTGTGGGGTCTCTGGGGTCAGTGGAGCTCTGTGGGGTCTGCAAGGTCTCTGGAGTCTTTGGGGTCTGTGGAGCTCTGTGGAGTCTGTGGGGTCTGTGGAGCTCTGTGGAGTCTGTGGGGTCTGTGAAACTCTGTGGGGTCTGTGGAGCCTGTGGTGTCTGTGGAGTCATTGGGGTCTGTGGGGTCTATGCAGTCTGTGGGATCTGTGGAGCTCTGTGGGGTATGTGGGGTCTTTGGGGTCTGTGGGGTCTATGCAGTCTGTGGAGTCTGTGGCGCACTGTGGGGTCTGTGGACTCCGAGGACTCTGTGGCCTCTGGAGTCTGTGGGGTCTGTGGGGTCTGTGGGGTCTGTGGGGTCTGTGGAGTCTGTGGAGTCTGTGGAGTCTGTGGAGTCTGTGGAGCTCTGTGGAGCTCTGTGGAGCTCTGTGGAGCTCTGTGGAGCTCTGTGGAGCTCTGTGGGGTCTGTGGAGTCTGTGGGGTCTGTGGGGTCTGTGGAGCTATTTGGAGCTCTGTGGGGTATGTAGGGTCTGTGGAGCTCTGTAGGGTCTGTAGGGTCTGTGGAGCTCTGTGGGCTCTGTGGGCTCTGTGGGATCTGTGGGATCTGTGGGATCTGTGGGATCTGTGGGATCTGTGGGGTCTGTGGGGTCTGTGGAGCTCTGTGGGGTCTGTGGAGTGGGGGGGGGTGTCAGGAGTCTGTGGGGTCTGTGGAGCTCTGTGGGGTCTGTGTAGCTCTGTGGAGTCTGTGGGGTCTGTGGAGCCTGTGGTGTCTGTGGAGTCATTGGGGTCTGTGGAACTCTGTGGGGTCTGTGGAACTCTGTGGGGTCTGTGGAACTCTGTGGGGTCTGTGGAACTCTGTGGGGTCTGTGGAACTCTGTGGGGTCTGTGGAACTCTGTGGGGTCTGTGGAACTCTGTGGGGTCTGTGGAACTCTTTGGGGTCTGTGGAACTCTTTGGGGTCTGTGGAACTCTGTGGGGTCTGTGGACTCTGTGGGGTCTCTGGGGTCAGTGGAGCTCTGTGGGGTCTGTGGAGTCTGTGGAGTCTGTGGAGTCTGTGGAGCCTGTGTAGTCTGTGGTGTCTGTGGAGTCATTGGGGTCTGTGGAGCTCTGTGGGGTCTGTGTAGCTCTGTGGGGTCTGTGGAGTCTGTGGGGTCTGTGGAGTCTGTGGGGTCTGTGGAACTCTGTGGGGTCTGTGGAACTCTGTGGGGTCTGTGGAACTCTGTGGGGTCTGTGGAACTCTGTGGGGTCTGTGGAACTCTGTGGGGTCTGTGGAACTCTGTGGGGTCTGTGGAACTCTGTGGGGTCTGTGGAACTCTGTGGGGTCTGTGGAACTCTGTGGGGTCTGTGGAACTCTGTGGGGTCTGTGGAACTCTGTGGGGTCTGTGGAACTCTGTGGGGTCTGTGGAACTCTGTGGGGTCTGTGGAACTCTGTGGGGTCTGTGGAACTCTGTGGGGTCTGTGGAACTCTGTGGGGTCTGTGGAACTCTGTGGGGTCTGTGGACTCTGTGGGGTCTGTGGACTCTGTGGGGTCTGCAAGGTCTCTGGAGTCTTTGGGGTCTGTGAAACTCTGTGGGGTCTGTGGAGTCGGTGGGGTCTGAGGGCTCTGTGGAGCTCTTTGGGTTCTGTGGAGTCTGTGGAGCTCTGTGGAGTCTGTGGGGTCTGTGGAGCTCGGTGGGGTCTGTGGAGCTCGGTGGGATCTGTGGAGCTCTGTGGAGCTCTGTGGAGCTCTGTGGAGCTCTGTGGAGCTCTGTGGAGTCTGTGGAGTCTGTGGAGTCTGTGGGGTCGGTGGAGTCTGTGGGGTCGGTGGGGTCTGTGGAGCTCTGTGGGGTCTGTGGAGTGGGGGGGGGTGTCAGGAGTCTGTGCGGTCTGTGGAGCTCTGTGGGGTCTGTGGGGTCTGTGGAGTCTGTGGGGTCTGTGGAACTCTGTGGGGTCTGTGGAACTCTGTGGGGTCTGTGGAACTCTGTGGGGTCTGTGGAACTCTGTGGGGTCTGTGGAACTCTGTGGGGTCTGTGGAACTCTGTGGGGTCTGTGGAACTCTGTGGGGTCTGTGGAACTCTGTGGGGTCTGTGGAACTCTGTGGGGTCTGTGGAACTCTGTGGGGTCTGTGGAACTCTGTGGGGTCTGTGGAACTCTGTGGGGTC
Source organism: Gobius niger (assembly GCF_951799975.1). Taxonomy (NCBI): domain Eukaryota; kingdom Metazoa; phylum Chordata; class Actinopteri; order Gobiiformes; family Gobiidae; genus Gobius; species Gobius niger. The sequence continues at coordinate 125,366 of NC_136875.1, forward strand.
TGTGGAACTCTGTGGGGTCTGTGGAACTCTGTGGGGTCTGTGGAACTCTGTGGGGTCTGTGGAACTCTGTGGGGTCTGTGGAACTCTGTGGGGTCTGTGGAACTCTGTGGGGTCTGTGGAACTCTGTGGGGTCTGTGGAACTCTGTGGGGTCTGTGGAACTCTGTGGGGTCTGTGGAACTCTGTGGGGTCTGTGGAACTCTGTGGGGTCTGTGGAACTCTGTGGGGTCTGTGGAACTCTGTGGGGTCTGTGGAACTCTGTGGGGTCTGTGGAACTCTGTGGGGTCTGTGGAACTCTGTGGGGTCTGTGGAACTCTGTGGGGTCTGTGGAACTCTGTGGGGTCTGTGGAACTCTGTGGGGTCTGTGGAACTCTGTGGGGTCTGTGGAACTCTGTGGGGTCTGTGGAACACTGTGGGGTCTGTGGAACTCTGTGGGGTCTGTGGAACTCTGTGGGGTCTGTGGAACTCTGTGGGGTCTGTGGAACTCTGTGGGGTCTGTGGAACTCTGTGGGGTCTGTGGAACTCTGTGGGGTCTGTGGAACTCTGTGGGGTCTGTGGAACTCTGTGGGGTCTGTGGAACTCTGTGGGGTCTGTGGAACTCTGTGGGGTCTGTGGAACTCTGTGGGTTCTGTGGAACTCTGTGGGGTCTCTGGGGTCAGTGGAGCTCTGTGGGGTCTGTGGAGCTCTGTGGAGTCTGTGGAGTCTGTGGAGTCTGTGGAGTCTGTGGAGTCTGTGGAGTCTGTGGGGTCTGTGGAGCCTGTGGTGTCTGTGGAGCTCTGTGGAGCTCTGTGGGGTCTGTGGAGTCTGTGGAGTCTGTGGAGTCTGTGGAGTCTGTGGAGTCTGTGGAGTCTGTGGAGTCTGTGGAGTCTGTGGAGTCTGTGGAGTCTGTGGGGTCGGTGGGGTCGGTGGGGTCGGTGGGGTCGGTGGGGTCGGTGGGGTCTGTGAGGTCTGTGGGGTCTGTGGGGTCTGTTGGGTCTGTTGGGTCTGTTGAGTCCGTGGAGTCTGTGGGGTCTGCGAAGCTTTGTGGGGTCTGTGGGGTTTGTGGAGTCTGTGGAGATCTGTGGGGACTTTGGAGTCTGTGGGGACTTTGGAGTCTGTGGGGACTTTGGAGTCTGTGGGGACTTTGGAGTCTGTGGGGACTTTGGAGTCTGTGGGGACTTTGGAGTCTGTGGGGACTTTGGAGTCTGTGGAGTCTGTGGGGACTTTGGAGTCTGTGGAGTCTGTGGGGACTTTGGAGTCTGTGGGGACTTTGGAGTCTGTGGAGCTCAGTGGGGGTCTTTGGAGTCTGTGGGGTCGGTGGGGTCGGTGGGGTCCGTGGAGCTCTTTGGGGTCTGTGGGGTCTGTGGGGTCTCTGGAGCTCTGTGGGGTCTGTGGAGTCTGTGGGATCTCTGGAGCACTTTGGGGTTTGTGGAGTCTGTGGGGTCTTTGGAGCTCTTTGGGGTGGGTGGGGTCTTTGGAGCTCTGTGGGCTCTGTGGGCTCTGTGGGCTCTGTGGGCTCTGTGGGCTCTGTGGGCTTTGTGGGCTTTGTGGGCTTTGTGGAGTCTGTGGGGTCTCTGCAGTCTTTGGAGCTCTGTGGGGTCTGTGGAGTCTGTGGGGTCTTTGGAACTCTGTGGGGTCTGTGGAGTCTGTGGGGTCTGTGGAGCTCTGTGGGGTCTGTGGAGCTCTGTGGGGTCTGTGGAGCTCTGTGGGGTCTGTGGAGCTCTGTGGGGTCTGTGGAGCTCTGTGGGGTCTCTGGAGCTCTGTGGGGTCTCTGGAGCTCTGTGGGGTCTCTGGAGCTCTGTGGGGTCTCTGGAGCTCTGTGGGGTCTCTGGAGCTCTGTGGGGTCTCTGGAGTCTGTGGGGTCTCTGGAGTCTGTGGGGTCTGTGGAGTCTTTGGGGTCTGTGGAGTCTTTGGAGTCTGTGGAGTCTTTGGAGTCTGTGGGGTCTGTGGAGCTTATGGGGTGTCTGGGGTCTGTGGAGCTCTGTGGGGTTTGTGGAGTCTGTTGAGTCTGTGGAGTCTGTGGAGTCTGTGGGGTCTGTGGGGTCTGTGAAGCTCTGTGGGGTCTGTGGAGCCTGTGGTGTCTGTGGAGACTGTGGAGTCTGTGGAGTCTGTGGGGTCTGTGAAGCTCTGTGGGGTCCATGGTGTTTGTGGAGTCTGTAGGGTCTGTGGGGTCTGTGGAGTCTTTGGAGTCTGTGGAGTCTTTGGAGTCTGTGGGGTCTGTGGAGCTTATGGGGTGTCTGGGGTCTGTGGAGCTCTGTGGGGTCTGTGGAGTCCGTGGGGTCTGTGGAGTCTGTGGAGTCTGTTGCGCTCTGTGGAGTCTGTGGGGTCTGTGGAGTCTGTGGAGTTTGTTGCGCTCTGTGGAGTCCATGGGGCTCTGTGGGGTCTGTGAAGTCCGTGGGGTCTGTAGAATCTGTGGAGCTCTGTGGGGTCCCTGAAGTCTGTGGGGTCTGTGGAGCTCTGTGGGGTCTGTGGAGCTCTGTGGGGTCTCTGGAGCTCTGTGGGGTCTCTGGAGCTCTGTGGGGTCTCTGGAGCTCTGTGGGGTCTCTGGAGCTCTGTGGGGTCTCTGGAGCTCTGTGGGGTCTCTGGAGCTCTGTGGGGTCTCTGGAGCTCTGTGGGGTCTCTGGAGCTCTGTGGGGTCTCTGGAGTCTGTGGGGTCTCTGGAGTCTGTGGGGTCTGTGGAGTCTTTGGGGTCTGTGGAGTCTTTGGAGTCTGTGGAGTCTTTGGAGTCTGTGGGGTCTGTGGAGCTTATGGGGTGTCTGGGGTCTGTGGAGCTCTGTGGGGTTTGTGGAGTCTGTTGAGTCTGTGGAGTCTGTGGGGTCTGTGGGGTCTGTGAAGCTCTGTGGGGTCTGTGGAGCCTGTGGTGTCTGTGGAGACTGTGGAGTCTGTGGAGTCTGTGGGGTCTGTGAAGCTCTGTGGGGTCCATGGTGTTTGTGGAGTCTGTAGGGTCTGTGGGGTCTGTGGAGTCTTTGGAGTCTGTGGAGTCTTTGGAGTCTGTGGGGTCTGTGGAGCTTATGGGGTGTCTGGGGTCTGTGGAGCTCTGTGGGGTCTGTGGAGTCCGTGGGGTCTGTGGAGTCTGTGGAGTCTGTTGCGCTCTGTGGAGTCTGTGGGGTCTGTGGAGTCTGTGGAGTTTGTTGCGCTCTGTGGAGTCCATGGGGCTCTGTGGGGTCTGTGAAGTCCGTGGGGTCTGTAGAATCTGTGGAGCTCTGTGGGGTCCCTGAAGTCTGTGGGGTCTTTGGAGCTCTTTGGGGTCAGTGGGGTCTGTGGAGCTCTGTGCGATCGATGGAGCTCTGTGGGGTCTGTGGGACTCTGTGGGACTCTGTGGGACTCTGTGGGACTCTGTGGGACTCTGTGGGACTCTGTGGGACTCTGTGGGACTCTGTGGGACTCTGTGGGACTCTGTGGGACTCTGTGGGACTCTGTGGGACTCTGTGGGACTCTGTGGGACTCTGTGGGACTCTGTGGGGTCTGTCTGTGGGGTCTGTCTGTGGGGTCTGTCTGTGGGGTCTGTCTGTGGGGGTCTGTGGGGGTCTGTGGGGGTCTGTGGGGGTCTGTGGGGTCTGTAGGGTCTGTGGAGCTCTGTGGGGTTTGTGGAGTCTGTGGAGTCTGTGGATCTCTGTGGGGTCTCTGGAGTCGTTGGGGTCTGTGGAGTCTGTGGGGTCTGTGTAGCTTATGGGGTCTCTGGAGTCTCTGGAGCTCTATGGGGTTTGTGGAGTCTGTTGAGTCTGTCGAGTCTGTGGGGTCTGTGGGGTCTGAGGACTCTGTGGAGCTCTGTGGAGCTCCACAGAGTCTGTTGAGTCTGTTGAGTCTGTTGAGTCTGTGGAGTCAGTGGGGTCTGAGGACTCTGTGGAGCTCTGCGGGGTTAGTGGAGTCTGTTGAGTCCGTGGAGTCTGTGGGGTCTGCGAAGCTTTGGGGTCTGTGGGGTTTGTGGAGTCTGTAGGGTCTGTGGGGTCTGTGGGGTCTGTGGAGCTCGGTTGGGTCTGTGGAGTCTGTGGGATCTGTGGAGCTCTGTGGGGTTTGTGGGGTATGTGGAGTCTGTGGAGTCTGTGCGGTCTGTGGAGCTCTGTGGGGTCCGTGGAGCTCTTTGGGGTCTGTGGGGTCTCTGGAGCTCTGTGGGGTCTATGGAGTCTGTGGGATCTCTGGAGCATTTTGGGGTTTCTGGAGTCTGTGGGGTCGGTGGGGTCTGTGGGGTCTTTGGAGCTCTTTGGGGTCTGTGGAGCTCTGTGGAGTCTGTGGAGTCTGTGGGGTCTGTGGGGTCTGTGGGGTCTGTGGGGTCTGTGGGGTCTGTGGGGTCTGTGGGGTCTGTGGAGTCTGTGGAGTCTGTGGAGTCTGTGGAGTCTGTGGAGTCTGTGGGGTCTGTGGGGTCTGTGGGGTCTGTGGGGTCTGTGGGGTCTGTGGGGTCTTGGGAATTTATGGGGTCTGTGGATTCTGTGGGGTCTGTGGAGCTCTGTGGGGTCTGTGGGGTCTCTGGAGCTCTGTGGGGTATGTGGAGTCTGTGCAGTCTGTGGGGTCTGTGGAGCTCTGTGGGGTCTGTGGGGTCTGTGGGGTCTGTGGGGTCTGTGGGGTCTGTAGGGTCTGTAGGGTCTGTGGCGTCTGTCGAGCTCTGTGGGGTCAGTGGGCGCTGTGGGGTCCGTGGAGTCTGTGGGGTCTGTGGGGTCTGTGGGGTCTGTGGGGTCTGTGGAGTCTATGGAGTCTATGGAGTATGTAGAGTTTGTGGGGTCTGTGGGGTCTGTGGGGTCTGTGGGGTCTGTGGAGCTTTGTGGGGTCTTGGGAATTTATGGAGTCTGTGGAGTCTGTGGAGTCTGTGGAGTCTGTGGGGTCTGTGGGGTCTGTGGGGTCTGTGGGGTCTGTGGGGTCTGTGGGGTCTGTGGGGTCTGTGGGGTCTGTGGAGTCTGTGGAGTCTGTGGAGTCTGTGGAGTCTGTGGAGTCTGTGGAGTCTGTGGAGTCTGTGGTTTCTGAGGGCTCTGTGGAGCTCTGTGGGGTCTGTGGGGTCTGTGGAGCTCTGTGGTGTCTGTGGAGTTTGTGGAGTTTGTGGGGTCTGTGGAGCTCTGTGGAGCTCTGTGGAGCTCTGTGGAGTCTGTGGAGTCTGTGGAGTCTGTGGAGTCTGTGGAGTCTGTGGAGTCTGTGGGCGCTGTGGGGTCCGTGGAGTCTGTGGAGTCTGTGGAGTCTGTGGTTTCTGAGGGCTCTGTGGAGCTCTGTGGGGTCTGTGGAGTCTGTGGGGTCTGTGGAGCTCTGTGGAGTTTGTGGAGTTTGTGGGGTCTGTGGAGCTCTGTGGAGCTCTGTGGAGCTCTGTGGAGTCTGTGGAGTCTGTGGAGTCTGTGGAGTCTGTGGGCGCTGTGGGGTCCGTGGAGTCTGTGGGGTCTGTGGAGTCTGTGGTGTCTGTGGGGTCTGTGGAGCTCTGTGGAGCTCTGTGGGGTCTGTGGGGTCTGTGGAGTCTGTGGAGTCTGTAGCAGTGGCGGCTGGTGATGTGAAAACCAGGAGGGGCTGTTGCCTCTACCTACCTTCAATTATATTTTAGAAGACACTTATAAACATTCTTTTTAACTTTAAAAAGAAAGTTATCTTTGGGGCATTTAATATTATTTTATGTAGTAGAATATATTCAAAACTTATTGTTTTTTTTCAACAAAAAAAAAATCATTTCTGACTTAAGTGTAACGATAGTCATATATTACACATTATTATACATATTTGTGTTTTGCACCAACAGAACCAGAACAAAGGCGGGAGGTGTTTCCTCTTTGATCTCATGTACAGTTTTAGTCCCAGACCTGCTGTGATTTCATTATGAGCCTCAGAGCCACAGGTTTAAACCATAGAAATATATACATGGAAGAGGCATGCTGTCCCAGCTCCTATCTCTTTACATAGGGGTGCTCAGTGGCGCATGACAGTTTCGTCCGCCATAACGGCCCAAAGTACCCGTATGACGCGTCACCTGTATCTATGCTCCCCACGGCCCAAGTGGGTGAAAGCAGCGGGAGCGCGCACGGCTGCCGACGAAGCCTCAGAGCCGAGCAGACGCCATTACGCTTTAAGTCAAATCTCTTAATATCATTGTTCTTTAAATACAAAATCATTTTTTAAGGCCATTTCAGGCGAATAAGCTGCTATGCTACGATGACTTTGGGGGTTAGTTTGTCAGTGCGGGGCTTAAAAAGCTAGTTTAGCTCTTGGAACAACCGGGCGCTTAGCGGCCCTTCGAACGTACGTAACCGCGCACATGAACTTCCGCTCGGTCACTTTTCTGGGAAGTTTCGTAAGTACTGGAAGTCTTTATATTGTGATAGAATTGATAAAAATCGAGTTATTACTTCACTCTATTTGCTAGTATAACGTCACAACTATAATTGTTTGGCTGATATACAAAGAATGAGCACTGCAAAAGTGGACATTTTCATTGGTAAAATGTGAGATATTGTTTTTTTATATAGCATTTATCTGTACTGTACTGTACTGTATCCAGGACAGATGCAGAAATCATGCATTTTTTTGTGTTTCATTCTACTTACACGAATGATGGTATAAGTACATAAGTACATTAAATGCTGCTAGTATTTTTTTAATTAATAAAACAGTTACAGGTTATTAGTGCCATTATTTAATTTTCAGAAATTAGTTTCCAATAACATGTAGGCTAGTTGTTTCTTTTTAACCATAATCCAATGCGATAAACACATGCTATATTCATCACACATTTCGTATTTAGTTTTTGGCTAAAGACTTAGAGAAACATAAACTGACTTGAGATGTTTGTTATTTCGCATTTATCCTTGTTTTTAGTCCAGTCCGTTCATTTGTTTTGCTCAGACTTCAGCCGCTAAATCACACGAGGGAGAACTCTGCTTGTTCATGAGTCATCACGTACACGCTCGCGCACGTCTACGGCCCGGGTGACGTTACGTCAAGAAAAAAAGTCCATGTCCTAAAAATAGTAATTTTAAAGAAATATATTTGCCTCAGTCTGAAACTCCAGATGCCCTATGGACCATTTTACAGGCTGCTCCTTTTACATGAGTGTCTATGACAAAAAGGGCTTTTTGGGCTGCTGGCTGCAATATCACGGCCTGCCACTAGCACGTACTGGAGACGGGTGTAAAGGGGCGGACCCCCCCACTGGTTTAAAGGAATAGGCCACCGTTTTTACATACCAAGATATGTTCTTACCTAGCCTTAGCCGAGTTAATATATCCCCGTCTGGTCTTTGTCCGTGCGCTCTGTAAGGCAAACGGAGCACATACGCAGCCTCTCCCACATGTCATGTAGCTCCAAAAAAGCTCACGATAGAAGCTACCAAGCTCTTCCACGTGTTGCCTATTTAAATTAAGTTACGTGAAGTGTTTTCATGCGAAGTATATTTACACAGAAATGTAGCATGTCGATTTTATAAGCAGATAAAAAGGGGTACTATATTGTGAGGCGTAATGATACAGGAGCACAACGTCCGCGCAGTAACTCCTAAAGACTTCCCCCGCTCACTTCCGTCAATAGAAGCTGCGTGACTTGTAGAGAGCTAGCAGAGGACAGTTGAAGAAGCGTCAAGTTTTAGCACGATAACTTGTGAACAATGCCTTTTACTTGCATCGTGCCGGGCTGTGATAACAAGCAGAAAGTATATAGTGTAGTAATGTTTCACAGATTTCCAACTCACCCCGGACGACGACACAGGACTCAGGACCTCGACCATGAGGTAGGAATGCGCGAGCACTTTCCCAAAATATATTTTCTGCTTGTTGTAAAAGGCTCTGTACAAATCACGCAGCTTCTATTGACGGAAGTGAGCGGGGGAAGTCTTGTAAGGATTAAACAACTCGGAGCCGTGCATTCGACGGTTATAATGCACTTCGCGGAGTAACACCACTCCGCTGCGCGTCGTGGTGTTCTTGACTCCGCGTCGTGCATTATAACCGTCGAATGCACGGCTCCGAGTTGTTTAATCCGCTTATACCATGGTCCCACAAATGTAACATTTATAATAAGTATTTGTTTCATTTACTGAACTCACTAAATATGCCAGACCACCGGGACTATTTTATGTTGGTTATTAGCCGGTCACTGAAGGCTCGTCTCAGAGCGAGTCATTCTCCGCAGCTATTACGAGGATCTCAGTCAGGCTCAACGAAACAACATAAGCACACGCTGCATCGCCAGAATCACAACACAACAGGACTAACCCGGCACTTTTCCGTAGAAGTAAACACCGATATGCGGCACTCGTGGGCAGGAGTTATTTCACTTTTATGCTGTTTAACCTGAAGCTAGCTAGCTAGCTCAACGAGCTCAACTGTTTATGGAAACAGCTGCGGTGGAGTCCGCTTACACCTGAGCCCCACGAACTGAAACTTTTATGATTGACTTTACTAATCCAGACAAATATGTTTAAATGCAGGATCATTTTATGTACGCCTGAAAATCATGAATAGTGCCTTAACCGTTTTCAATAGAAATGGAAAGCTCATATTTTATTAACAGTAGGCTAACCTAGCTGCTCACTCTCCTCTACTTCCCATTTATCAAACATTTTGTTTTGGCCAAAAACGTTGAAATTAAACAAAATCCATCTCATACGTTCCTGTCAGTCACTAATTACGTGTTTATCTGATTCAGCTGTGTCATGCGTTGCTATGGCGATGCCCACAGCTTAGTGATATCCCAGTGATTTAACTACCGGACTACGTGTGCGGCTATACGAAAATAATGCACGCTTGTTAGCACCCACCAGCCAATCAGAATCGAGTATTCACCCAGACCATGGTATAATAGGAGTTACTGCGCGGACGTTTTGCTCCTCGTATCATTACGCCTCACAATATAGTACCCCTTTTTATCTGCTTATAAAATCGACATGTTACATTTCTGTGTAAATATACTTCGCATGAAAACACTTCACGTAACTTTATTTAAATAGGGAACTCGTGGAAGAGCTTGGTAGCTTCTATCGTGAGCTTTTTTGGAGCTATATGCCATGTGGGAGAGGCTGCGTATGTGCTCCGTTTGCCTGACAGAGCGCACGGACAAAGACCAGACGGGGATATATTAACTCGGCTAAGGCTAGGTAAGAACATATCTCAGTATGTAAAAACGGTGGCCTATTCCTTTAAACCCGTATAAACCGTCAGACAAATGATCCGCTCAGAAATAATGTGCAGCTCACGTATAGAAGAGAGTCCTCCTCCTCCTGTAGCACCTGGAGCTCCTCCTCTGTGTCCCTCAGTGAATGAATGACGTTCTCCTCTCCTGTCGTAGCTCCCCCTCATGGTCCTGAATCTTCTCTCCATCAAATGTCCACGTCCTGGGACATAACTGTCCAAGTCAGCGAGATTTTGTCCCAAAGTGTGAGTATAAACAAGCAGCAGCTAAAGCAGACGAGCTAGTTAGCATCGTCATGCTACCTCCAGGAAAGTCCGTTTAGACGTGACTTCTGACGGAAGAAAGTTGTCCCAAGTCCATTAGTTTGACTAAGTCCTTTCACCTCCTCTCAGGAAACAACAGAAGCTTCTCCGTCTCTCAAATGAGAAGTTTTTCCACCGAAGAGGAGCTCAGAGCTGCTCCAACAACGAGCTACTCGTGTTTGTTTACAGTAGAGCTTCCTCGTCTTTCACCTGTTAAATCTCCGATGGGCGCTTGGCCTCAGCGCGTCTCTGATTGGTTGAATTAATGATATACAGTGACGTGTTTATACCATAGCGCCATTGGTTAGGTCGCGTGGGCGCTGTTCCTCGCCGCCCCGAGCACAAAACTACACATTTATGAGGCTGTTACAGGCTTACAGCACACGATGAACCAGGCAGACAAAATGACACGCTCCTTCACCTCCGCTCCTCCTCCTTCAGTGTAAAAAACAACTGTGCATAAGTAAGTTATGATTTTTGCTAAACTTAAAACTTTTGTATTTTATTTGCAAAATTGATAGGAGGGGTGGCGCCCCACCGCCCATAATGGACCAGCCGCCACTGGTCTGTACTTTAATTAGTTACTACGTACTTAATTTTTTATTAATTTAAATTTTTGGTTGACAAATAAGTACTATATATCATTATTACAGCACCATAAAAAATACACATTTTATTGCTTTAGGTGAAACACTTTAAGTATTTATTTTGTCTGAGTGGTGGTCCTGTAATGACAAAACTATTATAATGTGTTGATCGAACACAAACTTGGCCCGGGGGGCGGGTTTAGGCTGGTGCAACGTCTTCTTGGGACCTGAGCAGCAGAAGTGATCGCCATCGCGGTGGCTCCAGATATTTTCCAGGTGAACAAGACAAGGTATGTGTATCCTTTACTGCAAACGGTGGTTATTATGTTTGTCAAATTTGTCCAAAAAATTAGGCGCTACTTGTGTTCGACATACATGCTCTCAGCTAGCATTAGCCGGTGTTAACATGTTGTTGTTGTTGGTGCTAGAAATAAGGGGGAGGAGGACTATCTGAACAGAAAGGATCATACTAAAGTCTGTATACACACATACACACATGTACGGGTCAGTTCGTCCCCTGAGGCCTTGATAAAAGCCAAGAATATTCACGCATCTCTAAAAATCAGATCACGTGTAGGCGAAACGAAATTGCGCTCGGATCTAACGCACCAGAGACCCGCACAGTGTTCAGTGTTGTTTACTCTTGTCAGTGATGTAATGAACGCGTTCATATTTTGGGCGAACGTGAACTGAACGCACAGTGTTACTGCCTGATGAACGAAACCATGAACGCGTTCATTCTGGTGTCTGTGAACGGCATTCCCGTTCTATTTACGTTCGTTCAATATGGTGCCAGATTTCTTATATCTGTGATTTAAGACCGCGGATCAGTAAATGTAAAACCCGCCGTCACAGTTTTACCAGCGGTTCTAAACTCTGGCGGGTCCACGGTGTAGCTCGCGCTAGCTCCGCTCCACCCCCGCGCCCACGGCCCGACTGTGTCCAGTTCTGTGGGGGTGAACTCTGCTGTTTATGGCCCTGGCACATGCCCTGGCACACAGGTAACCAGCGGGTCCGCACGGTGCCCGTGAGCAGCCACAGTGTGAGGCTACGAAGCGAGTTTCCCTTGTGTAACGTCTGTCGCTCCAAACTCCTCTGCTCCGCGGTGCCACTCATTTACATAAAGACACAATGTGGAGTTTTTAAACTACAAATTAGCTCCTAAAACAATCTTATTCACATGATTAATTTACCAAATTAACACAAATGCAATTGAATATTTGTAGCTTCATTTTCCACCAAGAAAAAAACCTTAAAATAATAATAATAATCAATCAATCAATCAATCAAAGTTTATTTGTATAGCACCTTACAACAACACAAGGAAGACCAAAGTGCTTCACAGACAGATAAAACAATATTAAAAAATCAATCAATAAAACAAGTGCGATCTAAGTCTTAAAAGCTAGTTTGAAAAGATGTGTCTTCAATCTAGACTTAAAGAGGGACAGTTCTGTGAGAACACGCAGACTGAGGGGCGGCTGTTCCACAGTTTTGGCGCTACAACCCTGAAAGAACGATCGCCCCACTGTTTGTACCGGGACCTGGGCACGTCCAGAACCATTTGATCGGCAGACCGGAGAGCTCTGCTGGGGCGATGTACGGTCACCAACTCAGTCAGATATAACGGAGCGAGACCATGAAGGGCTTTAAAAACAAACATTAAAATTTTGAAATCAATCCGAAAACGGACCGGGAGCCAGTGCAGGGAGGAGAGGACAGGAGTGATGTGGCTGTGTCTGGATGAACCGGTGAGAAGACGGGCTGCTGCATTCTGTACTAACTGTAACCGGTGGAGTGACGACTGTGGGAGGCCAGAGTAGAGAGTGTTGCAATAGTCCAACCGAGAACTGATAAACGCGTGCATTGCCTTCTCCAGGTCTTGGCGCGAGAGAAAGGGTTTAACTTTGCTCAAAAGGCGCAGCTGGAAAAAACTGGCTTTGACAACAGCATTTATTTGTTGTTTAAAATTCAGCTCGCGGTCAAAGATGACTCCCAGGTTCCGAACTGCATCGCGAACTGGACCCATGATTATGATAATAATAATAAAATAAAATATGATGAGCAAAGATATCCAAAATCCACTCATAAAACAGTGACAGGCTGACATGACATAGCTGCATAACACTAAGAGAGGATAATATTTTTAGCTCATGGCTGAAGTCAACTTTCTCCAGCTCTACCAAGGTTGGCAAAAATGCATTTAAAAATGCATCAGATTGTTGCTTTATGAGCGTGGAAATATATGTCTCACCTTTTTCATCTCGATCCGTTTTCATGCCTGAATAACAGCTCGCAGCCAAAAAAAAAAGAACTATGAACTAGTTCATTTTTGTAACTATGAACAAACTATTAATTATATACAATTATGAACTATGAACAAACTATTAATTATAAACAATTATGAACTATGAACAAACTAGTTCATTTTGAAATTTGTGAACTGAACTTTGAACTAGTTCATGTAGAAAATGAACTTTCCCAACACTGACTCTTGTTCTCCCCTCATCAAACGCACACTTCATTATCTCCAGTTCACCCTGCGTCACCGTAAAGTTGTACAAAAACGTATAGTAAACGTGGTGCGGTATCAGTTCATGTTTGTGCTAACCACAGGTAACTTCTCCCCTTTTTGTAAGATTCTAAGTGAACATTGTTGTATGGCCTCATTCGGTAGGGGGGAGCTGTGCATCGATTCAAACTGTTAGGGCTGTAATATTTATCATTAGCCTAAACTTCTTTTATGATAACAATGGATACATTCACTTGTTAAATCAGCTCTCAGAAAAAAAAACTCAGGGTGTGCAAAATTAAGACAGGAATACAGCAGATGATGCGTAATGTAAAAAATACTGGAAAATCAGATTATTTTGACAAATGACATTCCACTCTGCCATGTTTTCTAGGTAATGCATTAACTTGGGGAGGGGACCTCTGTGTAGGTTCTTAGGTGTTGTCCATCGTAGACAGAGTCCCTCTAGTCCTCATCTGTACTCAGAAGTGGAGTGTCAGACGTTTCGCTCTTTGTCCCACTTAAGCTTTTTGTACCAGTTGCACGAACACATATTATCCATATGTGCATCGACTGTGTGTATATTTCTGTCTAACAGTTAATTTCTTCTGTTAACAGACTGGTGTCTTACTGATACCTAAAAGACCTGACGGTGGACCAAGATATGATACAGGTAAAATTAACTTTGCTGTGCTTTTAAATATGGGTGACATTTATAGTTTTTTTTTTGTTCATTCTTTTTTTTTACATATAATTTTACAGTTCAGCTTTTTCAAGAGACAAAGAAGAAAAACAAGGTGATAAATGACCTGATGTCCCAAACCTTCAGCCTACAAAGGCAAGAAGCTTTATCTGAAGGATCCAATGTTGCTGCTCTACTTGATCGGTGGCTGGCCCTTTTGGATGAATCTCAGGTGTGGCTCTAAAATGTTGTTGCATTCAAGTATGTATTTACATGGTTGTGCATCAAAAATGTTTTTTTGTTCTGCAGATTTGTGAACAATTTCAGCAGCTTGCTGGAATATCTCTGGAGCCAACGTTTATCCGAGAACACAGCCAATATGTTTTCACTATTCGACTCAAAAGGTGGCGAAGGTGAAAAGATGGTTCAGGTATATACTTTTACAATGTATGAACATTTTAGACCTACAATGGGAATTACTGTGGGTCCCTGGTTTGTGGTAGGGGATAAAACATGTCTACAATACATTTTAATGAAATTCATGTGTGTTATAGAGTCCATCTTCAAAGGTTGAAAAGAGGAGAGACGTTTTGCTGAGATGCCTCATGGCGTACATTGGGGAGAACCAAGCTAATCTTATTTGTGATGACCAGGTAACAACTTTTACAACTTTACAACTTTCAGTGTCTTGAAAGGGCTATAGGGCTGGAGGCAGGACTAGGGATGTCACGGTAACCGGTGTAGCGGTAAACCATGGTAAAAAATTTGACGGTGAAAATTATCGTCTTGTTTTGTGTTTTTATTATTATCTCGGTGAATAACCGCACCCGCGGTGTAGGCACGGTGAGCCTCACCAGCCACCATCTCATCTGCTGCAGTTTCCGCGCATGCGCACTTTGTTGTTTGCGACCCAAACAAAACTTTCTCGAAGCTGGAATCATGTCCGACACGACAGCGCGCAGGATCTATCAGCCTTCAGAGTTCAGTTTGCGGAGTGTGCAGGAAAAGGTGTCTCTAAAGCAGCAATACTTCGAACCTCTTGACTCACCTGCGTGACCGTCTCAGCTCTATAGCAGTAAGTTAACGTTGGCGTTTTAGCTGAAATGCTGATGTGGGACTTTGGGTTGAAGAATGTAACGAGTCGCCCCATAGTGCGGCTGCAATGCCACCGCCAGTACATAAGCTGTGTCGCGGATATCTCCGCACGATGGCACAATGCGTTACGGGGTCTCCCGGTGGCAGATTGCAATAGATTCCCTCTCGCCGCAGTTTTATGAATTTAATAATGATGGCATTTTCCCAAATCTGCAAAGCGAAAGCTCACTGGAAGGACAACAACAGTTTTCCTGATATAGACGGTTTATCTTAGTTTCTGGTGCTATAAATAGTAAATGTAATACCCTCGAAACGATCAACTACACATCCTTAAGTTATAGTTCCTTTACTTTGATGTGAAAAGGCTTTGTCTGTATTTTTTTATGTAACAAGCACTGTTAAACTTTTTTGAAACTATTTCAGTTTGTGTAGGACTATCAATGCTTTCTGAACATATTAACACACATTTTTAAAAAAAATACCGCGATAATACCGAAAACCGCGATAATTTTGGTCACAATAACCGTGAGGTAAAATTTTCATACCGTGACAGCCCTAGTCTGTGGGGTCTTTGGGGTCTGTGGAGTTTGTGGGGTCTGTGGAGCTCTGTGGGGTTTTTGGAGTCTGTGGAGTCAGTGGGCGCTGTGGGGTCCGTGGAGTCTGTGGGGTCTGTGGAGTCTCTAGGGTCTGTGGGGTCTCTGGAGCTCTGTGGGGTCTGTGGAGTCTGTGGAGTCTGTGGAGTCTCTGGGGTCTGAGGGCTCTGTGGAGCTCTGTGGGGTCTGTGGAACTCTGTGGGGTCTGGGGGGTGGGGTCTGAGGGCTCTGTGGAACTCTGTGGGTTTGGAGTCTGTGGGGTCTGTGGAACTCGGTTGGGTCTGTGGAGTCTCTGGGGTCTCTGGAGCTCTGTGGGGTCCGTGGAGCTCTGTGGGGGCTGTGGAGTCTGTGGGGTCTGAGGGCTCTGTGGAGCTCTGTGGAGTCTGTGGGGTTTTCGGTGCTCTATGGGGTCTGTAGGGTCTGTGGGGCTCTGTGGGGTTTGTGGAGTCCGTGGGGTTTGTGGAGTCTGTTGAGTCTGTAGGGTCTGTGGGGTCTGTGGAGCTCTGTGGAGTCTGTGGGGTCTGAGGGCTCTGTGGAGCTCTGTGGAGTCTGTGGAGTCAGTGGTGTCTGAGGAGCTCTGAGGGGTCTGTGGGCTCTGTGGATTCTGTGGGCTCTGTGCGGTCTTTGGAGCTCTGTGGGATCTGAGGAGTCAGTGGGGTCTGTGGAGTCTGTGCGGTCTGTGGAGCTCTGTGGGGTCTTTGGGGTCTGTGGAGTCAGGGGGGTCTGTCGAGTCTTTGAGGTGTGTGGAGTCTATGGGGTCTGTGGGGTCTTTTGAGCTCTGTGGAGCTCTGTGGGGTCTGTGGAGTCTGTGGGATCTGTGGAGTCTATGGGGTCTGTTGGGGTCTGTGGAGTCTGTGGGCTCTGTGGGCTCTTTGGGGTCTATGGGGTCTATGGAGTCTCTGGAGTCTGTGGGGTTTGTGGAGTCTGTGGAGTCTGTGGGGTCTGTGGGGTCTGTGGGGTCTCTGGAGCTCTGTGGGGTCTGTGGAGTCTGTGGGCTCCGTGGGCTCTGTGGGGTGTCTGGAGTCTGTTGAGCTCTGTGGGGTCTGTGGAGTGTGTGGGATCTCTGGAGCACTTTGGGGTTTGTGGAGTCTGTGGGGTATGTGGGGTCTGTGGAGTGTGTAGGGTCTGTGGGGTCTGTGGAGTCTGCGGGGTCTGAGGGCTCTGTGGAGCTCTGTGGGGTCTGTGGAGTCTGTGGATTATGTGGGGTCTCTGGAGTCTTTGGGGTGTGTGGAGCTCTGTGGGGTTTGTGGAGTCTGGGGTCTGTGGGAGCTCTGTGGGGTCTGTGGAGTCTGTGGGGTCTTTGGGGTCTGTGGAGCTCTGTGGGGTTTGTGGAGTCTTTGGGGTCTGTGGAGTTTGTGGGGTCTGAGGGCTCTGTGGAGCTCTGTGGGGTTTGTGGGGTCTCTGGAGTCTGTGGAGTCTGTGGGGTCTGTGGGCTCTGTGGACTCTGTGGGCTCTCTGGGCTCTGTGGATTCTCTGGGGTCTGTGCGGTCTTTGGAGCTCTGTGGGGTCTGTGGGGTCTGTGGAGTCTGTAAGGTCTCTGGGGTCTGTGGAGTCTCTGGGGTCTGAGGGCTCTGTGGAGCTCTGTGGGGTCTGTGGAGTCTGTGGATTATGTGGGGTATGTGGAGGTCTGTGGGGTTGTGGAGTCTATGCAGTCTGTGGAGCTCTGTGGGGTCTGTGGAGTCGGTGGGGTCTGTGGAGCTCTGTGGTTTCTGTGGAGTTTGTTAGGTCTGTGGAGCTCTGTGGTGTCTGTGGAGTGTGTGGTGCTCTGTGGGGTCCGTGGGGTCTGTGGGGTCTATGGAGCTCTGTGGGTTCTGTGGACTCCGTGCAGTCTTTGGCCTCTGTGGGCTTTGTGGAGTCTTTGGGGTCTGTGGGGTCTGTTGAGCTCTGTGGGGTCTGTGGGGTCTGTGGAGCTCTGTGGTGTTTATGGAGTCTGTTGAGTCTGTTGATTCTGTGGAGTCTGTGGGGTCTGTGGGGTCTGTGGAGTCTGTGGGGTCTCTGGATCTCTTTGGGTTCTCTGGGGTCTGTGGAGCTCTGTGGGCTCTGTGGGTTCTGTGGATTCTGTGGGGTCTGTGCGGTCTTTGGAGCTCTGTGGGGTCTGAGGAGTCGGGGGGGTCTCTGGAGTCTCTGCTGTCTGTGGAGCTCTTTGGGGTCTGTGGAGTCTGTGGGGTCTGTGTAGTCAGTGGGGTCTGTGGGGTCTGTGGGGTCTCTGGGGCCTATGGAGCTCTGTGGGCTCTGTGGGCTCTTTGGGGTCCGTGGAGTCTGTGGAGTCTGTGAGGTCTGTTGGGTCTGTGGAGTCTGTGATGACTGTGGAGTCTCTGGGGTCTCTGGAGCTCTCTGGGCTCTCTGGACTCTGTGAGGTCTGTGGGCTCTGTGGATTCTGTGGGGTCTGTGCGGCCTTTGGAGCTCTGTGGGGTCTGTGGTGTCTGTGGAGTCTGTGGGGTCTGTAGGGTCTGTGGAGCTCTGTGGGGTTTGTGGAGTCTGTGGGGTCTGTGGGGTCTGTTGAGCTCTGTGGGGTTTGAGGAGTCGGGGCGGTCTGTGGGGTCTCTGGGGTCTGTGGAGTCTGTAGGGTCTGTGGAGCTCTGTGGGGTCTCTGGGGTCTGTGGGGTCTGTTGAGCTCTGTGGGGTCTCTGGGGTCTGTGGGGTCTGTTGAGCTCTGTGGGGTCTGTGAAGTCTGTGGGCTCTGAGGACTCTGTGGAGCTCTGTGGGGTTTGTGGAGTCTGTGGAGTCTGTGGGCTCTGAGGACTCAGTGGAGCTCTGTGGGGTTTGTGGAGTCTGTTCAGTCTGTGGAGTCTGTGGGGTCTGTGGGGTCTGTGGGGTCTGTGGGGTCTGAGGAGCACTGAGGGGTCTGTGGAGTCTGTGGGGTCGGTGGGGTCTCTGGAGCTCTTTGGGTTCTGTGGGGTCTGTGGGGCTCTGTGGGCTCATTGGACTCTGTGGGCTCTGTGGGCTCTGTGGATTCTGTGGGGTCTGTGCGGCCTTTGGAGCTCTGTGGAGTCCGTAGGGTCTGTGGAGTCTGTGGGGTCTGTGGGGTCTGTGGAGTCAGTTGGGTCGGTGGGGTCCGTGGAGTCTGTGGAGTCTGTGAGGTCTGTGGGCTCTGTGGATTCTGTGGCGTCTGTGCGGCCTTTGGAGCTCTGTGGGGTCTGTGGTGTCTGTGGAGTCTGTGGGGTCTGTATGGTCTGTGGAGCTCTGTGGGGTTTGTGGAGTCTGTGGGGTCTGTGGGGTCTGTTGAGCTCTGTGGGGTCTCTGGGGTTTGTGGTGCTCTGTGGGGTCTGTGGAGTCTGTGGGGTCTGTGGGGTCTGTTGAGCTCTGTGGGGTCTGTGGAGTCTGTGGGCTCTGAGGACTCTGTGGAGCTCTGTGGGGTTTGTGGAATGTGTGGGCTCTGAGGACTCTGTGGAGCTCTGTGGGGTTTGTGGAGTCTGTTGAGTCTGTGGAGTCTGTGGAGTGTGTGGGGTCTGTGGGGTCTGTGGAGTCTGTGGAGTCTCTGGGGTGTGTGGGGTCTGAGGAGCTCTGAGGGGTCTGTGGAGTCTGTGGGGTCGGTGGGGTCTCTGGAGCTCTTTGGGTTCTGTGGGGTCTGTGGAGCTCTGTGGGCTCATTGGACTCTGTGGGCTCTGTGGGCTCTGTGGATTCTGTGGGGTCTGTGCGGCCTTTGGAGCTCTGTGGAGTCTGTGGAGTCTGTGGGGTCTGTGGTGTCTGTGGAGTCTATGGGGTCTGTAGGGTCTGTGGAGTCTGTGGGGTCTGTGGGGTCTGTGGGGTCTGTGGAGTCAGTGGGGTCGGTGGGGTCCGTGGGGTCTCTGGGGCCTATGGAGCTCTGTGGGCTCTTTGGGGTCCGTGGAGTCTGTGGAGTCTGTGAGGTCTGTGGAGTCTGTGAGGACTGTGGAGTCTTTAGGGTCTCTGGAGCTCTGTGGGCTCTGTGGACTCTCTGGGCTCTGTGGGCTCTGTGGATTCTGTGGGGTCTGTGCGGCCTTTGGAGCTCTGTGGAGTCTGTGGGGTCTGTGGTGTCTGTGGAGTCTATGGGGTCTGTGGAGCTCTGTGGGGTTTGTGGAGTCTGTGGGGTCCGTGGGGTCCGTGGAGTCTGTGGAGTCTGTGAGGTCTGTGGGGTCTCTGGAGTCTGTGGGCTCTTTGGGCTCTTTGGAGTCCCTGGGGTCTCTGGTGTGTGTGGAGTCTATGGGGTCTATAGGGTCTGTGGAGCTCTCTGGGGTCTGTGGGGTTTGTGGTGCTTTTTGGGGTCTGTAGGGTCTGTGGAGCTCTGTGGGGTTTGTGGAGTCTGTTGAGTCTGGGGAGTCTGTGGGCTCTGAGGACTCTGTGGAGCTCTCTGGGGTTTGAGGAGTCGGGGGGGTCTGTGGAGTCTGTGGGGTCTCTGCGGGGTCTGTGGTGTCTGGAGTCTGTGGTGTCTGTGGAGTCTGTGGTGCTCTGTGGGGTCCGTGGGGTCTTTGGGGTCTATGGAGCTCTGTGGGTTCTGTGGACTCCGTGCAGTCTGTGGCCTCTGTGGGCTTTGTGGAGTCTGTGGGGTCTCTGGGGTCTGTTGACCTCTGTGGGGTCTGTGGGGTCTGTGGAGCTCTGTGGGGTTTGTGGAGTCTGTGGAGTGTGTGGGCTCTGAGGACTCTGTGGAGCTCTGTGGTGTTTGTGGAGTCTGTTGAGTCTGTTGAGTCTGTGGAGTCTGTGGAGTCTGTGGGGTCTGTGGGGTTTGTGGAGTCTGTGGGGTCTCTGGAGCTCTTTGGGTTCTGTGGGGTCTGTGGAGCTATGTGGGCTCTGTGGGCTCTGTGGGCTCTGTGGGCTCTGTGGGCTCTGTGGATTCTGTGGGGTCTGTGCGGCCTTTGGAGCTCTTTGGGGTCTGTGGTGTCTGTGGAGTCTGTGGGGTCTGTAGGGTCTGTGGAGCTCTGTGGGGTTTGTGGAGTCTGTTGAGTCTGGGGAGTTTGTGGGCTCTGAGGACTCTGTGGAGCTCTGTGGGGTTTGAGGAGTCGGGGGGGTCTGTGGAGTCTGTGGGGTCTCTGGGGTTTGTGGAGTCTGTAGGGTGTGTGGGGTCTGTGGGGTCTGTTGAGCTCTGTGGAGTCTGTGGGTTCTGAGGACTCTGTGGAGCTCTGTGGGGTTTGTGGAGTGTGTGGAGTCTGTGGGCTCTGAGGACTCTGTGGAGCTCTGTGGGGTTTGTGGAGTCTGTTTAGTCTGTGGAGTCTGTGGGGTCTGTGGGGTCTGAGGAGCACTGAGGGGTCTTTGGAGTCTGTGGGGTCGGTGGGGTCTCTGGAGCTCTTTGGGTTCTGTGGGGTCTGTGGAGCTCTGTTGGCTCATTGGACTCTGTGGGCTCTGTGGGCTCTGTGGATTCTGTGGGGTCTTTGCGGCCTTTGGAGCTCTGTGGGGTCTGTGGTGTCTGTGGAGTCTATGGGGTCTGTAGGGTCTTTGGAGTCTCTGGGGTCTGTGGGGTCTGTGGAGTCAGTGGGGTATGTGGGGTCTGTGGAGTGTGTAGGGTCTGTGGGGTCTGTGGAGTCTGCGGGGTCTGAGGGCTCTGTGGAGCTCTGTGGGGTCTGTGGAGTCTGTGGATTATGTGGGGTCTCTGGAGTCTTTGGGGTGTGTGGAGCTCTGTGGGGTTTGTGGAGTCTGGGGTCTGTGGGAGCTCTGTGGGGTCTGTGGAGTGTGTGGGGTCTTTGGGGTCTGTGGAGCTCTGTGGGGTTTGTGGAGTCTTTGGGGTCTGTGGAGTTTGTGGGGTCTGAGGGCTCTGTGGAGCTCTGTGGGGTTTGTGGGGTCTCTGGAGTCTGTGGAGTCTGTGGGGTCTGTGGGCTCTGTGGACTCTGTGGGCTCTCTGGGCTCTGTGGATTCTCTGGGGTCTGTGCGGTCTTTGGAGCTCTGTGGGGTCTGTGGGGTCTGTGGAGTCTGTAAGGTCTCTGGGGTCTGTGGAGTCTCTGGGGTCTGAGGGCTCTGTGGAGCTCTGTGGGGTCTGTGGAGTCTGTGGATTATGTGGGGTATGTTGAGGTCTGTGGGGTTGTGGAGTCTATGCAGTCTGTGGAGCTCTGTGGGGTCTGTGGAGTCGGTGGGGTCTGTGGAGCTCTGTGGTTTCTGTGGAGTTTGTTAGGTCTGTGGAGCTCTGTGGTGTCTGTGGAGTGTGTGGTGCTCTGTGGGGTCCGTGGGGTCTGTGGGGTCTATGGAGCTCTGTGGGTTCTGTGGACTCCGTGCAGTCTTTGGCCTCTGTGGGCTTTGTGGAGTCTTTGGGGTCTGTGGGGTCTGTTGAGCTCTGTGGGGTCTGTGGGGTCTGTGGAGCTCTGTGGTGTTTATGGAGTCTGTTGAGTCTGTTGATTCTGTGGAGTCTGTGGGGTCTGTGGGGTCTGTGGAGTCTGTGGAGTCTGTGGGGTCTCTGGATCTCTTTGGGTTCTCTGGGGTCTGTGGAGCTCTGTGGGCTCTGTGGGTTCTGTGGATTCTGTGGGGTCTGTGCGGTCTTTGGAGCTCTGTGGGGTCTGAGGAGTCGGGGGGGTCTCTGGAGTCTCTGCTGTCTGTGGAGCTCTTTGGGGTCTGTGGAGTCTGTGGGGTCTGTGTAGTCAGTGGGGTCTGTGGGGTCTGTGGGGTCTCTGGGGCCTATGGAGCTCTGTGGGCTCTCTGGGCTCTTTGGGGTCCGTGGAGTCTGTGGAGTCTGTGAGGTCTGTTGGGTCTGTGGAGTCTGTGATGACTGTGGAGTCTCTGGGGTCTCTGGAGCTCTCTGGGCTCTCTGGACTCTGTGAGGTCTGTGGGCTCTGTGGATTCTGTGGGGTCTGTGGGGCCTTTGGAGCTCTGTGGGGTCTGTGGTGTCTGTGGAGTCTGTGGGGTCTGTAGGGTCTGTGGAGCTCTGTGGGGTTTGTGGAGTCTGTGGGGTCTGTGGGGTCTGTTGAGCTCTGTGGGGTTTGAGGAGTCGGGGGGGTCTGTGGGGTCTCTGGGGTCTGTGGAGTGTGTAGGGTCTGTGGAGCTCTGTGGGGTCTCTGGGGTCTGTGGGGTCTGTTGAGCTCTGTGGGGTCTCTGGGGTCTGTGGGGTCTGTTGAGCTCTGTGGGGTCTGTGAAGTCTGTGGGCTCTGAGGACTCTGTGGAGCTCTGTGGGGTTTGTGGAGTCTGTGGAGTCTGTGGGCTCTGAGGACTCAGTGGAGCTCTGTGGGGTTTGTGGAGTCTGTTCAGTCTGTGGAGTCTGTGGGGTCTGTGGGGTCTGTGGGGTCTGAGGAGCACTGAGGGGTCTGTGGAGTCTGTGGGGTCGGTGGGGTCTCTGGAGCTCTTTGGGTTCTGTGGGGTCTGTGGGGCTCTGTGGGCTCATTGGACTCTGTGGGCTCTGTGGGCTCTGTGGATTCTGTGGGGTCTGTGCGGCCTTTGGAGCTCTGTGGAGTCCGTAGGGTCTGTGGAGTCTGTGGGGTCTGTGGGGTCTGTGGAGTCAGTTGGGTCGGTGGGGTCCGTGGAGTCTGTGGAGTGTGTGAGGTCTGTGGGCTCTGTGGATTCTGTGGCGTCTGTGCGGCCTTTGGAGCTCTGTGGGGTCTGTGGTGTCTGTGGAGTCTGTGGGGTCTGTATGGTCTGTGGAGCTCTGTGGGGTTTGTGGAGTCTGTGGGGTCTGTGGGGTCTGTTGAGCTCTGTGGGGTCTCTGGGGTTTGTGGTGCTCTGTGGGGTCTGTGGAGTCTGTGGGGTCTGTGGGGTCTGTTGAGCTCTGTGGGGTCTGTGGAGTCTGTGGGCTCTGAGGACTCTGTGGAGCTCTGTGGGGTTTGTGGAATGTGTGGGCTCTGAGGACTCTGTGGAGCTCTGTGGGGTTTGTGGAGTCTGTGGAGTCTCTGGGGTGTGTGGGGTCTGAGGAGCTCTGAGGGGTGTGTGGAGTCTGTGGGGTCGGTGGGGTCTCTGGAGCTCTTTGGGTTCTGTGGGGTCTGTGGAGCTCTGTGGGCTCATTGGACTCTGTGGGCTCTGTGGGCTCTGTGGATTCTGTGGGGTCTGTGCGGCCTTTGGAGCTCTGTGGAGTCTGTGGAGTCTGTGGGGTCTGTGGTGTCTGTGGAGTCTATGGGGTCTGTAGGGTCTGTGGGGTCTGTGGGGTCTGTGGAGTCAGTGGGGTCGGTGGGGTCGGTGGGGTCTCTGGGGCCTATGGAGCTCTGTGGGCTCTTTGGGGTCCGTGGAGTCTGTGGAGTCTGTGAGGTCTGTGGAGTCTGTGAGGACTGTGGAGTCTTTAGGGTCTCTGGAGCTCTGTGGGCTCTGTGGACTCTCTGGGCTCTGTGGGCTCTGTGGATTCTGTGGGGTCTGTGCGGCCTTTGGAGCTCTGTGGAGTCTGTGGGGTCTGTGGTGTCTGTGGAGTCTATGGGGTCTGTAGGGTCTGTGGAGCTCTGTGGGGTTTGTGGAGTCTGTGGGGTCCGTGGGGTCCGTGGAGTCTGTGGAGTCTGTGAGGTCTGTGGGGTCTCTGGAGTCTGTGGGGACTGTGGAGTCTGTGGGGTCTGTGGGGTCTCTGGAGCTCTGTGGGCTCTGTGGGCTCTTTGGGCTCTTTGGAGTCCCTGGGGTCTCTGGTGTGTGTGGAGTCTATGGGGTCTATAGGGTCTGTGGAGCTCTCTGGGGTCTGTGGGGTTTGTGGTGCTTTTTGGGGTCTGTAGGGTCTGTGGAGCTCTGTGGGGTTTGTGGAGTCTGTTGAGTCTGGGGAGTCTGTGGGCTCTGAGGACTCTGTGGAGCTCTCTGGGGTTTGAGGAGTCGGGGGGGTCTGTGGAGTCTGTGGGGTCTCTGCGGGGTCTGTGGTGTCTGGAGTCTGTGGTGTCTGTGGAGTCTGTGGTGCTCTGTGGGGTCCGTGGGGTCTTTGGGGTCTATGGAGCTCTGTGGGTTCTGTGGACTCCGTGCAGTCTGTGGCCTCTGTGGGCTTTGTGGAGTCTGTGGGGTCTCTGGGGTCTGTTGACCTCTGTGGGGTCTGTGGGGTCTGTGGAGCTCTGTGGGGTTTGTGGAGTCTGTGGAGTGTGTGGGCTCTGAGGACTCTGTGGAGCTCTGTGGTGTTTGTGGAGTCTGTTGAGTCTGTGGGGTCTGTGGGGTTTGTGGACTCTGTGGGCTCTGTGGGCTCTGTGGATTCTGTGGGGTCTGTGCGGCCTTTGGAGCTCTGTGGAGTCCGTAGGGTCTGTGGAGTCTGTGGGGTCTGTGGGGTCTGTGGAGTCAGTTGGGTCGGTGGGGTCCGTGGAGTCTGTGGAGTGTGTGAGGTCTGTGGGCTCTGTGGATTCTGTGGCGTCTGTGCGGCCTTTGGAGCTCTGTGGGGTCTGTGGTGTCTGTGGAGTCTGTGGGGTCTGTATGGTCTGTGGAGCTCTGTGGGGTTTGTGGAGTCTGTGGGGTCTGTGGGGTCTGTTGAGCTCTGTGGGGTCTCTGGGGTTTGTGGTGCTCTGTGGGGTCTGTGGAGTCTGTGGGGTCTGTGGGGTCTGTTGAGCTCTGTGGGGTCTGTGGAGTCTGTGGGCTCTGAGGACTCTGTGGAGCTCTGTGGGGTTTGTGGAATGTGTGGGCTCTGAGGACTCTGTGGAGCTCTGTGGGGTTTGTGGAGTCTGTGGAGTCTCTGGGGTGTGTGGGGTCTGAGGAGCTCTGAGGGGTGTGTGGAGTCTGTGGGGTCGGTGGGGTCTCTGGAGCTCTTTGGGTTCTGTGGGGTCTGTGGAGCTCTGTGGGCTCATTGGACTCTGTGGGCTCTGTGGGCTCTGTGGATTCTGTGGGGTCTGTGCGGCCTTTGGAGCTCTGTGGAGTCTGTGGAGTCTGTGGGGTCTGTGGTGTCTCTGGAGTCTATGGGGTCTGTAGGGTCTGTGGGGTCTGTGGGGTCTGTGGAGTCAGTGGGGTCGGTGGGGTCCGTGGGGTCTCTGGGGCCTATGGAGCTCTGTGGGCTCTTTGGGGTCCGTGGAGTCTGTGGAGTCTGTGAGGTCTGTGGAGTCTGTGAGGACTGTGGAGTCTTTAGGGTCTCTGGAGCTCTGTGGGCTCTGTGGACTCTCTGGGCTCTGTGGGCTCTGTGGATTCTGTGGGGTCTGTGCGGCCTTTGGAGCTCTGTGGAGTCTGTGGGGTCTGTGGTGTCTGTGGAGTCTATGGGGTCTGTAGGGTCTGTGGAGCTCTGTGGGGTTTGTGGAGTCTGTGGGGTCCGTGGGGTCCGTGGAGTCTGTGGAGTCTGTGAGGTCTGTGGGGTCTCTGGAGTCTGTGGGGACTGTGGAGTCTGTGGGGTCTGTGGGGTCTCTGGAGCTCTGTGGGCTCTGTGGGCTCTTTGGGCTCTTTGGAGTCCCTGGGGTCTCTGGTGTGTGTGGAGTCTATGGGGTCTATAGGGTCTGTGGAGCTCTCTGGGGTCTGTGGGGTTTGTGGTGCTTTTTGGGGTCTGTAGGGTCTGTGGAGCTCTGTGGGGTTTGTGGAGTCTGTTGAGTCTGGGGAGTCTGTGGGCTCTGAGGACTCTGTGGAGCTCTCTGGGGTTTGAGGAGTCGGGGGGGTCTGTGGAGTCTGTGGGGTCTCTGCGGGGTCTGTGGTGTCTGGAGTCTGTGGTGTCTGTGGAGTCTGTGGTGCTCTGTGGGGTCCGTGGGGTCTTTGGGGTCTATGGAGCTCTGTGGGTTCTGTGGACTCCGTGCAGTCTGTGGCCTCTGTGGGCTTTGTGGAGTCTGTGGGGTCTCTGGGGTCTGTTGACCTCTGTGGGGTCTGTGGGGTCTGTGGAGCTCTGTGGGGTTTGTGGAGTCTGTGGAGTGTGTGGGCTCTGAGGACTCTGTGGAGCTCTGTGGTGTTTGTGGAGTCTGTTGAGTCTGTGGGGTCTGTGGGGTTTGTGGAGTCTGTGGGGTCTCTGGAGCTCTTTGGGTTCTGTGGGGTCTGTGGAGCTATGTGGGCTCTGTGGGCTCTGTGGGCTCTGTGGGCTCTGTGGGCTCTGTGGATTCTGTGGGGTCTCTGCGGCCTTTGGAGCTCTTTGGGGTCTGTGGTGTCTGTGGAGTCTGTGGGGTCTGTAGGGTCTGTGGAGCTCTGTGGGGTTTGTGGAGTGTGTGGGGTCTGTGGGGTGTGTTGAGCTCTGTGGGGTTTGTGGTGCTCTGTGGGGTCTGTGGAGCTCTGTGGGGTTTGTGGAGTCTGTTGAGTCTGGGGAGTTTGTGGGCTCTGAGGACTCTGTGGAGCTCTGTGGGGTTTGAGGAGTCGGGGGGGGTCTGTGGAGTCTGTGGGGTCTCTGGGGTTTGTGGAGTCTGTAGGGTGTGTGGGGTCTGTGGGGTCTGTTGAGCTCTGTGGGGTCTGTGGAGTCTGTGGGTTCTGAGGACTCTGTGGAGCTCTGTGGGGTTTGTGGAGTGTGTGGAGTCTGTGGGCTCTGAGGACTCTGTGGAGCTCTGTGGGGTTTGTGGAGTCTGTTTAGTCTGTGGAGTCTGTGGGGTCTGTGGGGTCTGAGGAGCACTGAGGGGTCTTTGGAGTCTGTGGGGTCGGTGGGGTCTCTGGAGCTCTTTGGGTTCTGTGGGGTCTGTGGAGCTCTGTGGGCTCATTGGACTCTGTGGGCTCTGTGGGCTCTGTGGATTCTGTGGGGTCTTTGCGGCCTTTGGAGCTCTGTGGGGTCTGTGGTGTCTGTGGAGTCTATGGGGTCTGTAGGGTCTGTGGAGTCTCTGGGGTCTGTGGGGTCTGTGGAGTCAGTGGGGTCGGTGGGGTCTGTGGAGTCTGTGGAGTCTGTGAGGTCTGTTGGGTCTGTGGAGTCTGTGATGACTGTGGAGTCTCTGGGGTCTGTAGGGTCTGTGGAGCTCTGTGGGGTTTGTGGAGTCTGTGGGGTCTGTGGGGTCTGTTGAGCTCTGTGGGGTCTGTGGGGTGTGTGGTGCTCTGTGGGGTCTGTGGAGCTCTGTGGGGTTTGAGGAGTCTGTGGGGTCTGTGGAGTCTGTGGGGTCTCTGGGGTCTGTGGAGTCTATGGGGTCCTCACAGACTCCACAGACACCACAGACCCCACAGACTCCACAGTGCTCCAAAGGCTGCACAGACCCCACAGAATCCACAGAGCTCCACAGACCCCACAGAACCCAAAGAGCTCCAGAGACCCCACCGACCCCACAGACTCCACAGACCCCAGAGACTCCACAGACTCCACAGACTCCACAGACTCCACAGACCCCACAGACCCCACAGACCCCACAGACCCCACAGACTCCACAGACTCCACAAACCCCACAGAGCTCCACAGAGTCCTCAGAGGGGTGTGGGGTCTGTGAAGCTCTGTGGGGTCTGTGGAGTTTGTGGGGTCTCTGGAGCTCTGTGGGGTCTGTTGAGTCTGTAGGGTCTCTGGGGTCTGTGGAGCTCTGTGGGGTCTGTGGAGTGTGTGGGGTCTGTGGAGTCTATGGAGTCTGTGGGGTCTGTGGGGTCTCTGGAGCTCTGTGGGATATGTGGAGCTCTGTGGGGAATGTGGAGTCTGTGGGCTCTCTGGGGTCTGTGGAGCTCTGTGGGGTCTGTGGAGTCTGTGGGGTCTGTGAAGTCTTTGGGGTCTGTGGGGTCTGAGGGCTATGTGGAGCTCTGTGGGGTCTGTGGAGTCTCTGGGGTCTGAGGGCTATGTGGAGCTCTGTGGGGTCTGTGGAGTCTGTGGGGTCTCTGGACACCGTGGAGTCTGTGGAGTCTGTGGGGTTTGAGGGGTCTGTGGGGTTTGTGGAGTCTGTGGGGTTTGTGGAGTCTGTGGATTCTGTGGGGTCTGTGGAGCTCTGTGGGGTCTGTGGAGTCGGTGGGGTCTGTGGGGTCTGTGGAGCTCTGCAGGGTCTGTGGAGTGTGTGGGGTCTGTGGAACTCGGTTGGGTCTGTGGAGTCTGTGGGGTCTCTGGAGCTCTGTGGGGTCTTTGGAGTCTGTGGCGCTCTGTGGGGTCCTTTGAGCTCTCTGGGGGCTGTGGAGTCTGTGGAGTCTGTGGGGTCTGTTGGGTCTCTGGGGTCTGTTGAGCTCTGTGGGTTCAGTGGGGTATTTGGTGCTCTGTGGGGTCTGTAGCTGTGGGGCTCTGTGGGGTTTGTGGAGTCTGTGGAGTCCGTGGGGTCTGTGAAGCACTGTGGGGTCTGTGGAGTTTGTAGGGTATGTGGAGTCCGTGGGGTCTGAGGGCTCTGTGGAGCTCTGTCGGCTCTGTGGGCTCTGTGGGCTCTGTGGATTCTGTGGGGTCTGTGCGGTCTGTGGAGCTCTGTGGGGTCTGTGGAGTCTATGCAGTCTGTGGGGTCTGTGGATTCTGTGGATTCTGTGGGGTCTGTGGAGTCTCTGGAGCTCTTTGGGGTCTGTGGAGTCTATGCAGTCTGTGTAGTCTGGGGCGCTCTGTGGGGTCCTTTGAGCTCTGTGGGGGCTGTGGAGTCTGTGGGGTCTGTTGAGCTCTGTGGGGTCAGTGGGGTTTTTGATGCTCTGTGGGGTTTGTGGTGTCTGTGGGGTCTGTGGAGTCTGTGGAGTCTGTGGGTGCTCTGGGGTCCGTGGAGTCTGTGGGGTCTGTGGAGCTCTGTGGGGTCTGTGGAGTCTATAGGGTGTTTGGGGTCTGTGGAGTCTGTGGGGTCTGAGGGCTCTGTGGAGCTCTGTGGGGGCTGTGGAGTCTCTGGGGTCTGTTGGGTCTGTGGGGTCTGTTGAGCTCTGTGGGGTCAGTGGGGTTTTTGGTGCTCTCTGGGGTTTGTGGAGTCCGTGGGGTCTGTGGAGTCTGTGGGGTCTGTGGAGTCTGTGGGTGCTCTGGGGTCCGTGGAATCTGTGGAGTCTGTAGGGTCTATGGGGTCTGTAGAGCTCTGTGGTGTCTCTGGGGTCCTAGGGGTCTGTGGGGTCCATGGAGCTCGGTGGGGTCTGTGGGGTCTGTGGAACTCTGTGGGGTCTGTGGGGTCTGTTGAGTCTGTGGAGTTTTTGGGGTCTGTGAAGCTCTGTGGGGTCTGTGGAGTCTGTGGGGTCTGTGGGGTCTGTGGGGTCTCTGGAGTCTGTGGGGTCTGAGGGCTCTGTGGAGGTCTGTGGAGTCTGTGGAGTCTGTGGGGTCAGTGGGGTTTTTGATGCTCTGTGGGGTTTGTGGAGTCTCTGGGGTCTGTGGAGTCTCTGGAGTCTGTGGGGTCTGTGGAACTCTGTGGGGTCTGTGGGGTCCGTGGAGCTCTGTGGGGTCTGTGGAGTTTGTGGGGTCTGTGGAACTCTGTGGGGTCTGTGGGGTCCGTGGGGTCTGTTGGGTCTGTGGGGTCTGTTGAGCTCTGTGGGGTCAGTGGGGGTTTTGGTGCTCTCTGGGGTTTGTGGAGTCCGTGGGGTCTGTGGAGTCTGTAGGGTCTATGGGGTCTGTAGAGCTCTGTGGTGTCTGTGGGGTCTGTGGAACTCTGTGGGGTCTGTGGGGTCCATGGAGCTCTGTGGGGTCTGTCGAGTCTGTGGAGCTCTGTGGGGTCTGTGGAGTTTGTGGGGTCTCTGGAGCTCTGTGGGGTCTGTTGAGTCTGTAGGGTCTCTGGGGTCTGTGGAGCTCTGTGGGGTCTGTGGAGTGTGTGGGGTCTGTGGAGTCTATGGAGTCTGTGGGGTCTGTGGGGTCTCTGGAGCTCTGTGGGATATGTGGAGCTCTGTGGGGAATGTGGAGTCTGTGGGCTCTCTGGGGTCTGTGGAGCTCTGTGGGGTCTGTGGAGTCTGTGGGGTCTGTGAAGTCTTTGGGGTCTGTGGGGTCTGAGGGCTATGTGGAGCTCTGTGGGGTCTGTGGGGTCTGTGGAGTCTCTGGGGTCTGAGGGCTATGTGGAGCTCTGTGGGGTCTGTGGAGTCTGTGGGGTCTCTGGACACCGTGGAGTCTGTGGAGTCTGTGGGGTTTGAGGGGTCTGTGGGGTTTGTGGAGTCTGTGGGGTTTGTGGAGTCTGTGGATTCTGTGGGGTCTGTGGAGCTCTGTGGGGTCTTTGGAGTCGGTGGGGTCTGTGGGGTCTGTGGAGCTCTGCAGGGTCTGTGGAGTGTGTGGGGTCTGTGGAACTCGGTTGGGTCTGTGGAGTCTGTGGGGACTCTGGGGTCTCTGGAGCTCTGTGGGGTCTTTGGAGTCTGTGGCGCTCTGTGGGGTCCTTTGAGCTCTCTGGGGGCTGTGGAGTCTGTGGAGTCTGTGGGGTCTGTTGGGTCTCTGGGGTCTGTTGAGCTCTGTGGGTTCAGTGGGGTATTTGGTGCTCTGTGGGGTCTGTAGCTGTGGGGCTCTGTGGGGTTTGTGGAGTCTGTGGAGTCCGTGGGGTCTGTGAAGCACTGTGGGGTCTGTGGAGTTTGTAGGGTATGTGGAGTCCGTGGGGTCTGAGGGCTCTGTGGAGCTCTGTCGGCTCTGTGGGCTCTGTGGGCTCTGTGGATTCTGTGGGGTCTGTGCGGTCTGTGGAGCTCTGTGGGGTCTGTGGAGTCTATGCAGTCTGTGGGGTCTGTGGATTCTGTGGATTCTGTGGGGTCTGTGGAGTCTCTGGAGCTCTTTGGGGTCTGTGGAGTCTATGCAGTCTGTGTAGTCTGGGGCGCTCTGTGGGGTCCTTTGAGCTCTGTGGGGGCTGTGGAGTCTGTGGGGTCTGTTGAGCTCTGTGGGGTCAGTGGGGTTTTTGATGCTCTGTGGGGTTTGTGGTGTCTGTGGGGTCTGTGGAGTCTGTGGAGTCTGTGGGTGCTCTGGGGTCCGTGGAGTCTGTGGGGTCTGTGGAGCTCTGTGGGGTCTGTGGAGTCTATAGGGTGTGTGGGGTCTGTGGAGTCTGTGGGGTCTGAGGGCTCTGTGGAGCTCTGTGGGGGCTGTGGAGTCTGTGGGGTCTGTTGGGTCTGTGGGGTCTGTTGAGCTCTGTGGGGTCAGTGGGGTTTTTGGTGCTCTCTGGGGTTTGTGGAGTCCGTGGGGTCTGTGGGGTCTGTGGAGTCTGTGGGTGCTCTGGGGTCCGTGGAATCTGTGGAGTCTGTAGGGTCTATGGGGTCTGTAGAGCTCTGTGGTGTCTCTGGGGTCCTAGGGGTCTGTGGGGTCCATGGAGCTCGGTGGGGTCTGTGGGGTCTGTGGAACTCTGTGGGGTCTGTGGGGTCTGTTGAGTCTGTGGAGTTTTTGGGGTCTGTGAAGCTCTGTGGGGTCTGTGGAGTCTGTGGGGTCTGTGGGGTCTGTGGGGTCTCTGGAGTCTGTGGGGTCTGAGGGCTCTGTGGAGGTCTGTGGAGTCTGTGGAGTCTGTGGGGTCAGTGGGGTTTTTGATGCTCTGTGGGGTTTGTGGAGTCTCTGGGGTCTGTGGAGTCTCTGGAGTCTGTGGGGTCTGTGGAACTCTGTGGGGTCTGTGGGGTCCGTGGAGCTCTGTGGGGTCTGTGGAGTTTGTGGGGTCTGTGGAACTCTGTGGGGTCTGTGGGGTCCGTGGGGTCTGTTGGGTCTGTGGGGTCTGTTGAGCTCTGTGGGGTCAGTGGGGGTTTTGATGCTCTGTGGGGTTTGTGGAGTCTCTGGGGTCTGTGGAGTCTCTGGAGTCTGTGGGGTCTGTGGAACTCTGTGGGGTCTGTGGGGTCCGTGGAGCTCTGTGGGGTCTGTGGAGTTTGTGGGGTCTGTGGAACTCTGTGGGGTCTGTGGGGTCCGTGGGGTCTGTTGGGTCTGTGGGGTCTGTTGAGCTCTGTGGGGTCAGTGGGGGTTTTGGTGCTCTCTGGGGTTTGTGGAGTCCGTGGGGTCTGTGGAGTCTGTAGGGTCTATGGGGTCTGTAGAGCTCTGTGGTGTCTGTGGGGTCTGTGGAACTCTGTGGGGTCTGTGGGGTCCATGGAGCTCTGTGGGGTCTGTCGAGTCTGTGGAGCTCTGTGGGGTCTGTGGAGTTTGTGGGGTCTCTGGAGCTCTGTGGGGTCTGTTGAGTCTGTAGGGTCTCTGGGGTCTGTGGAGCTCTGTGGGGTCTGTGGAGTGTGTGGGGTCTGTGGAGTCTATGGAGTCTGTGGGGTCTGTGGGGTCTCTGGAGCTCTGTGGGATATGTGGAGCTCTGTGGGGAATGTGGAGTCTGTGGGCTCTCTGGGGTCTGTGGAGCTCTGTGGGGTCTGTGGAGTCTGTGGGGTCTGTGAAGTCTTTGGGGTCTGTGGGGTCTGAGGGCTATGTGGAGCTCTGTGGGGTCTGTGGGGTCTGTGGAGTCTCTGGGGTCTGAGGGCTATGTGGAGCTCTGTGGGGTCTGTGGAGTCTGTGGGGTCTCTGGACACCGTGGAGTCTGTGGAGTCTGTGGGGTTTGAGGGGTCTGTGGGGTTTGTGGAGTCTGTGGGGTTTGTGGAGTCTGTGGATTCTGTGGGGTCTGTGGAGCTCTGTGGGGTCTTTGGAGTCGGTGGGGTCTGTGGGGTCTGTGGAGCTCTGCAGGGTCTGTGGAGTGTGTGGGGTCTGTGGAACTCGGTTGGGTCTGTGGAGTCTGTGGGGACTCTGGGGTCTCTGGAGCTCTGTGGGGTCTTTGGAGTCTGTGGCGCTCTGTGGGGTCCTTTGAGCTCTCTGGGGGCTGTGGAGTCTGTGGAGTCTGTGGGGTCTGTTGGGTCTCTGGGGTCTGTTGAGCTCTGTGGGTTCAGTGGGGTATTTGGTGCTCTGTGGGGTCTGTAGCTGTGGGGCTCTGTGGGGTTTGTGGAGTCTGTGGAGTCCGTGGGGTCTGTGAAGCACTGTGGGGTCTGTGGAGTTTGTAGGGTATGTGGAGTCCGTGGGGTCTGAGGGCTCTGTGGAGCTCTGTCGGCTCTGTGGGCTCTGTGGGCTCTGTGGATTCTGTGGGGTCTGTGCGGTCTGTGGAGCTCTGTGGGGTCTGTGGAGTCTGTGGGGTCTGTTGAGCTCTGTGGGGTCAGTGGGGTTTTTGGTGCTCTCTGGGGTTTGTGGAGTCCGTGGGGTCTGTGGGGTCTGTGGAGTCTGTGGGTGCTCTGGGGTCCGTGGAATCTGTGGAGTCTGTAGGGTCTATGGGGTCTGTAGAGCTCTGTGGTGTCTCTGGGGTCCTAGGGGTCTGTGGGGTCCATGGAGCTCGGTGGGGTCTGTGGGGTCTGTGGAACTCTGTGGGGTCTGTGGGGTCTGTTGAGTCTGTGGAGTTTTTGGGGTCTGTGAAGCTCTGTGGGGTCTGTGGAGTCTGTGGGGTCTGTGGGGTCTGTGGGGTCTCTGGAGTCTGTGGGGTCTGAGGGCTCTGTGGAGGTCTGTGGAGTCTGTGGAGTCTGTGGGGTCAGTGGGGTTTTTGATGCTCTGTGGGGTTTGTGGAGTCTCTGGGGTCTGTGGAGTCTCTGGAGTCTGTGGGGTCTGTGGAACTCTGTGGGGTCTGTGGGGTCCGTGGAGCTCTGTGGGGTCTGTGGAGTTTGTGGGGTCTGTGGAACTCTGTGGGGTCTGTGGGGTCCGTGGGGTCTGTTGGGTCTGTGGGGTCTGTTGAGCTCTGTGGGGTCAGTGGGGGTTTTGGTGCTCTCTGGGGTTTGTGGAGTCCGTGGGGTCTGTGGAGTCTGTAGGGTCTATGGGGTGTGTAGAGCTCTGTGGTGTCTGTGGGGTCTGTGGAACTCTGTGGGGTCTGTGGGGTCCATGGAGCTCTGTGGGGTCTGTCGAGTCTGTGGAGCTCTGTGGGGTTTGTGGAGTATGTTGAGTCTGTGGAGTCTGTGGAGTCTGTGGGGTCTCTGAAGCTCTGTGGGATCTGTGGAGTTTGTGGGGTCTGTGGAGCTCTGTGGGGTCTGTGTAGTCGGTGGGGTCTGTTGAGTCTGTAGGGTCTCTGGGGTCTGTGGAGCTCTGTGGGGTCTGGATTGTGTGGGGTCTGCGGGGTCTGTGGAGTCTGTGGGCTCTGTGGGCTCTATGAGGTTTGTGGGGTCTGTGGAGTCTATGGAGTCTGTGGGGTCTCTGGAGCTCTGTGGGATATGTGGAGCTCTGTGGGGAATGTGGAGTCTGTGGGCTCTCTGGGGTCTGTGGAGCTCTGTGGGGTCTGTGGAGTCTGTGGGTTTTGTGGAGTCTGTGGGGTCTGTGGGTGCTCTGGGGTCCGTGGAGTCTGTGGCGTCTGTGGAGTCTCTGGGGTCTCTGGAGTCCGTGGGGTCTGAGGGCTATGTGGAGCTCTGTGGGGTCTGTGGAGTCTGTGTGGTCTCTGGAACTCTGTGGGGTCTCTGGAGTGTGTGGGGACTGTGGGGACTCTGGAGTCGGTGGGGTCTGTGGAGCTCTGCGGGGTCTGTGGAGTGTGTGGGGTCTGTGGAACTCGGTTGGGTCTGTGGAGTCTGTGGGGACTCTGGGGTCTCTGGAGCTCTGTGGAGTCTGTGGCGCTCTGTGGGGTCCTTTGAGCTCTGTGGGGGCTGTGGAGTCTGTGGGGTCTGTTGGGTCTCTGGGGTCTGTTGAGCTCTGTGGGTTCAGTGGGGTTTTTGGTGCTCTGTGGGGTCTGTAGGGTCTGTGGGGCTCTGTGTGGTTTGTGGAGTCTGTGGAGTCCGTGGGCTCTGTGGAGCTTGTTTGGGTTTGTGGAGTTTGTTGAGTCTTTGGAGTCTTTGGAGTCTGTGGGGTCTGTGGAGTCTCCAGGGTCTTTGGGGTCTGTGGAGCTCTGTGGGGTATGTGGAGTCTGTGGAGTCTGTGGGGTCTGAGGGTTATATGGAGCTCTGTGGGGTCTGTGGAGTCTGTGGGGTCTCTGGAACTCTGTGGGGTCTCTGGAGTGTGTGGGGACTGTGGGGTCTGTGGAGCTCTGTGGGGTCTTTGGACACCGTGGAGTCTGTGGAGTCTGTGGGGTGTGAGGGGTCTCTGAAGCTTTGTGGGGTCTGTGGAGTCTGTGGAGTCTGTGGGGTTTGTGGAGTATGTTGAGTCTGTGGAGTCTGTGGGGTCTGTGAAGCTCTGTGGGCTCTGTGGACTCTGTGGGCTCTGTGGGGTCCGTGGGGTCAGTGGGGTTCATGGAGCTCTGTGGGGTCTATGGAGTTTGTGGGGTCTATGGAGTTTGTGGGGTCTGTGGAGCTCTGTGGGCTCTGTGGACTCTGTGGGCTCTGTGGGCTCTGTGGATTCTGTGGGGTCTGTGGAGTCTGTGGAGTGTGTGGGGTCTGTGGAGTGTGTGGAGCTCTGTGGGGTGTGTGGAGTCTGTGGAGTCTGTGGAGTCTGTGGGGTCTGAGGGCTCTGTGGAGCTTGTTTGGGTTTGTGGAGTTTGTTGAGTCTTTGGAGTCCGTGGGGTCTGTGGAGCTCGTTGGGGTTTGTGGAGTCTGTTGAGTCTGTGGAGTCTAAGAGGTTTGTGAAGCTCTGTGGGGTATGTGGAGTCTCTGGAGTCTGTGGGTTCTGAGGGCTATGTGGAGCTCTGTGGGGTCTGTGGAGTGTGTGGGGTATGTGGAACTCGGTTGGGTCTATGGAGTCTGTGGGGACTCTGGGGTCTCTGGAGCTCTGTGGGATCTGTGGAGTCTGTGGCGCTCTGTGGGGTCCGTGGAGCTCTCTGGGGGCTGTGGAGTCTGTGGAGTCTGTGGGGTCTGTGGAGCTTTGTGGTGTCTGTGGGGTCCGTGGGGTCTCTGGGGTCCATGGAGCTCTGTGGAGTCTGTGGAGTCTGTGGGGTCTGTGGAGCTCTGTGGGGTTTGTGGAGTATGTTGAGTCTGTGTGGTCTGTGGAGTCTTTGGAGTCTGTGGGTGCTCTGGGGTCCGTGGAGTCTCTGGGGTCTGTGGGGTCTGTGAAGTCTGTGGGGTCTGTGGAGTCTGTGGGGTCTGAGGGCTCTGTGGATTCTGTGGGGTCTGTGGAGTCTCTGGAGCTCTGTGGGGTCTGTGGGGTCTGTGGAGTCTATGCAGTCTGTGGGGTCTGTGGAGTCTGTGGATTCTGTGGGGTCTGTGGAGTCTCTGGAGCTCTCTGGGGTCTGTGGGGTCTGTGGAGTCTATGCAGTCTGTGGGGTCTGTGGATTCTGTGGATTTTGTGGGGTGTGTGGAGTCTCTGGAGCTCTTTGGGGTCTGTGGAGTCTATGCAGTCTGTGTAGTCTGGGGCGCTCTGTGGGGTTTTTGATGCTCTGTGGGGTTTGTGGAGTATGTGGGGTCTGTGGAGTCTGTGGAGTCTGTGGGTGCTCTGGGGTCCGTGGAGTCTGTGGAGCTCTCTGGGGTCTGTGGGGTCTGTGGAGTCTGTGGGGTCTGTGGGGTGTGTGGAGTCTATGCAGTCTGTGGGGTCTGTGGATTCTGTGGATTCTGTGGGGTCTTTGGAGTCTCTGGAGCTCTTTGGGGTCTGTGGAGTCTATGCAGTCTGTGTAGTCTGGGGCGCTCTGTGGGGTCCTTTGAGCTCTGTGGGGGCTGTGGAGTCTGTGGGGTCTGTTGAGCTCTGTGGGGTCAGTGGGGTTTTTGATGCTCTGTGGGGTCTGTGGAGTGTGTGGAGTCTGTGGGTGCTCTGGGGTCCGTGGAGTCTGTGGGGTCTGTGGAGTCTGTGGAGCTCTCTGGGGTCTGTGGGGTCTGTGGAGCTCTGTGGTGTCTGTGGGGTCCTTGGGGTCTGTGGGGTCCATGGAGCTCTGTGGGGTCTGTGGAGTCTGTGGAGTCTGTGGGGTCCGTGGAGCTCTGTGGGGGCTGTGGAGTCTGTTGGGTCTGTGGGGTCTGTTGAGCTCTGTGGGGTTTTTGGTGCTCTCTGGGGTTTGTGGAGTCCGTGGGGTCTGTGGAGTCCGTGGAGTCTGTGGAGTCTGTGGTGCTCTGGGGTCCGTGGAATCTGTGGAGTCTGTAGGGTCTATGGGGTCTGTAGAGCTCTGTGGTGTCTGTGGGGTCCTAGGGGTCTGTGGGGTCCATGGAGCTTGGTGGGGTCTGTGGGGTCTGTTGAGTCTGTGGAGTTTGTGGGGTCTGTGAAGCTCTGTGGGGTCTGTGGAGTCTGTGGGGTCTGTGGAGTCTGTGGGGTCTGTGGGGTCTCTGGAGTCTGTGGGGTCTGAGGGCTCTGTGGAGGTCTGTGGAGTCTGTGGAGTCTGTGGGGTCAGTGGGGTTTTTGATGCTCTGTGGGGTTTGTGGAGTCTGTGGTGTCTGTGGGTGCTCTGGGGTCCGTGGAATATGTGGATTCTGTAGGGTCTATGGGGTCTGTAGAGCTCTGTGGTGTCTGTGGGGTCCTAGGGGTCTGTGGGGTCCATGGAGCTCGGTGAGGTCTGTGGGGTCTGTGGAACTCTGTGGGGTCTGTGGGGTCTGTTGAGTCTGTGGAGTTTGTGGGGTCTGTGAAGCTCTGTGGGGTCTGTGGAGTCTGTGGGGTCTGTGGGGTCTGTGGGGTCTGTGGAGTCTGTGGAGTTTGTGGGGTCCTTTGGGTCTGTGGGGTCCATGGAGCTCTGTGGGGTCTGTGGAGTTTGTGGAGTTTGTGGGGTCTGTGGAACTCTGTGGGGTCTGTGGGGTCCGTGGAGCTCTCTGGGGGCTGTGGAGTCTGTGGGGTCTGTTGGGTCTGTGGGGTCTGTTGAGCTCTGTGGGGTCAGTGGGGGTTTTGGTGCTCTGTGGGGTTTGTGGAGTCCGTGGGGTCTTAGGGGTCCATGGAGCTCTGTGGGGTCTGTGGGGTCTGTGGAACTCTGTGGGGTCTGTGGGGTCTGTGGGGTCCATTGAGACCTGTGGGGTCTGTCGAGTCTGTGGAGCTCTGTGGGGTTTGTGGAGTATGTTGAGTCTGTGGAGTCTGTGGGGTCTGTGGAGTCTGTGGGGTCTGTGAAGTCTGTGGGGTCTGAGGGCTATGTGGAGCTCTCTGGGGTCTGTGGAGTCTGTGGGGTCTCTGGAACTCTGTGGGGTCTCTGGAGTGTGAGGGGTCTGTGAAGCTTTGTGGGGTCTTTGGAGCCTGTGGTGTCTGTGGAGTCTGTGGGGTCTGTGGAGCTTTGTGGGGTCTGTGGAGTCTGTTGAGTCTGTGGGGTCTGTGGAACTCTGTGGGGTCCGTGGGGTCTGTGGGGTCCATGGAGCTCTGAGGGGTCTGTGGAGTTTGTGGGGTCTGTGGAGCTCTGTGGGCTCTGTGGATTCTGTGGGGTCTGTGCGGTCTGTGGAGTCTGTGGAGTGTGTGGGGTCTGTGGAATGTCTGGAGCTCTGTGGGGTGTGTGGAGTCTGTGGGGTCTGAGGGCTCTGTGGAGCTTGTTTGGGTTTGTGGAGTTTGTTGAGTCTTTGGAGTCCGTGGGGTCTCTGGAGCTCGTTGGGGTTTGTGGAGTCTGTTGAGTCTGTGGGGTCTGAGGGCTATGTGGAGCTCTTTGGGGTCTGTGGAGTGTTTGGGGTATGTGGAACTCGGTTGGGTCTATGGAGTCTGTGGGGTCTCTGGAGCTCTGTGGGGTCTGTGGAGTCTGTGGCGCTCTGTGGGGTCCGTGGAGCTCTCTGGGGGCTGTGGAGTCTGTGGGGTCTGTTGGGTCTGTGGGGTCAGTGGGGTTTTTGGTGCTCTGTGGGGTTTGTGGAGTCTGTGGGGTCTGTGGAGTCTGTGGAGTCTGTGGGGTCTGTGGAGCTTTGTGGTGTCTGTGGGGTCCGTGGGGTCTGTGGGGTCCATGGAGCTCTGTGGGGTCTGTGGAGTCTGTGGAGTCTGTGGCGTCTGTGGAACTCTGTGGGGTCTGTGGGGTCCATGGAGCTCTGTGGGGTTCGTGGAGTCTGTGGGGTCTTTGGCGTCTGTGGGGTCTGTGGAGTGTGTTGGGTCTGTGGGGTCTGTGGAGTCTGTGGGGTCTGAGGGCTCTGTGGAGGTCTCTGGGGTCTGTGGAGTCTGTGGATTCTGTGGGGTCTGTGGAGTCTCTGGAGCTCTGTGGGGTCTGTGGAGTCTATGCAGTCTGT
The DNA here is from genome assembly GCF_951799975.1 of Gobius niger. Taxonomy (NCBI): domain Eukaryota; kingdom Metazoa; phylum Chordata; class Actinopteri; order Gobiiformes; family Gobiidae; genus Gobius; species Gobius niger. Next base: position 163,622 of record NC_136875.1, read on the forward strand.
GTTGTCTGGGGCGCTCTGTGGGGTCCTTTGAGCTCTGTGGGGGCTGTGGAGTCTGTGGGGTCTGTTGAGCTCTGTGGGGTCAGTGGGGTTTTTGATGCTCTGTGGGGTTTGTGGAGTCTGTGGGGTCTGTGGAGTCTGTGGAGTCTGTGGGTGCTCTGGGGTCCGTGGAGTCTGTGGGGTCTGTGGAGTCTGTGGAGTCTGTGGGTGCTCTGGGGTCCGTGGAGTCTGTGGGGTCTGTGGGGTCTGTGGAGTCTATAGGGTGTGTGGGGTATGTGGAGTCTGTGGGGTCTGAGGGCTCTGTGGAGCTCTGTGGTGTCTGTGGGGTCCTTGGGGTCTTTGGGGTCCATGGAGCTCTGTGGGGTCTGTGGAGTCTGTGGAGTCCGTGGGGTCTGTGGAACTCTGTCGGGTCTGTGGGGTCCGTGGGGTTTTTGGTGCTCTCTGGGGTTTGTGGAGTCCGTGGGGTCTATGGAGTCTGTGGAGTCTGTGGGTGCTCTGGGGTCCGTGGAATCTGTGGAGTCTGTAGGGTCTATGGGGTCTGTAGAGCTCTGTGGTGTCTGTGGGGTCCTAGGGGTCTGTGGGGTCCATGGAGCTCGGTGGGGTCTGTGGGGTCTGTGGAACTCTGTGGGGTCTGTTGAGTCTGTGGAGTTTGTGGGGTCTGTGAAGCTCTGTGGGGTCTGTGGAGTCTGTGGGGTCTGTGGAGTCTGTGGGGTCTGTGGGGTCTGTGGGGTCTCTGGAGTCTGTGGGGTCTTAGGGCTCTGTGGAGGTCTGTGGAGTCTGTGGGGTCAGTGGGGTTTTTGATGCTCTGTGGGGTTTGTGGAGTCTGTGGAGTCTCTGGAGTCTGTGGTGTCTGTGGGGTCCTTTGGGTCTGTGGGGTCCATGGAGCTCTGTGGGGTCTGTGGAGTCTGTGGACTTTGTGGGGTCTGTGGAACTCTGTGGGGTCTGTGGGGTCCGTGGAGCTCTGTGGGGGCTGTGGAGTCTGTGGGGTCTGTTGGGTCTGTTGGGTCTGTTGAGCTCTGTGGGGTCAGTGGGGGTTTTGGTGCTCTCTGGGGTTTGTGGAGTCCGTGGGGTATGTGAAGTCTGTAGGGTCTATGGGGTCTGTAGAGCTCTGTGGTGTCTGTGGGGTCCTAGGGGTCTTAGGGGTCCATGGAGCTCTGTGGGGTCTGTGGAGCTCTGTGGGGTCTGTGGAGTTTGTGGGGTCTCTGGAGCTCTGTGGGGTCTGTTGAGTCTGTAGGGTCTCTGGGGTCTGTGGAGCTCTGTGGGGTCTGTGGAGTGTGTGGGGTCTGTGGAGTCTATGGAGTCTGTGGGGTCTGTGGGGTCTCTGGAGCTCTGTGGGATATGTGGAGCTCTGTGGGGAATGTGGAGTCTGTGGGCTCTCTGGGGTCTGTGGAGCTCTCTGGGGTCTGTGGAGTCCGTGGGGTCTGTGAAGTCTGTGGGGTCTGAGGGCTATGTGGAGCTCTGTGGGGTCTGTGGAGTCTGTGGGGTCTGTGGAGTCTGTGGGGTCTGAGGGCTATGTGGAGCTCTGTGGGGTCTGTGGAGTCTGTGGGGTCTCTGGACACCGTGGAGTCTGTGGAGTCTGTGGGGTTTGAGGGGTCTGTGGGGTTTGTGGAGTCTGTGGGGTTTGTGGAGTCTGTGGATTCTGTGGGGTCTGTGGAGCTCTGTGGGGTCTGTGGAGTCGGTGGGGTCTGTGGGGTCTGTGGAGCTCTGCAGGGTCTGTGGAGTGTGTGGGGTCTGTGGAACTCGGTTGGGTCTGTGGAGTCTGTGGGGACTCTTGGGTCTCTGGAGCTCTGTGGGGTCTGTGGAGTCTGTGGCGCTCTGTGGGGTCCTTTGAGCTCTCAGGGGGCTGTGGAGTCTGTGGGGTCTGTTGGGTCTCTGGGGTCTGTTGAGCTCTGTGGGTTCAGTGGGGTATTTGGTGCTCTCTGGGGTCTGTAGGGTCTGTGGGGCTCTGTGGGGTTTGTGGAGTCTGTGGAGTCCGTGGGGTCTGTGAAGCACTGTGGGGTCTGTGGAGTTTGTAGGGTATGTGGAGTCTGTGGGGTCTGAGGGCTCTGTGGATTCTGTGGGGTCTGTGCGGTCTGTGGAGCTCTGTGGGGTCTGTGGGGTCTGTGGAGTCTATGCAGTCTGTGGGGTCTGTGGATTCTGTGGATTCTGTGGGGTCTGTGGAGTCTCTGGAGCTCTTTGGGGTCTGTGGAGTCTATGCAGTCTGTGTAGTCTGGGGCGCTCTGTGGGGTCCTTTGAGCTCTCTGGGGGCTGTGGAGTCTGTGGGGTCTGTTGAGCTCTGTGGGGTCAGTGGGGTTTTTGATGCTCTGTGGGGTTTGTGGAGTCTGTGGGGTCTGTGGAGTCTGTGGAGTCTGTGGGTGCTCTGGGGTCCGTGGAGTCTGTGGGGTCTGTGGAGCTCTGTGGGGTCTGTGGAGTCTATAGGGTGTGTGGGGTCTGTGGAGTCTGTGGGGTCTGAGGGCTCTGTGGAGCTCTGTGGGGGCTGTGGAGTCTGTGGGGTCTGTTGGGTCTGTGGGGTCTGTTGAGCTCTGTGGGGTCAGTGGGGTTTTTGGTGCTCTCTGGGGTTTGTGGAGTCCGTGGGGTCTGTGGAGTCTGTGGAGTCTGTGGGGTCTCTGGAGTCTGTGGGTGCTCTGGGGTCCGTGGAATCTGTGGAGTCTGTGGATTCTGTGGGGTCTGTGGGGTCTGTGGATTCTGTGGATTTTGTGGGGTCTGTGGAGTCTCTGGAGCTCTCTGGGGTCTGTGGGGTCTGTGGAGTCTATGCAGTCTGTGGGGTCTGTGGATTCTGTGGATTTTGTGGGGTCTGTGGAGTCTCTGGAGCTCTTTGGGGTCTGTGGAGTCTATGCAGTCTGTGTAGTCTGGGGCGCTCTGTGGGGTTTTTGATGCTCTGTGGGGTTTGTGGAGTCTGTGGGGTCTGTGGAGTCTGTGGAGTCTGTGGGTGCTCTGGGGTCCGTGGAGTCTGTGGGGTCTGTGGAGTCTGTGGAGCTCTCTGGGGTCTGTGGGGTCTGTGGAGTCTGTGGGGTCTGTGGAGTCTATGCAGTCTGTGGGGTCTGTGGATTCTGTGGATTCTGTGGGGTCTGTGGAGTCTCTGGAGCTCTTTGGGGTCTGTGGAGTCTATGCAGTCTGTGTAGTCTGGGGCGCTCTGTGGGGTCCTTTGAGCTCTGTGGGGGCTGTGGAGTCTGTGGGGTCTGTTGAGCTCTGTGGGGTCTGTGGAGTCTGTAGGGTGTGTGGGGTCTGTAGGGTTTGTGGGGTCTGTGGAGTCTGTGGGGTCTGAGGGCTCTGTGGAGCTCTGTGGTGTCTGTGGGGTCCTTGGGGTCTGTGGAGTCTGTGGAACTCTGTGGGGTCTGTGGGGTCCGTGGAGCTCTGTGGGGGCTGTGGAGTCTGTGGGGTCTGTTGGGTCAGTGGGGTTTTTGGTGCTCTCTGGGGTTTGTGGAGTCCGTGGGGTCTGTGGAGTCTGTGGGGTCTGTGGGTGCTCTGGGGTCCGTGGAATCTGTGGAGTCTGTAGGGTCTATGGGGTCTGTAGAGCTCTGTGGTGTCTGTGGGGTCTGTGGGGTCTGTGGGGTCCATGGAGCTCTGTGGGGTCTGTCGAGTCTGTGGAGCTCTGTGGGGTTTGTGGAGTATGTTGAGTCTGTGGATTCTGTGGGGTCTGTGAAGCTCTGTGGGGTCTGTGGAGTGAGTGGGGTCTGTGGAGTTTGTGGGGTCTGTGGAGCTCTGTGGGGTCTGTGGAGTCTGTGGGGTCTGTGGGGTCTGTGGGGTCTGTGGAGTCTTTGGGGTCTGAGGGCTCTGTGGAGGTCTGTGGAGTCTGTGGAGTCTGTGGGGTCAGTGGGGTTTTTGATGCTCTGTGGGGTTTGTGGAGTCTGTGGGGTCTGTGGAGGCTGTGGAGTCTGTGGTGTCTGTGGGGTCCTTTGGGTCTGTGGGGTCCATGGAGCTCTGTGGGGTCTGTGGGGTCCGTGGAGCTCTGTGGGGGCTGTGGAGTCTGTGTTGTCTGTTGAGCTCTGTGGTGTCTGTGGAGCTCTGTGGGGTCTGTGGAGTCTGTGGGTTTTGTGGAGTCTGTAGGGTTTGAGGGGTCTGTGGGGTTTGTGGAGTCTGTGGGGTTTGTGGAGTCTGTGGATTCTGTGGGGTTTGAGGGGTCTGTGGGGTTTTTGATGCTCTGTGGGGTCTGTGGAGTGTGTGGAGTCTGTGGGTGCTCTGGGGTCCGTGGAGTCTGTGGGGTCTGTGGAGTCTGTGGAGCTCTCTGGGGTCTGTGGGGTCTGTGGAGCTCTGTGGTGTCTGTGGGGTCCTTGGGGTCTGTGGGGTCCATGGAGCTCTGTGGGGTCTGTGGAGTCTCTGGAACTCTGTGGGGTCTGTGGGGTCCGTGGAGCTCTGTGGGGGCTGTGGAGTCTGTGGGGTCTGTTGGGTCTGTGGGGTCTGTTGAGCTCTGTGGGGTTTTTGGTGCTCTCTGGGGTTTGTGGAGTCCGTGGGGTCTGTGGAGTCCGTGGAGTCTGTGCAGTCTGTGGGTGCTCTGGGGTCCGTGGAATCTGTGGAGTCTGTAGGGTCTATGGGGTCTGTAGAGCTCTGTGGTGTCTGTGGGGTCCTAGGGGTCTGTGGGGTCCATGGAGCTTGGTGGGGTCTGTGGGGTCTGTTGAGTCTGTGGAGTTTGTGGGGTCTGTGAAGCTCTGTGGGGTCTGTGGAGTCTGTGGGGTCTGTGGAGTCTGTGGGGTCTGTGGACTCTCTGGAGTCTGTGGGGTCTGAGGGCTCTGTGGAGGTCTGTGGAGTCTGTGGAGTCTGTGGGGTCAGTGGGTTTTTTGATGATCTGTGGGGTTTGTGGAGTCTGTGGTGTCTGTGGGTGCTCTGGGGTCCGTGGAATATGTCGATTCTGTAGGGTCTATGGGGTCTGTAGAGCTCTGTGGTGTCTCTGGGGTCCTAGGGGTCTGTGGGGTCCATGGAGCTCGGTGAGGTCTGTGGGGTCTGTGGAACTCTGTGGGGTCTGTTGAGTCAGTGGAGTTTGTGGGGTTTGTGAAGCTCTGTGGGGTCTGTGGAGTCTGTGGGGTCTGTGGGGTCTGTGGAGTCTGTGGAGTTTGTGGGGTCCTTTGGGTCTGTGGGGTCCATGGAGCTCTGTGGGGTCTGTGGAGTTTGTGGAGTTTGTGGGGTCTGTGGAACTCTGTGGGGTCTGTGGGGTCCGTGGAGCTCTGTGGGGGCTGTGGAGTCTGTGGGGTCTGTTGGGTCTGTGGGGTCTGTTGAGCTCTGTGGGGTCAGTGGGGGTTTTGGCGCTCTGTGGGGTTTGTGGAGTCCGTGGGGTCTTAGGGGTCCATGGAGCTCTGTGGGGTCTGTGGGGTCTGTGGAACTCTGTGGGGTCTGTGGGGTCTGTGGGGTCCATGGAGACCTGTGGGGTCTGTCGAGTCTGTGGAGCTCTGTGGGGTTTGTGGAGTATGTTGAGTCTGTGGAGTCTGTGGGGTCTGTGGAGTCTGTGGGGTCTGTGGAGTCTGTGGGGTCTGAGGGCTATGTGGAGCTCTCTGGGGTCTGTGGAGTCTGTGGGGTCTCTGGAACTCTGTGGGGTCTCTGGAGTGAGAGGGGTCTGTGAAGCTTTGTGGGGTCTTTGGAGCCTGTGGTGTCTGTGGAGTCTGTGGGGTCTGTGGAGCTTTGTGGGGTCTGTGGGGTCTGTTGAGTCTGTGGGGTCTGTGGAACTCTGTGGGGTCTGTGGGTTCCGTGGGGTCTGTGGGGTCCATGGAGCTCTGAAGGGTCTGTGGAGTTTGTGGGGTCTGTGGAGCTCTGTGGGCTCTGTGGATTCTGTGGGGTCTGTGCGGTCTGTGGAGTCTGTGGAGTGTGTGGGGTCTGTGGAATGTCTGGAGCTCTGTGGGGTCTGTGGATTCTGTGGCGCTCTCTGGGGGCTGTGGAGTCTGTGGGGTCTGTTGGGTCTGTGGGGTCAGTGGGGTTTTTGGTGCTCTGTGGGGTTTGTGGAGTCTGTGGGGTCTGTGGAGTCTGTGGGGTCTGTGGAGCTTTGTGGTGTCTGTGGAGCTTTGTGGTGTCTGTGGGGTCCGTGGGGTCTGTGGGGTCCATGGAGCTCTGTGGGGTCTGTGGAGTCTGTGGAGTCTGTGGCGTCTGTGGAACTCTGTGGGGTCTGTGGGGTCCGTGGGGTCTGTGGGGTCCATGGAGCTCTGTGAGGTCTGTGGAGTCTTCTGAGTCTGTGGGGTCTGTGGAGCTCTGTGGGGTTCGTGGAGTATGTTGAGTCTGTGTGGTCTGTGGAGTCTTTGGAGTCTGTGGGTGCTCTGGGGTCCGTGGAGTCTGTGGGGTCTTTGGCGTCTGTGGGGTCTGTGGAGTCTGTTGGGTCTGTGGGGTCTGTGGAGTCTGTGGGGTCTGAGGGCTCTGTGGAGGTCTCTGGGGTCTGTGGAGTCTGTGGATTCTGTGGGGTCTGTGGAGTGTCTGGAGCTCTGTGGGGTCTGTGGGGTCTTTGGAGTCTATGCAGTCTGTGGGGTCTGTGGAGTCTGTGGATTCTGTGGGGTCTGTGGAGTGTCTGGAGCTCTTTGGGGTCTGTGGAGTCTATGCAGTCTGTGTAGTCTGGGGCGCTCTGTGGGGTCCTTTGAGCTCTGTGGGGGCTGTGGGGTCTGTTGAGCTCTGTGGGGTCAGTGGGGTTTTTGATGCTCTGTGGGGTTTGTGGAGTCTGTGGGGTCTGTGGAGTCTGTGGAGTCTGTGGGTGCTCTGGGGTCCGTGGAGTCTGTGGGGTCTGTGGAGTCTGTGGAGCTCTGTGGGGTCTGTGGGGTCCTTGGGGTCTGTGGGGTCCATGGAGCTCTGTGGGGTCTGTGGAGTCTGTGGAGTCTGTGGGGTCTGTGGAACTCTGTGGGGTCTGTGGGGTCCGTGGAGCTCTGTGGGGTCTGTTGGGTCTGTGGGGTCTGTTGAGCTCTGTGGGGTCATTGGGGTTTTTGGTGCTCTCTGGGGTTTGTGGAGTCCGTGGGGTCTGTGGAGTCTGTGGAGTCTGTGGAGTCTGTGGGGTCCTTTGGGTCTGTGGGGTCCGTGGAGCTCTGTGGGGGCTGTGGAGTCTGTGGGGTCTGTTGGGTCTGTGGGGTCTGTTGAGCTCTGTGGGGTCAGTGGGGGTTTTGGTGCTCTGTGGGGTTTGTGGAGTCCGTGGGGTCTGTGGAGTCTGTAGGGTCTATGGGGTCTGTAGAGCTCTGTGGTGTCTGTGGGGTCCTAGGGGTCTTAGGGGTCCATGGAGCTCTGTGGGGTCTGTGGGGTCTGTGGAACTCTGTGGGGTCTGTGGGGTCTGTGGGGTCCATGGAGCTCTGTGGGGTCTGTTGAGTCTGTGGAGCTCTGTGGGGTTTGTGGAGTATGTTGAGTCTGTGGAGTCTGTGGGGTCTGTGAAGCTCTGTGGGGTCTGTGGAGTTTGTGGGGTGTGTGGAGCTCTGTGGGGTCTGTGGAGTCGGTGGGGTCTGTTGAGTCTGTAGGGTCTCTGGGGTCTGTGGAGCTCTGTGGGGTCTGTGGAGTTTGTGGTGTCTGTGGAGTCTGTGGGCTCTGTGAGCTCTATGAGGTTTGTGGGGTCTGTGGAGTCTATGGAGTCTGTGGGGTCTGTGGGGTCTCTGGAGCTCTGTGGGATATGTGGAGCTCTCTGGGGAATGTGGAGTCTGTGGGCTCTCTGGGGTCTGTGGAGCTCTGTGGGGTCTGTGGAGTCTGTGGGTTTTGTGGAGTCTATGCAGTCTGTGTAGTCTGGGGCGCTCTGTGGGGTCCTTTGAGCTCTTTGGGGGCTGTGGAGTCTCTGGGGTCTGTTGAGCTCTGTGGGGTCAGTGGGGTTTTTGATGCTCTGTGGGGTTTGTGGAGTCTGTGGGGTCTGTGGAGTCTGTGGAGCTCTGTGGGGTCTGTGGAGTCTGTAGGGTGTGTGGGGTCTGTAGGGTTTGTGGGGTCTGTGGAGTCTGTGGGGTCTGAGGGCTCTGTGGAGCTCTGTGGTGTCTGTGGGGTCCTTGGGGTCTGTGGAGTCTGTGGAACTCTGTGGGGTCTGTGGGGTCCGTGGAGCTCTGTGGGGGCTGTGGAGTCTGTGGGGTCTGTTGGGTCAGTGGGGTTTTTGGTGCTCTCTGGGGTTTGTGGAGTCCGTGGGGTCTGTGGAGTCTGTGGGGTCTGTGGGTGCTCTGGGGTCCGTGGAATCTGTGGAGTCTGTAGGGTCTATGGGGTCTGTAGAGCTCTGTGGTGTCTGTGGGGTCTGTGGGGTCTGTGGGGTCCATGGAGCTCTGTGGGGTCTGTCGAGTCTGTGGAGCTCTGTGGGGTTTGTGGAGTATGTTGAGTCTGTGGATTCTGTGGGGTCTGTGAAGCTCTGTGGGGTCTGTGGAGTGAGTGGGGTCTGTGGAGTTTGTGGGGTCTGTGGAGCTCTGTGGGGTCTGTGGAGTCTGTGGGGTCTGTGGGGTCTGTGGGGTCTGTGGAGTCTTTGGGGTCTGAGGGCTCTGTGGAGGTCTGTGGAGTCTGTGGAGTCTGTGGGGTCAGTGGGGTTTTTGATGCTCTGTGGGGTTTGTGGAGTCTGTGGGGTCTGTGGAGGCTGTGGAGTCTGTGGTGTCTGTGGGGTCCTTTGGGTCTGTGGGGTCCATGGAGCTCTGTGGGGTCTGTGGGGTCCGTGGAGCTCTGTGGGGGCTGTGGAGTCTGTGTTGTCTGTTGAGCTCTGTGGTGTCTGTGGAGCTCTGTGGGGTCTGTGGAGTCTGTGGGTTTTGTGGAGTCTGTAGGGTTTGAGGGGTCTGTGGGGTTTGTGGAGTCTGTGGGGTTTGTGGAGTCTGTGGATTCTGTGGGGTTTGAGGGGTCTGTGGGGTTTGTGGAGTCTGTGGATTCTGTGGGGTGTGAGGGCTATGTGGAGCTCTGTGGGGTCTGTGGAGTCTGTGGGGTATGTGGAGTCGGTGGGGTCTGTTGAGTCTGTGGAGACTGTGGTCTCTGTTGCCTCTGTGGCGTCTGTGGCGTCTGTGGGGTCTGTAAAGTCTGTGGAGTCTGTGGAGTCGGGGGGGGTCTGTGGGGTCTGTGGAGCTCTGTGGGGTCTGTAGGGTCTCTGGGGTCTGTGGAGCTCTGTGGGGTCTGTGGAGTGTGTGGGGTCTGTGGAACTCGGTTGGGTCTGTGGGGTCTGTTGAGCTCTGTGTGGTCAGTGGGGGTTTTGGTGCTCTGTGGGGTTTGTGGAGTCCGTGGGGTCTGTGGAGTCTGTAGGGTCTATGGGGTCTGTAGAGCTCTGTGGTGTCTGTGGGGTCCTAGGGGTCTTAGGGGTCCATGGAGCTCTGTGGGGTCTGTGGGGTCTGTGGAACTCTGTGGGGTCTGTGGGGTCCATGGAGCTCTGTGGGGTCTGTCGAGTCTGTGGAGCTCTGTGGGGTTTGTGGAGTATGTTGAGTCTGTGGAGTCTGTGGGGTCTGTGAAGCTCTTTTGGGGTCTGTGGAGTTTGTGGGGTCTGCGGGGTCTGTGGAGTCTGTGGGGTCTGTGAAGCTCTGTGGGGTCTGTGGAGTTTGTGGGGTCTGTGGAGCTCTGTGGGGTCTCTGGAGTCGGTGGGGTCTGTTAAGTCTGTAGGGTCTCTGGGGTCTGTGGAGCTCTGTGGGGAATGTGGAGTCTGTGGGCTCTCTGGGGTCTGTGGAGCTCTGTGGGGTCTGTGGAGTCTGTGGGTTTTGTGGAGTCTATGGGGTCTGTGGAGTCTGTGGGGTGTGTGGAGTCTGTGGGGTGTGAGGGGTTTGAGGGGTCTGTGGTGTTTGTGGAGTCTGTGGGGTCTGTGGAGCTCTGTGGGGTCTGTGGAGTCTATAGGGTGTGTGGGGTGTGTGGAGTCTGTGGGGTCTGAGGGCTCTGTGGAGCTCTGTGGGGGCTGTGGAGTCTGTGGGGCCTGCTGGGTCTGTTGAGCTCTGTGGGGTCAGTGGGGTTTTTGGTGCTCTCTGGGGTTTGTGGAGTCCGTGGGGTCTGTGGAGTCTGTGGAGTCTGTGGGGTCTGTGGAGTCTGTGGGTGCTCTGGGGTCCGTGGAATCTGTGGAGTCTGTAGGGTCTATGGGGTCTGTAGAGCTCTGTGGTGTCTCTGGGGTCCTAGGGGTCTGTGGGGTCCATGGAGCTCGGTGGGGTCTGTGGGGTCTGTTGAGTCTGTGGAGTTTTTGGGGTCTGAGGGCTCTGTGGAGGTCTGTGGAGTCTGTGGAGTCTGTGGGGTCTGTGGGGTCTGTGGGGTCTGTGGGGTCTCTGGAGTCTGTGGGGTCTGAGGGCTCTGTGGAGGTCTGTGGAGTCTGTGGAGTCTGTGGGGTCAGTGGGGTTTTTGATGCTCTGTGGGGTTTGTGGAGTCTCTGGGGTCTGTGGAGTCTCTGGAGTCTGTGGGGTCTGTGGAACTCTGTGGGGTCTGTGGGGTCCGTGGAGCTCTGTGGGGTCTGTGGAGTTTGTGGGGTCTGTGGAACTCTGTGGGGTCTGTGGGGTCCGTGGGGTCTGTTGGGTCTGTGGGGTCTGTTGAGCTCTGTGGGGTCAGTGGGGGTTTTGGTGCTTTGTGGGGTTTGTGGAGTCCGTGGGGTCTGTGGAGTCTGTAGGGTCTATGGGGTCTGTAGAGCTCTGTGGTGTCTGTGGGGTCTGTGGAACTCTGTGGGGTCTGTGGGGTCCATGGAGCTCTGTGGGGTCTGTCGAGTCTGTGGAGCTCTCTGGGGTTTGTGGAGTATGTTGAGTCTGTGGAGTCTGTGGAGTCTGTGGGGTCTGTGAAGCTCTGTGGGGTCTGTGGAGTTTGTGGGGTCTGTGGAGCTCTGTGGGGTCTGTGGAGTCGGTGGGGTCTGTTGAGTCTGTAGGGTCTCTGGGGTCTGTGGAGCTCTGTGGGGTCTGTGGATTGTGTGGGGTCTGCGGGGTCTGTGGAGCTATGTGGGCTCTGTGGGCTCTGTGGGCTCTGTGGGCTCTGTGGATTCTGTGGGGTCTGTGCGGCCTTTGGAGCTCTTTGGGGTCTGTGGTGTCTGTGGAGTCTGTGGGGTCTGTAGGGTCTGTGGAGCTCTGTGGGGTTTGTGGAGTGTGTGGGGTCTGTGGGGTGTGTTGAGCTCTGTGGGGTTTGTGGTGCTCTGTGGGGTCTGTGGAGCTCTGTGGGGTTTGTGGAGTCTGTTGAGTCTGGGGAGTTTGTGGGCTCTGAGGACTCTGTGGAGCTCTGTGGGGTTTGAGGAGTCGGGGGGGTCTGTGGAGTCTGTGGGGTCTCTGGGGTTTGTGGAGTCTGTAGGGTGTGTGGGGTCTGTGGGGTCTGTTGAGCTCTGTGGGGTCTGTGGAGTCTGTGGGTTCTGAGGACTCTGTGGAGCTCTGTGGGGTTTGTGGAGTGTGTGGAGTCTGTGGGCTCTGAGGACTCTGTGGAGCTCTGTGGGGTTTGTGGAGTCTGTTTAGTCTGTGGAGTCTGTGGGGTCTGTGGGGTCTGAGGAGCACTGAGGGGTCTTTGGAGTCTGTGGGGTCGGTGGGGTCTCTGGAGCTCTTTGGGTTCTGTGGGGTCTGTGGAGCTCTGTGGGCTCATTGGACTCTGTGGGCTCTGTGGGCTCTGTGGATTCTGTGGGGTCTTTGCGGCCTTTGGAGCTCTGTGGGGTCTGTGGTGTCTGTGGAGTCTATGGGGTCTGTAGGGTCTGTGGAGTCTCTGGGGTCTGTGGGGTCTGTGGAGTCAGTGGGGTCGGTGGGGTCTGTGGAGTCTGTGGAGTCTGTGAGGTCTGTTGGGTCTGTGGAGTCTGTGATGACTGTGGAGTCTCTGGGGTCTGTAGGGTCTGTGGAGCTCTGTGGGGTTTGTGGAGTCTGTGGGGTCTGTGGGGTCTGTTGAGCTCTGTGGGGTCTGTGGGGTGTGTGGTGCTCTGTGGGGTCTGTGGAGCTCTGTGGGGTTTGAGGAGTCTGTGGGGTCTGTGGAGTCTGTGGGGTCTCTGGGGTCTGTGGAGTCTATGGTGTCCTCACAGACTCCACAGACACCACAGACCCCACAGACTCCACAGAGCTCCAAAGGCTGCACAGACCCCACAGAATCCACAGAGCTCCACAGACCCCACAGAACCCAAAGAGCTCCAGAGACCCCACCGACCCCACAGACTCCACAGACCCCAGAGACTCCACAGACTCCACAGACCCCACAGACCCCACAGACCCCACAGACTCCACAGACTCCACAAACCCCACAGAGCTCCACAGAGTCCTCAGAGGGGTGTGGGGTCTGTGAAGCTCTGTGGGGTCTGTGGAGTTTGTGGGGTCTCTGGAGCTCTGTGGGGTCTGTTGAGTCTGTAGGGTCTCTGGGGTCTGTGGAGCTCTGTGGGGTCTGTGGAGTGTGTGGGGTCTGTGGAGTCTATGGAGTCTGTGGGGTCTGTGGGGTCTCTGGAGCTCTGTGGGATATGTGGAGCTCTGTGGGGAATGTGGAGTCTCTGGGCTCTCTGGGGTCTGTGGAGCTCTGTGGGGTCTGTGGAGTCTGTGGGGTCTGTGAAGTCTTTGGGGTCTGTGGGGTCTGAGGGCTATGTGGAGCTCTGTGGGGTCTGTGGGGTCTGTGGAGTCTCTGGGGTCTGAGGGCTATGTGGAGCTCTGTGGGGTCTGTGGAGTCTGTGGGGTCTCTGGACACCGTGGAGTCTGTGGAGTCTGTGGGGTTTGAGGGGTCTGTGGGGTTTGTGGAGTCTGTGGGGTTTGTGGAGTCTGTGGATTCTGTGGGGTCTGTGGAGCTCTGTGGGGTCTGTGGAGTCGGTGGGGTCTGTGGGGTCTGTGGAGCTCTGCAGGGTCTGTGGAGTGTGTGGGGTCTGTGGAACTCTGTTGGGTCTGTGGAGTCTGTGGGGACTCTGGGGTGTCTGGAGCTCTGTGGGGTTTGTGGAGTCTGTGGCGCTCTGTGGGGTCCTTTGAGCTCTCTGGGGGCTGTGGAGTCTGTGGAGTCTGTGGGGTCTGTTGGGTCTCTGGGGTCTGTTGAGCTCTGTGGGTTCAGTGGGGTATTTGGTGCTCTGTGGGGTCTGTAGGGTCTCTGGGGCTCTGTGGGGTTTGTGGAGTCTGTGGAGTCCGTGGGGTCTGTGAAGCACTGTGGGGTCTGTGGAGTTTGTAGGGTATGTGGAGTCCGTGGGGTCTGAGGGCTCTGTGGAGCTCTGTCGGCTCTGTGGGCTCTGTGGGCTCTGTGGATTCTGTGGGGTCTGTGCGGTCTGTGGAGCTCTGTGGGGTCTGTGGGGTCTGTGGAGTCTATGCAGTCTGTGGGGTCTGTGGATTCTGTGGATTCTGTGGGGTCTGTGGAGTCTCTGGAGCTCTTTGGGGTCTGTGGAGTCTATGCAGTCTGTGTAGTCTGGGGCGCTCTGTGGGGTCCTTTGAGCTCTGTGGGGGCTGTGGAGTCTGTGGGGTCTGTTGAGCTCTGTGGGGTCAGTGGGGTTTTTGATGCTCTGTGGGGTTTGTGGCGTCTGTGGGGTCTGTGGAGTCTGTGGAGTCTGTGGGTGCTCTGGGGTCCGTGGAGTCTGTGGGGTCTGTGGAGCTCTGTGGGGTCTGTGGAGTCTATAGGGTGTGTGGGGTCTGTGGAGTCTGTGGGGTCTGAGGGCTCTGTGGAGCTCTGTGGGGGCTGTGGAGTCTGTGGGGTCTGTTGGGTCTGTGGGGTCTGTTGAGCTCTGTGGGGTCAGTGGGGTTTTTGGTGCTCTCTGGGGTTTGTGGAGTCCGTGGGGTCTGTGGAGTCTGTGGGGTCTGTGGAGTCTGTGGGTGCTCTGGGGTCCGTGGAATCTGTAGGGTCTATGGGGTCTGTAGAGCTCTGTGGTGTCTCTGGGGTCCTAGGGGTCTGTGGGGTCCATGGAGCTCGGTGGGGTCTGTGGGGTCTGTGGAACTCTGTGGGGTCTGTGGGGTCTGTTGAGTCTGTGGAGTTTTTGGGGTTTGTGAAGCTCTGTGGGGTCTGTGGAGTCTGTGGGGTCTGTGGGGTCTGTGGGGTCTGTGGGGTCTGTGGGGTCTCTGGAGTCTGTGGGGTCTGAGGGCTCTGTGGAGGTCTGTGGAGTCTGTGGAGTCTGTGGGGTCAGTGGGGTTTTTGATGCTCTGTGGGGTTTGTGGAGTCTCTGGGGTCTGTGGAGTCTCTGGAGTCTCTGGGGTCTGTGGAACTCTGTGGGGTCTGTGGGGTCCGTGGAGCTCTGTGGGGTCTGTGGAGTTTGTGGGGTCTGTGGAACTCTGTGGGGTCTGTGGGGTCCGTGGGGTCTGTTGGGTCTGTGGGGTCTGTTGAGCTCTGTGGGGTCAGTGGGGGTTTTGGTGCTCTCTGGGGTTTGTGGAGTCCGTGGGGTCTGTGGAGTCTGTAGGGTCTATGGGGTCTGTAGAGCTCTGTGGTGTCTGTGGGGTCTGTGGAACTCTGTGGGGTCCATGGAGCTCTGTGGGGTCTGTCGAGTCTGTGGAGCTCTGTGGGGTTTGTGGAGTATGTTGAGTCTGTGGAGTCTGTGGAGTCTGTGGGGTCTGTGAAGCTCTGTGGGGTCTGTGGAGTTTGTGGGGTCTGTGGAGCTCTGTGGGGTCTGTGTAGTCGGTGGGGTCTGTTGAGTCTGTAGGGTCTCTGGGGTCTGTGGAGCTCTGTGGGGTCTGGATTGTGTGGGGTCTGCGGGGTCTGTGGAGTCTGTGGGCTCTGTGGGCTCTATGAGGTTTGTGGGGTCTCTGGAGCTCTGTGGGATATGTGGAGCTCTGTGGGGAATGTGGAGTCTGTGGGCTCTCTGGGGTCTGTGGAGCTCTGTGGGGTCTGTGGAGTCTGTGGGTTTTGTGGAGTCTGTGGGGTCTGTGGGTGCTCTGGGGTCCGTGGAGTCTGTGGGGTCTGTGGAGTCCGTGGGGTCTGAGGGCTATGTGGAGCTCTGTGGGGTCTGTGGAGTCTGTGTGGTCTCTGGAACTCTGTGGGGTCTCTGGAGTGTGTGGGGACTGTGGGGTCTGTGGAGTCGGTGGGGTCTGTGGAGCTCTGCGGGGTCTGTGGAGTGTGTGGGGTCTGTGGAACTCGGTTGGGTCTGTGGAGTCTGTGGGGACTCTGGGGTCTCTGGAGCTCTGTGGGGTCTGTGGAGTCTGTGGCGCTCTGTGGGGTCCTTTGAGCTCTCTGGGGGCTGTGGAGTCTGTGGGGTCTGTGGGGTCTGTTGGGTCTCTGGGGTCTGTTGAGCTCTGTGGGTTCAGTGGGGTTTTTGGTGCTCTGTGGGGTCTGTAGGGTCTGTGGGGCTCTGTGTGGTTTGTGGAGTCTGTGGAGTCTGTGGGCTCTGTGGAGCTTGTTTGGGTTTGTGGAGTTTGTTGAGTCTTTGGAGTCTGTGGGGTCTGTGGAGCTCTGTGGGGTATGTGGAGTCTGTGGAGTCTGTGGGGTCTGAGGGTTATATGGAGCTCTGTGGAGTCTGTGGGGTCTCTGGAACTCTGTGGGGTCTCTGGAGTGTGTGGGGACTGTGGGGTCTGTGGAGCTCTGTGGGGTCTTTGGACACCGTGGAGTCTGTGGAGTCTGTGGGGAGTGAGGGGTCTCTGGAGCTTTGTGGGGTCTGTGGAGTCTGTGGAGTCTGTGGGGTCTGTGGAGCTCTGTGGGGTTTGTGGAGTATGTTGAGTCTGTGGAGTCTGTGGGGTCTGTGAAGCTCTGTGGGCTCTGTGGACTCTGTGGGCTCTGTGGGGTCCGTGGGGTCAGTGGGGTTCATGGAGCTCTGTGGGGTCTATGGAGTTTGTGGGGTCTATGGAGTTTGTGGGGTCTGTGGAGCTCTGTGGGCTCTGTGGACTCTGTGGGCTCTGTGGGCTCTGTGGATTCTGTGGGGTCTGTGGAGTCTGTGGAGTGTGTGGGGTCTGTGGAGTGTGTGGAGCTCTGTGGGGTGTGTGGAGTCTGTGGGGTCTGTGGAGTCTGTGGAGTCTGTGGGGTCTGAGGGCTCTGTGGAGCTTGTTTGGGTTTGTGGAGTTTGTTGAGTCTTTGGAGTCCGTGGGGTCTGTGGAGCTCGTTGGGGTTTGTGGAGTCTGTTGAGTCTGTGGAGTCTAAGAGGTTTGTGAAGCTCTGTGGGGTATGTGGAGTCTCTGGAGTCTGTGGGTTCTGAGGGCTATGTGGAGCTCTGTGGGGTCTGTGGAGTGTGTGGGGTATGTGGAACTCGGTTGGGTCTATGGAGTCTGTGGGGACTCTGGGGTCTCTGGAGCTCTGTGGGATCTGTGGAGTCTGTGGCGCTCTGTGGGGTCCGTGGATTTCTCTGGGGGCTGTGGAGTCTGTGGAGTCTGTGGAGTCTGTGGGGTCTGTGGAGCTTTGTGGTGTCTGTGGGGTCCGTGGGGTCTGTGGGGTCCATGGAGCTCTGTGGGGTCTGTGGAGTCTCTGGAGTCTGTGGGGTCTGTGGAGCTCTGTGGGGTTTGTGGAGTATGTTGAGTCTGTGTGGTCTGTGGAGTCTTTGGAGTCTGTGGGTGCTCTGGGGTCCGTGGAGTCTCTGGGGTCTGTGGGGTCTGTGAAGTCTGTGGGGTCTGTGGAGTCTGTGGGGTCTGAGGGCTCTGTGGATTCTGTGGGGTCTGTGGAGTCTCTGGAGCTCTGTGGGGTCTGTGGGGTCTGTGGAGTCTATGCAGTCTGTGGGGACTGTGGAGTCTGTGGATTCTGTGGGGTCTGTGGAGTCTCTGGAGCTCTCTGGGGTCTGTGGGGTCTGTGGGGTTTTTGATGCTCTGTGGGGTTTGTGGAGTCTGTGGGGTCTGTGGAGTCTGTGGAGTCTGTGGGTGCTCTGGGGTCCGTGGAGTCTGTGGTGTCTGTGGAGTCTGTGGAGCTCTCTGGGGTCTGTGGGGTCTGTGGAGTCTGTGGGGTCTGTGGAGTCTATGCAGTCTGTGGGGTCTGTGGATTCTGTGGATTCTGTGGGGTCTGTGGAGTCTCTGGAGCTCTTTGGGGTCTGTGGAGTCTATGCAGTCTGTGTAGTCTGGGGCGCTCTGTGGGGTCCTTTGAGCTCTGTGGGGGCTGTGGAGTCTGTGGGGTCTGTTGAGCTCTGTGGGGTCAGTGGGGTTTTTGATGCTCTGTGGGGTCTGTGGAGTGTGTGGAGTCTGTGGGTGCTCTGGGGTCCGTGGAGTCTGTGGGGTCTGTGGAGTCTGTGGAGCTCTCTGGGGTCTGTGGGTTCTGTGGAGCTCTGTGGTGTCTGTGGGGTCCTTGGGGTCTGTGGGGTCCATGGAGCTCTGTGGGGTCTGTGGAGTCTGTGGAGTCTGTGGGGTCTCTGGAACTCTGTGGGGTCTGTGGGGTCCGTGGAGCTCTGTGGGGGCTGTGGAGTCTGTTGGGTCTGTGGGGTCTGTTGAGCTCTGTGGGGTTTTTGGTGCTCTCTGGGGTTTGTGGAGTCCGTGGGGTCTGTGGAGTCCGTGGAGTCTGTGGAGTCTGTGGTGCTCTGGGGTCCGTGGAATCTGTGGAGTCTGTAGCGTCTATGGGGTCTGTAGAGCTCTGTGGTGTCTGTGGGGTCCTAGGGGTCTGTGGGGTCCATGGAGCTTGGTGGGGTCTGTGGGGTCTGTTGAGTCTGTGGAGTTTGTGGGGTCTGTGAAGCTCTGTGGGGTCTGTGGAGTCTGTGGGGTCTGTGGGGTCTCTGGAGTCTGTGGGGTCTGAGGGCTCTGTGGAGGTCTGTGGAGTCTGTGGAGTCTGTGGGGTCAGTGGGGTTTTTGATGCTCTGTGGGGTTTGTGGAGTCTGTGGTGTCTGTGGGTGCTCTGGGGTCCGTGGAATATGTGGATTCTGTAGGGTCTATGGGGTCTGTAGAGCTCTGTGGTGTCTGTGGGGTCCTAGGGGTCTGTGGGGTCCATGGAGCTCGGTGAGGTCTGTGGGGTCTGTGGAACTCTGTGGGGTCTGTGGGGTCTGTTGAGTCTGTGGAGTTTTTGGGGTCTGTGAAGCTCTGTGGGGTCTGTGGAGTCTGTGGGGTCTGTGGAGTCTGTGGAGTTTGTGGGGTCCTTTGGGTCTGTGGGGTCCATGGAGCTCTGTGGGGTCTGTGGAGTTTGTGGAGTTTGTGGGGTCTGTGGAACTCTGTGGGGTCTGTGGGGTCCGTGGAGCTCTGTGGGGGCTGTGGAGTCTGTGGGGTCTGTTGGGTCTGTGGGGTCTGTTGAGCTCTGTGGGGTCAGTGGGGGTTTTGATGCTCTGTGGGGTTTGTGGAGTCCGTGGGGTCTTAGGGGTCCATGGAGCTCTGTGGGGTCTGTGGGGTCTGTGGAACTCTGTGGAACTCTGTGGGGTCTGTGGGGTCCATGGAGACCTGTGGGGTTTGTCGAGTCTGTGGAGCTCTGTGGGGTTTGTGGAGTATGTTGAGTCTGTGGAGTCTGTGGGGTCTGTGGAGTCTGTGGGGTCTGTGGAGTCTGTGGGGTCTGAGGGCTATGTGGAGCTCTCTGGGGTCTGTGGAGTCTGTGGGGTCTCTGGAACTCTGTGGGGTCTCTGGAGTGTGAGGGGTCTGTGAAGCTTTGTGGGGTCTTTGGAGCCTGTGGTGTGTGTGGAGTCTGTGGGGTCTGTGGAGCTTTGTGGGGTCTGTGGAGTCTGTTGAGTCTGTGGGGTCTGTGGAACTCTGTGGGGTCTGTGGGGTCCGTGGGGTCTGTGGGGTCCATGGAGCTCTGAGGGGTCTGTGGAGTTTTTGGGGTCTGTGGAGCTCTGTGGGCTCTGTGGATTCTGTGGGGTCTGTGCGGTCTGTGGAGTCTGTGGAGTGTGTGGGGTCTGTGGAATGTCTGGAGCTCTGTGGGGTGTGTGGAGTCTGTGGGGTCTGAGGGCTCTGTGGAGCTCGTTGGGGTTTGTGGAGTCTGTTGAGTCTGTGGAGTCTAAGAGGTTTGTAAAGCTCTGTGGGGTATGTGGAGTCTGTGGAGTCTGTGGGGTCTGAGGGCTATGTGGAGCTCTTTGGGGTCTGTGGAGTGTTTGGGGTATGTGGAACTCGGTTGGGTCTATGGAGTCTGTGGGGACTCTGGGGTCTCTGGAGCTCTGTGGGGTCTGTGGAGTCTGTGGCGCTCTGTGGGGTCCGTGGAGCTGTCTGGGGGCTGTGGAGTCTGTGGGGTTTTTGGTGCTCTGTGGGGTTTGTGGAGTCTGTGGGGTCTGTGGAGTCTGTGGAGTCTGTGGGGTCTGTGGAGCTTTGTGGTGTCTGTGGGGTCCGTGGGGTCTGTGGGGTCCATGGAGCTCTGTGGGGTCTGTGGAGTCTGTGGAGTCTGTGGCGTCTGTGGAACTCTGTGGGGTCTGTGGGGTCTGTGGGGTCCATGGAGCTCTGTGGGGTTCGTGGAGTCTGTGGGGTCTGTGGAGTGTGTTGGGTCTGTGGGGTCTGTGGAGTCTGTGGGGTCTGAGGGCTCTGTGGAGGTCTCTGGGGTCTGTGGAGTCTGTGGATTCTGTGGGGTCTGTGGAGTCTCTGGAGCTCTGTGGGGTCTGTGGGGTCTGTGGAGTCTATGCAGTCTGTGTTGTCTGGGGCGCTCTGTGGGGTCCTTTGAGCTCTGTGGGGGCTGTGGAGTCTGTGGGGTCTGTTGAGCTCTGTGGGGTCAGTGGGGTTTTTGATGCTCTGTGGGGTTTGTGGAGTCTGTGGGGTCTGTGGAGTCTGTGGAGTCTGTGGGTGCTCTGGGGTCCGTGGAGTCTGTGGGGTCTGTGGAGTCTGTGGAGTCTGTGGGTGCTCTGGGGTCCGTGGAGTCTGTGGGGTCTGTGGGGTCTGTGGAGTCTATAGGGTGTGTGGGGTATGTGGAGTCTGTGGGGTCTGAGGGCTCTGTGGAGCTCTGTGGTGTCTGTGGGGTCCTTGGGGTCTTTGGGGTCCATGGAGCTCTGTGGGGTCTGTGGAGTCTGTGGAGTCCGTGGGGTTTGTGGAACTCTGTCGGGTCTGTGGGGTCCGTGGGGTTTTTGGTGCTCTCTGGGGTTTGTGGAGTCCGTGGGGTCTATGGAGTCTGTGGAGTCTGTGGGTGCTCTGGGGTCCGTGGAATCTGTGGAGTCTGTAGGGTCTATGGGGTCTGTAGAGCTCTGTGGTGTCTGTGGGGTCCTAGGGGTCTGTGGGGTCCATGGAGCTCGGTGGGGTCTGTGGGGTCTGTGGAACTCTGTGGGGTCTGTTGAGTCTGTGGAGTTTGTGGGGTCTGTGAAGCTCTGTGGGGTCTGTGGAGTCTGTGGGGTCTGTGGAGTCTGTGGGGTCTGTGGGGTCTGTGGGGTCTCTGGAGTCTGTGGGGTCTTAGGGCTCTGTGGAGGTCTGTGGAGTCTGTGGGGTCAGTGGGGTTTTTGATGCTCTGTGGGGTTTGTGGAGTCTGTGGGGTCTGTGGAGTCTCTGGAGTCTGTGGTGTCTGTGGGGTCCTTTGGGTCTGTGGGGTCCATGGAGCTCTGTGGGGTCTCTGGAGTCTGTGGACTTTGTGGGGTCTGTGGAACTCTGTGGGGTCTGTGGGGTCCGTGGAGCTCTGTGGGGGCTGTGGAGTCTGTGGGGTCTGTTGGGTCTGTTGGGTCTGTTGAGCTCTGTGGGGTCAGTGGGGGTTTTGGTGCTCTCTGGGGTTTGTGGAGTCCGTGGGGTATGTGAAGTCTGTAGGGTCTATGGGGTCTGTAGAGCTCTGTGGTGTCTGTGGGGTCCTAGGGGTCTTAGGGGTCCATGGAGCTCTGTGGGGTGTGTGGAGCTCTGTGGGGTCTGTGGAGTTTGTGGGGTCTCTGGAGCTCTGTGGGGTCTGTTGAGTCTGTAGGGTCTCTGGGGTCTGTGGAGCTCTGTGGGGTCTGTGGAGTGTGTGGGGTCTGTGGAGTCTATGGAGTCTGTGGGGTCTGTGGGGTCTCTGGAGCTCTGTGGGATATGTGGAGCTCTGTGGGGAATGTGGAGTCTGTGGGCTCTCTGGGGTCTGTGGAGCTCTCTGGGGTCTGTGGAGTCCGTGGGGTCTGTGAAGTCTGTGGGGTCTGAGGGCTATGTGGAGCTCTGTGGGGTCTGTGGAGTCTGTGGGGTCTGTGGAGTCTGTGGGGTCTGAGGGCTATGTGGAGCTCTGTGGGGTCTGTGGAGTCTGTGGGGTCTCTGGACACCGTGGAGTCTGTGGAGTCTGTGGGGTTTGAGGGGTCTGTGGGGTTTGTGGAGTCTGTGGGGTTTGTGGAGTCTGTGGATTCTGTGGGGTCTGTGGAGCTCTGTGGGGTCTGTGGAGTCGGTGGGGTCTGTGGGGTCTGTGGAGCTCTGCAGGGTCTGTGGAGTGTGTGGGGTCTGTGGAACTCGGTTGGGTCTGTGGAGTCTGTGGGGACTCTTGGGTCTCTGGAGCTCTGTTGGGTCTGTGGAGTCTGTGGCGCTCTGTGGGGTCCTTTGAGCTCTCTGGGGGCTGTGGAGTCTGTGGAGTCTGTGGGGTCTGTTGGGTCTCTGGGGTCTGTTGAGCTCTGTGGGTTCAGTGGGGTATTTGGTGCTCTCTGGGGTCTGTAGGGTCTGTGGGGCTCTGTGGGGTTAGTGGAGTCTGTGGAGTCCGTGGGGTCTGTGAAGCACTGTGGGGTCTGGAGTTTGTAGGGTATGTGGAGTCTGTGGGGTCTGAGGGCTCTGTGGATTCTGTGGGGTCTGTGCGGTCTCTGGAGCTCTGTGGGGTCTGTGGGGTCTGTGGAGTCTATGCAGTCTGTGGGGTCTGTGGATTCTGTGGATTCTGTGGGGTCTGTGGAGTCTCTGGAGCTCTTTGGGGTCTGTGGAGTCTATGCAGTCTGTGTAGTCTGGGGCGCTCTGTGGGGTCCTTTGAGCTCTCTGGGGGCTGTGGAGTCTGTGGGGTCTGTTGAGCTCTGTGGGGTCAGTGGGGTTTTTGATGCTCTGTGGGGTTTGTGGAGTCTGTGGGGTCTGTGGAGTCTGTGGAGTCTGTGGGTGCTCTGGGGTCCGTGGAGTCTGTGGGGTCTGTGGAGCTCTGTGGGGTCTGTGGAGTCTATAGGGTGTGTGGGGTCTGTGGAGTCTGTGGGGTCTGAGGGCTCTGTGGAGCTCTGTGGGGGCTGTGGAGTCTGTGGGGTCTGTTGGGTCTGTGGGGTCTGTTGAGCTCTGTGGGGTCAGTGGGGTTTTTGGTGCTCTCTGGGGTTTGTGGAGTCCGTGGGGTCTGTGGAGTCTGTGGAGTCTGTGGGGTCTGTGGAGTCTGTGGGTGCTCTGGGGTCCGTGGAATCTGTGGAGTCTGTAGGGTCTATGGGGTCTGTAGAGCTCTGTGGTGTCTCTGGGGTCCTAGGGGTCTGTGGGGTCCATGGAGCTCGGTGGGGTCTGTGGGGTCTGTTGAGTCTGTGGAGTTTTTGGGGTTTGTGAAGCTCTGTGGGGTCTGTGGAGTCTGTGGGGTCTGTGGGGTCTGTGGGGTCTGTGGGGTCTCTGGAGTCTGTGGGGTCTGAGGGCTCTGTGGAGGTCTGTGGAGTCTGTGGAGTCTGTGGGGTCAGTGGGGTTTTTGATGCTCTGTGGGGTTTGTGGAGTCTCTGGGGTCTGTGGAGTCTCTGGAGTCTGTGGGGTCTGTGGAGTTTGTGGGGTCTCTGGAACTCTGTGGGGTCTGTGGGGTCCGTGGGGTCTGTTGGGTCTGTGGGGTCTGTTGAGCTCTGTGGGGTCAGTGGGGGTTTTGGTGCTCTGTGGGGTTTGTGGAGTCCGTGGGGTCTGTGGAGTCTGTAGGGTCTATGGGGTCTGTAGAGCTCTGTGGTGTCTGTGGGGTCTGTGGAACTCTGTGGGGTCCGTGGGGTCCATGGAGCTCTGTGGGGTCTGTCGAGTCTGTGGAGCTCTGTGGGGTTTGTGGAGTCTGTGGTGTCTGTGGGTGCTCTGGGGTCCGTGGAATATGTGGATTCTGTAGGGTCTATGGGGTCTGTAGAGCTCTGTGGTGTCTGTGGGGTCCTAGGGGTCTGTGGGGTCCATGGAGCTCGGTGAGGTCTGTGGGGTCTGTGGAACTCTGTGGGGTCTGTGGGGTCTGTTGAGTCTGTGGAGTTTGTGGGGTCTGTGAAGCTCTGTGGGGTCTGTGGAGTCTGTGGGGTCTGTGGGGTCTGTGGGGTCTGTGGAGTCTGTGGAGTTTGTGGGGTCCTTTGGGTCTGTGGGGTCCATGGAGCTCTGTGGGGTCTGTGGAGTTTGTGGAGTTTGTGGGGTCTGTGGAACTCTGTGGGGTCTGTGGGGTCCGTGGAGCTCTGTGGGGGCTGTGGAGTCTGTGGGGTCTGTTGGGTCTGTGGGGTCTGTTGAGCTCTGTGGGGTCAGTGGGGGTTTTGGTGCTCTGTGGGGTTTGTGGAGTCCGTGGGGTCTTAGGGGTCCATGGAGCTCTGTGGGGTCTGTGGGGTCTGTGGAACTCTGTGGGGTCTGTGGGGTCCATGGAGCTCTTTGGGGTCTGTGGAGTCTATGCAGTCTGTGTAGTCTGGGGCGCTCTGTGGGGTCCTTTGAGCTCTCTGGGGGCTGTGGAGTCTGTGGGGTCTGTTGAGCTCTGTGGGGTCAGTGGGGTTTTTGATGCTCTGTGGGGTTTGTGGAGTCTGTGGGGTCTGTGGAGTCTGTGGAGTCTGTGGGTGCTCTGGGGTCCGTGGAGTCTGTGGGGTCTGTGGAGCTCTGTGGGGTCTGTGGAGTCTATAGGGTGTGTGGGGTCTGTGGAGTCTGTGGGGTCTGAGGGCTCTGTGGAGCTCTGTGGGGGCTGTGGAGTCTGTGGGGTCTGTTGGGTCTGTGGGGTCTGTTGAGCTCTGTGGGGTCAGTGGGGTTTTTGGTGCTCTCTGGGGTTTGTGGAGTCCGTGGGGTCTGTGGAGTCTGTGGAGTCTGTGGGGTCTGTGGAGTCTGTGGGTGCTCTGGGGTCCGTGGAATCTGTGGAGTCTGTAGGGTCTATGGGGTCTGTAGAGCTCTGTGGTGTCTCTGGGGTCCTAGGGGTCTGTGGGGTCCATGGAGCTCGGTGGGGTCTGTGGGGTCTGTTGAGTCTGTGGAGTTTTTGGGGTTTGTGAAGCTCTGTGGGGTCTGTGGAGTCTGTGGGGTCTGTGGGGTCTGTGGGGTCTGTGGGGTCTCTGGAGTCTGTGGGGTCTGAGGGCTCTGTGGAGGTCTGTGGAGTCTGTGGAGTCTGTGGGGTCAGTGGGGTTTTTGATGCTCTGTGGGGTTTGTGGAGTCTCTGGGGTCTGTGGAGTCTCTGGAGTCTGTGGGGTCTGTGGAGTTTGTGGGGTCTCTGGAACTCTGTGGGGTCTGTGGGGTCCGTGGGGTCTGTTGGGTCTGTGGGGTCTGTTGAGCTCTGTGGGGTCAGTGGGGGTTTTGGTGCTCTGTGGGGTTTGTGGAGTCCGTGGGGTCTGTGGAGTCTGTAGGGTCTATGGGGTCTGTAGAGCTCTGTGGTGTCTGTGGGGTCTGTGGAACTCTGTGGGGTCCGTGGGGTCCATGGAGCTCTGTGGGGTCTGTCGAGTCTGTGGAGCTCTGTGGGGTTTGTGGAGTCTGTGGTGTCTGTGGGTGCTCTGGGGTCCGTGGAATATGTGGATTCTGTAGGGTCTATGGGGTCTGTAGAGCTCTGTGGTGTCTGTGGGGTCCTAGGGGTCTGTGGGGTCCATGGAGCTCGGTGAGGTCTGTGGGGTCTGTGGAACTCTGTGGGGTCTGTGGGGTCTGTTGAGTCTGTGGAGTTTGTGGGGTCTGTGAAGCTCTGTGGGGTCTGTGGAGTCTGTGGGGTCTGTGGGGTCTGTGGGGTCTGTGGAGTCTGTGGAGTTTGTGGGGTCCTTTGGGTCTGTGGGGTCCATGGAGCTCTGTGGGGTCTGTGGAGTTTGTGGAGTTTGTGGGGTCTGTGGAACTCTGTGGGGTCTGTGGGGTCCGTGGAGCTCTGTGGGGGCTGTGGAGTCTGTGGGGTCTGTTGGGTCTGTGGGGTCTGTTGAGCTCTGTGGGGTCAGTGGGGGTTTTGGTGCTCTGTGGGGTTTGTGGAGTCCGTGGGGTCTTAGGGGTCCATGGAGCTCTGTGGGGTCTGTGGGGTCTGTGGAACTCTGTGGGGTCTGTGGGGTCCATGGAGACCTGTGGGGTTTGTCGAGTCTGTGGAGCTCTGTGGGGTTTGTGGAGTATGTTGAGTCTGTGGAGTCTGTGGGGTCTGTGGAGTCTGTGGGGTCTGTGGAGTCTGTGGGGTCTGAGGGCTATGTGGAGCTCTCTGGGGTCTGTGGAGTCTGTGGGGTCTCTGGAACTCTGTGGGGTCTCTGGAGTGTGAGGGGTCTGTGAAGCTTTGTGGGGTCTTTGGAGCCTGTGGTGTCTGTGGAGTCTGTGGGGTCTGTGGAGCTTTGTGGGGTCTGTGGAGTCTGTTGAGTCTGTGGGGTCTGTGGAACTCTGTGGGGTCTGTGGGGTCCGTGGGGTCTGTGGGGTCCATGGAGCTCTGAGGGGTCTGTGGAGTTTTTGGGGTCTGTGGAGCTCTGTGGGCTCTGTGGATTCTGTGGGGTCTGTGCGGTCTGTGGAGTCTGTGGAGTGTGTGGGGTCTGTGGAATGTCTGGAGCTCTGTGGGGTGTGTGGAGTCTGTGGGGTCTGAGGGCTCTGTGGAGCTTGTTTGGGTTTGTGGAGTTTGTTGAGTCTTTGGAGTCCGTGGGGTCTGTGGAGCTCGTTGGGGTTTTTGGAGTCTGTTGAGTCTGTGGAGTCTAAGAGGTTTGTAAAGCTCTGTGGGGTATGTGGAGTCTGTGGAGTCTGTGGGGTCTGAGGGCTATGTGGAGCTCTTTGGGGTCTGTGGAGTGTTTGGGGTATGTGGAACTCGGTTGGGTCTATGGAGTCTGTGGGGACTCTGGGGTCTCTGGAGCTCTGTGGGGTCTGTGGAGTCTGTGGCGCTCTGTGGGGTCCGTGGAGCTGTCTGGGGGCTGTGGAGTCTGTGGGGTCTGTTGGGTCTGTGGGGTCAGTGGGGTTTTTGGTGCTCTGTGGGGTTTGTGGAGTCTGTGGGGTCTGTGGAGTCTGTGGAGTCTGTGGGGTCTGTGGAGCTTTGTGGTGTCTGTGGGGTCCGTGGGGTCTGTGGGGTCCATGGAGCTCTGTGGGGTCTGTGGAGTCTCTGGAGTCTGTGGCGTCTGTGGAACTCTGTGGGGTCTGTGGGGTCTGTGGGGTCCATGGAGCTCTGTGGGGTTCGTGGAGTCTGTGGGGTCTTTGGCGTCTGTGGGGTCTGTGGAGTGTGTTGGGTCTGTGGGGTCTGTGGAGTCTGTGGGGTCTGAGGGCTCTGTGGAGGTCTCTGGGGTCTGTGGAGTCTGTGGATTCTGTGGGGTCTGTGGAGTCTCTGGAGCTCTGTGGGGTCTCTGGGGTCTGTGGAGTCTATGCAGTCTGTGTTGTCTGGGGCGCTCTCTGGGGTCCTTTGAGCTCTGTGGGGGCTGTGGAGTCTGTGGGGTCTGTTGAGCTCTGTGGGGTCAGTGGGGTTTTTGATGCTCTGTGGGGTTTGTGGAGTCTGTGGGGTCTGTGGAGTCTGTGGAGTCTGTGGGTGCTCTGGGGTCCGTGGAGTCTGTGGGGTCTGTGGAGTCTGTGGAGTCTGTGGGTGCTCTGGGGTCCGTGGAGTCTGTGGGGTCTGTGGGGTCTGTGGAGTCTATAGGGTGTGTGGGGTATGTGGAGTCTGTGGGGTCTGAGGGCTCTGTGGAGCTCTGTGGTGTCTGTGGGGTCCTTGGGGTCTTTGGGGTCCATGGAGCTCTGTGGGGTCTGTGGAGTCTGTGGAGTCCGTGGGGTCTGTGGAACTCTGTCGGGTCTGTGGGGTCCGTGGGGTTTTTGGTGCTCTCTGGGGTTTGTGGAGTCCGTGGGGTCTATGGAGTCTGTGGAGTCTGTGGGTGCTCTGGGGTCCGTGGAATCTGTGGAGTCTGTAGGGTCTATGGGGTCTGTAGAGCTCTGTGGTGTCTGTGGGGTCCTAGGGGTCTGTGGGGTCCATGGAGCTCGGTGGGGTCTGTGGGGTCTGTGGAACTCTGTGGGGTCTGTTGAGTCTGTGGAGTTTGTGGGGTCTGTGAAGCTCTGTGGGGTCTGTGGAGTCTGTGGGGTCTGTGGAGTCTGTGGGGTCTGTGGGGTCTCTGGAGTCTGTGGGGTCTTAGGGCTCTGTGGAGGTCTGTGGAGTCTGTGGGGTCAGTGGGGTTTTTGATGCTCTGTGGGGTTTGTGGAGTCTGTGGGGTCTGTGGAGTCTCTGGAGTCTGTGGTGTCTGTGGGGTCCTTTGGGTCTGTGGGGTCCATGGAGCTCTGTGGGGTCTGTGGAGTCTGTGGACTTTGTGGGGTCTGTGGGGTCTGTGGGGTCCGTGGAGCTCTGTGGGGGCTGTGGAGTCTGTGGGGTCTGTTGGGTCTGTTGGGTCTGTTGAGCTCTGTGGGGTCAGTGGGGGTTTTGGTGCTCTCTGGGGTTTGTGGAGTCCGTGGGGTATGTGAAGTCTGTAGGGTCTATGGGGTCTGTAGAGCTCTGTGGTGTCTGTGGGGTCCTAGGGGTCTTAGGGGTCCATGGAGCTCTGTGGGGTGTGTGGAGCTCTGTGGGGTCTGTGGAGTTTGTGGGGTCTCTGGAGCTCTGTGGGGTCTGTTGAGTCTGTAGGGTCTCTGGGGTCTGTGGAGCTCTGTGGGGTCTGTGGAGTGTGTGGGGTCTGTGGAGTCTATGGAGTCTGTGGGGTCTGTGGGGTCTCTGGAGCTCTGTGGGATATGTGGAGCTCTGTGGGGAATGTGGAGTCTGTGGGCTCTCTGGGGTCTGTGGAGCTCTCTGGGGTCTGTGGAGTCCGTGGGGTCTGTGAAGTCTGTGGGGTCTGAGGGCTATGTGGAGCTCTGTGGGGTCTGTGGAGTCTGTGGGGTCTGTGGAGTCTGTGGGGTCTGAGGGCTATGTGGAGCTCTGTGGGGTCTGTGGAGTCTGTGGGGTCTCTGGACACCGTGGAGTCTGTGGAGTCTGTGGGGTTTGAGGGGTCTGTGGGGTTTGTGGAGTCTGTGGGGTTTGTGGAGTCTGTGGATTCTGTGGGGTCTGTGGAGCTCTGTGGGCTCTGTGGAGTCGGTGGGGTCTGTGGGGTCTGTGGAGCTCTGCAGGGTCTGTGGAGTGTGTGGGGTCTGTGGAACTCGGTTGGGTCTGTGGAGTCTGTGGGGACTCTTGGGTCTCTGGAGCTCTGTGGGGTCTGTGGAGTCTGTGGCGCTCTGTGGGGTCCTTTGAGCTCTCTGGGGGCTGTGGAGTCTGTGGAGTCTGTGGGGTCTGTTGGGTCTCTGGGGTCTGTTGAGCTCTGTGGGTTCAGTGGGGTATTTGGTGCTCTCTGGGGTCTGTAGGGTCTGTGGGGCTCTGTGGGGTTTGTGGAGTCTGTGGAGTCCGTGGGGTCTGTGAAGCACTGTGGGGTCTGTGGAGTTTGTAGGGTATGTGGAGTCTGTGGGGTCTGAGGGCTCTGTGGATTCTGTGGGGTCTGTGCGGTCTCTGGAGCTCTGTGGGGTCTGTGGGGTCTGTGGAGTCTATGCAGTCTGTGGGGTCTGTGGATTCTGTGGATTCTGTGGGGTCTGTGGAGTCTCTGGAGCTCTTTGGGGTCTGTGGAGTCTATGCAGTCTGTGTAGTCTGGGGCGCTCTGTGGGGTCCTTTGAGCTCTCTGGGGGCTGTGGAGTCTGTGGGGTCTGTTGAGCTCTGTGGGGTCAGTGGGGTTTTTGATGCTCTGTGGGGTTTGTGGAGTCTGTGGGGTCTGTGGAGTCTGTGGAGTCTGTGGGTGCTCTGGGGTCCGTGGAGTCTGTGGGGTCTGTGGAGCTCTGTGGGGTCTGTGGAGTCTATAGGGTGTGTGGGGTCTGTGGAGTCTGTGGGGTCTGAGGGCTCTGTGGAGCTCTGTGGGGGCTGTGGAGTCTGTGGGGTCTGTTGGGTCTGTGGGGTCTGTTGAGCTCTGTGGGGTCAGTGGGGTTTTTGGTGCTCTCTGGGGTTTGTGGAGTCCGTGGGGTCTGTGGAGTCTGTGGAGTCTGTGGGGTCTGTGGAGTCTGTGGGTGCTCTGGGGTCCGTGGAATCTGTGGAGTCTGTAGGGTCTATGGGGTCTGTAGAGCTCTGTGGTGTCTCTGGGGTCCTAGGGGTCTGTGGGGTCCATGGAGCTCGGTGGGGTCTGTGGGGTCTGTTGAGTCTGTGGAGTTTTTGGGGTTTGTGAAGCTCTGTGGGGTCTGTGGAGTCTGTGGGGTCTGTGGGGTCTGTGGGGTCTGTGGGGTCTGTGGGGTCTCTGGAGTCTGTGGGGTCTGAGGGCTCTGTGGAGGTCTGTGGAGTCTGTGGAGTCTGTGGGGTCAGTGGGGTTTTTGATGCTCTGTGGGGTTTGTGGAGTCTCTGGGGTCTGTGGAGTCTCTGGAGTCTGTGGGGTCTGTGGAGTTTGTGGGGTCTCTGGAACTCTGTGGGGTCTGTGGGGTCCGTGGGGTCTGTTGGGTCTGTGGGGTCTGTTGAGCTCTGTGGGGTCAGTGGGGGTTTTGGTGCTCTGTGGGGTTTGTGGAGTCCGTGGGGTCTGTGGAGTCTGTAGGGTCTATGGGGTCTGTAGAGCTCTGTGGTGTCTGTGGGGTCTGTGGAACTCTGTGGGGTCCGTGGGGTCCATGGAGCTCTGTGGGGTCTGTCGAGTCTGTGGAGCTCTGTGGGGTTTGTGGAGTATGTTGAGTCTGTGGAGTCTGTGGAGTCTGTGGGGTCTGTGAAGCTCTGTGGGGTCTGTGGAGTTTGTGGGGTCTGTGGAGCTCTGTGGGGTCTGTGGAGTCGGTGGAGTATGTTGAGTCTGTAGGGTCTCTGGGGTCTGTGGAGCTCTGTGGGGTCTGTGGATTGTGTGGGGTCTGCGGGGTCTGTGGAGTCTGTGGGCTCTGTGAGCTCTATGAGGTTTGTGGGGTCTGTGGAGTCTATGGAGTCTGTGGGGTCTCTGGAGCTCTGTGGGATATGTGGAGCTCTGTGGGGAATGTGGAGTCTGTGGGCTCTCTGGGGTCTGTGGGGTCTGTGGAGTCTGTGGGTTTTGTGGAGTCTGTGGGGTCTGTGGGTGCTCTGGGGTCCGTGGAGTCTGTGGCGTCTGTGGAGCTCTGTGGGGTCTGTGGAGTCTGTGGGGTCTCTGGAACTCTGTGGGGTCTCTGGAGTGTGTGGGCCTGTGGGGTCTGTGGAGCTCTGTGGGGTCTGTGGAGTCGGTGGGGTCTGTGGAGCTCTGCGGGGTCTGTGGAGTGTGTGGGGTCTGTGGAACTTGGTTGGGTCTGTGGAGTCTGTGGGGACTCTGGGGTCTCTGGAGCTCTGTGGGGTCTGTGGAGTCTGTGGCGCTCTGTGGGGTCCTTTGAGCTCTGTGGGGGCTGTGGAGTCTGTGGGGTCTCTGGGGTCTGTTGGGTCTCTGGGGTCTGTTGAGCTCTGTGGGTTCAGTGGGGTTTTTGGTGCTCTGTGGGGTCTGTAGGGTCTTTGGGGCTCTGTGTGGTTTGTGGAGTCTGTGGAGTCCGTGGGGTCTGTGAAGCACTGTGGGGTCTGTGGAGTTTGTAGGGTCTGTGGAGTCTGTGGGGTCTGAGGGCTCTCTGGAGCTCTGTCGGCTCTGTGGGCTCTGTGGGCTCTGTGGATTCTGTGGGGTCTGTGCGGTCTGTGGAGTCTGTGGAGTGTGTGGGCTCTGTGGAGCTTGTTTGGGTTTGTGGAGTTTGTTGAGTCTTTGGAGTCTGTGGGGTCTGTGGAGTCTCCAGGGTCTGTGGGGTCTGTGGAGCTCTGTGGGGTATGTGGAGTCTGTGGAGTCTGTGGGGTCTGAGGGTTATATGGAGCTCTGTGGGGTCTGTGGAGTCTGTGGGGTCTCTGGAACTCTGTGGGGTCTCTGGAGTGTGTGGGGACTGTGGGGTCTGTGGAGCTCTGTGGGGTCTTTGGACACCGTGGAGTCTGTGGAGTCTGTGGGGTGTGAGGGGTCTCTGAAGCTTTGTGGGGTCTGTGGAGTCTGTGGAGTCTGTGGGGTCTGTGGAGCTCTGTGGGGTTTGTGGAGTATGTTGAGTCTGTGGAGTCTGTGGGGTCTGTGAAGCTCTGTGGGCTCTGTGGACTCTGTGGATTCTGTGGGGTCTGTGCGGTCAGTGGGGTTCATGGAGCTCTGTGGGGTCTATGGAGTTTGTGGGGTCTGTGGAGCTCTGTGGGCTCTGTGGACTCTGTGGGCTCTGTGGGCTCTGTGGATTCTGTGGGGTCTGTGCGGTCTGTGGAGTCTGTGGGGTCTGTGGAGTGTGTGGAGCTCTGTGGGGTGTGTGGAGTCTGTGGGGTCTGTAGAGTCTGTGGAGTCTGTGGGGTCTGAATGCTCTGTGGAGCTTGTTTGGGTTTGTGGAGTTTGTTGAGTCTTTGGAGTCCGTGGGGTCTGTGGAGCTCGTTGGGGTTTGTGGAGTCTGTTGAGTCTGTGGAGTCTAAGAGGTTTGTGAAGCTCTGTGGGGTATGTGGAGTCTCTGGAGTCTGTGGGGTCTGAGGGCTATGTGGAGCTCTGTGGGGTCTGTGGAGTGTGTGGGGTATGTGGAACTCGGTTGGGTCTATGGAGTCTGTGGGGACTCTGGGGTCTCTGGAGCTCTGTGGGATCTGTGGAGTCTGTGGCGCTCTGTGGGGTCCGTGGAGCTCTCTGGGGGCTGTGGAGTCTGTGGAGTCTGTGGAGGTTGTGGGGTCTGTGGAGCTTTGTGGTGTCTGTGGGGTCCGTGGGGTCCGTGGGGTCCATGGAGCTCTGTGGGGTCTGTGGAGTCTTTGGAGTCTGTGGGGTCTGTGGAGCTCTGTGGGGTTTGTGGAGTATGTTGAGTCTGTGTGGTCTGTGGAGTCTTTGGAGTCTCTGGGTGCTCTGGGGTCCGTGGAGTCTCTGGGGTCTGTGGGGTCTGTGAAGTCTGTGGGGTCTGTGGAGTCTGTGGGGTCTGAGGGCTCTGTGGATTCTGTGGGGTCTGTGGAGTCTGTGGAGTCTGTGGGGTCAGTGGGGTTTTTGATGCTCTGTGGGGTTTGTGGAGTCTCTGGGGTCTGTGGAGTCTGTGGGGTCTGTGGAACTCTGTGGGGTCTGTGGGGTCCGTGGAGCTCTGTGGGGTCTGTGGAGTTTGTGGGGTCTCTGGAACTCTGTGGGGTCTGTGGGGTCCGTGGGGTCTGTCGGGTCTGTGGGGTCTGTTGAGCTCTGTGGGGTCAGTGGGGGTTTTGGTGCTCTGTGGGGTTTGTGGAGTCCGTGGGGTCTGTGGAGTCTGTAGGGTCTATGGGGTCTGTAGAGCTCTGTGGTGTCTGTGGAACTCTGTGGGGTCCGTGGGGTCCATGGAGCTCTGTGGGGTCTGTCGAGTCTGTGGAGCTCTGTGGGGTTTGTGGAGTATGTTGAGTCTGTGGAGTCTGTGGAGTCTGTGGGGTCTGTGAAGCTCTGTGGGGTCTGTGGAGTTTGTGGGGTCTGTGGAGCTCTGTGGGGTCTGTGGAGTCGGTGGGGTCTGTTGAGTCTGTAGGGTCTCTGGGGTCTGTGGAGCTCTGTGGGGTCTGTGGATTGTGTGGGGTCTGCGGGGTCTGTGGAGTCTGTGGGCTCTGTGAGCTCTATGAGGTTTGTGGGGTCTGTGGAGTCTATGGAGTCTGTGGGGTCTCTGGAGCTCTGTGGGATATGTGGAGCTCTGTGGGGAATGTGGAGTCTGTGGGCTCTCTGGGGTCTGTGGAGCTCTGTGGGGTCTGTGGAGTCTGTGGGTTTTGTGGAGTCTGTGGGGTCTGTGGGTGCTCTGGGGTCCGTGGAGTCTGTGGCGTCTGTGGAGCTCTGTGGGGTCTGTGGAGTCTGTGGGGTCTCTGGAACTCTGTGGGGTCTCTGGAGTGTGTGGGCCTGTGGGGTCTGTGGAGCTCTGTGGGGTCTGTGGAGTCGGTGGTGTCTGTGGAGCTCTGCGGGGTCTGTGGAGTGTGTGGGGTCTGTGGAACTCGGTTGGGTCTGTGGAGTCTGTGGGGACTCTGGGGTCTCTGGAGCTCTGTGGGGTCTGTGGAGTCTGTGGCGCTCTGTGGGGTCTGAGGGTTATATGGAGCTCTGTGGGGTCTGTGGAGTCTGTGGGGTCTGAGGGCTCTCTGGAGCTCTGTCGGCTCTGTGGGCTCTGTGGGCTCTGTGGATTCTGTGGGGTCTGTGCGGTCTGTGGAGTCTGTGGAGTGTGTGGGCTCTGTGGAGCTTGTTTGGGTTTGTGGAGTTTGTTGAGTCTTTGGAGTCTGTGGGGTCTGTGGAGTCTCCAGGGTCTGTGGGGTCTGTGGAGCTCTGTGGGGTATGTGGAGTCTGTGGAGTCTGTGGGGTCTGAGGGTTATATGGAGCTCTGTGGGGTCTGTGGAGTCTGTGGGGTCTCTGGAACTCTGTGGGTTCTCTGGAGTGTGTGGGGTCTGTGGAGCTCTGTGGGGTCTTTGGACACCGTGGAGTCTGTGGAGTCTGTGGGGTGTGAGGGGTCTCTGAAGCTTTGTGGGGTCTGTGGAGTCTGTGGAGTCTGTGGGGTCTGTGGAGCTCTGTGGGGTTTGTGGAGTATGTTGAGTCTGTGGAGTCTGTGGGGTCTGTGAAGCTCTGTGGGCTCTGTGGACTCTGTGGGCTCTGTGGGGTCCGTGGGGTCAGTGGGGTTCATGGAGCTCTGTGGGGTCAATGGAGTTTGTGGGGTCTGTGGAGCTCTGTGGGCTCTGTGGGCTCTGTGGATTCTGTGGGGTCTGTGCGGTCTGTGGAGTCTGTGGAGTGTGCGGGGTCTGTGGAGTGTGTGGAGCTCTGTGGGGTGTGTGGAGTCTGTGGGGTCTGTAGAGTCTGTGGAGTCTGTGGGGTCTGAATGCTCTGTGGAGCTTGTTTGGGTTTGTGGAGTTTGTTGAGTCTTTGGAGTCCGTGGGGTCTGTGGAGCTCGTTGGGGTTTGTGGAGTCTGTTGAGTCTGTGGGGTCTGAGGGCTATGTGGAGCTCTGTGGGGTCTGTGGAGTGTGTGGGGTATGTGGAACTCGGTTGGGTCTATGGAGTCTCTGGGGACTCTGGGGTCTCTGGAGCTCTGTGGGATCTGTGGAGTCTGTGGCGCTCTGTGGGGTCCGTGGAGCTCTCTGGGGGCTGTGGAGTCTGTGGAGTCTGTGGAGGTTGTGGGGTCTGTGGAGCTTTGTGGTGTCTGTGGGGTCCGTGGGGTCTGTGGGGTCCATGGAGCTCTGTGGGGTTTGTGGAGTATGTTGAGTCTGTGTGGTCTGTGGAGTCTTTGGAGTCTGTGGGTGCTCTGGGGTCCGTGGAGTCTCTGGGGTCTGTGGGGTCTGTGAAGTCTGTGGGGTCTGTGGAGTCTGTGGGGTCTGAGGGCTCTGTGGATTCTGTGGGGTCTGTGGAGTCTCTGGGGGTCTGTGGGGTCTGTGGAGTCTATGCAGTCTGTGGGGTCTGTGGAGTCTGTGGATTCTGTGGGGTCTGTGGAGTCTCTGGAGCTCTCTGGGGTCTGTGGGGTCTGTGGAGTCTATGCAGTCTGTGGGGTCTGTGGATTCTGTGGATTTTGTGGGGTCTGTGGAGTCTCTGGAGCTCTTTGGGGTCTGTGGAGTCTATGCAGTCTGTGTAGTCTGGGGCGCTCTGTGGGGTTTTTGATGCTCTGTGGGGTTTGTGGAGTCTGTGGGGTCTGTGGAGTCTGTGGGTGCTCTGGGGTCCGTGGAGTCTGTGGGGTCTGTGGAGTCTGTGGAGCTCTCTGGGGTCTGTGGGGTCTGTGGAGTCTGTGGGGTCTGTGGAGTCTATGCAGTCTGTGGGGTCTGTGGATTCTGTGGATTCTGTGGGGTCTGTGGAGTCTCTGGAGCTCTTTGGGGTCTGTGGAGTCTATGCAGTCTGTGTAGTCTGGGGCGCTCTGTGGGGTCCTTTGAGCTCTGTGGGGGCTGTGGAGTCTGTGGGGTCTGTTGAGCTCTGTGGGGTCAGTGGGGTTTTTGATGCTCTGTGGGGTCTGTGGAGTGTGTGGAGTCTGTGGGTGCTCTGGGGTCCGTGGAGTCTGTGGGGTCTGTGGAGTCTGTGGAGCTCTCTGGGGTCTGTGGGGTCTGTGGAGCTCTGTGGTGTCTGTGGGGTCCTTGGGGTCTGTGGGGTCCATGGAGCTCTGTGGGGTCTGTGGAGTCTCTGGAACTCTGTGGGGTCTGTGGGGTCCGTGGAGCTCTGTGGGGGCTGTGGAGTCTGTGGGGTCTGTTGGGTCTGTGGGGTCTGTTGAGCTCTGTGGGGTTTTTGGTGCTCTCTGGGGTTTGTGGAGTCCGTGGGGTCTGTGGAGTCCGTGGAGTCTGTGGAGTCTGTGGGTGCTCTGGGGTCCGTGGAATCTGTGGAGTCTGTAGGGTCTATGGGGTCTGTAGAGCTCTGTGGTGTCTGTGGTGTCCTAGGGGTCTGTGGGGTCCATGGAGCTTGGTGGGGTCTGTGGGGTCTGTTGAGTCTGTGGAGTTTGTGGGGTCTGTGAAGCTCTGTGGGGTCTGTGGAGTCTGTGGGGTCTGTGGAGTCTGTGGGGTCTGTGGACTCTCTGGAGTCTGTGGGGTCTGAGGGCTCTGTGGAGTTCTGTGGA
Source organism: Gobius niger (assembly GCF_951799975.1). NCBI lineage: Eukaryota > Metazoa > Chordata > Actinopteri > Gobiiformes > Gobiidae > Gobius > Gobius niger. The sequence goes on from NC_136875.1 coordinate 198,578, forward strand.
GTCTGTGGAGTCTGTGGGGTCAGTGGGTTTTTTGATGCTCTGTGGGGTTTGTGGAGTCTGTGGTGTCTGTGGGTGCTCTGGGGTCCGTGGAATATGTCGATTCTGTAGGGTCTATGGGGTCTGTAGAGCTTTGTGGTGTCTCTGGGGTCCTAGGGGTCTGTGGGGTCCATGGAGCTCGGTGAGGTCTGTGGGGTCTGTGGAACTCTGTGGGGTCTGTGGGGTCTGTGGAGTCTGTGGAGTTTGTGGGGTCCTTTGGGTCTGTGGGGTCCATGGAGCTCTGTGGGGTCTGTGGAGTTTGTGGAGTTTGTGGGGTCTGTGGAACTCTGTGGGGTCTGTGGGGTCCGTGGAGCTCTGTGGGGGCTGTGGAGTCTGTGGGGTCTGTTGGGTCTGTGGGGTCTGTTGAGCTCTGTGGGGTCAGTGGGGGTTTTGGTGCTCTGTGGGGTTTGTGGAGTCCGTGGGGTCTTAGGGGTCCATGGAGCTCTGTGGGGTCTGTGGGGTCTGTGGAACTCTGTGGGGTCTGTGGGGTCTGTGGGGTCCATGGAGACCTGTGGGGTCTGTCGAGTCTGTGGAGCTCTGTGGGGTTTGTGGAGTATGTTGAGTCTGTGGAGTCTGTGGAGTCTGTGGGGTCTGTGGAGTCTGTGGGGTCTGTGGAGTCTGTGGGGTCTGAGGGCTATGTGGAGCTCTCTGGGGTCTGTGGAGTCTGTGGGGTCTCTGGAACTCTGTGGGGTCTCTGGAGTGAGAGGGGTCTGTGAAGCTTTGTGGGGTCTTTGGAGCCTGTGGTGTCTGTGGAGATTGTGGGGTCTGTGGAACTCTGTGGGGTCTGTGGGGTCCGTGGGGTCTGTGGGGTCCATGGAGCTCTGAGGGGTCTGTGGAGTTTGTGGGGTCTGTGGAGCTCTGTGGGCTCTGTGGATTCTGTGGGGTCTGTGCGGTCTGTGGAGTCTGTGGAGTGTGTGGGGTCTGTGGAATGTCTGGAGCTCTGTGGGGTCTGTGGATTCTGTGGCGCTCTCTGGGGGCTGTGGAGTCTGTGGGGTCTGTTGGGTCTGTGGGGTCAGTGGGGTTTTTTGTGCTCTGTGGGGTTTGTGGAGTGTGTGGGGTCTGTGGAGTCTGTGGGGTCTGTGGAGCTTTGTGGTGTCTGTGGGGTCCGTGGGGTCTGTGGGGTCCATGGAGCTCTGTGGGGTCTGTGGAGTCTGTGGAGTCTGTGGCGTCTGTGGAACTCTGTGGGGTCTGTGGGGTCCGTGGGGTCTGTGGGGTCCATGGAGCTCTGTGAGGTCTGTGGAGTCTTCTGAGTCTGTGGGGTCTGTGGAGCTCTGTGGGGTTCGTGGAGTATGTTGAGTCTGTGTGGTCTGTGGAGTCTTTGGAGTCTGTGGGTGCTCTGGGGTCCGTGGAGTCTGTGGGGTCTTTGGCGTCTGTGGGGTCTGTGGAGTCTGTTTGGTCTGTGGGGTCTGTGGAGTCTGTGGGGTCTGAGGGCTCTGTGGAGGTCTCTGGGGTCTGTGGAGTCTGTGGATTCTGTGGGGTCTGTGGAGTCTCTGGAGCTCTGTGGGGTCTGTGGGGTCTGTGGAGTCTATGCAGTCTGTGGAGTCTGTGGAGTCTGCGGGTGCTCTGGGGTCCGTGGAGTCTGTGGGGTCTGTGGAGTCTGTGGAGCTTTGTGGGGTCTGTTGGGTCCTTGGGGTCTGTGGGGTCCATGGAGCTTTGTGGGGTCTGTGGAGTCTGTGGAGTCTGTGGGGTCTGTGGAACTCTGTGGGGTCTGTGGGGTCCGTGGAGCTCTGTGGGGTCTGTTGGGTCTGTGGGGTCTGTTGAGCTCTGTGGGGTCATTGGGGTTTTTGGTGCTCTCTGGGGTTTGTGGAGTCCGTGGGGTCTGTGGAGTCTGTGGAGTCTGTGGAGTCTGTGGGGTCCTTTGGGTCTGTGGGGTCCGTGGAGCTCTGTGGGGGCTGTGGAGTCTGTGGGGTCTGTTGGGTCTGTGGGGTCTGTTGAGCTCTGTGGGGTCAGTGGGGGTTTTGGTGCTCTGTGGGGTTTGTGGAGTCCGTGGGGTCTGTGGAGTCTGTAGGGTCTATGGGGTCTGTAGAGCTCTGTGGTGTCTGTGGGGTCCTAGGGGTCTTAGGGGTCCATGGAGCTCTGTGGGGTCTGTGGGGTCTCTGGAACTCTTTGGGGTCTGTGGGGTTTGTGGGGTCTGTGGAGTCTGTGGGGTCTATGGGGTCTGTAGAGCTCTGTGGTGTCTGTGGGGTCCTAGGGGTCTTAGGGGTCCATGGAGCTCTATGGGGTCTGTCGAGTCTGTGGAGCTCTGTGGGGTTTGTGGAGTATGTTGAGTCTGTGGAGTCTGTGGGGTCTGTGAAGCTCTGTGGGGTCTGTGGAGTTTGTGGGGTGTGTGGAGCTCTGTGGGGTCTGTGGAGTCGGTGGGGTCTGTTGAGTCTGTAGGGTCTCTGGGGTCTGTGGAGCTCTGTAGGGTCTGTGGAGTTTGTGGTGTCTGTGGAGTCTGTGGGCTCTGTGAGCTCTATGAGGTTTGTGGGGTCTGTGGAGTCTATGGAGTCTGTGGGGTCTGTGGGGTCTCTGGAGCTCTGTGGGATATGTGGAGCTCTCTGGGGAATATGGAGTCTGTGGGCTCTCTGGGGTCTGTGGAGCTCTGTGGGGTCTGTGGAGTCTGTGGTTTTTGTGGAGTCTATGCAGTCTGTGTAGTCTGGGGCGCTCTGTGGGGTCCTTTGAGCTCTTTGGGGGCTGTGGAGTCTCTGGGGTCTGTTGAGCTCTGTGGGGGTCAGTGGGGTTTTTGATGCTCTGTGGGGTTTGTGGAGTCTGTGGGGTCTGTGGAGTCTGTGGAGCTCTGTGGGGTCTGTGGAGTCTGTAGGGTGTGTGGGGTCTGTAGGGTTTGTGGGGTCTGTGGAGTCTGTGGGGTCTGAGGGCTCTGTGGAGCTCTGTGGTGTCTGTGGCGTCCTTGGGGTCTGTGGAGTCTGTGGAACTCTGTGGGGTCTGTGGGGTCCGTGGAGCTCTGTGGGGGCTGTGGAGTCTGTGGGGTCTGTTGGGTCAGTGGGGTTTTTGGTGCTCTCTGGGGTTTGTGGAGTCCGTGGGGTCTGTGGAGTTGTGGGGTCTGTGGGTGCTCTGGGGTCCGTGGAATCTGTGGAGTCTGTAGGGTCTATGGGGTCTGTAGAGCTCTGTGGGGTCTGTGGGGTCTGTGGGGTCCATGGAGCTCTGTGGGGTCTGTCGAGTCTGTGGAGCTCTGTGGGGTTTGTGGAGTATGTTGAGTCTTTGGAGTCTGTGGGGTCTGTGAAGCTCTGTGGGGTCTGTGGAGTGAGTGGGGTCTGTGGAGTTTGTGGGGTCTGTGGAGCTCTGTGGGGTCTGTGGAGTCTGTGGGGTCTGTGGGGTCTGTGGGGTCTGTGGAGTCTTTGGGGTCTGAGGGCTCTGTGGAGGTCTGTGGAGTCTGTGGAGTCTGTGGGGTCAGTGGGGTTTTTGATGCTCTGTGGGGTTTGTGGAGTCTGTGGGGTCTGTGGAGGCTGTGGAGTCTGTGGTGTCTGTGGGGTCCTTTGGGTCTGTGGGGTCCATGGAGCTCTGTGGGGTCTGTGGGGTCCGTGGAGCTCTGTGGGGGCTGTGGAGTCTGTGTTGTCTGTTGGGTCTGTGGGGTCTGTTGAGCTCTGTGGTGTCTGTGGAGCTCTGTGGAGTCTGTGGGTTTTGTGGAGTCTGTAGGGTTTGAGGGGTCTGTGGGGTTTGTGGAGTCTGTGGGGTTTGTGGAGTCTGTGGATTCTGTGGGGTTTGAGAGGTCTGTGGGGTTTGTGGAGTCTGTGGGGTTTGTGGAGTCTGTGGATTCTGTGGGGTTTGAGAGGTCTGTGGGGTCTGTGGAGTCTGTGGGGTATGTGGAGTCGGTGGGGTCTGTTGAGTCTGTGGAGACTGTGGTCTCTGTTGCCTCTGTGGCGTCTGTGGCGTCTGTGGGGTCTGTAAAGTCTGTGGAGTCTGTGGAGTCGGGGGGGGTCTGTGGGGTCTGTGGAGCTCTGTGGGGTCCGTAGGGTCTCTGGGGTCTGTGGAGCTCTGTGGGGTCTGTGGAGTGTGTGGGGTCTGTGGAACTCGGTTGGGTCTGTGGGGTCTGTTGAGCTCTGTGCGGTCAGTGGGGGTTTTGGTGCTCTGTGGGGTTTGTGGAGTCCGTGGGGTCTGTGGAGTCTGTAGGGTCTATGGGGTCTGTAGAGCTCTGTGGTGTCTGTGGGGTCCTAGGGGTCTTAGGGGTCCATGGAGCTCTGTGGGGTCTGTGGGGTCTGTGGAACTCTGTGGGGTCTGTGGGGTCCATGGAGCTCTGTGGGGTCTGTCGAGTCTGTGGAGCTCTGTGGGGTTTGTGGAGTATGTTGAGTCTGTGGAGTCTGTGGGGTCTGTGAAGCTCTGTGGGGTCTGTGGAGTTTGTGGGGTCTGCGGGGTCTGTGGAGTCTGTGGGGTCTGTGAAGCTCTGTGGGGTCTGTGGAGTTTGTGGGGTCTGTGGAGCTCTGTGGGGTCTCTGGAGTCGGTGGGGTCTGTTAAGTCTGTAGGGTCTCTGGGGTCTGTGGAGCTCTGTGGGGAATGTGGAGTCTGTGGGCTCTCTGGGGTCTGTGGAGCTCTGTGGGGTCTGTGGAGTCTGTGGGTTTTGTGGAGTCTATGGGGTCTGTGGGGTCTGTGGAGTCTGTGGGGTTTGAGGGGTTTGAGGGGTCTGTGGGGTTTGTGGAGTCTGTGGGGTCTGTTGAGCTCTGTTGGGTCTGTGGAGTCTATAGGGTGTGTGGGGTCTGTGGAGTCTGTGGGGTCTGAGGGCTCTGTGGAGCTCTGTGGGGGCTGTGGAGTCTGTGGGGTCTGTTGGGTCTGTGGGGTCTGTTGAGCTCTGTGGGGTCAGTGGGGTTTTTGGTGCTCTCTGGGGTTTGTGGAGTCCGTGGGGTCTGTGGAGTCTGTGGAGTCTGTGGGGTCTGTGGAGTCTGTGGGTGCTCTGGGGTCCGTGGAATCTGTGGAGTCTGTAGGGTCTATGGGGTCTGTAGAGCTCTGTGGTGTCTCTGGGGTCCTAGGGGTCTGTGGGGTCCATGGAGCTCGGTGGGGTCTGTTGAGTCTGTGGAGTTTTTGGGGTCTGTGAAGCTCTGTGGGGTCTGTGGAGTCTGTGGGGTCTGTGGGGTCTGTGGGGTCTCTGGAGTCTGTGGGGTCTGAGGGCTCTGTGGAGGTCTGTGGAGTCTGTGGAGTCTGTGGGGTCAGTGGGGTTTTTGATGCTCTGTGGGGTTTGTGGAGTCTCTGGGGTCTGTGGAGTCTCTGGAGTCTGTGGGGTCTGTGGAACTCTGTGGGGTCTGTGGGGTCCGTGGAGCTCTGTGGGGTCTGTGGAGTTTGTGGGGTCTGTGGAACTCTGTGGGGTCTGTGGGGTCCGTGGGGTCTGTTGGGTCTGTGGGGTCTGTTGAGCTCTGTGGGGTCAGTGGGGGTTTTGGTGCTCTGTGGGGTTTGTGGAGTCCGTGGGGTCTGTGGAGTCTGTAGGGTCTATGGGGTCTGTAGAGCTCTGTGGTGTCTGTGGGGTCTGTGGAACTCTGTGGGGTCTGTGGGGTCCATGGAGCTCTGTGGGGTCTGTCGAGTCTGTGGAGCTCTCTGGGGTTTGTGGAGTATGTTGAGTCTGTGGAGTCTGTGGAGTCTGTGGGGTCTGTGAAGCTCTGTGGGGTCTGTGGAGTTTGTGGGGTCTGTGGAGCTCTGTGGGGTCTGTGGAGTCGGTGGGGTCTGTTGAGTCTGTAGGGTCTCTGGGGTCTGTGGAGCTCTGTGGGGTCTGTGGATTGTGTGGAGTCTGTGGGGTCTGTGGGTGCTCTGGGGTCCGTGGAGTCTGTGGCGTCTGTGGAGTCTGTGGGGTCTGTGGAGTCCGTGGGGTCTGAGGGCTATGTGGAGCTCTGTGGGGTCTTTGGAGTCTCTGGGGTCTCTGGAACTCTGTGGGGTCTCTGGAGTGTGTGGGGACTGTGGGGTCTGTGGAGCTCTGTGGGGTCTGTGGAGTCGGTGGGGTCTGTGGAGCTCTGCGGGGTCTGTGGAGTATGTGGGGTCTGTGGAGTCTGTGGCGCTCTGTGGGGTCCTTTGAGCTCTGTGGGGGCTGTGGAGTCTGTGGGGTCTGTGGGGTCTGTTGGGTCTCTGGGGTCTGTTGAGCTCTGTGGGTTCAGTGGGGTTTTTGGTGCTCTGTGGGGTCTGTAGGGTCTGTGGGGCTCTGTGTGGTTTGTGGAGTCTGTGGAGTCCGTGGGGTCTGTGAAGCACTGTGGGGTCTGTGGAGTTTGTAGGGTCTGTGGAGTCTGTGGGGTCTGAGGGCTCTCTGGAGCTCTGTCGGCTCTGTGGGCTCTGTGGATTCTGTGGGGTCTGTGCGGTCTGTGGAGTCTGTGGAGTGTGTGGGCTCTGTGGAGCTTGTTTGGGTTTGTGGAGTTTGTTGAGTCTTTGGAGTCTGTGGGGTCTGTGGAGTCTCCAGGGTCTGTGGGGTCTGTGGAGCTCTGTGGGGTATGTGGAGTCTGTGGAGTCTGTGGGGTCTGAGGGTTATATGGAGCTCTGTGGGGTCTGTGGAGTCTGTGGGGTCTCTGGAACTCTGTGGGGTCTCTGGAGTGTGTGGGGACTGTGGGGTCTGTGGAGCTCTGTGGGGTCTTTGGACACCGTGGAGTCTGTGGAGTCTGTGGGGTTTGAGGGGTCTCTGAAGCTTTGTGGGGTCTGTGGAGTCTGTGGAGTCTGTGGGGTCTGTGGAGCTCTGTGGGGTTTGTGGAGTATGTTGAGTCTGTGGAGTCTGTGGGGTCTTTGAAGCTCTGTGGGCTCTGTGGACTCTGTGGGCTCTGTGGGGTCCGTGGGGTCAGTGGGGTTCATGGAGCTCTGTGGGGTCTATGGAGTTTGTGGGGTCTGTGGAGCTCTGTGGGCTCTGTGGACTCTGTGGGCTCTGTGGGCTCTGTGGATTCTGTGGGGTCTGTGCGGTCTGTGGAGTCTGTGGAGTGTGTGGGGTCTGTGGAGTGTGTGGAGCTCTGTGGGGTGTGTGGAGTCTGTGGAGTCTGTGGGGTCTGTGGAGTCTGTGGAGTCTGTGGGGTCTGAGGGCTCTGTGGAGCTTGTTTGGGTTTGTGGCATTTGTTGAGTCTTTGGAGTCCGTGGGGTCTGTGGAGCTCGTTGGGGTTTGTGGAGTCTGTTGAGTCTGTGGAGTCTAAGAGGTTTGTGACGCTCTGTGGGGTATGTGGAGTCTCTGGAGTCTGTGGGGTCTGAGGGCTATGTGGAGCTCTGTGGGGTCTGTGGAGTGTGTGGGGTATGTGGAACTCGGTTGGGTCTATGGAGTCTGTGGGGACTCTGGGGTCTCTGGAGCTCTGTGGGATCTGTGGAGTCTGTGGCGCTCTGTGGGGTCCGTGGAGCTCTCTGGGGGCTGTGGAGTCTGTGGAGTCTGTGGGGTCTGTGGAGCTTTGTGGTGTCTGTGGGGTCCGTGGGGTCTGTGGGGTCCATGGAGCTCTGTGGGGTCTGTGGAGTCTGTGGAGTCTGTGGGGTGTGTGGAGCTCTGTGGGGTTTGTGGAGTATGTTGAGTCTGTGTGGTCTGTGGAGTCTTTGGAGTCTGTGGGTGCTCTGGGGTCCGTGGAGTCTCTGGGGTCTGTGGGGTCTGTGAAGTCTGTGGGGTCTGTGGAGTCTGTGGGGTCTGAGGGCTCTGTGGATTCTGTGGGGTCTGTGGAGTCTCTGGAGCTCTGTGGGGTCTGTGGGGTCTGTGGAGTCTATGCAGTCTGTGGGGTCTGTGGAGTCTGTGGATTCTGTGGGGTCTTTGGAGTCTCTGGAGCTCTCTGGGGTCTGTGGGGTCTGTGGAGTCTATGCAGTCTGTGGGGTCTGTGGATTCTGTGGATTTTGTGGGGTCTGTGGAGTCTCTGGAGCTCTTTGGGGTCTGTGGAGTCTATGCAGTCTGTGTAGTCTGGGGCGCTCTGTGGGGTTTTTGATGCTCTGTGGGGTTTGTGGAGTCTGTGGGGTCTGTGGAGTCTGTGGAGTCTGTGGGTGCTCTGGGGTCCGTGGAGTCTGTGGGGTCTGTGGAGTCTGTGGAGCTCTCTGGGGTCTGTGGGGTCTGTGGAGTCTGTGGGGTCTGTGGAGTCTATGCAGTCTGTGGGGTCTGTGGATTCTGTGGATTCTGTGGGGTCTGTGGAGTCTCTGGAGCTCTTTGGGGTCTGTGGAGTCTATGCAGTCTGTGTAGTCTGGGGCGCTCTGTGGGGTCCTTTGAGCTCTGTGGGGGCTGTGGAGTCTGTGGGGTCTGTTGAGCTCTGTGGGGTCAGTGGGGTTTTTGATGCTCTGTGGGGTCTGTGGAGTGTGTGGAGTCTGTGGGTGCTCTGGAGTCCGTGGAGTCTGTGGGGTCTGTGGAGTCTGTGGGGTCCTTGGGGTCTGTGGGGTCCATGGAGCTCTGTGGGGTCTGTGGAGTCTGTGGAGTCTGTGGGGTCTCTGGAACTCTGTGGGGTCTGTGGGGTCCGTGGAGCTCTGTGGGGGCTGTGGAGTCTGTGGGGTCTGTTGGGTCTGTGGGGTCTGTTGAGCTCTGTGGGGTTTTTGGTGCTCTCTGGGGTTTGTGGAGTCTGTGGGGTCTGTGGAGTCCGTGGAGTCTGTGGAGTCTGTGGGTGCTCTGGGGTCCGTGGAATCTGTGGAGTCTGTAGGGTTTATGGGGTCTGTAGAGCTCTGTGGTGTCTGTGGGGTCCTAGGGGTCTGTGGGGTCCATGGAGCTTGGTGGGGTCTGTGGGGTCTGTTGAGTCTGTGGAGTTTGTGGGGTCTGTGAAGCTCTGTGGGGTCTGTGGAGTCTGTGGGGTCTGTGGAGTCTGTGGGGTCTGTGGACTCTGTGGAGTCTGTGGGGTCTGAGGGCTCTGTGGAGGTCTGTGGAGTCTGTGGAGTCTGTGGGGTCAGTGGGTTTTTTGATGCTCTGTGGGGTTTGTGGAGTCTGTGGTGTCTCTGGGGTCCTAGGGGTCTGTGTGGTCCATGGAGCTCGGTGAGGTCTGTGGAACTCTGTGGGGTCTGTGGGGTCTGTTGAGTCTGTGGAGTTTGTGGGGTCTGTGAAGCTCCATGGGGTCTGTGGAGTCTGTGGGGTCTGTGGGGTCTGTGGGGTCTGTGGAGTCTGTGGAGTTTGTGGGGTCCTTTGGGTCTGTGGGGTCCATGGAGCTCTGTGGGGTCTGTGGAGTTTGTGGAGTTTGTGGGGTCTGTGGAACTCTGTGGGGTCTGTGGGGTCCGTGGAGCTCTGTGGGGGCTGTGGAGTCTGTGGGGTCTGTTGGGTCTGTGGGGTCTGTTGAGCTCTGTGGGGTCAGTGGGGGTTTTGGTGCTCTGTGGGGTTTGTGGAGTCCGTGGGGTCTTAGGGGTCCATGGAGCTCTGTGGGGTCTGTGGGGTCTGTGGAACTCTGTGGGGTCTGTGGGGTCTGTGGGGTCCATGGAGACCTGTGGGGTCTGTCGAGTCTGTGGAGCTCTGTGGGGTTTGTGGAGTATGTTGAGTCTGTGGAGTCTGTGGAGTCTGTGGGGTCTGTGGAGTCTGTGGGGTCTGTGGAGTCTGTGGGGTCTGAGGGCTATGTGGAGCTCTCTGGGGTCTGTGGAGTCTGTGGGGTCTCTGGAACTCTGTGGGGTCTCTGGAGTGTGAGGGGTCTGTGAAGCTTTGTGGGGTCTTTGGAGCCTGTGGTGTCTGTGGAGTCTGTGGGGTCTGTGGAGCTTTGTGGGGTCTGTGGAGTCTGTTGAGTCTGTGGGGTCTGTGGAACTCGGTGGGGTCTGTGGGGTCCGTGGGGTCTGTAGGGTCCATGGAGCTCTGAGGGGTCTGTGGAGTTTGTGGGGTCTGTGGAGCTCTGTGGGCTCTGTGGATTCTGTGGGGTCTGTGGAATGTCTGGAGCTCTGTGGGGTGTGTGGAGTCTGTGGGGTCTGAGGGCTATGTGGAGCTCTTTGGGGTCTGTGGAGTGTGTGGGGTATGTGGAACTCGTTTGGGTCTATGGAGTCTGTGGGGACTCTGGGGTCTCTGGAGCTCTGTGGGGTCTGTGGAGTCTGTGGCGCTCTCTGGGGGCTGTGGAGTCTGTGGGGTCTGTTGGGTCTGTGGGGTCAGTGGGGTTTTTGGTGCTCTGTGGGGTTTGTGGTGTCTGTGGGGTCCGTGGGGTCTGTGGGGTCCATGGAGCTCTGTGGGGTCTGTGGAGTCTGTGGAGTCTGTGACGTCTGTGGAACTCTGTGGGGTCTGTGGGGTCCGTGGGGTCTGTGGGGTCCATGGAGCTCTGTGAGGTCTGTGGAGTCTTCTGAGTCTGTGGGGTCTGTGGAGCTCTGTGGGGTCTGTGGGGTCTCTGGAGTCTGTGGGTGCTCTGGGGTCCGTGGAGTCTGTGGGGTCTTTGGCGTCTGTGGGGTCTGTGGAGTCTGTTGGGTCTGTGGGGTCTGTGGAGTCTGTGGGGTCTGAGGGCTCTGTGGAGGTCTCTGGGGTCTGTGGAGTCTGTGGATTCTGTGGGGTCTGTGGAGTCTCTGGAGCTCTGTGGGGTCTGTGGAGTCTGTGGAGTCTATGCAGTCTGTGGGGTCTGTGGAGTCTGTGGATTCTGTGGGGTCTGTGGAGTGTCTGGAGCTCTTTGGGGTCTGTGGAGTCCATGCAGTCTGTGTAGTCTGGGGCGCTCTGTGGGGTCCTTTGAGCTCTGTGGGGGCTGTGGGGTCTGTTGAGCTCTGTGGGGTCAGTGGGGTTTTTGATGCTCTGTGGGGTTTGTGGAGTCTGTGGGGTCTGTGGAGTCTGTGGAGTCTGTGGGTGCTCTGGGGTCCGTGGAGTCTGTGGGGTCTGTGGAGTCTGTGGAGCTCTGTGGGGTCTGTGGGGTCCTTGGGGTCTGTGGGGTCCATGGAGCTCTGTGGGGTCTGTGGAGTCTGTGGAGTCTGTGGGGTCTGTGGAACTCTGTGGGGTCTGTGGGGTCCGTGGAGCTCTGTGGGGTCTGTTGGGTCTGTGGGGTCTGATGAGCTCTGTGGGGTCATTGGGGTTTTTGGTGCTCTCTGGGGTTTGTGGAGTCCGTGGGGTCTGTGGAGTCTGTGGAGTCTGTGGGGTCCTTTGGGTCTGTGGGGTCCGTGGAGCTCTGTGGGGGCTGTGGAGTCTGTGGGGTCCCATGGGTCTGTGGGGTCTGTTGAGCTCTGTGGGGTCAGTGGGGGTTTTGGTGCTCTGTGGGGTTTGTGGAGTCCGTGGGGTCTGTGGAGTCTGTAGGGTCAATGGGGTCTGTAGAGCTCTGTGGTGTCTGTGGGGTCCTAGGGGTCTTAGGGGTCCATGGAGCTCTGTGGGGTCTGTGGGGTCTGTGGAACTCTGTGGGGTCTGTGGGGTCTGTGGGGTCCATGGAGCTCTGTGGGGTCTGTCGAGTCTGTGGAGCTCTGTGGGGTTTGTGGAGTATGTTGAGTCTGTGGAGTCTGTGGGGTCTGTGAAGCTCTGTGGGGTCTGTGGAGTTTGTGGGGTGTGTGGAGCTCTGTGGGGTCTGTGGAGTCGGTGGGGTCTGTTGAGTCTGTAGGGTCTCGGGGGTTTGTGGAGCTCTGTGGGGTCTGTGGAGTTTGTGGTGTCTGTGGAGTCTGTGGGCTCTGTGAGCTCTATGAGGTTTGTGGGGTCTGTGGAGTCTATGGAGTCTGTGGGGTCTGTGGGGTCTCTGGAGCTCTGTGGGATATGTGGAGCTCTCTGGGGAATGTGGAGTCTGTGGGCTCTCTGGGGTCTGTGGAGCTCTGTGGGGTCTGTGGAGTCTGTGGGTTTTGTGGAGTCTATGCAGTCTGTGTAGTCTGGGGCGCTCTGTGGGGTCCTTTGAGCTCTTTGGGGGCTGTGGAGTCTCTGGGGTCTGTTGAGCTCTGTGGGGTCAGTGGGGTTTTTGATGCTCTGTGGGGTTTGTGGAGTCTGTGGGGTCTGTGGAGCTCTGTGGGGTCTGTGGGGTCTGTGGAGTCTGTAGGGTGTGTGGGGTCTGTAGGGTGTGTGGGGTCTGTGGAGTCTGTGGGGTCTGAGGGCTCTGTGGAGCTCTGTGGTGTCTGTGGGGTCCTTGGGGTCTGTGGAGTCTGTGGAACTCTGTGGGGTCTGTGGGGTCCGTGGAGCTCTGTGGGGGCTGTGGAGTCTGTGGGGTCTGTTGGGTCAGTGGGGTTTTTGGTGCTCTCTGTGGTTTGTGGAGTCCGTGGGGTCTGTGGAGTCTGTGGGGTCTGTGGGTGCTCTGGGGTCCGTGGAATCTGTGGAGTCTGTAGGGTCTATGGGGTCTGTAGAGCTCTGTGGTGTCTGTGGGGTCTGTGGGGTCTGTGGGGTCCATGGAGCTCTGTGGGGTCTGTCGAGTCTGTGGAGCTCTGTGGGGTTTGTGGAGTATGTTGAGTCTGTGGAGTCTGTGGGGTCTGTGAAGCTCTGTGGGGTCTGTGGAGTGAGTGGGGTCTGTGGAGTTTGTGGGGTCTGTGGAGCTCTGTGGGGTCTGTGGAGTCTGTGGGGTCTGTGGGGTCTGTGGAGTCTTTGGGGTCTGAGGGCTCTGTGGAGGTCTGTGGAGTCTGTGGATTCTGTGGGGTCAGTGGGGTTTTTGATGCTCTGTGGGGTTTGTGGAGTCTGTGGGGTCTGTGGAGTCTGTGGAGTCTGTGGTGTCTGTGGGGTCCTTTGGGTCTGTGGGGTCCATGGAGCTCTGTGGGGTCTGTGGGGTCCGTGGAGCTCTGTGGGGGCTGTGGAGTCTGTGTTGTCTGTTGGGTCTGTGGGGTCTGTTGAGCTCTGTGGGGTCCTAGGGGTCTTAGGGGTCCATGGAGCTCTATGGGGTCTGTGGGGTCTGTGGAACTCTGTGGGGTCTGTGGGGTCCATGGAGCTCTGTGGGGTCTGTCGAGTCTGTGGAGCTCTGTGGGGTTTGTGGAGTCTGTGGGCTCTCTGGGGTCTGTGGAGCTCTGTGGGGTCTGTGGAGTCTGTGGGTTTTGTGGAGTCTGTAGGGTTTGAGGGGTCTGTGGGGTTTGTGGAGTCTGTGGGGTTTGTGGAGTCTGTGGATTCTGTGGGGTTTGAGGGGTCTGTGGGGTTTGTGGAGTCTGTGGGGTTTGTGGAGTCTGTGGATTCTGTGGGGTGTGAGGGCTATGTGGAGCTCTGTGGGGTCTGTGGAGTCTGTGGGGTATGTGGAGTCGGTGGGGTCTGTTGAGTCTGTGGAGACTGTGGTCTCTGTGGCGTCTGTGGCGTCTGTGGGGTCTGTAAAGTCTGTGGAGTCTGTGGAGTCGGGGGGGGGTCTGTGGGGTCTGTGGAGCTCTGTGGGGTCTGTAGGTTCTCTGGGGTCTGTGGAGCTCTGTGGGGTCTGTGGAGTGTGTGGGGTCTGTGGAACTCGGTTGGGTCTGTGGGGTCTGTTGAGCTCTGTGGGGTCAGTGGGGGTTTTGGTGCTCTGTGGGGTTTGTGGAGTCCGTGGGGTCTGTGGAGTCTGTAGGGTCTATGGGGTCTGTAGAGCTCTGTGGTGTCTGTGGGGTCCTAGGGGTCTTAGGGGTCCATGGAGCTCTGTGGGGTCTGTGGGGTCTGTGGAACTCTGTGGGGTCTGTGGGGTCCATGGAGCTCTGTGGGGTCTGTCGAGTCTGTGGAGCTCTGTGGGGTTTGTGGAGTATGTTGAGTCTGTGGAGTCTGTGGGGTCTGTGAAGCTCTGTGGGGTCTGTGGAGTTTGTGGGGTCTGCGGGGTCTGTGGAGTCTGTGCGGTCTGTGAAGCTCTGTGGGGTCTGTGGAGTTTGTGGGGTCTGTGGAGCTCTGTGGGGTCTCTGGAGTCGGTGGGGTCTGTTAGTCTGTAGGGTCTCTGGGGTCTGTGGAGCTCTGTGGGGAATGTGGAGTCTGTGGGCTCTCTGGGGTCTGTGGAGCTCTGTGGGGTCTGTGGAGTCTGTGGGTTTTGTGGAGTGTGTGGGGTCTGTGGAGTCTGTGGGGTCTGTGGAGTCTGTGGGGTTTGAGGGGTTTGAGGGGTCTGTGGGGTTTGTGGAGTCTGTGGGGTTTGTGGATTCTGTGGGGTCTGTGGAGCTCTGTGGGGTATGTGGAGTCGGTGGGGTCTGTTGAGTCTGTGGAGACTGTGGTCTCTGTTGCCTCTGTGGCGTCTGTGGCGTCTGTGGGGTCTGTAAAGTCTGTGGAGTCTGTGGAGTCGGGGGGGGTCTGTGGGGTCTTTGGAGCTCTGTGGGGTATGTGGAGTCGGTGGGGTCTGTTGAGTCTGTGGAGACTGTGGTCTCTGTTGCCTCTGTGACGTCTGTGGCGTCTGTGGGGTCTGTAAAGTCTGTGGAGTCTGTGGAGACGGGGGGGGTATGTGGAGTCTGTGGAGTCTGTGGGGTGTGAGGGCTATGTGGAGCTCTGTGGGGTCTGTGGAGTCTGTGGGGTCTCTGGAACTCTGTGGGGTCTTTGGACACCGTGGAGTCTGTGGAGTCTGTGGGGTCTGTGGAGTCTATGGGGTCTGTGGAGTCTGTGGAGTCTGTGGGGTCTGTGGAACTCTGTGGGGTCTGTGGGGTCCGTGGGGTCTGTGGGGTCCATGGAGCTCTGTGGGGTCTGTGGAGTCTGTGGAGTCTGTGTGGTCTGTGAAGCTCTGTGGGCTCCGTGGACTCTGTGGGCTCTGTGGGGTCCGTGGGGTCTGTGGGGTCCATGGAGCTCTGTGGGGTCTGTGGAGTTTGTGGGCTCTGTGGGCTCTGTGGATTCTGTGGGGTCTCTGCGGTCTGTGGAGTCTGTGGAGTGTGTGGGGTCTGTGGAGTGTGTGGACCTTGTGGGGGGTGTGGAGTCTGTGGGGTCTGTGGAGTCTGTGGGGTCTGGGGGCTCTGTGGAGCTTGTTTGGGTTTGTGGAGTTTGTTGAGTCTTTGGAGTCCGTGGGGTCTGTGGAGCTCGTTGGGGTTTGTGGAGTCTATTGAGTCTGTGGAGTCTAAGAGGTTTGTGAAGCTCTGTGGGGTATGTGGAGTCTGTGGAGTCTGTGGGGTCTGTGGAACTCTGTGGGGTCTGTGGGGTCCGTGGGGTCTGTGGGGTCCATGGAGCTCTGTGGGGTCTGTGGAGTCTTTGGAGTCTCTGGGGTCTGTGGAGCTCTGTGGGGTTTGTGGAGTATGTTGAGTCTCTGGAGTCTGTGGGGTCTGTGAAGCTCTGTGGGCTCTCTGGACTCTGTGGGCTCTGTGGGGTCCGTGGGGTCTGTGGGGTCCATGGAGCTCTGTGGGGTCTGTGGAGTTTGTGGGGTCTGTGGAGCTCTGTGGGCTCTGTGGACTCTGTGGGCTCTGTGGATTCTGTGGGGTCTGTGCGGTCTGTGGAGTCTGTGGAGTGTGTGGGGTCTGTGGAGTGTGTGGAGCTCTGTGGGGTGTGTGGAGTCTGTGGAGTCTGTGGAGTCTGTGGGGTCTGAGGGCTCTGTGGAGCTTGTTTGGGTTTGTGGAGTTTGTTGAGTCTTTGGAGTCTAAGAGGTTTGTGAAGCTCTCTGGGGTATGTGGAGTCTGTGGGGTCTGAGGGCTATGTGGAGCTCTTTGGGGTCTGTGGAGTGTGTGGGGACTCTGGGGTCTCTGGAGCTCTGTGGGGTCTGTGGAGTCTGTGGCGCTCTGTGGGGTCCGTGGAGCTCTCTGGGGGCTGTGGAGTCTGTGGGGTCTGTTGGGTCTGTGGGGTCAGTGGGGTTTTTGGTGCTCTGTGGGGTTTGTGGAGTCTGTGGGGTCTGTGGAGTCTGTGGAGTCTGTGGAGTCTGTGGAGTCTGTGGAGTCTGTGGAGCTTTGTGGTGTCTGTGGGGTCCATGGAGCTCTGTGGGGTCTGTGGAGTCTGTGGAGTCTGTGGCGTCTGTGGAACTCTGTGGGGTCTGTGGGGTCCGTGGGGTCTGTGGGGTCCATGGAGCTCTGTGGGGTCTGTGGAGTCTGTGGAGTCTGTGGGGTCTGTGTAGCTCTGTGGGGTTCGTGGAGTATGTTGAGTCTGTGTGGTCTGTGGAGTCTTTGGAGTCTGTGGGGTCTGTGGAGTCTGTGGGGTCTGTGGAGTATGTTGAGTCTGTGGGGTCTGAGGGCTCTGTGGAGGTCTCTGGGGTCTGTGGAGTCTGTGGAGTCTGTGGAGTCTGTGGGGTCTGTGGAGTCTGTGGAGTCTGTGGGGTCTGTGGAGTCTATGCAGTCTGTGTAGTCTGGGGCGCTCTGTGGGGTCCTTCAAGCTCTGTGGGGGCTGTGGGGTCTGTTGAGCTCTGTGGGGTCAGTGGGGTTTTTGATGCTCTGTGGGGTCTGTGGAGTTTGTAGGGTGTGTGGGGTCTGTGGAGTCTGTAGGGTGTGTGGGGTGTGTGGAGTCTGTGGTGTCTGTGGGGTCCTTGGGGTCTGTGGGGTCCATGGAGCTCTGTGGGGTCTGTGGAGTCTGTGGAGTCTGTGGGGTCTGTGGAACTCTGTGGGGTCTGTGGGGTCCGTGGAGCTCTGTGGGGGCTGTGGAGTCTGTGGGGTCTGTTGGGTCTGTGGGGTCTGTTGAGCTCTGTGGGGTCAGTGGGGTTTTTGGTGCTCTCTGGGGTTTGTGGAGTCCGTGGGGTCTGTGGAGTCTGTGGGGTCTATGGGGTCTGTAGAGCTCTGTGGTGTCTGTGGGGTCCTAGGGGTCTGTGGAGGTCTGTGGAGTCTGTGGAGTCTGTGGGGTCTGTGGAGTCTGTAGGGTCTCTGGAGTCTGTGGGGTCTGAGGGCTCTGTGGAGGTCTGTGGAGTCTGTGGAGTCTGTTGGGTCAGTGGGGTTTTTGATGCTCTGTGGGGTTTGTGGAGTCTGTGGGGTCTGTGGAGTCTCTGGAGTCTGTGGTGTCTGTGGGGTCCTTTGGGTCTGTGGGGTCCATGGAGCTCTGTGGGGTCTGTGGAGTCTGTGGAGTTTGTGGGGTCTGTGGAACTCTGTGGGGTCTGTGGGGTCCGTGGAGCTCTGTGGGGGCTGTGGGGTCTGTTGGGTCTGTGGGGTCTGTTGAGCTCTGTGGGGTCAGTGGGGGTTTTGGTGCTCTGTGGGGTAGGGCTGCACGATATTGGAAATTAGTGCGATATGCGATATGGGTGTCTAGTATTACGATAACGATATTATTGCGATATTATATTCTTTCACCTAAAAATGCTATCTGCAGGAATCGCTAGAGAAAATCTATTAAAAAAATAGAACATTGCAATTAAGATCACAACTCAATTATTTTCAAATCTAGTAAGGTACAAATATTTATACTAGTGTTGATCTTAAAAGTCTTGCCTAAAGTTGCCTTTTCCATCATTCTGCAGACAAAAGAAATGACTCAAGCATTTCAAAGATTGCATTTATTTGCATTATAACATATTAATGTGTGCAGGTGCATTTTTCATGCAAATTGGCCATTTTGAGGCAAAAGCTTTAACAAAACAACAAACCACATTCAGTGTTTGTACCTAGAAAAATAAAATCTTTAAACTTAAAGTGCAATTGCAATTGAAAACATGTACCTGAAATATTAAAATCTGTAAACTTACATTACATTCACTAAATTATATAGCTATGTGCCAATAGACTTGCTGTCTATGTTTTTCAATTTCAAACATAAAATAATAAAACAAAGTGTCCAGGCCTTCACTGAGTGCAAATTATTTCAACAAATAACACGTACAACCTCAATAGTAAACTAAACTACAAGTTTTTGGCCAAAAAAACCAACATGTTGACATTGGCAGGTTTCAAACAAGTGCGTTGGCATGTAACCACATTACCTGATGTACTGAAAAGTCTTTCTGAAGGTGAGCTACTTGCTGGTATGCAGAGGTATTTTCTGGCCAATTTACTCAACTGTGGGAAATTGACCTGATGAACATTCCACCAAGATAGAGGGTCATCTTCGCTGTCGATGGTGGGAGACACGAGGTAGCTGTTGAGTTCCCCATCCAGCGAACGTGATGATGCTGTAGTAGATGTTGGAGCCGGGGCACACTTGAAGAAACTGCCCAGGGATCTTTTGGACGTCTTCTGGATGTCTTCTGGTGGATCCATGTTGTCATGTTGAGCGTCATGGCTTTGCTCCTTAAATATACAATTTGAAATGATTAAATTAGATTGTTATTAAATAAAGTTTGAACAGATTACTGCGTTGACACCATTTACCTTTGGGAATGTTGCTTCCATTTCTGAAATCACTCTGGCTTTGATATCATGCAACTTGTCACTGCTGATGTAGCCTGCTTTAAACCGAGGATCCATGAAGCAGGCCATATCCAGAAGTTCTTGAGTGGCTGGTTCGTCATATTTGGAGTTCAAGTAGTCCAAGATCTTCTTCTTAATAGATTTTGTCAAATCACTGTCTTGTTCTTTTGCAGCAAGAACTGAGGTGTTGAAAACGTGAAGTACTGGTTTCACATATGAAACGCTAACATAGCACTCACTTGAAAGGGCATCTGTGAATTCTTGTAGAGGCTGCAATGCCTGATTTATGGATTCAAGAACATCCACGTCCTGCCAAGTTGGAACCAAGTGTCTGGACTTCCTATCTGCTGACAGGACGTCACTCAGGGCTCTCTGCTGCTCAAGAACTCGCTGAATCATCTGTTGTCTGGACCCCCACCTTGTGGGGCATTCCGTTATCAGTGCATGCTCTGGGAGGTTGTGTTCTCTTTGTGCTTTTTTCAGGGCAGTCTTCTCCCTCCAACTATGGGAGAAATGCCCCACCAACTTCTTGCAAAGTCCAACAGCTCTTGTAATACGATCGTCACCTTTGACTGCATTCTCTGAAACAAAAGACAAACAAAAACAAGGTTTAATATCTAAATGCATAAAATAAATACACAAATAAATGTTAATGAAACATTTAAGGCCCTATACGAGATTTTTTATTCTCCTTGTAGTTAAATCTGTTTTATCCTTCAGTAGTATAAAGTAAAAAATGACTTTTTTTTAACTCTAATTACTTTGTATATAGCCTTTTTTAATCACTTGTTAACTGGTATTGCGCTCTTAAACTCATCCTTGTCCAGAATTGGAAATGTTAGAGATGGACGATAAATAATAATGATAAATAGTGACTCTATTTCATCATCAAATCACGTATAGGCCCTTGATATGTCAAATGTAAAGATTAATAAATTATCATAAACACTCACCAATTGCCAGATGCAAGCGATGGCCAAAGCACTGCAGTCTGACCCAGTGGTTGATCTCGGCAGCCTTCACCACATTCGCTCCGTTGTCTGTTGTTATTGCCACTTGTTTGTCTTCTGGCAAGTTCCAGTTGGTCAAAACATCCCGCAGGGCAGCAGCGATGTTATCACCGGTGTGTGAGTCGGGGAAGTAAGCGACTTCCAGGCAGCGTGTAATCAGTTCAAATTGGCTCGTCAAAAAGTGAAGAGTGAAGCTCATGTAGGGCTCAGTGGTTCGACTGGACCACAAGTCCGTGGTGCTAGCGTAAAAGTCCACTTCACGGAGCTCTTCCTTTACAGACTTTACACATGACTCGTACATCTCCGGAATTGCGACTTGTGAGAAATAGGTTCTAGATGGCACTTGATATCGCCTGTCGAACTCCTTTGCCATTTCTAAAAAGCCCTCTTTACACACCACGGTAACGGAGAGTGTGCATTTGGCTATGTATCGCGTAATGGCTGCAGTTATTGCTTTGTGTCGCTTCGATGTTTTCGCATAAGGAGTGACAGAAGCGAAACTGTCGCTAATGTTTGTTTGCGGGTTTGCCTTTCTTTTCAATGACTTTACCGGAGTTGGCTGTGGCGTTTTATACACAGCGTAAAGTTCCTTGTGATTGTGTTGCAAGTGGCTGTGGAGATTAGTCGTGTTCCCCCTCGACGTAGCCACTCTTTTTCGACATGATTTGCAAATAACTTGCGCCTGCGTTTCGTCTTGTGCACTAAAACCAAAGTAGTCCCATATTCTCGAGGTACAATGTCTTTTTGGAATAAGTTGCTCCCCGCTTTCGTCCTCATTCTCTTCGTCACCCGCCATGCTTGTTTTTCTTATTGCACGTCCTCCGCCGCGCATGTGCTTGTTCTGGCCAATAGAGAGGCAGCAACTGAGAACCCGCAGCGGAGTGGTCAACGTGCGTATATAAGAATAAGCATGATTTAGACATTAAATTATTTGAAATTATCGCGCATCTTTTCGATATGGATATCGCACGTGCCAATATCGCGATGGCGATATTTTTTCGATATATCGTGCAGCCCTACTGTGGGGTTTGTGGAGTCCGTGGGGGCTGTGGAGTCTGTAGGGTCTATGGGGTCTGTAGAGCTCTGTGGTGTCTGTCGGGTCCTAGGGGTCTTAGGGGTCCATGGAGCTCTGTGGGGTCTGTGGGGTCTGTGGAACTCTGTGGGGTCTGTGGGGTCTGTGGGGTCCATGGAGCTCTGTGGGGTCTGTCGAGTCTGTGGAGCTCTGTGGGGTTTGTGGAGTATGTTGAGTCTGTGGAGTCTGTGGGGTCTGTGAAGCTCTGTGGGGTCTGTGGAGTTTGTGCGGTCTGCGGGGTCTGTGGAGTCTGTGGGGTCTGTGAAGCTCTGTGGGGTCTGTGGAGTTTGTGGGGTCTGTGGAGCTCTGTGGGGTCTGTGGAGCTCTGTGGGGTCTGTGGAGTCTGTGGGTTTTGTGGAGTCTGTGGGGTCTGTGGAGTCTGTGGAGACTGTGGTCTCTGTTGCCTCTGTGGAGTCTGTGGAGTCGGGGGGGGTCTGTGGAGTCTGTGGAGCTCTGTGGGGTATGTGGAGTCTGTGGAGTCTGTGGGGTCTGAGGGCTATGTGGAGCTCTGTGGGGTCTGTGGAGTCTGTGGGGTCTCTGGAACTCTGTGGGGTCTCTGGAGTTTGTGGGGACTGTGGGGTCTCTGGAGCTCTGTGGGGTCTTTGGACACCGTGGAGTCTGTGGAGTCTGTGGGGTCTGTGTAGTCGGTGGAGCTCTGTGGGGTCTGTGGGGTCTGTGGAGTCTGTGGGGTCTGTGGGGTCTGTGGAGCTTTGTGGGGTCTGTGGAGTCTGTGGAGTCTGTGGGGTCTGTGGAACTCTGTGGGGTCCGTGGGGTCTCTGGGGTCCATGGAGCTCTGTGGGGTCTGTGGAGTCTGTGGGGTCTGTGGAGTCTGTGGAGTCTATGCAGTCTGTGTAGTCTGGGGCGCTCTGTGGGGTCCTTTGAGCTCTGTGGGGGCTGTGAAGTCTGTGGAGTCTGTGGGGTCTGTTGAGCTCTGTGGGGTCTGTGGGGTCTGTGGAGTCTGTGGGTGCTCTGGGGTCCGTGGAGTCTGTGGGGTCTGTGGAGTCTGTGGAGCTCTGTGGGGTCTGTGGGGTCTGTGGAGTCTGTAGGGTGTGTGGGGTCTGTGGAGTCTGTGGGGTCTGTTGGGTCTGTGGGGTCTGTTGAGCTCTGTGGGGTCAGTGGAGTTTTTGGTGCTCTGTGGGGTTTGTGGAGTCCGTGGGGTCTGTGGAGTCTGTGGAGTCTGTGGAGTCTGTGGAGTCTGTGGGTGCTCTGGGGTCCGTGGAATCTGTGGGGTCTGTAGAGCTCGGTGGGGTCTGTGGGGTCTGTGGAAGAAGAAGAAGAAGAAGATCTTTATTTATATAGCGCCTTTCACAGACATATAGTCACAAAGCGCTTTACATGAGACAATTGTACATTCACTCCACACTCGGTGGTGGTAAACTACGTTTGTAGCTTCAGTTTCCCCTGGGGGAGACTGTCAGAGGCGCTTTCGCGACTACACACGTCTGCGCCAACGGATCCTCTGACCACAACCATACATTCACTCACACACATCATTCATCCTGGCCTATTGTGCATGTTTTTGGTGGTAGGGGAAACCGGAGTACCCGGAGGAAACCTACGCAGACACGGGGAGAACATGCAAACTCCACACAGAAAGGCCCGTCCAGGTGGGAATCGAACCTGGACCTTCTAGCTGTGAAGCGAGAGCACTAACCACTGTGCTACCGTGCTGCCCAACTCTGTGGGGTCTGTCGAGTCTGTGGAGCTCTGTGGGGTTTGTGGAGTATGTTGAGTCTGTGGAGTCTGTGGGGTCTGTGAAGCTCTGTGGGGTCTGTGGGGTCTGTGGGGTCTGTGGAGTCTGTGGGGTCTGAGGGCTCTGTGGAGGTCTGTGGGGTCTGTGGAGTCTCTGGGGTCAGTGGGGTTTTTGATGCTCTGTGGGGTTTGTGGAGTCTGTGGGGTCTGTGGAGTGTGTGGATTCTGTGGGGTCCGTGTAGTCTGTGGGGTCTGTGGAGTCTGTGGAGTCTGTGGAGCTCTGTGGAGTCTGTGGGGTCTGTGTAGTCGGTGGAGCTCTGTGGGGTCTGTGGAGTCTATGGGGTCTGTGGAGTCTGTGGGGTCTGTGGGGTCTGTGGAGCTTTGTGGGGTCTGTGGAGTCTGTGGAGTCTGTGGGGTCTGTGGAACTCTGTGGGGTCTGTGGGGTCCGTGGGGTCTCTGGGGTCCATGGAGCTCTGTGGGGTCTGTGGAGTCTGTGGAGTCTGTGGGGTCTGTGGAGTCTGTGGAGTCTATGCAGTCTGTGTAGTCTGGGGCGCTCTGTGGGGTCCTTTGAGCTCTGTGGGGGCTGTGAAGTCTGTGGAGTCTGTGGGGTCTGTTGAGCTCTGTGGGGTCTGTGGGGTCTGTGGAGTCTGTGGGTGCTCTGGGGTCCGTGGAGTCTGTGGGGTCTGTGGAGTCTGTGGAGCTCTGTGGGGTCTGTGGGGTCTGTGGAGTCTGTAGGGTGTGTGGGGTCTGTGGAGTCTGTGGGGTCTGTTGGGTCTGTGGGGTCTGTTGAGCTCTGTGGGGTCAGTGGAGTTTTTGGTGCTCTGTGGGGTTTGTGGAGTCCGTGGGGTCTGTGGAGTCTGTGGAGTCTGTGGAGTCTGTGGAGTCTGTGGGTGCTCTGGGGTCCGTGGAATCTGTGGGGTCTGTAGAGCTCGGTGGGGTCTGTGGGGTCTGTGGAACTCTGTGGGGTCTGTCGAGTCTGTGGAGCTCTGTGGGGTTTGTGGAGTATGTTGAGTCTGTGGAGTCTGTGGGGTCTGTGAAGCTCTGTGGGGTCTGTGGGGTCTGTGGAGTCTCTGGGGTCAGTGGGGTTTTTGATGCTCTGTGGGGTTTGTGGAGTCTGTGGGGTCTGTGGAGTGTGTGGATTATGTGGGGTCCGTGTAGTCTGTGGGGTCTGTGGAGTCTGTGGAGTCTGTGGAGCTCTGTGGGGTCTGTGGGGTCTGTGGAGTCTGTGGGGTCTGTGGAGTCTGTGGGGTCTGAGGGCTCTGTGGAGCTCTGTGGTGTCTGTGGGGTCCTTGGGGTCTGTGGGGTCCATGGAGCTCTGTGGGGTCTGTGTAGTCTGTGGAGTTTGTGGGGTCTGTGGAACTCTGTGGGGTCTGTGGGGTCCGTGGAGCTCTGTGGAGTCTGTAGGGTCTATGGGGTCTGTGGAGTCTGTGGAGTCTGTGGAGTCTGTGGGGTTTGTGGGGTCTGTGGAGTCGGTGGGGTCTGTTGAGTCTGTAGGGTCTCTGGGGTCTCTGGAGCTCTGTGGGGTCTGTGGAGTGTGTGGGGTCTGTGGAACTCGGTTGGGTCTGTGGAGTCTGTGGGGACTCTGGGGTCTCTGGAGCTCTCTGGGGTCTGTGGAGTCTGTGGAGTCTGTGGGGTCTGAGGGCTCTGTGGAGGTCTGTGGGGTCTGTGGAGTGTGTGGGGTCTGTGGAACTCGGTTGGGTCTGTGGAGTCTGTGGGGAATCTGGGGTCTCTGGAGTCTGTGGCGCTCTGTGGGGTTCGTGGAGCTCTGTGGGGGCTGTGGAGTCTGTGGAGCTCTGTGGGGTCTGTGGGGTCTGTGGGGTCTGTGGAGTCTGTGGGATGTAAGGGCTCTGTGGAGGTCTGTGGGGTTTGTGGAGTCTGTGGGCTCTGTGGGCTCTATGATGTTTGTGGGGTCTGTGGAGTCTGTGGAGTCTGTGGGGTCTGTGGGGTCTCTGGAGCTCTGTGGGATATGTGGAGCTCTGTGGGGAATGTGGAGTTTGTGGGGTCTGTGGGGTCTGTGGAGTCTGTGGGCTCTGTGGAGTCTGTGGGGTCTGTGGAGTCTCTGGAGTCTGTGGAGTCAGTGGGGTAAGTGGAGATCTGTGGGCTCTGTGGAGTCTGTGGGGTCTGTGAAGTCTCTGGAGTCTGTGGGGTCTGTGGAGTCTGTGGGGTCTGTGGAGTCTCTGGAGTCTGTGGGGTCTGTGGAGTCTGTGGAGTCTGTGGGGTCTGTGGAGTCTCTGGAGTCTGTGGAGTCAGTGGGGTAAGTGGAGATCTGTGGGCTCTGTGGAGTCTGTGGGGTCTGTGAAGTCTTTGGGGTCTGTGGAGCTCTGTGGGGTCTGTGGAGTCTGTGGGGTCTGTGGGGTTTGTGGAGTCTATGCAGTCCGTGGAGTCTGTGGAGTCTGTGGAGCTCTGTGGGGTCTGAGGGCTCTGTGGAGCTCTTGGGGTCTGGGGGTCTGTGAGGTCTGTGGGGTCTCTGGAGCTCTGTGGGGTCTGTGGAGCTCTGTGGGGTCTGTGGAATTGGTGGGGTCTGTGGAGTCTGTGGGGTGTGTGGAGCTCTGTGGGGTCTGTGGAGTCTGTGGGGTCTGAGGGCTCTTTTGCCTCTGTGGAGTCTGTGGAGTCTGTGGGCTCTGTGGAGTCTGTGGGCTCCGTGGAGCCTGTGGTGTCTGTAGAGTCTGTGGAGTCTGTGGGGTCTGTGGAGTCTGTGGAGTCTATAAGGTCTGTGGAGCTCTTTGGGGTCTGTGGAGCCTTTGGGGTCTGTGGAGTCTGTGGGGTTTGTGGAGCTCTGTGGAGTCTGTGGAGTCTGTGGGATCTTTTGAACTCTTTGGGGTCTCCGGAGTCTGTGGGGTCTGTGGGGTCTGTGGGCTCTTTGGGGTTTGTGGAGTCTGTGGAGTCTTTGGGTTGTGTGGAGCTCTGTGGGGTCTGTGGGGTCTCTGGGGTCAGTGGAGTCTGTGGAGTCTGTGGAGTCTTTGGTGTCGGTGGGGTCTGTGGAGTCTGTGGAGTCTGTGGAGTCTGTGGCGTCTGTGGAGTTCTGTGGGTTCTGTGGAGTCACCAACAGTCTCGTTCTAAAGCCCTCAAAATGCCATTTAGGCTTTGTTACACCAGCAGCCTTGTTCTCCAGTCTTTCAGAGGCCTTGTTACACCAGCAGTCTCATTCTAGATTCCTCTGCAGCCCTCCAGAGGCCTTGGTTCACCTGCAGTCTCTTTCTAAAGCCCTCCAATGCCATCTCGAGCACTTGTTTCACCAGCAGCCTTGTTCTCAAACCCTCCAGAGCCATGCAGAGGCTTTGTTTCACCAGCGGTCTCATTCTAAAGCCCTCTGCAGCCCTAAAGAGGCATTGCTTCACCAGCAGCCTCGTTCTCAAGCCCTCCAGAAGGTTTGTTACACCAGCAGCCTTGTTCTCCAGCCCATCTGAGCCCACCAGAGGCCTTGCTTTACCAGCCCTACCATTATAAATCCCTCTGCAGCCCTCCAGAAGCCTTGCCTCACCATCAGTCTCGTTTTAATTCCAATGCCATCCAGAGGCTTTGTATAAGCAGCAGCCTCATTCTTTAGCCAACCAGTACTCCAGATGCCTTGTTACACCAGCAGATTGGTTCTCCAGCCCTTCAGAGCCCTCCATAGGCCCTGTTTCAACAATAGTCTCATTCTAAAGCCCTCTGCAGCCCTCCAGAGTCCTTGCTTCACCAGCAGTCTCGTTTTAAAGCCTTCCAGAGCCATGCAGAGGCCTTGTTTCACCAGCAGCCTCATTATTAAGCTCTCCAGTCCTCCAGAGGTCTTGTTTCACGAACAACCTTGTTCTCCCGCCCTCTACAGGCCTTGTTACACCAGCAGCCTTGTTCTCCAGCCCTTCACAGCCCACCAGAGGCCTTGTTTCTCCAGCAGTCGCATTCTAAAGCCCTCTGCAGCCCTCCAAAGGCCTGCTGAAGATGCAGGAGCCTCATGTCAACTGTCTGTAAACCTGCTTCTGCAAGGTAAGACAGGAAGTATTATATGACCACAGTGGATGGTGTAACAGGTGCAGTTTTTAGTGTATGATACAGGGCACTTCAGTGACATGCTGAAGCTAATACTGCAGAGCTGTTTGTGACAGAGTACTGCTGTGATATCTAAATTATACTGATGTTACTTTTACAAAACTGAACTAAGAAATGTAGTGGTGTGGAAGGAATAGTTGAATGAATGACACAGGGTCTGCCTTTGGCCATAGCTGTAGACAGTGGTAAATAGTTCACATTATTTATGTGTGTTTTCCAAACTTACCATTGCATAGGGATTCACTGTGAATGGCCTTGTGCTTCATTGAAATATTGTGTTTATTATTTGTGTGTGGAAGCCCTGGGCTTGCATTTGTCTGATTGTTGTTCAGATTTTTTTTTTATTTTTTATAGTTTTATTGTGCCATGATTTGAATTAGTGTAAAACATATAGAAACCATGGGACTTGGACTTGACTTGCGGGGTCAGAGACTTGGACTTGACTTGGACTTGTGGTCAGAGACTTGGACTTGACTTGGACTTGCAGGGTCAGGGACTTACAGTGCCTCTCGAAAGTATTCATACACCTTGAACTTTTGCACATTTTGTCATGTTTACAGCCCTAAACATAAAGATTTTATTTTGATTTTTTTACTGAACGTTCACACACAAGTAACCGACAACTGTGAAGTGAAAGAAAATGATACATGATTCTGTTATTTTTCAAAAAATAGAAAACCGAAAAGTGGGGCGTGCATAAGTATTCATACAGCATGAATGAATACTTTGTGGGACCCCCTTTTGCTGAAATAGCAGCAGCAAGTCTTTTGGGGTTTGACTCTACAAGACTTGCACATATAGAGACAGACATTTTAGTCCATTCCTCTTTACAAAACAGTCAGATTAGAAGGAGAGCGTTTGTGAACAGCAGTTTTCACATTATTCCACAGATGTTCAATAGGATTTAGGTCAGGACTTTGACTGGGCCATTCTAACACATTAATATGTTTTTATTGAACCACTAGCTGAGACCCGGCCTTCGGCCGTTATTACAAAGAAATGTCCAGTATAGTCCCTATAACCCGTCACTCAGAATAGCTGTAGACCCGCAGTAAGTAGACCAGTGGTTCCCAACCCATTCCTAAAACTATGGCCACTACAAATGTTTAAAATAATGAATGCTAAAAATAATTTCAAACAAACTGCAATTGGAGTGTTTGATGCACCCGTACTCCTTTCGTATATACTACAACGACAATATGTTCGATAAACTCAGGGAATAGAATTCAAGAGACAGTGGAACATGTAAGCCTATGGATTAATATTAGGGGTTCAGCTCTCACGGTTTGGTTCACGGTGCAGGACACGTGGTTTGGTGCATCACGGTGCAAGTGCAATCTAAAAAAGAATAAGTTGTTTTTTATTAGACAGTATTTATATCCTTAGAATACAATTGGCAATGCTTTCAAAGCCGCTTTATTGAATGTAAAGAAAAAATAGAAAAGAAATGGTACAGCAGCAAAGTTAAAAAATACATAAATAAAAAAAAAAAAGCTACAGTGCAGGCCATGCGCTCGTTAAGTGATAGTTTCATTTTCGCTTTCCGCACACGGAGGCTGAAGCACTCGGAGCAGCGCGTTTCATTTGAAGCTCGTGTTTCTGCGTGTACTTTTTTTCGGAGACAAAACTTTGGAGACGGAATATGACCAGGATTGGATCTTACGCATGTGTCTGCACCTCTGACATTACGCAGCACTGGATCTATAATGAACCACAGCCTCGGTCACTGCAGGAGAAACTTAAACAAAGACGCGCAGATGTGTGTTGGAGGACGTAACTGTACCGGTGCGGAGCGTCTACAGCTGCAGTTTAGCGGTGAGTGATGATCACAAATCGCCCTGTTTGGATGCGCGCACACATACACACACACGCGAACACATCGCCCTGTTTGGATGCGCGCGCGCACACATACACACACACACGCGCGAACACATCGCCCTGTTTGGATGCGCGCGCGCACACATACACACACACACGCGCGAACACATCGCCCTGTTTGGATGCGCGCGCGCACACATACACACACACACACGCGAACACATCGCCCTGTTTGGATGCGCACACACGCACGGCAGTCAGACCTCGTGCACTCGCGTTGTTGTGACGGCGGGTTGTCATCGGACAGCAGCACCGCGGTCCATATGGACCCGTGGCCAATGCCCGCGGCCGTCACGTGGTGGCCTCTGGCCAATGCCCGCGAGCGGAGGGACCGCCACGTGAGGGCCGGCCGCGGATTTTTGGGAAATGAACATGACAAGTCTTGTATAGCGCTTTTCCAGACGCTCGTCGGTGTATAATTTGTTGCAGTATTCATTTAGTCCACTGCGCCCATCAGTCCCCACCACCAACCACGCACACACTCACTACTGTCGCCAGGCTTCCTGGTGTTCCCAAACGGTCTCCCATCCCAGTCCTAACCAGGCCCTTCCCTGCTTAGCTTCAAAGTCGATATGGGAAATAAACATGGCGGCACCCATGCGGCGGCCATTGAGATTGCGTTTTCTATTATAGACTAGCTGAGACCCGGCCTTTGGCCGGGCCTCGCTAGTCTCCACATTTGATATTCTGAGATTATGAGTGATTACAAAGAAATGTCCAACCCGTCACACAGTTCAGCTGTAGACCAGTGGTTCCCAACCCATTCCAAAAACTATGGCCACTACAAATGTGTAAAATAATGAATGCTAAAAATAATTTCAAACAAACTGCAATTGGAGTGTTTGATGCCCCCGTACTCCTTTCTTATAAACTACAACCACAATATGTTCACTAAACTCAGGGAATAGAATTCAAGAGACAGTGGAATAATTATGGATAAATATTAGGGGTTCAACTCTAACGGTTTGGTTCACGGTGCAGGACCCGTGGTTTGGTGCATCACGGTAGTGTACAATGTAAAAAATAAGAAGTTGGTTTTGAACTGAAATAGCCTAATGATCGTTGTTAGACAGTATTTATAACCTTACAATAAAATTGGCAATGCTTTCAAAGCTGCTTTAGAATAAAATGTACCTCTGGGCTCACAATACGTGAAAGCAAAATAGAAAACAAATGGTACAGCAGCAAAGTAAAAAAGAGAAAAAAACTACGCAGTGCAGGCCATGCGCTCGTTAAGTTGTAGTTTCATTTTCGCTTTTACTCACACGGAGGATAAATCAGTCGGAGCAGCGCGTTTGATTAGAGGCTCGTGTTTGATCAGGTTTTGGGCAATGTTTTGCGTGTACTTTTTTTTCGGAGACAAAGCTTTGGAGAGGTCTCCCATCCCAGTTCTAACCAGGCACTTCCCTGCTTAGCTTCAAAGTCGGTATGGGAAATAAACATGGCGGCGCCCAGGACGGCGGCCATTGAGATTGCGTTTTCTATAATAGATTCCATTGTAGATTTAGCTTTGTGCTCCGGGTCATTGTCCTGCTGAAGGTGAATCTCCGCCCCAGCCTCAGTTCTCTTGCTGACTCCAGCAGGTTTTCCTCCAAAATGTCCCTGTATTTGGCTCCATCCATCTTCACAACTATTCTTACAGTCTCCCCAGTCCCCGCTGAGGAAAATCAGCCCCACAGCATGATGCTCCCCCCCGTATATTTGACACTGGGGATGGTGCACTCAGGACCATGAGCAGTGTTAGGTTTGCTCCATACATAATGTTTTGCATCTGGGCCAAAAAGTTACATTTTTGTCTCATCTGACCAAAGCACCTTCTTCCACATGGAGCTGTGTCCTCCATATGACTTCTAGCAAACCTCAAACGGGATTTCTTATGGCCTCCTTTAAATAATGGCTTTCTTCTTCCACTCGTTCATGAAGGCCAGATTTGTGTGGATACGACTTATAGTTGTCCCATATACAGATTCCCCCAGCTCAGCGGCAGGACTTCACAGCTCCTCCAGAGTTATCTTGGGGCACTTGGTTGTATTTCTTACCAGTGTTCTCCTTGTTTCATCTAATATTTTAGATGGGCGACCGTGTCTTGGTAAATTGGCAGTGGTGCTATACTCTTTCCATTTCTGAATGATGGATTGAAAAGTTACCCCGGAAGATGTTTAAATCTTGGGAAATCTTTGTATAACTTAATGCTGCTTTACACTTCTACAGAACTTTATCCCTGACCTCTCTGGTGCTCCTTGACCTTCATGATGTTGTTTAGTGACCAATACACTCCGACCACAGCTCTGAGGGCCTAAAAGAACAGCTGAAATTAAACTGAGAGTAGATTACACACAGGTGGCCTCTATTTAACCGTTAGGCCAATGTGTAGACACTCTGGAGTCATAATGAATGTTATAAAGGCAATTTAATGCACTCAGAAAATGCTGTATGAATACTTATGCACGCCCCACTTTTCACTTTTCTATTTTTTGAAAAATAATAGAATCATGTATCATTTTGCTTTCACTTCCCAGTTGTCTGGTACTTGTGTGTGACTGTTCAGTAAAAAAATCAAAATAAAATCTTTAAGTTTAGGGTTGTAAACATGACAAAATGTGCAAATGTTAAAGGTGTATGAATACTTTCGAGAGGCACTGTATGTGCATCTCTGCTATACAGAGTTTAAATTGTTAAAACTAAGTATTTTCCTCCCCCTACATGTTCCAGCCATGTCCTAATGTGTAGAATGAGCTCAGACCTGTTCACCACAACTGCCTCTAAAATCCTGCACTGTCACTCAAAAAGGTGTTAATTCGGGTCTGAAGTGCTGTCATGCACGAGCTTAATATAGAAGCTGCAGTTACACATAAGACCTGAGGTGGCAGTAGTGAGTGTAAAATGACGAACTTGCATCTAGCCCCTTTAATATAAAGCGCTGCTGCAATCGTAGGTTGGTATGACACTCAGTTTTACTATGTTCAATTTTTCACACCCTCGATTGATTGATTGATTGATTGATTGATTGATTGATTGATTGATTGATTGATTGATTGATTGATTGATTGATTGATTGATTGATTGATTGATTGATTGATTGATTGATTGATTGATTGATTGATTGACTGTTCTATCGTCTGAAGTCTGTGAAGTTGCCTGTGTTGGGCCATTGAATAGTAGGCCCTGGTTATACTGTAGTGTCCTCATTGGTCTGGACTCAGAAGGTTGTGAGGCAGGATGTTTGGTGACCCTGTTTTAAATTGAGTTAGTGACTATAAGCCTCATGTGACACAGCTCTGGGCACCGTTGTGTCCTCAGTTCGAGCTCCGATACAGGTCAGTTCCTTTATTTTCTTTGGCTCTAATATTCCGCTATATTTATGCAGATTAACTCTGGGACATTGTGGTCGGTGCTGCGGTGTTATCTTGGGAGTCGTTGTTTGTGATGACCACAGAATCAATGCAGTGACTGAACAGCAGTGGCTCATGTTGTGGTGAGAGTTTGTTGTTCTCCAGTGTATGTGATGAGTTTGGGGCTTGTTCGTCTGGCATGATACGAGAAAGAATGATAATCCCACCAGTCCCACCAGGCATAGATCAAGGTCAAACCACGACTGGCTCTGAACCAGAAAAACACACAATGTAAAGCATCAATGATATTAACTGATTCAAATTAATAAAGTCAAAAATTGTAGTTGACCTTGATGACCACCTGAAGGAGCCCCAGTAACACCAGGGGGACCTTTCAATAGTTGGCTGATCTGGTCAATGACAGAAAATAATGGTGACATCTTAAGATGTAATGGTTTAAATGTTTCAAGTTTGTGTGCCCTAAGTGCTCATTTTAAAACAGGAACTGACAGTTCAGCAGACACAAAACTAGCATTTCAAACTCAATGTTAATACTTTTCAAACAAGATACTACTCATTACTAAAACAATGTAGATTCTCATTCATCCAGTGGATCAAACCACCACGTCTACATCCGGTGGGCGCGTTCATCACAGACAACAGCTCTGAGGATGCTGCCAAGATGGGCTTGAAACAAATATTGTGTTGTTCCATTAGTATTGAAATTGAGTTTGAAGTGCTAGTTTTGTCACAGCACTGGAAAGGGAGGAGGGAGATATTCAACAATAATCGTACCCATAAAATATTTTTGGTGAATATTTGACGCCGCCCAGTTTGGAGGATAACTCAGGGTTTACAAAGCAGGGACCCCAGGGGGCTACGTCTACATGAGTGTTTATATCTGTGTGTGGATAGGCTCCCACAAAGTCGCTTTAGGTTACAGCCTGAGGCATCTCTCAGGGCCCGCTCCTGCTGTTAAGTCCTGTTATTACAGTGCACTGTTTCTCAAAAAAAAAAAAAAACTCTCTTGGGTGGGCGGCCCCCGCTGGTGGGGTTTCTGATCTGTTCAAAACAGTCACAGCAAATCATTTGAGCCATGGATTTTTACTGCAGTACCAACAATGTTACTGCAGTGCCAACGCTTTTACTGCAGTACCAACACTTCAATCAATTGTTTGTTTTGTAAGTAAGTGCTTTATTTGTCATTGTGTCAAGCATACAACGAAATAGTGTTAGTGTTTAGGTGTTAATCCTAAGCCACTGCGACTGAGACTACCACTGTGGGTCAACAGTCTTTCACCAATCTTCTGGGAAGAGCTTAGTAGTTCATCTGTTTTATTCTCCAGTGAACTTCCATTAGTCAGAACAATAGAAGGCATATGTGGCTTAGCTTTGAGTCTTGCCCGGATACCTCTTCGTTTGTTCCTTCCTTGTGTCCTGTAGCTCCTCTTGTGATGCCTCCACTGTGCTGCAGCTGTGTGGGCTCTCAGTACCTCTTCAGCGGGGTTTACCGCTACACCGGTAACCGTGACATCCCTGAACTCTAATTATATGACGAGCACCTGTAATCCAAAATGTTAATGGCTAATGTTAAAAGCAAACCCCATATGGTTTGTGTTCCAGTGGCAATAAGACCTACTAAGAAGAGACCTGTGGAGTAGAGAGGTCCAAAGGCAGAATCGATCAATGGAGAGCCTTAAAATGCTCCACCTTCTGAAAGTTAGTTTTAAAGAGGGGGTATTTTGCTCCTTTTTTGGTGGTGTAAACTAGATCCAGGATGTTGTTTCCCCTTGTTGGAAAGTCAATGTGTTGATAGACTTTGGGGAAAATGCTCTTTAGATTTGCATGGTTGAAATCTCCAGCTAAGATGAGAAAGGCATCTGGGTGGGCTGTCTGCTGGTCACTGACGCTCTGGAACAGTTCATTCAGTGCCTCTTTCCTGTTTTTGATGTTGGAGGTGGGCGGGATGTAGACAGCCACAAGCAGTACAACAGTAAGTTCCCTCGGCAAGTAGAAAGGCCGACACTTAACGATTACTTGGGTCTTACAGAGGGTCACTCTCAGTTATTATATTTATTGACAAGACAAATAATTATAGCAACTTTATTGCTAAGGAGCCATGTGCCAATTCCTGTGGCTCCCAAGATGTTGATTTTTCTTTTTTCTTTTTTGCAAAAGTTTCAATTTTACCTGAGTTAGAAACTACTTATATTATATCATGGATAATGCTGCTATTTGTATATGATTTTTTTTTGGGAGACTGCATCTAAACGGAAAAAATGCCTTCAAGCAAAACTTGCATATTCCCATCCCTTGCTATAAACATTCATTGTAAAATGTGTTACCACCCCAGAAATAATCCCTGACCCTGCTTGCTACCCTGTGATCTTTTTTCTAGATCGGCCCCTGATTATCTAATCCCTCTTTGCTACTGTCATGCCCTATGGATCTTAAGCTATACCACCATGGCTACACCAGGGTTTCCCCAACTTTTTTGGCTGGGACCCCAAAATTGACACATAAACAACGCAGGACCCCCATTGTATAAAGTTATTGCCTCTTACGCTACTTCAGGGAAGAAAAACAAGTTATAATCAAGTTAATATGTATTTAAACAATTTATTTTGAATAATAAGCGAAATCGTAATCTCAGTTGGAGCAATGAATTATGGGATCACTCTGAGGTCAGTCGGGATCAATTTGACCCGGAAGTTTGTTTTGACAGCGCAGAAGCATGTGCGAAGACGAGAGAGGGCAGATAAATGCAGTTTAAATGACTTGCTCCACGTTTGTATGATATTCAAAACTTACTAAACTGAGTGAGAGGCTCGGGTGGAGGAGACAGAGATGAGTCGCTCTGTTTTTAGACGATGGACATTTGGCGATTTTCATTAGTTATTTGTGTGGAAACGCGGGCTATCGCTAAGCGGCTACAAAGAGGACTTGTTGGTGGCAGACACAAGACGGTGGACTTTTGCAGATGCTTGAGTTGGATGGAGTTTGCTGGCCATATACGATGTGCTTGTGTTGTGACATCGGTGAAAATGGCATCATGTCCGCGACAGAGTTCACCGTGGGTCTGGAAGTGTAAGACCACGTAACTGCAGTCAGCACTGGGACTTGAGGAGACGGCTTCTGCTTTATGCATGCCCTTGAAGTTTTCAAGTTTTTATAGTTTATTATTTAAGTTTTATGCTTCATGTTGCACGATTGTTTTTAAAAAAAAATCCTACTTTGTGAACCTGTTCACTGACAAAGGCAATAAAACCAATTCTGATTCTGTTGGTTTATTAACCAGGAAAAGCTTTCAGTTCCTGCACACACATCTGGATGGTGAGGGGAATGTTTTACTTCAGTGCCGAGTACGAACGAAGTACACTTTCTTGAAGGCCGAGTGCGTTATCAGAAAATATTCAATAAATTACATAAAGTATGAATTCATTGAACAGGGCACATAGAAGGTGCTATTGTACATGTTTTGCTGGGTATGTTTATTTATTCCTTTGCTGCATGACTTTATTCAACTTCTAGGCATTTGCCATTTAGCCTTTCCTTCATACACAATCATTGTAATCCCTCTTCCCCATACAATGCTGAGAGAAAACATGTTCATGTAGCCAAAGCATTGTGTTGTATAAAAGTAAAGATGACTTACTTTCTGCTTTTCTATAGTACGACGATCTGTTATTGTACCACAGTTTTGATGCCTGTAAAACAATCTTTATGCATGCATATTTTATATTGGGATTACTTGGAGAGAGCGCATTCATGCGCATGCGCACTACGAGATTACGATTTCGCTTATTGAATGGATTTCACTAATTGTAGACTGGTTTACACTAAAAAGGTACAGCACAAACGAGCGCACACAAACGAATGGAGCGCACACAAAACCATTTTTTTAACATTGCGCGATAGGACGCGGGCAAAAATGAAGTTTGCTGTAGAATCCTAAAAATCGGTACAGATGTGCATCATGGTGGTTTACAGCTACGCATCCACTCGTCAAAGCTCAGGTAAGAACATATCTCAGTATGAAAAAAACGTGGCCTGTTCCTTTAAGTTGCATCCAATGCAATTTGGATTTTGTAAATTTCATTCTACTGATACTGCAAACATTTATCTTACAGAGAATATCAAGTCAAAATTGGATAGAGGGGGTATAGTTGGGGCCATCTACCTTGATCTAAGAAAAGCCTTTGATACTGTCAATTCAGACATATTAATTGCCAAATTATCAAAATTTAACTTTTCACCAAAGGTTCTACAATGGGTGGAATCATACTTAAAAGACAGGAAACAGTGTGGGTTAACAATAAAACATCCGAGGTAATGTATAATCATGTAGGTGTGCCCCAGGGCTCAACCCTTGGCCCTTTACTATTTAGTTTATTTATCAATGATCTACCTGATGTATGTTCTGAAGCATCATGTCAGTTATATGCTGACGACACCATCATTTATGTTCAAGCAAAAACGAAAAAACTGGCAGCAGAGAAGCTGACATCTGCTATGGTGTCAGTCTGCCATTAGAGAAAAACATACACATAGTTTTGCTAGCATTTAAATGTAATTTTGAATTTTTTAACCAAGTCGGCAACCAAAGAGAGCGACCCAATAGTTCTGGTGGATGGGCAAGCACTACAAGTGGTGCAAGAATACACGTATTTAGGCGTCACCATGGATTCCCAATTATCATTTAAAAAACATGTTAAGAAATTTAGTAATTTAGTAAACTTTAAACATATTAGAAATAACGACTGATGCTTCAAAATTATACCTAAACGCCACAATTCTCTCGCATATTAATGACTGTTTGACGAGCTGGTCTCAGGCCAACAAGACCACACTGTGCCTGTAGAAAGACTTTATAAGTAGACAGTAAAAACATTAGACAAAAAGAACAATTCTTATCATTACTGTAAAGTCTTTACCAAACATATTTTTTTAAAGTGGGAAAATGTGTTAATGTATTCAGATGTAATTATGATCTATAAAACCCTAAATGGACTTGCCCCGCCCCCATTACAGGAGTTTATTCAGCTGAATGTAAATACAAACACTCGCTCATTAAGCAGAGGAGGCTGTAAAATCCCATTTAGAAAGACTTCTTTTGGACAACCTGCCTTCTCAGTACGAGCAGCTCACTCCTGGAACCTGATCCCAACAGAACTGAGAAACCTGACCTCATTCCACACTTTTAGAAACTCTGTGAAGAAGTGGCTTTTGGACAATCAGACATGTGAACACACCATGGTCTAAAGTCACCACTGATACATGTCTGGCTGTGTGGAAGATTGTGGTGTATTGTCCCTTTCTTATCTGTGAACATTTACCGACTTTTTACATATTTAATGTTGTCATTCATCATTCACTGTCTTTTTATGTCTCTGTGATGGTGTTTTTTCTTTATGTTTGTGCCTGTGTTTGTCCTGTCATGACCTCAACCTGCCATGGGACTACGGATGAAAATGAGCCTATATGGCTAACTCCGGCACATTTACATGTTGAAGAAACACATGTTGATTAATGTGCACTCTCCCAATTCAAATAAAGATATAAAAAATAAAAACAAGTAATTACTGTTTAGTCTATTTAAGATGAACTACATGGTTGTCAAAGTACAGTAAAATATTTAAAGTAACTTACAGTATTTAATGTAGTAAAAATAAACCAAAACTATTGCCTGACTAAAATAAGGACAGAATAAAAACATGCTTTGCTCACAGGTTGAAAAATGCAAACACTGAGTTGTGATATAAACGTGTGATATTCTTCATTTTCTTGACACTTTCACATTTGTCTGTTGAGTTGGCATCAAATAAAAGACATTACTGTTGGGAACATAATAAAAACATGACTTTTGAGATCAGAGTTAGCGAAGACTTAAGCTCCAGTGAGTCTGAGCCCGAGGAGATGGTTTTGGACAAACCGCAGTTACACAACTCACTGTGTGCTCTCGGCCCTTCCCCCTCAATCGCTCTCCTTGTTTCCTCTCTCTCTTTCCCTCTTTTCCTCGCTCTCTCTCTCTTTAGTCGCCCGGATGTGAACCATTCTGAAGTTTGTAGTATGCCCTATAGCATTTTAACTCGCACACTGCAGTAGTACTTCAGTAGTACTTTGGGACGGTTTCTCTTGGAGGAAGCAGCTGAAATCCGATTTTGGGTTTGTGGAGCAGTGACTTGGCTGAGCTTAGTGAAACTACAAGTACTACTACAAACACTACTACTACATCTGCTACCATCACAACTACTAGTACTCCGGAGCCTCCAGGAGTACTCCTGTGATACTTCCGATCCTGCTTTGTTCGTCATGTGGATGGAGCAGTGTCTCTAAAGAGCAGGGCACACAGAAGTACTTTACTGCAGCTGGACTTCAGATGCAACAGTTGGACTTCTGATACTGCAGTAATACGTCAGATACTGCAGTAGCACTTGAGGAGTACAGTGTTGTCCTGAGGATCATGGGCTGTGGAAGCAGCAGAGACAGAAGCTCCGGTAAAAAAACAAAAAACTTTTAATCTTTTTCTATTAACCCATAATTACACCTAAGCACATTTTTGTGCTTTTGTGCTTTTATTTTTTTCCATAACTCCTACATGTTTAAAGCCAATGGAGTGAAATGTTCCCAGGGAGTGTGTTTTTGGGTGATCAAAAATAATTGTGTGGATTTTTACCCCAATGTACACTCATTAAAAAAATACTCACGTTAAGGGAACTTCGACACAAACATGTGCTTGGAATTTTAGAGAGCTATAACTCCATGAAGGAACAATATTTCTTATTAATTTTTTTTTTTTTTCTTATTATTACTTTCATAATGTTTTAACCCTTTCATTGCCAACTTTCTGACCCAAAGTTGCTACAGCGCATGGTCCAAAAATACAAAAAATATATTTTTTTAATTTCAAATCCAGAATGGGAAATTTCTGGTCTGGCTGTGGTGGCCAGATGTCTGGCCGGTAATTTTAGTATAAAACTAGTGATGTGTGTTGACCTTTCCTCTTATCATACATATAAAAATAATCAAACTTTTTAAAATATTTTAACCCTTTCTGTCGCAAAGTCATTCATATGTATTTCCATTGTGGCCCTTTGACCCCATAGACTTACATTATAATCACAATTTTTCAAAACGCTTCTATAAAACAGATTAAAAATGTAATTTCAAACTTCTGCATATTTTCTGAACCTTGAGGCTTTAAACTAACGCCCTGACACAATTTCACCATGTGGTCATTCTTACCTAGTTCTCCATTGTTACTGAATTTTGTCCTTTATTTTGTAAGTAGGGCTGTGCCCGTTTGGATGTTTTCATACCGCGGGCGGTAATCAACAACTTCCCGCGGTTTTGCGATATACCGCTCATTGGCGTCAGAAGCGTTTCGAAGGTGGGGGGGACACATTTGACCAGGGGAGGGGGGCTATCCAAGCACCTGAGCCGCTGTTCTCCTGCCAGACCTGGCGCTTTATGAAAAACTGAGTGAATTTAGTTCTTATTATGAGGTGACGCTCATGTTGATGATCATTTATTCAGCTTCAGCCTCTTCACTCCGACCATCACAAACAAACATCTCTGCGCTTCTATCTCACATTTCCCAGTAATGCAGATCAAATTGAGTGAAAAGGAGAAAGGAAGCAAACATTTACCTGTCAAATGAATTGTTCTGATATTATTTGGCTAAGTTAGAGTCCAGACAGCGAGGTTTAACACGCGTGTTGACCGGTTAAACACTCGTGCCAGCCCGGTGCAGTTTCCCCAAACTCACGCTACATCAGCTTCATCACCCGCTTTGTAAACACATCCCAAACTAAAGTTCCTTACCTTTAAGTTACTGGTCAGGCCTTTGTACTGATGAAGAAGGGAAACACGTCCACCTGCCCAGGACCGCGAAGAGTCCTGCTCCTCCAGGATAATCTGTGGAAATTCCAAAAACACGACGCACGAGTGTCCTTGTGCTTTGGTCAAATCTGCCAGTCCGTCCAACGATCAGCCTCTTGTCTTCGTAGTTTCGCCGTTTTTCCCCGGTTTACAGAGCCATGTGTACATTTCAGCCGCTCTGAGGTGACGTAGCGGAGCCGCATGAACACAAAGCGGAGCGGATAATGCCAAAACATTTTTTTTAATGGAAAATAAGACGCAGGTCAGATTTAATTGTTCGCCCTCGCGTCGCCTACTGGACAGGCCCAGTCTAAACTTTAAGTAAATGCGTCCTGCTCATGTGCATATGGAGCTGTGTCTCGTCACCCACACACTAGGGATGGGCGATACCACATTTTTTGGAATCGATACGATACCCATACTTTTGGGGTCTTTATTGTCGATACCAATACCGATATCATTTCATATGGGTGAATGTATTTCAATCAATATACATTTCTAAAACTGGTTGTTTTATATAATTAATGTGTTAATTATATTTATATTTATTTAACTGGCTAAATAAACAATGTTAATGTGAAATTAAATACATAAACAACATTTAAAATTAATACTAATACTTAGTTCCTTTTCTGGTTAAATTTCGTTTACTTAAAGGCATTTCCTTTAGCAGAGTCCAATGGTGCTGGTGACATCTTCATAGCTGCTGTAGACCCAGAGATATTTTGGGGGGTAGTCGCTGCAATTGTCGCCGAAAGTGTGGACATTTTTCAAAATGTCACCATCATGATCATAAAATATAAAAAGTATTCTTTGTTATTTGTGCTTTGGCGTGGGACATGTCTGTGATTTTAACCCGCGACTTTTTGAATGAAATGAGAAGATCTGTCCGCGCCTTCAGCAGCCGCTCTAAACTCGGGAGAGTCCATGGGGTAGCTCTGCTCCGCTACCGTGGTAACGGCCCAACTGTGGTCCAGTCCTGGGGCAGTGAACTCTGTGGTTTATGGCCCTGGCACATGTCCCTGGCACATGCCCTGGCACATGTCCCTGGCACATGCCCTGGCACATGCCCTGGCACATGTCCCTGGCACATGCCCTGGCACATGCCCTGGCACATGTCCCTGGCACATGTCCTGGCACATGTCCCTGGCACATGTCCCTGGCACATGTCTCTGGCACATGCCCTGGCACATGCCCTGGCACATGCCCTGGCACATGTCCCTGGCACATGTCCTGGCACATGTCCCTGGCACATGTCCCTGGCACATGTCTCTGGCACATGCCCTGGCACATGCCCTGGCACATGCCCTGGCACATGCCCTGGCACATGCCCTGGCACATGCCCTGGCACACCAGTAACCAGCACCAGTAAATGCTGAGGTTTTGAACTACAAATTAGCTCTTAAAACTATCTCATTCACATGATTGATATACCAAAATAACACAAATGCAGTAGGATATTTTTCTTTATTAAATTCCACTATGAATTTACCAATTAAAAAAAAATTGATATCCAAAATCCCCTCTGAAAAAATATTCTTAACTAATGTACCAATAAAGCCATTAAAGGTATACAGGAGGATTTTTCCGAATTTTAGGAAAGATCTGCCCTCTCCACTTTGAAAAAAAATGCGCAACGCTCTACCTGCCTCCGAGGAGGAAGAATCTCCCAAAAACACTCTGGTCTTGTTTCTCTCTCCTGAAGCCTTTCTCTTCTTCTCATACACTTCGAAGACACTTTTTCTCTTGACCCTCTGCCATTTTCAAACCACTCGGTGCTTCTGCGAGCAGCGTAACTCACATAGGCCTGAAAGTGCGCATGCGCAGAAATGGGCGAGCGCGCACGAGGGCCTCACGTAGGCAAATCACCAGAATGATTGACAATTACGACCAATCGTCTTGATGATCCACCCGGAAATAGAACATCCTCCGCTATACCTTTAATTTAGACATGGATTGTTGCATAATTTAGATTTCATCTGCAAAAAATATTGTAAATTTTGGCATAAAATGAAACTTTGTAAATAATTGATGTATTTCAAAAATTCTAAAAGCCTTTTCACCCTCTTGCTCTGACCTCTGCCATTCTACACTCTTATCTGTCTACTGTATTTTAAATTTTCATCTGGCATTGCTACTCAAAGATGATGGAATCACAATCTGGACACAAGCAGGAACACGATTAACAGCAGCGGACAAATGTTATCTCTGATGACCTTTTACACACATTCCTCACTGGTCAGTCTCAACAGCCAGTGTTGAAAAGGATATGTAGAGGAGAAGCTGTGATTTAGTGATTTTCTTACCTATGTCTCCCTACCTCTATTTTTACACTGCGTTCCAAATGATTATGCAAATGATATTTCAGTGTCATAAAGGTTAAAAAAAAAATGTTCAATGAAACTCATGGATGGTATTGTGTCTCAGGGCTCTTTGGATCATTGACATCAGTCTCAGACACTGTGATAATTAGTTCTCAGGTAAGCCCAGTTTTTTGAGTGCTGCGCTGTTTTGGGGATTTAGCTGTAGTGCCAACAATCCAGACCATTTTTCATGATATTTGTTGCACCACAGCATATTCTATGTTAAAGCTATGGACACATGCTACTGACTCTAAGCTCTCCGTAGGTGAAAACCGTTTAATTCTACGTGCCTCAATTCCAAAGCTAAACAGAGGCTAGTTTTGATCAAAATCACTGATTTTTTTCTCCAAACGGAGATATTGCGCGCTTTATGAAAAACTCTCCTTTCTGATTAAAGGTTGGATCATACTTGACAAGTCCGCGAAGTCCTTGCGGAAAAATGAGGTCTTCATCGCCACTTGGTCTGCAAGAGCTCAACACAGTCCACTGTATGTGTCTTAGGAGTAGAATGTCTGAGATTTCGTCCACACAGGCAGAAAGAAGTTGCATGATGATGACACAGGCTTTTACCTGAAACAAAACAAGTTGTCAGCTGCCTATGGATGATCTACTGCCATCATCATTGTCTTGGAGCACACCCTCCAATCCCCCATCTTAAAGGCACACCGTGTAACTATTGGCCACTAGGGGCGCTAGACCTGTGCATTTCACATCTAGTGCCCCCAGTGGCCACAAGCGACGCAGCACTGTCGCAAAACAGACAGCCGGCCAGCCTCTCGATTGTGTATGCAGACGACCTGTTGGTTGAAGTGAGCTCATCTACTATTGAAGAAAAGAAGACATCCTCCGAATAAATAAATTGCACAAAATTTAACAGAAAACAATGTCTGATCAGGTATGTTGTTTTGTACCTAAAATCAAGTTATTGTGCTCGTTTTGGATTTATATTTATCTTTAGATCGGACTCACGTCGTCTTTTTTTTTCTGTAGTAAACTATGAATTTGTAGCTAAAATCGTATAAGCCACTAATAATAAACATATATGAATGTGTAAAAGGACAAACAAACCAAAGACTATGACTTATATATCAGTTTTGTTACACGACTTTGCTGTAAATACATTATCCACTTTTATGCCGATGTTTATGTTATATTTTCAGTCATCATCATCAACTTCTTCGCCGCCTGAAGATTCTTCAGAGTCCCCTCCCGAAACATGGAGAGGACGAGGTGGACGCGGAGGAGGACGAGGACGAGGAGGTGGACGTGGAGGAGAACGAGGTGGAGGAGGTGGAGGAGAACGAGGTGGACGCGGAGGACAACGAGGGAGAGGCGGGGGGAGAGGGATGGGGAGAGGAGGTGTGAGCTCTGGGGGCCGTGGAGGAGGTAGAAGCAGCAGCAGCAGACCATCTACAGCTGATTATGAAAGGCTCGAGGATCTTCAACAGAGGAGGAGAGCTGACATGCAGGTATGTGTACACTATTTATACTATAATTATTAAGACTACTATGTTGACAAATTTGTTTTATGCATCTTAGGCCAGACTACAATCACTTGAAGCGGACCAAAGAGATGCCCTGCTCCAATTAGTGCTAGACAGATTGCCTGGACTGCTCTTTGATCTCCTTGCACTGCAGGACCATCCTCAAACACCTCCCGTACCTGGACGCATGCATTGGTGTGTGTGTTCAAACTGTAGAGACATGCCTACAGATATTGAGAGACTCTGCTGTGGTCAGCCTCCAGACCGCTGCATTAGTAAACTACCACACATGGACCTCTATATCCTGGATGAGGGAGTTCTGCGTCCAGCTCGTGCTGCGTGGAATGACATCTTTGCAGTTGATGACATCCAGGAACCAGGCGAAGACCAGCGCTCTTACAGACATGCAGCGTATAGGAATGTTGTGCTCTGGCAACATGGGCGTTTAGGGCAATAGAGTGGTCATACCAAGCTGTGTTGTGTGGCGCATTAGGGACAAGTATCCAGACGATAACGGACGATACACAGGCTTTAGAGTGCGCCGGCTTCCATGACTTATTAATAACAATAAAAGGAGTACATGTGAAAATACTTGTTGTATTTCTTTTGTAGTTCAAAAAGATTGTACCATTCTTTACATCTTTGAGGAATCACTGTAAAGTATACTTACAAACTACCAATTCACTTACAGTACAGAGGAAAAATAATATTATGCACAGGATAAAACATCATACATTTTATTCAAATGAAGAATGAACCAAAATAGTTATAAAAAAGATTCTGTGTTAGTCATCCATTACTAGAGCCATTGCTCCTCGGGAAATGTGTCCTGCCACAAGTTCAGCAGTGGGGGGGGGTGTGTCTGCTGTGCCGACCAGTCCAAGGCGCTCAGGGTCATCTTCTGAAAGGGTTCTTCTTCGAGGAAGGCCTGACCCACTCTTCAATCTTCTCCTAAGAATTGCCTTCTGAAGGTCGGGAATGTAGGCATACGTCTTGGCCTCCTTTGTAACATGCACACTCCAGTTTTTCGACTTCTTGTTGTAGTATCTCTGTAACTGTAAAACACATAGAATACCACATAGTATTCCCCTCCAAGCAACAAATTAAAAAGTGTATACAGTAAAAAATACATGCATTTTTTCTCCTTTTCTGTTGCGCCTATGTTCACGGCCATTGTGGAAGTTGTAATCAATTGCAGCAAGGAAAACCCTGGTTCTGTACACTTTATACTTCCCTGCATACATCAGAATATGGTTCTGAAAACTCTCCAAATCTGAGGTAGTCCTGTAAAATTTAGATCGAAATTGTAAGTGCAGTCTATGGCATTTACAGTTTCCAAAGCAAAAAAAGGATTTAAAAAAATGGATAAAGTGCATAAACATACCTGAATGTGATGTACTTTTTCAAATCTTTCAGCCAACGTTTATTCAAAACAATGGCAGTTAGGGTCTGATGA
Organism: Gobius niger; assembly: GCF_951799975.1. Lineage (NCBI taxonomy): Eukaryota > Metazoa > Chordata > Actinopteri > Gobiiformes > Gobiidae > Gobius > Gobius niger. The sequence goes on from NC_136875.1 coordinate 242,691, forward strand.
GCAGCAGAACCTGCAAGCCAAGGAAGTTATGATACAGCTACTGTATATCAGCTGTACTAAATAAAATGTTCTAAATGTGTGAAACAAAATGCTTCATGTTACCTTGCTGTATCCAAGGCTTATCTTGACTGCTGTCACCCAATGGCTCATTGATAGGTTAGATTTGACAATAGCAAACACTTTGAGTATCTTGTTGTCTTATTCACATACCTTAAACTGCTCTACAGTTCTTGCATGCTGACAGCAATACCAGAAATGGTTCACAATATCCTTAACCCCATGCATCAGCACAGAATGTTCCTTGCCTTTTGCTGCCTGATTACAAAATACATTTATGAGAATGACTTTGTACCAAAGGTCTATTCCTATTTGAGATTAAATCATTCAACATATAACAGTGTTACTTACTTCACGGAGCTTCCTTCCAATATTTTTGGAAGCATGCCAGACATCCAGCGAATGGGTTAAACTCCAATCCTTGTATTTTCCACGTACTGGATCTGAAGATCATATATTTTATAAGATCCATTTTTGGATGTTAAATATATTTTCTGAGCAAGGCAGATATTTGTCTGTGAGCATCCGTCACTACTTCTTTGATAGGGATTTCGTTGAGAAGGCAGTCCATTGTACTTTCAAAACAGACTTTCTCCAAGATGACCAAATTCCTGCCACATTTCCTTTTGTCCTCACTCACAATGTGCACAATATCACGACTCTCGTGCTCAATCATAGTGTATGTACAAAACTGTGCACAGTGACCTACAAATAACATTGGGTGAGTAGAGTTTTTTCACTCTTGAAGATTTTTTTTTTTTATGGCACTACATACTTGGGGAGTCCATTCTGCTATCACCTGATAAAAAAGAGAGATAAGATTATAACTGAAATATAGCTATGTGATCAGCTTCCTAACAATGACACAGATATTGATATACAAACATTGAAAATGACACTTACCAAGTACAACTACTTCCGTCTTTTGTCGAAGCCTGTTCAACACCCTCTCTCTACTCTCTTTCCAAAGCTCCTCTACAGGCTTTAGGCAGTATTCAGACTGTATGGCAAAAAAGTAGTCTCAGCCACCATTCCCATACACATGAAGTTGAAGAGGAGATGGATTGTTTTGTAGTTGATAAAAGAATGTTTGTTGACAGCATGAAATCACCTCCTTGCATTCCATATTTCAGGAGTGGCTGAGAATTCCAATGCCAAATTGTGTGTCCATGAGGGCAAACCTAAGAAAAGATGTACAAAGCAATTCACAATTCAATACATGATCTCACAACCTTTACCAACACCCCCACATCAGGTGACACCATTTTCCAGGCTCTACAGACAGTCATCCTCAAAACAATAGTGGTGCTTGAATGACACTTACCCATTCAAGAATGACACCAGTCCCTCTGGGCTTCAATTGAACATGAAAAGGAGGCCTTCCATTACATACTGTCCCCAAAATTGGGTCTCTGAACTGACAAAACTGAACAGGTAACTGCATGTACCTTGAAAGTTAAAACAGGAAATGAGAGGATAGCATAGTAGATAGTAGAAAAGCTATCACTAATGGGGGTTAATTTTGGCAGACGCTAGGGTTAGAGATGTGGAAATCTTTTACCTTTACGTTTCAGCCGCCAACTGCAGGCCGACATCAGAGACGTGTCAATTATCAGCTGTTCCGAGGCGTGACCAGTCTGATGGCCCAAACAGGTCCGGCAGACTGGTCACGCCCCCTGCTGCCCGGTGGATTCAGGGCAACGGGGCGTAATCAGCCTGCCGGACCTTTGGGGCGCCTCGGAAATAAGAACAGCTGATAAGTGACATGTCACCGCACGCCGGTGATACTTCTGATGTCGGCCTGCAGTTGGCAGCTGAAACATGTATAGGTAAAAGATTTCAACATCTCTAACCCTAGTGTCTGACAAAATGAACCCTAAATGTGATACTGTAACTCGAGCAGACACAATGAACGGTACAAAGTTTATTAGTAGAAAAGCTATCGGTCATATAGTGTCATATACCTTGCAAGAGAGATCAAGTTGTCATTGTAGCAGATGCTCGCTTTCTTTCCTATGAGGTCCTCTACAGTCTCAACCCTGTGTTGTACAGGAACGTGTTGCTCTTCCTCAGGAACTATGGGCACCTCCTCTACATCCAGCACAGCCTCATCTATGTGTATTTCAGGAAGCTTGTCAAATTCTGCCCTTGAAGCTCCAGTAGCTCTGTTACAATAACATTGATTAGTCAGTGTCATTAAACAGCTTTCTATATTCTGTGACAAGAGGAAAATTACTATGATTATTAGTAATTTATAAGCAGCACATACCGTAGATATAGGAAAGGAACAAAATCCTCATCAGAGTCTTCATCTTCCCAGCCAACAGCTTCCTCCATCTCAATCCTACACAGAAAAATACATATTGGAAATGAATTTCACACATTATACATACAAAAAGGAAAAGGCTAATTTACATACAATGTAAAGCACTAACATACTATTCTGCACATCCTTAGCAGCCTCTAGGCCAGGGGTGGCGAACACGCGGCTCTTGGCCAATCAGAGTGCGGCTCTTTGCATGACTGGATAATACAATGCTGCTCTTTACAAGAGTATTGGTACATATTTCCCATAAACAGTCTTTACGAATCTTGACCAAAAATCCAACCATGCTCCTACAGACCCGGTTTCCATCTCTAGGCCTACATGAATGACAGCCCGGATCACCCTCGTTTTCGAGGCGGCGTCAAAAGGTGCCTGCCTCACTCAAAGCAGGATGTAGGTTAAACAGGCAGGCAGATCGTGGCTCTGGGATCAGCTTCTGTGCTTTTCAGGTTTCTGATCAGCTACTCTTTATTTGATGAAATTTGGCTTCATATTCACAGAAAAAGATCAAAATTAGGAAAGGGAAAAAAGCGGAGCTCTAATGTAGCATATGATGCGAGGAGCGACATAACGTATCGCGGAAATACAAAAAGTCATTGACTTTTCTTCCACATGTGACTGAAACTGTTACAAATACAACTTAAAACAGAACCTCAGACGTCCTCCGGAGGCTCCTGGTTAAAGTTGATAAACTTTGTGCAGCCTAGAGTGCGTTCTCTGCACAGTCCAGTCAGGACCGAGCTGCAGGCACTGAGCGCACGGGCGAGGGGAAAATCAGAGGAGGGGGCTCAGTGGGCAGGGCCCCCCATACAAACACACCCCAGCATTAAAAAAAAAAAACAAAAAAAAAAAATCTAATTCTTTCCCAGTCAGAACAGAACACATTATACTGTATTTAATCACAATAAACTATCACCCCTGGATCTCGCAAATGGTCGGTGCCTTTGTGGCTCTTTACAGGATCAAGGTTGAACATTTCGGCTCTTGGTCTCTGACTAGTTAGCCACCCCTGCTCTAGGCCATCATCGTGTTTTTCGGAAATTGCCAATGAGTGCATACTCATTCATGAGTATATTCTTCTCCCAAAATGACTGCTTATTATGTAATGGTCTCACCTCTGGTTTGTCTTCATAGTTAGTTTTACATTTACAATGTAGGAGCACCGGCAATATGCTTGTGTAGATGCATTAACATTCAATGAGCCATGTGTAGTGTCTTATAATTATTACTATTTTTATCTTTGAATGAATATTTTGACTTGTACCACAAACTGTCAACTGTTGAAACATAGTGTAAACCTGTCATGATCCAAAGAGTCTGTAACACTAGATACTGTATATCAGCTGTACTAAATAAAATGTTCTAAATGTGTGAAACAAAATGCTTCATGTTACCTTGCTGTATCCAAGGCTTATCTTGACTACTGTCACCCAATGGCTCATTGATAGGTTAGATTTGACAATAGCAAACACTTTGAGTATCTTGTTGTCTTATTCACATACCTTAAACTGCTCTACAGTTCTTGCATGCTGACAGCAATACCAGAAATGGTTCACAATATCCTTAACCCCATGCATCAGCACAGAATGTTCCTTGCCTTTTGCTGCCTGATTACAAAATACATTTATGAGAATGACTTTGTACCAAAGGTCTATTCCTATTTGAGATTAAATCATTCGACATATAACAGTGACAGTGACTTACTTCACGGAGCTTCCTTCCAATATTTTTGGAAGCATGCCAGACATCCAGCGAATGGGTTAAACTCCAATCCTTGTATTTTCCACGTACTGGATCTGAAGATCATATATTTTATAAGATCCATTTTTGGATCTTAAATATATTTACTGAGCAAGGGAGATATTTGTCTGTAAGCATCCGTCACTACTTCTTTGATAGGGATTTCGTTGAGAAGGCAGTCCATTGTACTTTCAAAACAGACTTTCTCCAAGATGACCAAATTCCTGCCACATTTCCTTTTGTCCTCACTCACAATGTGCACAATATCACGACTCTCGTGCTCAATCATAGTGTATGTACAAAACTGTGCACAGTGACCTACAAATAACATTGGGTGAGTAGAGTTTTTTCACTCTTGAAGATTTTTTTTTTTTATGGCACTACATACTTGGGGAGTCCATTCTGCCACCACCTGATAAAGAGAGATACGATTAGAACTGAAATATAGCAATGTGATCAGCTTTGCCACAGATATTGATATACAAACATTGAAAATGACACTTACCAAGTACAACTACTTCCGTCTTTTGTCGAAGCCTGTTCAACACCCTCTCTCTACTCTCTTTCCAAAGCTCCTCTACAGGCTTTAGGCAGTATTCAGACTGTATGGCAAAAAAGTAGTCTCAGCCACCATTCCCATACACATGAAGTTGAAGAGGAGATGGATTGTTTTGTAGTTGATAAAAGAATGTTTGTTGACAGCATGAAATCACCTCCTTGCATTCCATATTTCAGGAGTGGCTGAGAATTCCAATGCCAAATTGTGTGTCCATGAGGGCAAACCTAAGAAAAGATGCATTAACATTCAATGAGCCATGTGTAGTGTCTTATAATTCTTACTATTTTTATCTTTGAATGAATATTTTGACTTGTACCACAAACTGTCAACTGTTGAAACATAGTGTAAACCTGTCATGATCCAAAGAGTCTGTAACACTCGATACTGGTGGTCCAGGAGGTTTTGCTGTGCCCTCTCCTTTATATGGTGTGGACGTTGCTACACCTCTCCGTTCTGTGGCAGCACGGGTGGTTAAGGTGGTAGAAATTAAACATAATATACTTAAAAGTAACTAAAATACCAACAACGCCAGCTTGAATAAACAAGCACTAAAGGACACACAGGTTCGCAAATGAATAAGAGGCATGGACAGTTCCATTAAGAAAATATAGTATTTCATTTATTTACTTTGTATTAGGTTCAATAAATCATTTCGTTTCATTTCCTCATACCCAGTACCATAAAAACATACAGTTCACAATCTCACGTTGGTTTGACAAACGTGGGCGCCATCGTTCATTTAGTTTGTGGAAGTGCGCCAGTGGGTTGACCACAGGGAAGGAAACAACCCAGGCAACATAGGTACAAAGCAGGAGGACAAAAGGCGAGAAGGCGAGACATGGTGTTGGGGTGGAGACCTCCTCCGAGCGCAGAGGCACCGCTGTCAGGACAACAACCGGAGGAACACACACATGGACAAAAGCTAGGCCATCGGCCACCATAGCCGGCCCTTGTACACCGCGGCGCAGGCCGGAGCTGTGAGCCGCCCGCAGCTAACGCTCCGTGACTACCCGGAAGAGGGACGGTGAGGCGGCGTATGTGGGAGCGGTAACAGTGAAAGCAGAGGACGGTAAAGCTAAAGCAGGGGCTATTTATATTTTAGGGCTGGCGCCATCTAGTGGCAAGTCCAGCCTGCTACAGTTCGTAGCTAAACAAAAAGACAAGTCATTGTATCAAAGCAATGTCAAGACCACAGGCAAAAGGGGCAGCCTGTTTGCTGTACGCAGGCAAAAACACAACCGCAAATCAGCAAAGCAGTATCATGGGACTACCTCAGATACTACTTCTACCAAATGAACTGCATAAAGAACATAAAACTTAATAAAGCCTGTCGCTAATCATTGTGTTGCCTCCTTGTTTTGTTTCTGAATGACAGCAGAAAGTGTTTGCTGCATGCAAACAATTCCCAATTTTTACAAAATGGCGTTAGCATTGGCTATTAGCAGCCTGTTTGTTAGCTTGCTAGCTCTACTTGGGCATAAACATCCGCGGTACCAATTACGTGCAAATAAAACCAACGAAGCAGTAACATGGGCGTACAAAATTACCACTACTACGTTAGTTTTATGAAAGTAGGACCTGTCGCGTGCGCGAAATGCCTGAGATTTACACATATAAGCTACGGGGTTGCGTTAGCTTTGGTTTGTAGCCTGTTAGTCATTATTTTTGCAGTTTAGTAGAAACAAAATACGAAGACATTTGACTGTACACTAGGAGCAAAGACTTCACTTTCCAGTCTAATAATGAGGTTGCAAAAACAGAATCAGTTTTACATCCAGCTTCTTCTTTTAACCTGCGCCAACGAGCAAACTCATTTCCAAGATCAACTCTTGTTTTTCCTCGAGCACGATCTCTTTCACTTTTTCTCTTTCTAGCCTCCTCGCAAGGTTTAGACCTTTTCCTTGCCTCAGCCATGACCAGGAGTCGAGCAGGCGGAAAAATAGTAGCAAAAGCCTTAGATCTTCGAGTATATCAGCGCCTGGAGCCGTAAAGCAAATCGTTCTTCAAGGTCACTTGACCTGGCCAACGCCGGTGCGCTGTCTCAAAACGTACATAGGCGGTATGTCAAGATGGCAGCCCCGCTCGGAGCATTGACAGTGTCAAACGCTGTATATTGGCCTGAGGAATAATTGAAAATAACTCATATTTGTCAACTCTTCAGGTCACAAAGTCTGCGGTGTGCCTTTAAAGAGAGGGACCACCAATCTCTCCTACAGAGATGTGTCAGCCAAGACAGTCCTGCAACATCCAGAGACCCCCGGAGCCCTAACCTGGCAGTAGCCACATTGGTATGTGTAGAACTAAGAGTTCTATGTTATCAATCTGGGATGGCTGCCATTCCGTCTGTCCGTGAAAAGGAGGGACTTTCAGTACAATACTTCGACCTGATTGGGCGAAGTGCCAGCAAGTACCCGCCTTCCATAATACACTTTTAGCCAACCGTAGCATCGAGCCAAGTGACGTATCAGACATGCGCCAGGAATGACAGGTGGGCCGTGTTTACTGAAAGTAAGCCCATTGTTGGATATCTACGGAGAAGAAGTCATCATGTCATCGTGCAACAACTTTTGCCGATTTTGCAAGACAAATCTGCACATAAAAGGCGTTTTAAGCAACACAAAGTTGATTTTTGAACATCGTCAATCCTCTGATGAAAAAACTTTGCATGGACGATTGATGGACGTGGGATGTAACTTGTCAGAAGCTTCATCAAAATCATCGCAAATGTGCAGGTCATGCTTCCGTCTATTGGAGAGGATAGAGGGGGACTTTGCCATTTTAATGAAATGGAAAGAGGCCGAAAGCGAAATGACGGGGAAGCACATCACTCCCATTCTGTCCTCCTTACATTGGCTTCCAGTTCCCTTTCGCATCAAGTTTAAAATTCTGCTGATTGTTTTTAAATGCCTAAATTCGCTGGCACCTCAGTATCTGTCAGAACTGCTGCAGCTCTACTGTCCTTCCAGAGCTCTGAGGTCTGCAGACCAGCTTCTTTTGTCTGTTCCTAAATCCAAGCGTGTGTCCAGAGGTGACCGAGCCTTCTCAGTGGCGGCCCCTAAACTTTGGAACAGCCTTCCTCTACATGTGCGCTCGGCTCAGTCTGTAGAGGAGTTTAAAACCAAATTAAAAACTCATCTTTTTGCCTTGGCCTTCGGTTCCATGTAGACCAGATACAGTTTGTGCCTTTATATATTACCTGTGTTTAACTTTTATTGTGTTTATTGTACATATTGTTACTGTTCTTGTACAGCACTTTGGTCGACAATGGTTGTTTTTAAATGTGCTTTATAAATAAAATTGACATTGACATTGACATTGACATCTTCTCCTGCTAAACGGACGAGAGAGTATACTCCATCTAAAACTCCGAGGTCTATTAAAAAACAGCGGCCCAAGCCACCAACGCCAACACAAGCCACTGAAGCCAGTGACACCACTGCTTGCTGTGTCCCCGGACCATCTACCGCGATGCCATTACGGCAAACTCTGACAGAGGTAAGTTAAAAAAAGAACTACATTAATTGCCGTAGCCGTGATAATGTTAAGCATGGTACAATATGTTATTGTATGCAATGTTAAATGTTTACCCTATGACACGAAACGTTTTTAGATTGTATAAAGTGAACACATTTTTTAAGTAGCCTAACTATTTTCAAGAGGATCAGAAGGGTAGGGGGAGGGAAATGGAAAACAGACATTATAAAAGTCAAAACAGCAGACTGTTGTCTCACTGTAACTTTGAACATTGAACATTGACAACTTATAACTGAATATTTTGTTTTTTCCCAGGTGTGTGTTCACTACAGATCACAGCGTAGGTCTGACCAGATAAAATGCCCCACAGACACGGCAGGCATTATTGAGAACATCGCCAGAGGAAGATGGACAACAGCTGCCAACCTCATTGTGAGACACCAGGAGTTGTTTTCAGCGATGAAGCGCCTGGTTCTGTATATTATAGAGGATGAGTCCAAACTGCTGTGTAACCCCAATAAGGGTTTCATGTTGTGGAGGACCTCAGCTGATGATTTGAAAACATTTTCATTTGAAAATCTTTCTTCTGACCTACAGAAGCTGTCACCGCTTCTGTTTTCTTTTTTTTCCTACCATCACAAACCAGACCCAACATTCGACTTGTGCAGCTGCAGCTATTGCTTTGAGAGGAAGAGAAGCGCGTCTCTCGGCTTTTGCTTATTATAATGAAGCCTAGGCGTTAATTCAACGTGGGAGACGATTTTCAGCTTCCGAGAGGGCCACAGAGCGGCCGGTTGTACACTGTAGCCCTCTTATTCTATAAAGCTTAAGGACATCACCAGTATGCTTATAGTACCTTTTTATTAACTGTACAGGTCAATGCCACACTTTCGCCATCTCTAGCACATAGCCTTAAATGGAACAGGTTCTGGAATGGGAAGGGTGGAAAGGGCAAAAATATTCCCCTGGACCTACATCTCGAGCATCTCAACAACTTTCTCAAATCCTTTTTAAAGCGTAGTGGTCCAAACTTGACCGAACAGACTGCAGATCGCGTCAGCAAGTCACTTGGTGTCCTTAAAGAAATGATGGACACAACAGATAGTAAACTGGAAGTGTCCAAGAGTAGCGGTGTCCATCACACTGCAAATCTAACAGAAGACATTGCATGTCTAGTGGACATTTTCAAAGAGGCAAGGGTTTTTCAAGATATCACAGGCAGACAGTTCACCGCATTCCCAACATTCAACAGGGATCTTTTTTCAAAGTTAAAACACACCGAGCTGTGCGGATGGATGAGGTCGAAACTAAATGAGTGGAGGAGTGTTCCCATTTAGTATGTGTGTAATAGTAAAACTAAGGACACTGAGGACGACTCCTGATTTTATATATTTTTTATTATCTTTTTTTGTATGTTCAAATACTTTATTTTTAACTTTGTGTGTGGTAGCAAAAGTAATTTATCATAATTGGTTTGGTTTATATTATTTTTGGTTTATAAAAGAAACACTTGCAATAAATGAAAATGTATTTATTGAAAACTTGCTTTTGAATTTACATACATTTAAGTTGCGTTTACATAATGTTAACAATTTAAATAACTCTAACTAATGATACCACACATCTGAATCTCTGCTGCTGTGTTGTGTTTCCATGTTAAAGTCATCATCCTCTTCATCATAGTAACCTCGAAAGTACAGATCTAGATCGGACGACGGCTCCTCAGGTGGAGTTGTACGTGCGTATTCAAAATCTCCAAATACTTCACTGATTACGAGTAAAATCTCTCTGGCATGCTCCAATTTAAAGACTGGCAGATTGTTGACAATGTAATCAATGTCAAACATATATGCACAGTGCTCCAAACAAGCTCTGTGCTGAAACCAGTACAAAATGCCTTGCTTGTAAAGGTATGTTCAACTTTAGCACCGAAAGAGCACATATACTCCTCTAGTAAATCTTGGACCAACTCTTTATCAGCAGGTGTAACATGTCTGCATTTCAGTGGTATGGAAGAATGATCAGGCAATGACTCATAGGTAGGAGAGGGCTCCGGGCAGCCATCATTCTCACATGTACATTGTGAGTGACAAAATGTACAACATAAATGACCTGAGTTGACATCGTCTTCAAAATGAGTATAAAGCGCTTGTCGAAAGCAGCTTTTGTTGGCCTTGGCAATCTACTCTTTAACTGTAACATCATGCTTAGACTGTTTAATGACATACAGTACAATATGGCATGTGACTGCTCCCCATCTCTACCAGCTCTGCCAACCTGTTGAACAATGGCCTCCACATCTTCTGGTGACCCATACATGACAACATGGGAAATGTTGGGGAAATTTAATCCCATCCCCAAAGCTGTGGTTGCAACTACAATCCTACACTGCCCCTCCCCCTGAAGAGATTTTAACACCCTCTCTTTGTGCCGTTGCAAAGTGTAACTGTGGAATATTCCGAGGAGGAGGTTTTCAGACCTTTGGGTTTTGTCTCTGTCCACCCATGCTTCTTCACCAAGTTCTGCTTGGTGATAGCAGAAAACTCTTCCAACTACTTTTAGTGATCGGCAGTAGATGATAATGGGAGCCATTGTCAGTCCTTTTTCTTTAATCGTCTTCACAATCCAGTCCAAACAACTAAGGTTGCAAAACTGGAACAGTGCACAGTCCAAGTCAGATGTTTGTCCTGTTGGGGCTGACTGTCACTTGTATTGCAGCATCCATGTGTAAAAGCTTGGTAACGTGGTCTCTCTGCTTGGTCTCTGCAGAAGCAGTCAGTTCTAACACATGGGTTCCTGTAATTACAAAAAATAAAAACATCAGCAACAAATTTACTAAAGAATGACTGATATAAACAATGATTTATTATTTTTTTGATAATATGTAAATGTTGACTGTATTGTTTGACCTAACATTGGATTTATTATAAATTACAGAGTACAAACAAAAGCAATACTAAAGGTCTATAAATATGTATATAGATCATGTTTATTATAAATGCTAATGCACCTTCAGGGACAATTGATCGCAGTTCTCCAATCTTGGCAAATGACTCTCTAAATGCTGGCTTCCCTTTAGCACCTTCTCCCCTGAGATATAAACACACGGGAGGTTAAGACAGTACAATTCACAGCAGAAATCCCCAGCTGAACAGCTTCGGTAACTTGGTCGTCCATGAGAGCCACCAACGGAGAAACACTGATAACAATAGGAGTCGTCTGTAGCTTCTTGAGTTGTTTCACAACGAGCGGAGTAAGCTGATAAATCAAACTTTTGCCAAATCCAGTCGGAAGAAAAGCACAAACATCTTTCCCACTCACAAATGCACTAAGTGCTTCTCTTTGCTCCTTTTTTAAACGAGAAATTCTCGCTATTTTAGCTAAAACCGAGTCAGTTGCGGTATCAACAGGTGAGTCCTCCAGCGTAGCCATGTTTGTTATGCCGCGACTAGGCGCATCTGACTGTCGTCATTCCTACATGTCCCGCCCCAAACCACACTGCTGCCATGTCATTGGTCCGACTCGCTGGTTGTTACGAGACGGACGTATAAGCGGGAGTCTTTCAAGATGGATTTGTTGTGAGACTGAAAATTCAGATCTCGTGACAATCCAGCTTGCAGCGCAAGGTTACCGGAGCCCTGCCACCGAGGAGCTTTCTAACCACCTCGGTGACTCTTTGAGTCCCCAATCACGTCCTCTTCTTCTTCAGAAGATGTCAGCAGCTCCCCACCCGCACTGTAAACAGTGTTGATGAAGCACGGTTTCCCCCGGGTGGGGCGCCAAAATTTGAAGGCACATTAAATTGTATGCTATATCATACTTTCTTGTTGTCATTACCATTTATTCTACAATGTTTTGTTGTACGTATAATTATTTATTTCTATGATCATTATAGTTTTGAAGTACATGTAAACAGTTAAACTACACTACCGTACAAACCCTGAGCAAACAGCAGAACATAGAAGAAGAACATAGCTCTATTGATTTCCGATGAGTATTTTAATCGTCAGGTACAGCAGGTGCGAACTTTGACGTGCTTTGTCAGAAAAATAAACTTTGTGAAAGCGCTTCACCAGCTTTATTAACCTTAAATAGATCACAAACTAATACCATAATTCTACACAGTAAAACAGTAGCCATGCTGATCCAAATCAGGTATGGTAGCCTGGTAGTTACGACCTCATTACCATAATAAAAACGAGTCCAGCTAATGACTAAAACAATCAGCAAGGCTCGTCCACAGTCTTTTCACTCCTAATCCAATGCTACATGACAACACAACATTGAAATGGCAAACTACAATGTTTATCTGCATAAACAGAATAAATGCTAAACAGAGAATGCTAACTTCAGTAGCTCAGTGCTGTTTTTTTTTACACTTTTATAAAAGCTATTACTATTACTGCGGCTCCAATATCACTCAAAGCAGCGTTTTACAAACACCAAATCAACAATAAAGTTTACCTGTTGAGCATCAGAGGGAAGTGTGGAGTAAACATGGTCACACACGGAAGGACAAAATAGAGGCAGTGACAGAGGGACAAAACTGAGGAAGTGGGTCACGTGACACGTCTGCAGCCAGATGCTGGTGCCAGATTGTGACTTTTCAAAAGTATTTTATCGTCATTTATTTCAGTTCTGTGCATTACAGAGCTACCAAAATCATACATAAATTGTATTAAAGTGTCTAGTTTAGTCATTTGAAAAAACAAAAAACGAGTTTTTACATTTTTGGCACTCAACACATAGCGTAAAAGAGCATAAAACAAGTTTTTCATTATATGATTTGTGTTAAAGGAAAAACTACTGAAACAGGATGTTCCACATTATTAAGCAGGCCACCATTTTCAAGCAGCATGGGAAAGAAAAAGGATCTCTGATGAAAAGCGTGAAATACTTGAATGCCTTGGACTAGGTATGAAAACCTTCGATATTTCATGAAAGATGAAGATTGATCATTGTACTGTTAAAGGCACAATATGAACGGTTGACAGAAAGATGCTGCTGAATTTAGGAAACAGGGAAGACCCTGACGGTACAAATGTTATTTTTTACTTTGTTATTGCATCTGCAAGCTAACATTATTAACCCTATGATTTCTCTCCTTTCTTTACTGATTACAGCAATGGCTGTTACCACAATAAAAACGTGATTTTGTTCCAAAATATTGTCTCTGTCCCTTGTTGAACAAATGAACAAATGAAGGCTCTGTCCTACAAAATACAATGAAAGGAGTAAAACATACAGTTTTAATTTCATAAAACAACCCAAACACATGAACAAGTACATGTAGCCTAAACTAAGTTACATGTCAACACATTCTAAATTACACAAAATAATCCCAACAATACAACTGTAAAACATGAGATAAATACCGTTGTATATCCATCTTTACCAGCAGAGGGCGCACTATCACGGTGGACCCCCGTGATAGGCCCTTGAATACGGTCGGCCCATTGGCCTGAGCATTAGTACCGCAGAATCACTGTGTTCACGCTCAACATTGATAGAGACAGTTATAGGCTCCAGTCACTGCGTAACACAGACAAACGCAGACTGGATCTATCAAGTCAAACACATAGCAACAAACGCACGCGCAATGAGTTAGTGCAACATTGCATTCAGCCAGACTTTACTCCACAGAATAAGCATAAAAACACTACACTCACTGTTGAAGAACTTTCTGATCTTCACCTCTTTATCCAATGATTCTCTCTCGTCGTGTCGGTCATTAGCGGCATTTGGAAAATAGTCCACAACAACAGGCCTGTCTAAAACAAGCGGCGATGGGCAGGTGGAGACAGGCGCCTGTTTTTGTGGATAAAGTTTTTCCAAATGGAGCTGAGGACTGACCAGACGAGTGAGAGTCATCAATAAAGAGGTTGAAGAGCAGCAAGTTCTACGACGGATCCCCAGAAGATCGGGTGCACAGTGAGTGTAGTGTTTTTATGCTTATTCTGTGGAGTACCTAAAGTCGGCCCTTAATGCGCGGCTATTGCACGGACTTATTTGACATGAAGCGCGTGCGTTTGTTGTTGTGTTTGTTTTGATAGAGTCAGTCTGCGTTTGGTGTTACACAGTGACAGGAGCATATCAAACATGCACTAACGCACTCCTCTCGTCGTGCACGTTCCGTGCACGTGCACATGTATCAGAAAACAAACATTGTAATCACTGACATTAATCTCAGAGACCTGGGATGATTTGTTTTCAGGTTAAGCCCAGTTAAGGGAAAAACTACAGAAAAAGGACGTTCCACTTTATTAAGCAGATCATCATTTTCAAGCAATATGGGAAAGAAAAAGGATCTTTCTGCTGATGAAAAGCGTGACATAGTTGAATGCCTTGGTGTCGGTATGAAAACCTTCGATATTTCATGAGAGATGAAGCGTAATCATTGAACTGATAAGAGATTTGTGGATGATTCAGACACACACGGTTTTGTGTAGCTAAAGGCACAATGAGGACGGTTTCAGCCAGACAAATACATCAGATGAATAGAACAGCAGCTACAAAGCAGCAGACAGGTATTTGAAGCTGCTGGTGCCTCTGGAGTCTCCCAAACATCAAGGTGTAGGACCCTCCAGAGGCTGCAGTTGTGCATAAACCTTCTATCCGGCCTCCCCTAAACTCTTAAAGAGGGGGTATTCTGCTTTTTTCAATCACATAGCACCAGTCTATATCACACTACAATGATGAGCAAACCTTCTGTTGGTCTGTAAATGCAGTAAATTAGAATAACTGCCTTGTATAAAATGTGTCTCTCAAAATGGCTGTAGTGAATGTCTTGAAATAGGCCTCTGTCTCTTTAAGAACCTCTGAGCCTTTCCGACACGCCCCCTCCACACGCTGTCTGTGGCATCAGTGGGGAGGGGGTTCTGCTGAGGAGCAGTGGTTGGTTACTCGGCTGGTGGCGAAAACTCGGAGGCGTCTCCAGGAGGTGGGGGCGTTCCTAGGAGGACTCAGGCAAACCTATCCCTAAAATGGCCGCCATCAGAGTTTTTACAGATTACTCAAAAATACGTGAATGTGTCAAGGCAACACTTCAGGCATGTTTTTAATGAGGAAGTGACAGAATAACATGATATAAAGCTTGAAAAAGTCGATTTTGCAGAATATCCCCCCTTTAATTGAAGCTGAAGCAAAAACGGCTGCAGTGGCTCAGAAATACATGAGGACTCATTTTCAAACAGTCTTGTTCACTGATGAGGCCGTGTGACCCTGGATGGTCAGATGGATGGAGTAGTGGATGGTTGGTGAATGACCACAATGTCCCAACAAGGCTGTGACGTCAGTAAGGAGGGGGCGGAGTCATGTTTTGGGCCAGAATCATGAGGAGAGAGCTGGTCAAGTCCCTTTAGGATCCCTGAAGGTGTGAAAATGACCTCATTCTGACCACCTTCTTCTATGGTACAAAAAGAAGAGCCGTGTTTTCCCGAACAAGATCATCTTCATCATGACAACGCACCATAGGGCTGTGCAATTAATCGAAATTCGATTACGATTTCGATTACTACACTAGACGATCACAACACAAAAATCTTCAGGAGCAGTTCAACGGAGCTCAAACAAACTCTTATTACTTCATGCTGCTGATGATGATTGTTTCTGTTCCCTTCGCATTTTTTTATTGTCCAACGAAAATGTAGTCCATAATTGTTTTTTAAAATAATAATATAATTTTTTTTTTTTTTTTTAAGGGAACAAATAATCGTTTGAATAATCGTGATTTCAATTATTACTAAAATAATCATGATTATTATTTTTTCTATAATCGAGCAGCCCTAACGCTCCATGTCCTGCTGTAAAGAATACCTCTGCATCACTGGCTGCTATGGGCAAAAAAGGAGAGAAACTCATGATGTGGACCCCCTCCTCCCCTGACCTCAATCCTGTTGAGAACATTTGGAGCCTCAACAAGAAAAGCATCTATGAGGGTGGGGGGCAGTTTTCATCCAAACAGCAGCTCTGGGAGGCTATTCTGACATCCTGCCAAGCAGAAACTGTCCAAAAACTGACAAGTTTAATGGATTTAAGAATTGTGAAGCTGCTCAAAGAAGCTCCTATGGTAAAATAGAACTTGACCTATTGAGATGTTTTTGAGTGAAATAGCTTTTGATTTCAGTAAATATGACCTCCTAATGTTACAAATACAACAAATGACCATTTTCAGTTAATTACAAGCTTTAAAATGTATTGAAACTGTCACACAGAATTCAGACTCACATTCTACCCGCTCAATGTACATTTCTTGCTCTGTCCACCACAACAAGTTTTTAGTTTTACTTGTCCGTTATCATTTTTTTCCAGGCAAGATGCCAGTCCTTCAACATCATCTGTCAGCATGTTCTGGCGCTTGCAGAAAGGGCATTTAATTTCAACGCACCCTGTGTCAAAACAGTCACATTTTATAACCCCATCAGGGGATGCCCCCAAATATGGATAGGTGGTGTTAATGATCAGGCCAGAATCAAGGATTGAGAAATTGGTGTGACGTCCAGCCATTTCTTGATAATAAAGGTCCCGAACACGTTTCTCGTGACCACATCCCCATGCAGTAGCTGCACTCGTGAACCTCACACTCTCAGGGTAGCAGATGGCTTTCACAAGGCTTTGAGAAGGGGATGCAGGATTGCTGTGGCAAACTGCCCTGAACCGGGATGCTGTAATCCGACCAGCCCTGAACCGCTTCTTTGACATTTGCAACTTGTTCCTGGGTTACATTAATTGCAATGTTCTCACAGTGGGCCAAGAGCTCATGGTATTCCATTTTTGCACATGAATCATCGTGTAAATCAGTCAATAATTGTGGAAAAGTGGGATCAACAGGTTTTGGAATGTATCCAGTGGAATAAGGTGGAACAACGCTGAGAATGGCTGGTTTAATACCGCACAAGCTAATGTCTTTGAGAAAGGAAGTTAATTCCTCTGGGGTAGGAGCTGGAGTTTGACTAGCTTTTTTCATCACTCTGGGTGGTTTAAGGGCCTTTGAGTGACATAGCAAATTAAGAGCATTATCCAATTGCACTCGCTTGCACTTTGCAGAAGTGAAATCAATTTCTTGAATAGGTCTATACTCAATTTCTTTCAAAGCTCCAGGCAACTTCCAGTAGGCTTTCTCCTGGGTTACTGTCTTTGAGTCGCGGATTCTCACACATGCTTCCAGATAGAAAAGCATGGCACCCACATGGGAACATGCTTCACCCAGACCTGCTTTACAGTCACAGTGGGCACCCAAAACGTTGCCACTCTTTTCAGCAACGATCCACAGAAACAGTGCGTTTTTTCTCCAACTCTGGGAATGCTTGACCTGAAATCACATAATGAAAAGAACATGTGTTACTCTGTTGTTACAAATGCAAATAATCATGGTACACAAGGGTGCTTGCCATATAATTAGAATATCATGGAAAAAGTGCATTCACTTCTGTTATTAAACTTAAACTGTGAAAGTAATATATGATAGACTCATTACATGCAAAGTGTTATATGTAGCCTTTATTTGTTATCATTTTGATTATTATGGCTCAGCTTGTAAAAAACCCATATTAAAATAGAATATTTTGAAAATGGACTGTAAGCCATAATCATCAAAATTGTAACAAAGGCTTGACATATGTCACTTTGCATGTCTTGAGTCAATATCATATATTAGATTTACATTTTAAGTTGAATTGTGTTGATCTTCCATGATATTGTATTTATATACAGGCACATCTCACATCATCTTATTTAGGTCATCAATAAAATAGCTCAGATTCTGAAAAAAACAGCATTGCACTCATATTACAGATGAATTATGACAAATTAGCCAACTTACCCTGGATTTAACCACATGGAGTCCATCATAAATAAAAGCAGCTACTTCACAAATCCAGCCACAAACAAACTGGTTGTAAGCTTCCAGTCCCTTGAAACTTTTCATGTGGTCCATTGTGTATGAGCTGGATGTAAAGACAAGGTAGTTCACAATGTCAGGATAAGTCACTCCCGGGAAAAAAGAAACATCTTCACTCCATTTGTCAACAGGAACGTTGTAGGGCTCATTCCCGCCGATCAGACTCAGTTTCTCCTTGTACCGACTTCTCTCAGATTCTGGTAGAGTGTCAACATTATCCGTGATCCCCGACATATTGAGGCCAAACGGAGACGACCATCGGCAATCGTTTTGCACATGGGCTGCTTTCAATTAGTGAAAAAAAGAACTGTATAATTCAAGTAAACACACCCACGCAGGTGCACCCGCATAGGGCCGTCATCTTCCAAGATGGCGCTGGTTCAATGCTGGTTCTTTTTTCGTCGGCCGCTCCCTCTCCTCCTGCTGTCACGCCGGAGCCGCGCTGGAGCATGTGCGCTGCTCATTGGCTCCTCTGCCCATGCCCCCCTCCCTCTGTGCACACGCTGCCCTGTCGTTGGTTTGTTGATGTCGTGAGCGCGCCATTGGGACTGTACTTTTAGCATCACATCAACACTTTCTCCTGTTATTAATGAAAAGCCCATCACAGTGAGCCTTCATTGGGCTTAACATTAACGGAGTGTAAGCGCCAGGCGCGACTGAAGGACTAAGGTGGAGTTAAGAGGAGTTTGAGCTGCTGCATCAGTTGTAACTCAAACTAAAGTTACCACTCAGTAAAGTGATTAGTGATCAAATCGTAACTATTACAAGGCTACCCCGTTTATTTAGGGAATATTTTGTCAGACAAAGACCAAAAGCTGGCAGTGGATATAGCAGAGTCCTGTTGTGTAGCTCCAGGCTGAAGATGCAGGAGCCTCATGTCAACTGTCTGTAAACCTGCGTCTTCAAGGTAAGACAGGAAGTATTATATGAGCACAGTGGATGGTTTAACAGGTGTATTTTTTACTGTATGATACAGGGCACTTCAGTAACATGCTGAAGTTAATACTGCCGAGATGTTTAGTACTGCTGTGATAACTTAGTAATGTAGTGGTGTGTGAGGAATAGTTGAATGAATGACACAGGGCCTGCCTTTGGCCACAGCTGTAGACAGTGGTAAATAGTTCATATTAGCTATGTGTGTTTTCCAAACTCACCATTGCATAGGGATTGACTGTGAATGGCCTTATGCTTCACAGACATATTGTGTTGATTATTTGTGTGTGGAAGCCCTGGGCTTGCATTTGTCTGATTGTTGTTTATAATTTACAGGTGTTTTTTTGTTTTGTTTTTTTAATAGTTTTATTGTGCCGTGATTTGAATTAGTGTAAAACATATAGAAGCCTTGGGACTTGGACTTGACTTGGACTTGCAGGGTCAGAGACTCGGACTTGACTTGGACTTGTGGGTCAGGGACTTGGACCTGACTTGGACTTGCTGGTCAGGGACTTATGTGCATCTCTGGTTTATAGAGAGGACAGATTTAGGCATATTCATTACGATGTGCAGCGTGGATTCTCGTGGATAAACAGCAGAGACTTTAGTTTGATGAAGTGAAAGTGGTGCGTGGATCTGCAGCGGCTCGGAACCTGCAGCTGTATTATATTAAGACGCTGTGGCGCAAAATCAAAAAGAGGCATCCATAATGAAGGAGACGTACGATTCCGATGGATTGCTCAATCAGAAGCTCCCTGGTAAATAATTATTTTGTGATGCTTTACATAAGAGAGAGAGCAGGCGAGTTAATCATCTGTGTATATGTCAGATACTGCGCTCTGTGTGCGGTCAGATACTGTGGTCAGATACTACGCTCTGGGTACGGTCAGAGAGTAGTACTAAATCCATTGGACTAACAATAGTACTACAATACAAGTACTGAGATAAACATTTGACACAAGTTCGGAGGAATAATACTGCAAACACTGAATACTGAGAGACAATACTCTGCCTGCAGAAACTCAGTGGATAATCAACTGCAGTACTGATACTACAGACAACTGGACTCTGGAGTATTGTTACTTTGACAGCGTACTACACGCCTGGGTGAGTTGGTGAAAGACATGAAATATCATAACAGCAGGGCAGATAACATTCCGTCATGATTCTGCAATGTTCTCTTTGCAATTAAATTGTGCCGAGACCTGAGCACTGGTTAACGTGGTTGTATATTGTATATTGTCACAGTCTGACCTGCTGGAGACAAATACATGAATCAGTTTAAGTCTGGTTTGATCTTAGCAATGTTTTTTTTAGATGGCAAAAGGCTATTGCTGCTATTGCTCCTATGTGGCTGTTTAAGTTCAGATCCATGATTTCCCCTGGATTTATTACCTGTTGTTTTGGTTTTAAAGAGAATGGCAGACAGCTCTCTCTCTCTCTCTTTGTTTCTGTGGCTGAAGACAATGATTCAGTGTTGCCTGAGTTTAGCTGGAGAAAGTTATTTGCATCCACAAACTGACCTGTCCGATGCGTTCCAGTGCTATAGTCACTCAGGGGGCTGCCTGTGTGCACTCGAGTGTGAATGGGTGAGAAGTGGAAAAGCGTTTTGAGTAGAGCCTATTTACCATTAAGTAGCGTCCTCAGAAAAGTGAAGTTGGTTAATAATAAGGATGGGAATTGAGACGTTTTAACAATATGAATGGCATTGATCCTTTCTATTATCGATCCGGTTCTTCATCGATTCTCTGATTGAAAAAATAGGCTATAAATTATAATATGTGCATGCTTCTTGTGGTTTACATTCAAACAGGAGTAAATTGACCTATTTTGACATCAAGTCCCTCATAAAGCGTTTTTTAAAAGCTATTGTAGAAGTGTTATTAACTTAACAGGATTTATAGCTAAAATATTTACCGGAGGAAGCTTGGTTTTTGAAGACCATGGCCAGCCTGTGTAACATCACCAAAATGTTGGTGAGAGGCCCATGTTCACCTGCCGTCAGTTTGTGGTAGGACACATTATTGCTGTGTATTGGCTCACACAATGGAAGCATGTAAGAGGGGTCCCAAGATTGAGCCCTGGGGGACTCCACAGGTCATGGCAATTTATTCGGAGACACAGTTCTCGATTTCAACAAAGTGCACCCTGTTCTCGAGATGGGACTTGACCCATTGTAACATCAGACCCTGTTTGTAACCTCTGGAGCCCTGCTAAAGGAGGACTGGCCAAAGTTCCCATCTGACCGAGAACCACGTGTTCTTTTTGCAAACTCAGCCAACAAGCAAACAATGCACTTATAAATGTGCAAGACTTCAGCTTTAGTCTTATTTTGGTCCTTTTTAAAGTCTTCTTTTGACACATTTTGCTAAAGAAAAAAATGAGTAACCTGCAACTTGTATTTATTTAGAATGGAATGATTTAGTGAAACATTGCAACAACATTGTTATCAACATTGCTTAGCCGTATCGCATGTCGCTCATATGCTTTCTAATGCACTGACCAGATATTAGCCTTAATAAAACAGGTCCAGGGGATTCAGCTTATAACTGGAACACGAACTTTAACCCAGAACTTGTTTGTTGAGTTGTAAACAAGAGTCACTGATAAACGGAGGGTTTATAGTTTTCTGATAAGGAAGGGGTGAGCAATTCATTTTTACAAGGGGCCACATGAGTGACCTGAATTCAGTTAGAGGGCCGCACCAACCATAACTTAACCTTAATTCTGCTCAACTTTCTCCTATTGTAAAATGCACTAAATGTGCATATTTATTGATTGTAATAAAAAAAAACATACAAAACAACAGAACTGATGTAAAGTGATTGTAAAGTTAACAAAGGGGCAGATAATATAAGTAAGGAAGAGCTGTTATTGTATAGGGTTCAACAAAATACCGTTCAGGTGTCAGTCCCAGTGGGGGGGTCCGCCCCTTTACACCCGTCTCCAGTACGTGCTAGTGGCAGGCCGTGATATTGCAGCCAGCAGCCCAAAAAGCCCTTTTTGCCAT
Organism: Gobius niger; assembly: GCF_951799975.1. Classification (NCBI taxonomy): domain Eukaryota; kingdom Metazoa; phylum Chordata; class Actinopteri; order Gobiiformes; family Gobiidae; genus Gobius; species Gobius niger. Next base: position 264,688 of record NC_136875.1, read on the forward strand.
AGACACTCATGTAAAAGGAGCAGCCTGTAAAATGGTCCACAGGCATCTGGAGTTTCAGACTGAGGCAAATATATTTCTTTAAAATTACTATTTTTACTACTTTTTTTCTTCGTAAAAAAAATTGTAAAGCATCAAAAATACATTTTTAAAAGTTTTCTAATGACGTGACGTCACCAGGGCCGCAGACGTGCGCGAGCGTGTGCGTGATGACTCATGAACGAGCAGAGTTCTCCCTCGTGTGATTTAGCGGCTGAAGTCTGAGCAAAACAAATGAACTTGACTAAAAACAAGGACAAACGACAACTAACAAACATCTCAAGTAAGTTTATGTTTCTCTAAGTCTTTAGCCAAAAACTAAATACGAAATGTATGATGAATATAGCATGTGTTTATAGCATTGGATTATGGTTAATAAGAAACAACTAGTCTACATGTTATTAAACTCATTTCTGAAAATTAAATAATGGCACTAATAACCTGTAACTGTTTTATTAGTTTAAAAAATACTAGTAGCATTTAATGTACTTATGTACTTATACTATTATTTGTGTAAGTAGAATGAAACACAAAAAAATGCATGATTTCTGCATCTGTCCTGGATCCAGTACAGTACAGGACAGTACAGATAAATGCTATTTAAAAAACAATTTCTCACATTTTACCAATGAAAATGTAATATAAAACACTTTTGCAGTGCTCATTCTTTGTATTTCAGCCAAACAATTCTAGTTGTGACGTTATACTAGCAAATAGAGTGATGTAATATCTCGATTTTTATCAATTCTATCACAATATCAAGACTTCCAGCACTTACGAAACTTCCCAGAAAAGTGACCGAGCGGAAGTTCATGAGCGCGGCTACGTACGTCCGAAGGGCCGCTAAGCGCCCGGTTGTTCCAAGAGCGGCTAAACTAGCTTTTTAAGCCCCGCACTGACAAACTAACCCCCAAAGTCATCGTAGCAGAGCAGCTTATTCGCCTGAAATGGCCTTAAAAAATGATTTTGTATTTAAAGAACAATGATATTAAGAGATTTGACTTGAGCGCAATGGCGTCCGCTCCGCTCTGAAGCTTCGTCGGCAGCCGTGCGCGCTCCCGCTGCTTTCACCCACTTGGGCCGTAGGGAGCAGAGATACAGGTGACGCGTCTTACGGGTACTTTGGGCCGTTATGGCGGACGAAACTGGAGTCATGCGCCACTATGTAAAGAGATAGGAGCTGGGACAGCATGCCTTATCCAGTTTTTATAATAGATCCATGGTCAGTCCTGAGCTGCTGCAGCTGAGCCGTGCTGCTATTGTGGGTCAACTTGACCCGCATGACCTTGAAGGTCAAGGAATTTGTAGCACTCAGAAGAAACCTGGCTGGCTGCCTTCAGTCTCCTCTGATCCTCTGAAACTTTCAGAGCTTGGTGTTCCCTGTAGCTCCTCTTGTGAAGCCTCCTCAGTGCTGCAGGTGTGGGGGCTCTTGTTGCCTCTTCAGTGTCTCAGAAGAAGACATTTGTAGGTCCCAAAAGGGTTTAGCTGATAAGCTAGCATTTTGTTCACCTTTAAAAAGCTGTTTTCTTCAGGACCATTTTTGACTCTCAAATTAAACAAATCCACCAAACTTCCACAAAAACACAGCAAAGACTTACAGAAGTATCCAGAAAAACAATGAGATACAGTGAGAAACCACAAATTGCAGAAAAAGGTAAAAAATGAAGCTGTACCTGGAGAGAGGGAAGTTGCTTCCTGTTTTCACATTGCCATGATGACAAGTCATAAGATAGCTCTTCTCTCTGCTCCGTTTCATTTAAAAAGTAATGACATTGCGGTTTTGTTGTATATATTTTAAAGTCACTTTTAATGAAATAAATAAATACAATGAAAAATGTGGAGCCATTTGGGTCCACTCTGGCAGGGGATGGATGATCATAGGGCCTCTGATACACCACTATGCTTTTTAGCATGGAAAATGCTGAATAAATGATATAAAGTATGGCAACAGAGTCGAGGGCTGGAAAAAAAAACTGCTTGGGGGCCAGATCTGGCCCACATGCCGCTGTTTCCTTGCCTCTGTGATAAGGGGTAATATCCTTTATGACCATTTACATTTGATAAGAATGAGAAAGTCCAATATAGTATATAGGCCAAAAAAAAAAAGTTAATGATTGCAATTTTGTTCACACCCATAAGATGCAATAAAAAGACTAGGTCGGGCCTACTAAATATCGGCCCAGGGGCCAAACAATAAAATCTGACCCGCGCCCCATTTTCTATAAAAATGTATATTTTTCGGCATTTTCCGCGCCGCATTCGCGTGGCTCCGTGGCGAGTTCGTGCCACATTGCGTAGCAGTGTGGCTGCGGCTCCGGTACAATGGCCGCTGGCTGCCCTGCTTTTTGACCACAAACGTGGTGGCCGTACCTGCAGTACCTCCATATCGCCGCTAGGCCCCCATTGAAAAGCATTGGAGTTTAGACACGTTAAAAACTACTTTAAAGCCTGGTTTCAATTGTTTCAACACTAGACTAGGCTAGATCTTCCTCCTGAGATAACGCTGGGTTAATAACAATATATGAAACCAGGCTGGTTTTCGTAATATGATTTTTTAAATCTCGTACTTAATGAGGCTCGGACTGTTAGCATTGGAGCAGCGCGAGCTACACGTCACGCAAGGGCCGAGTCTACGGTGAAAATCCCGCCCGTATGTCCTTTTTAGGAACATGCTTCGTCAGAGCTGGGGAGGGGGAGCCTGTAAATCCGCCATGAATTGCCCCACGGCCGTGGTCAATCTGGTAAACGGGGAGGAGTGAGCATAAGACGTCCATTTTTTTTTACAGTCTATGCTCCGGTACCATCATCTCCTACAGCGCGGGCTCAAATGGAAACATGGCTCTGTAAAAAGGTAAACATTGTAAACAGGAGGCTTATTGTTGGACGGACTGACAGATTTTATTAAACCGAAGCACAAGGACTGTGCATCGTGTTTTTGGACTTTTGCTCGGATTATCCTGAGCAGAAGCAGGACTTTTCGTGGTCCACGGCAGGCGCCGTGTGTGTTCCCTGGTGCCTTCACCGGTGCAAAGGGCTTGACCAGCGACTTTCAGGTAAAGGTGCACCAGTTTAGTTGTGGATGTTTGTAAGGCGGAGGATGAAGCCCATGGTGTGTGAGTTTTGGAAAACTGCTCCGCACCAGCAGCGCCCGTGTTCAACCGGTCAACGCGCTAAACCTCGCTCTCTGGGCTATACTTTAAGATAAGATAAGATAATATAAACCTTTATTGATCTCACAAAGGAGAAATTCACTTGTTACAGTCGGCGTTCAAGAAGATCACTCAGAGTTAATAAAGTGCAGCTGATGCAGAGATTATTGCACATGTTGAAGGCTTTGCGGTAGCGCTCCGTCCTGCACTGAGGGTGTCTCAGTCTGCCACTGAGAGAGCTGCACAGCTCTTCTACAGTCCCGTGCAGTGGGTGGGAGGTGTTGTCCATGATGGAGGTGAGCTTGGCTAACACCCTCCTGTCCCTCACCTCCTCCACAGAGTCCAGGGGGCAGCCCAGGACGGAGCTGGCCCTCCTGACCAGCTTGTTCAGTCTGTTCTTGTCCCGCTCGGTGCTGCCCGGGGCCCAGCACACGGCAGCGTAGTGGAGAGCAGAGGCCACCACAGAGTCATAAAGAGTCCTGAGCAGAGGCCTGGTCACTCCGAAGGACCTCAGTCTCCTCAGAAGGTGGAGGCGACTTTGGCCCTTCTTGTACAGGGAGTTGGTGTTGTGGGACCAGTCCAGTTTATTGTTGAGGTGAACTCCCAGGTACTTGAAACTGTCCACCTCCTCAATGTCCTCCCCCTGGATGTTCAGCGGTGTGTGCGGTAGTGGCTTCCTCGTGAAGTCGATCACCATCTCCTTCGTCTTACTGATGTTCAAGCACAGGTGGTTGCGCTCACACCAGTCCACAAAGTCTATGATGACTGACCGGTACTCCAGGTCGTTCCCCTTAGAGTAACTGAACAAAAATGTTGTTATTTCAATGTAAGGAACATTAACACAGAGACTGCAAGTTGCATCTGCAGTTTTGTTGACTTTCTGTTGGAGTCTCTACAACATTTATGGTTTTTATTTGGTAGGGACAGTGCAAGTTAATGAACAAGCCACACCGGATTGTAGCCTTAAGCTACATGTGCCTCACCAGTGGCAAATCTCATCACACGTCATTGGTTACTACTACTACTACTACTACTACTACTACTACTACTACTACTACTACTGCTTCTGCTGCAAATACATCTGATACTACTTCTACTACAGCAAATGTGTTGCCTGCCTAGGGACTACAGATGGAAACTAGCATCCCTGCTATAATCTGGCATATTTACAGTGCCCATGTGCAACTGTTCATTAATATGCATTGTCCCTATCAAATAAATAAATAAAAATACAAGTGCTACTAGTGCTTGTTTTATTACTAGTTTTTATGTCCTTCATGGACTTACTGCTCCCTTATACCCACAGTAGAATTACGCTGAGGGTTACGATGGTCCCTTTGTCCACAGCAGGTACAATGGGCCCTTACGTCCACAGCAGTCATGATGGTCCCTTATATCCACAGTAGAATTACGCAAAGGGTTACAACGGTGCAGTCACGATGGTCCCTTATGTCCACTGCAGTCACAATGGTCCCTTATGTCCACTGCCGTCACAATGATCCCTATGTCCACAGCAGTCATGATGGTCCATTATGTCCACAGCAGTCATGATGGTCCCTTTTGTCCACAGCAGTCACGATGGTCCCTTTTGTCCACAGCAGTCACAATGATCCCTATGCCCACAGCAGTCACGATGGTCCATTATGTCCACAGCAGTCATGATGGTCCCTTTTGTCCACAGCAGTCACGATGGTCCATTATGTCCACAGCAGTTACAATGGTCCCTTTTGTCCACAGCAGTCACGATGGTCCATTATGTCCACAGCAGTTACAATGGTCCCTTTTGTCCACAGCAGTCACGATGGTCCCTGATGTCCATTGCAGTCACAATGATCCCTATGCCCACAGCAGTCACGATGGTCCATTATGTCCACTGTAGTCACAATGGTCCCTTATGTCCACAGCTCGGAGCACTTCCTCCACTGTTACCAATAACGGGACCACGATAACCTTGCCCAGAACACTTGCACACCATGTAAAGCAGCAATGAGCTACACATTAAAGCTGGGCCATCTATCGGTGTGCCCGCGCTGCTAAGGCCTGTCACGGACCGCGGCCTACATGCAATAAATTAGCTGCGGGAAAACACTATAAACTGTGACACACAGCAGACTTAGAAACTCCTAAATAGTACTTACGTTCTTCATATACACGCGCACCACAACCGTGGCAATAACACCCCTGAACCGGTCTGTGACTACAACAATACAACACACGTACAACACACTCGCAACTTAGGAGTCTCTCCGCTCAGTCCGTCTCGCACACTGAAACAGGTAGCGCTGCGCTGAGCTCTGGGGAGGCCGAGGGGTGGAGCTATGCCCCTGGTTGGCTGTTATATAAATTGTCACCTGTATCTAGGCAGAATTCGAAAGAGTGTTAGACCTTTTTAACATTGATCATTATTATTTCCCTACATGTACATCTGGGCTTGATCCTGCCATTCAGCGAGCGGGGGAGGCGGGTGTTGTTGGTGACGTCAAGCATTTGCGCCGATTTGTGGGTTGTAGTTTGGCAATGGCGGCGGATATAGTAGTAGTAGTAGTAATGGAAGCTCTTCGATCCATCCTGGCTCGGCTACTTAATATCCAGAAATAAAAATTGAAGCCTTGAAGAGTTATGATGGCTCAATTGTGAAGGTCCAGACTCTCACGTAGTAAGCACGAGGGTATGGTAAAACCAGGCTACCCTTAAGTAAGAAAAAAAACAGATTATTTGGCTAATATGTTATGAATACCAATAAATATACTTGGCACACTCATAATTGAAGACACTTGCATATTTGTTCATCTATAACATAATTTGAACATAATAATGTTTAAATTAATTGATTACACATGGTCCCTTATGTCCACTGCAGTGCAGATGAATCTATACTTGCATTATCTACGGCAGCTTTAAAGCCAGATTGGTTGTGCACCTGTCTAAGATTTGCATCATAAATGCGAGAAACAAAAGCAAATTTACATGCCTTTCCATCAAGCACTTTTTGCAAATTATGGCGGTGGTTACCTGGTTACAGCAGTCGGCTGAATGGCACTATTGCAGCATTTCCCGAGCAGTGGGCTCACTGCGGTGCGATTTCACTCAAGGTGCACTTTTTTCTGTCCTTGTTTTGTTTTTGCCATATTAATTGACCTTGTCGGAATGAGTTGCTTGTTTTTACTCATAATGCCATTAAAGCAATAATAAATCCTTTTCATAGTCCCTCTGGGGGTAATACAAGTGTTAATGGGATGATTGGAGGGCCTTTCATCTCCCTCGGTGTCTCTGTCCAGAAAACCAATTACAACTTGACTGCCACCGGGTCGGAGCCAATACACACTAATGGAATCACGAAGAAGAAGATAACAGGCTAACGGTTAAAGCTAAGCTAAAGCTGCGGACTAGTGCCACTTTAAACAGTATTTACAGCCAAGTTTGAGTGAAAAAAATATTTACATTGTATAATTGGATGTACAAAATCCCTCTGTCCCTTTGCCTTTTCTGTCAGCGTAGTATTTACTCAGACGGACAATTAATAAGTTAAAAAATTGTAACTTGCTACTACACCTGCAGTTGCGCTTCGGGCCTCTAGGGGCAAGAGTTACTTAGTACTGCTTTAATAAAAGTTCATTTAGGCGTGACATGCTAAAGCTAAGCCGAAGTATTAAAACAACTACACTGAAGTCTCACAGCACTGTAAATGCTGAACAAGCAAAAACTAACACAGAGTGTGTTCTACATTTTCTTTTGAAAATCAGGCCACATATGCATCTCTGGGCAAGTTTTTATTTCGCTAATTTGGTCCATAGTTGCAATGCATGGTTGTTAGCATGATCAAGGCAATATTTGAGCTCCTGTACATCTGGGATATATTAACTGAACAACGTGTGACTGTATTACTTTATTCGCTAAATCTGCTTCCATCGTTAAAAATGCGCATTAACACGTATTCGCAAAAATGAAAAACCACCTCAACGGGACGGGTAAACCTTTGTTACTCGTTACTTACGCAAAACCTCAAAATGCGCATTAAAACCATAGATGGAAACACAGTCACTGAAACTCTTATTTATTCATGCTTTGAATAGTTTCATTTTAATATTTGTTATATTGTGTTGTTTCCTTTAGATTGATCTATAAAATGTCATTTGTGTTCTCTCTGTGTAACCCTCGTGGCTCTGCAGAGTGCTGGGGTGAGGTCAGAGCAATTGAGAAATCACTTCCTCAGAGTTTTTAGGTCAAAGGGAGTTGTTTCCTCTCCTCTTGACTTTGTTTACACGTCGCTGAGTCCTGTGAGTATTTTCAGTTATGGATTGTAACCTAGTTTATTGATAGTGCTGCTAGGGGGGCGTTGGACTGGGGGGGTAAAGGGTACCGAGTACCCAGGGCCCAGAGCAGGGTAGGGGCCCTCATAAATGCTGAAAACGCGTATATTGCAAGCGTGTATTGTACATTCCTCATAATTGATACTATAAGAACTGAACACAACCGGGCTGAAATACAACGGTTGCTACACAGAATTTTGCACAAACAATAATGATCTCAGAGCCCTGACACCCCTTTAAAAATGTGCCAAATGGTTCAGCTCACATACCGGTGTTCAGCACCAGCTTCAGCTCAGCAGTGATTTTGATGAGGTGGACTCTGTAATGTCATTACACAGAGCTGGGAAAGACAGATCTTAGTGTTTCCTCGCTCTAATGTGCTTTTATTTAACACTAGCCTGTTCTAGCGGATCTTAGAGGAAACTTTCTTGTCATAGATGACAGTTTAACATGAGGTGAGGCACGTCCTGCCTCTGCCTGCGCTGAGAAGTGGATGGTGCAGGAGCAGAGTCAGAACTCCTTCTCTCCTCGTTTTAACCTCTAAAGTTTCTCTTTCCTCATATTTATTGTAATTGAGTCATCAGGCCAATACAGTGACAAAAGCCACAGGTGGCGCACACGCCGTTTTCGCCTTATTAGTGATGCTAATTAGATGCGCGAATTTGGATTGATGCATTATAAATGCTCAGCTTTAGAGACGAGTCCACATGGTTCTAGTTAAAGTTTCATTCTAGTGCCATTTAGTCTATTCCAGCGTAACTTTTTACAACAACAATTTACTGACAATACACTTAAAGGTATAGGCTTCAAATATGTGAGAGACTAAATTAGACTGAAGCTCTTGAGTTTTTTGTTCAGGCCACAGAGATCATATAGTATGATCATTTTTTGTAAAATTGCATTTTAATGCCTATTTTAAAGTGACACATGTGTTATTCTCAGCACAGACATCCTCTGTCCCTGGTGCAGCCCTCCTGTTTAATGTGGTCTGCTAATAATCATTATGCTCTACCTAAAATGAAAAGTTGAAAGTAGAATATTCCACCCTAATCTAAATATCTATGTCACTACAGGATTAAAGGTCATTCAATTTGTGTAACTGAAGCCAAATCAGATGCAATTTCAAGTCAAACTTTGACTTGAAGCAAACAAGCAAACAAACAAAAAAACAAACCATGACCAAAGTACCCATTGGATTGGATGTGTGTTTGTATATGAAGCACTTTTTTGGCCATCCCATTCTTTCACTTAGTTAAGGTGTATATAATAATGTTATAATAGAATATAAGTGAACTGCACTGTCAAACCACTAAACCACTGTTATGTGGTCAAAGAACATAGAATATGAAATGTGAACTTCATAGGGGGGGCGGGGGGGGGGTTGGTTTACCAAGATAGTTTGTACCCAGGGCCCAACTTGGTGCTACGCCCCTGCAACTACTACTACTTCTATTACTGCCATTAAATAAGTTAATTGGAGCTGGTCCTGCTGCCCTCCTCACTCACTTTGTGGGATTTATTTGAGATTTAATTTAATTTGCCGATGGCCTTTTAAAAGACCTTTCTCTTTTTCATAGAAATGTGTAAATAAATCACGGCTGCCAGTGCCAAATATTTGCAGCCGAACGTGCAAGCATCCCACAAAACCAACGGGAAACACTGCATTCAGAAATTCTCTCTACTTAATCCAAGCTGCTGTACCCTTCTCCCTCAGACCCAGCTGCTGCCTGGAATTGTCATTCAAAAATGGATTCTTAACTCAGTGTTGCTATGAATATCAATATTTTACGATGAACTTCAGCATCCCACAGGAGCTGCCCCTGCAGGCGGTGTGTCACAGAGTCGAATATTTGGTTGTTTTTTCAATATTTTATTATTTTTGGTGCTGAAGTTTTTGTTATTGATGCTGCAGATGGTGGAAATTGATGCAGATGGTGACAGAAATGGTGCAGATGGTGATGTTTTGTTATTTTTGGTACAGAGGGTGACAGATCAAATGTATGTTTTTGTTCAGGGCAGTGACAGAGGGAGATGGACAAACCTCAGAAGGACAATCCTCAGATCAGCATAAAGGACCCACAGAAGGTGAATAAACTTTACACTCCATTTACTGCTAACTTGACCTTTCCCCTTGACTTCTCAAACAAATAGCCAATGTAAAGTCCAAATAAATGTCTAAATAAGCTGTCAGCAGCAGATGGAAAAAACTCAGAAACCCAGTGGGAGAAAAGAGAAGCCTCGGGCACAAGAAGGAGAGATCCACTCCCATGGATCCACTCCAGCCTGAGGCTGTGGAGCTAACGTCCAGTCCTCGCTGGAGCTTCAAATCAATTGTAGTAAAACTCAAAGTCCCACTCTCACCTCTGTCTCCTCTCTCTCCCCTATCTCCTCCCTCTCCTCGCTCTCTCCTCCCCCTCCTCTCTCTCCCCTCTCTCCTCCCTCTCCTCGCTCTCTCCTCCCCCTCCTCGCTCTCTCCTCCCCCTCCTCCCCCTCCTCTCTCTCCACTATCTCCTCCCTCTCCTCGCTCTCTCCTCCCCCTCCTCGCTCTCTCCCCTCTGTCCTCCCCCTTCTCTCTGTCCCCTCTCCCTTCTGTCCTCCCCCTCCTCTCTCTCCACTATCTCCTTCCTCTCCTCGCTCTCTCCTCCCCCTCCTCTCTCTCCCCTCTCTCCTTCCTCTCCTCGCTCTCTCCTCCCCCTCCTCGCTCTCTCCTCCCCCTCCTCGCTCTCTCCTCCCCCTCCTCCCCCTCCTCTCTCTCCACTATCTCCTCCCTCTCCTCGCTCTCTCCTCCCCCTCCTCGCTCTCTCCCCTCTGTCCTCCCCCTTCTCTCTGTCCCCTCTCCCTTCTGTCCTCCCCCTCCTCTCTCTCCACTATCTCCTTCCTCTCCTCGCTCTCTCCTCCCCCTCCTCTCTCTCCCCTCTCTCCTCCCCCTCCTCGCTCTCTCCTCCCCCTCCTCCCCCTCCTCTCTCTCCACTATCTCCTCCCTCTCCTCGCTCTCTCCTCCCCCTCCTCGCTCTCTCCCCTCTGTCCTCCCCCTTCTCTCTGTCCCCTCTCCCCTCTGTCCTCCCCCTCCGCTCTCTCACCACAGGCCGTGGTGACCCCCTGCCTTTTGGGCGCAGCGTTCTTCGGTGCCTTGGGCTCGTCGTTCCTGTACGGCTACAATCTGTCTGTGGTCAACGCGCCGGCGCCGGTGAGCACCACCACTGACACTGGTGTCACTTCCACCACTTCTGAATGTCACTAGCTGCTCCACCCACGGAGGGAACACAACCCTTTTCAGCTCATTTTCTGGGATACTTGCGAACAACAACCAATCAGCAACAGTTTCATTGGCAACGATCTGTGGGTCCTACTGCCCTTTCTGCATTTATGAAACGAATTGATCTAAACTGAGGAACATGTGTAGCTTTTCCAATTTTCTCACTGTTAGGAACTGTATTATAGTGATAACAAAAATGTATTTCATTCACAATTTAAAACCTTTATCAATGATGAAGTTGATGATGAAGTTAGGATTGAAACTGTTGATAGCTCTGAACATCTGTATAAACGTGTGATCGAGCTGGTGCAGAGCACAATGTGTTATGGTACAGCTCCACAAACTAGTAATAACAACATGATTTACAACGTGGTATGAATGAGGTAAGAATAAACATGAAAAGACATCAAACATGTTGGGGGTCATCTTCAATGAAGTTTCTTGAGTCTTCTGTACTCTGTAGTTTAAGTGCTGAACGTTTCGCCTCTCATCCAAAAGGCTTCGTCAGTGCACTAGGGTCCAGCTTAGCCCCTCCCCATTCCTCTTCTTTGCAACAAATACAATAAACCATGTTGCTTTGTTTGTGGCTCAGGTTTTGTCTGTGGGATGAATAATTTGTTGCCACAGTGTATTCACTTGTTTGTGGTCAACTGGAATCCTGTGTTTTCTAAAACTTCTCTGAAGTTTCTGTGAGACCCCAGCTACATACGACAAGGAGACTCCCTTTCCTCTGGGCTCTGTAGTCTGCCTGTCCTGTTCTTTGGGGCTTCTTTCCCTTTGTGCTTTAGTGAAAGCCCAGTGAGGATAGCCACGGCCTGAGAGGACTCTCTTTCCATCTGCACTGGTCCCTGTTTAGCTCTGTGCTGGAGTGTCCTAATGACCCCTAGAGGAATGAAAAGAACATTACATTGGAGAAACCAAGAGGCTTTCTCAACACCGCAGGGAAAGCACCAGCGGCCCTCAGTCTGCCATTCACCTCAAAGACACCGACCAGTCCTTTGAGGACAGAGAGGTCAAAATGTGGTAACACTTTATAGTAAGGTTGTGTGAAGTCAAGCATGAATAACATGAAATTATGCATGAATTAATGCATGTTTTCATGATGTATTCATGCATGATGAAATCAGGACTCATCATGAGTTAACATGACTTCATGTTCTTTCATAGATGACTTCATGCATTAATTAATGAAGTAACTACTATAATGATCTTGTTATTATATCATGATTTTAGAATCATGATGATTTCATTAAAACATTTAGATTTTTTAACAAAAACATTAACTAATCTTAGTTATGAAGTTTATGTATGAATATTATGATTCATCATGATGCACTTTTATGCTTTGGACAATAATCAAGGACAAAACAAACACAAACATCACAGACATTATAATGTATAACTGTCATGCTTTATGGGTTTAAATTAGTTAATGTTTTGTGGTCCATTCAATTTCACTTACATCAACATAAACACTGCCTATTACTTAACTTTAACTTTTAAAAAACCTCCACTAAAACTTATTCATGATGTAAATGTTAAATATAGCACTTTTTTTACTCTTGCACAAATGTGTCCAAAGCAGAACCAAGGATTAGCAAATGATAAGTTAAGTATATCTTGCAAACTAGCATAAACTTAAAAAATCTAAATGTTTTAGTGAGTTCATCCTGATTCTAAGATCATGATATTTTAACAAGATTGTCTCATGAATCCATTACAGTGGTTACTTAAGGAACTAATGCATGAAGTCGTCTATGAAAGATGAAGTCATGTTAACTCATGATGAGACTTAATATGGTCATGCATGAATACATCATGAATACATCATGAATACATCATGAATACATCATGAATACATCATGAATACATCATGAAAACATGCATTATTTCATGCTTAATTTCATGTTATTCATGCATGACTTTTAGTAACATTATAAAGTGTTACCCACCTCTCCAGGAATGGAGGACTTCGATTTCATCTTTCTCCAGTTTACAGAAATCTCTTAGGGCCCATAGCTCGAGGGCTCTGTCATGTTAATGACACTGATCAACATGCAGGTGATTACCAGAGTACAGAAGATGACTCTAGCACTTTTCTGGACACTCAAAGACGCTTTACATTGCACTCTTCGTTCACTCCATACTCGGTGGTGGTAAGCTACTATTTTAGCCACAGCTGCCCTGGGGTTGACTGACGGAAGCAAGGCAACCAGTCTGCGCCATCAGCCCCTCCAACCACCACCAACCACTCACTCACTCACTACATTCGCTAGGCGTCCTGGTGTTTCCAAACGGTCTCCCATCCAAGTCCTGCCAGGCCCTTCCCTGCTGAGCTTCCAAAGTCTGACGGGATTGGGCAGAGCAAAGGTGGTATGGCCACATTTGCTGCCTGCCAATGGACTACAGATGTAAACTAGCATCCCTGCTATAATCTGGCATATTTACAGTGCTCAAGTGCAACTGTTCATCAATATGCATTTTCCCTATCTAATAAATAAAAAATAAAAAAACGCCTGTACGAATGAGAGCCTGCATAGACATATTGGGGGTCTTTTACTAAGCGTTAGTAAGTGAGTGTAAGTGGAGTAAAAAGCAAGTGCTCTTGATATTTGCATTTTGTTTTTTTAAACAGCAAAGGCCGCATGGGTCCGCATGAATATGCACATTATGGCAATTTTGCCACAATGTGTAAAATTTTAGGCGAGGAAAATATCAGTGATTTTGTTTATCTCGACTATGTGAAGTAAAACTGCACAAGAAATGTGTACATTGGAGAAGCAGGTACAAACCTATAATGCAGTGTGCGCACCAACATGGTGTTGTAAATGTTTTCAAAGTTTGTGTCCGGCTCACTGTCCAACCGTGGCGGCGCATTGAGGAGGCACGAGCCATATGTTCACCGCTCACCTGCTCCTCTCTTCACCTCCAGATCCATATTCTCTGAGGACTCTATGATAAAAACCTCATCATCTTCAGTGACATGACTGTTTCCTGCTGGTGTAAGTCCCAGATGTGGCTGTGGCCTGTGTGCCTGTGAAATCAGCCACAAATCACAGGCAGTAACTATGAAACCCAAGAGGACGGATTTCATTAAATGTTGTAAATGTTCCCTCAAAGTCGCTCAGTCAGTAGCAGTTTTGCGCAGACTGTGCTCGTGCAGGAAACTGATAAAACTAATAAAAGTAAATCAGATGCAGCACGGCCACAAAATAGTCCTTGCTCATTTTTGGCGGGGCAACCAGGCTAAGTAAACGACCCCCACTGTGCATCAACATGCCTCGCTGGCTCACCCATTCTTAGAGCGAGACCTGTGGACTTTGACGACAAACTGATGCACTTTGCAAACTTACATCGTCCTACAATGCCATACCTGCAACTTCATAAAGTGCACCAGCGGAACAAATATATGGTATGATTGTTCCTCCATGAGCACATTCACTATAGATGTCCTAATTACAAGCAAAACGGTACAAAAACAAAAAAAAGAACTCTCTCTGCCCTCTTGCTTCCAGTTCGTAAAGGCGTTCTACAACCGGACGTGGGTGGAGCGTTATGGAGAGCCCATCGCCATGGAGACGCTGACCCTGCTGTGGTCCATCACTGTGTCCATCTTCTCCATCGGAGGCCTGGTGGGGGCGCTGTCTGTGTCCCTCATCATCAAAGTGCTGGGCAGGTCAGTAACAGGACTGCATTTCAAAATCAGGTTTAAAAGTCATTTGTGTCTTTTACATGATATTTTATATTTTCCATATTATCCTGTTCTCGCCCTAGACGGGTTACTCTCCTGCTGAATAACCTGTCTGTCCTCGCTGTAGATGGGGTACTCTCCTGATGACTAACCTGTCTGTTCTCGTTGTTGACAGGGTACTGTGATGAATAACCTGTCTGTCCTCGCCCTAGACGGGGTACTCTGATGAATAACCTGTCTGTTCTCACTCTAGACAGGGTACTCTGATGAATAACCTGTCTGTTCTCGCCCTAGACGGGGTACTCTGATGAATAACCTGTCCGTCCTCGCTGTAGACAGGGTACTCTGATGAATAACCTGTCTGTCCTCACTGTAGGCAGGGTACTCTGATGAATAACCTGTCTGTCCTCACTGTAGGCAGGGTACTCTGATGAATAACCTGTCTGTTCTCGCCCTAGACGGGGTACTCTGATGAATAACCTGTCCGTCCTCACTGTAGACAGGGTACTCTGCTGAATAACCTGTCTGTCCTCACTGTAGGCAGGGTTCTCTGATGAATAACCTGTCTGTTCTCGCCCTAGACGGGGTACTCTCCTGCTGAATAACCTGTCTGTCCTCGCCCTAGACGGGGTTCTCTCCTGCTGACTAACCTGTCTGTTCTCGCCCTAGACGGGGTACTCTCCTGCTGAATAACCTGTTTGCTGTGGTGGCCGCGGTGCTCCTCTCTTTGGGACAAACCTCCAGATCGTTCGAAATGTTGATCATTGGACGCCTCGTGGTGGGAGTCGACTCTGGTACAGTCTCACCCCACAGCCGGCAACTCCTGACCACAACAGAGCACCTAAACACCCCACAGCTGTGTACTCCTGACTGCTACATAACAGAGCAACTAGTAAATAACGTCTCTTTGAACAGTGAACTTCATGTGGTTTACGTCACATGATGTAAAGCACCTTTGAAATCTTCCTTGACAAATAAGGTCAGGCTCAGTTATGCTCCCATTTCGTGTACAGTAGGGAAAGTTTTTGTTTTTTTCCCCCCTGTAGATAGATCTGTGCGTTTCAAGCATAGTTACTGTCACTACAGTTATGCTTCCACACGTGTATAATGTCCAGCATGCGATGTTTAAAGTCACCACAAGGCGGTGCTGGAAAATGTACCCACATGTTAGATGAAGAGCTGGGACCAAAAAAATATGGCACCACCCACAATGTTATTTTTTTTTAAAACACACTGAGTATAGTCAAGAAATTAGGTAATACAGTTGTGGTGTCTTTTATTTATTTATTTATTTATTTATCTATTTATTTATTTACTGACTTATTCATTTATTTCATGGGGGGCTGGACATAAAATGTTGCAAATGGTCAAAATTACAACTGCTTCAGTCAATGGCCGCTGGCTGCTCTGCTTTGTGACGATAACACTAGGGGCCGCCATTGCTCCACCATTGCTGTAGTATAGGGTCGGATTGTTAGCCTTGGAGTAGCGCAAATTACACGTCACGCAAGGGCCGAGTCAACAGTGAAGATCCCGCCCTTATGCCCTTTTTAGGAACATGCTTCGTCAGAGCTGGGGAGGGGGAGTCTGTAAATCTTCCATGATTTCCCTCTTGAGTGTAGTCATTGAGGCAAACGGGGAGGAGTGACGTGGAGTCGTCTATTAGTTTTTACGTTCTATGGTTAATATTTTAGAAGTGTAGCCGTTTGTGATGCTTCACCTGTTTAGCTGTGTTTGACCATGTCGGAGATGGACAGAAAGCTACCTGAGTATCCATGTGTGTTTCGAATGAGGAGCATAAATGAGCCTTAAAAGTACAATCATACTGAAAGCAGTTCAGTTTTTGTGGTTTAGGCTGCTGATGGAAGGGCATCAGGAGTAAACCAGGTTGGGGAGTCATACTGTGTGTGTTGCAGGGATCGCCCTGAGTGCGTTGCCCATGTACCTCGGGGAAATCGCTCCTCGACACATCAGAGGCTTCATCGGACAGTTCAACTCCATCCTCATCTGCCTTGGGGTCTTCACGGGACAGGTGCTGGGTCTGCCCGAGCTGCTGGGTCAGGTGAGGGGCATACATGCAAATCTGTCGCCTTTCGGTGAAATTCACCGTTTTGACCTCGGAAAATGCCATTCATGTGAATCGTGTAGATCTGCAATTAAAAAAACGTGTAAATAAACTATGCACTGGCTGAGGCATGTGTAATGTTCACTGGTGCTGTTACGCCAAATATGCCTCTGGCTACAGCCACAGGAGCCTCCAGCTCCAGGCTGAGTGAGCCCGCTGCCCGCGCTCGCTCACTTCACCTGGTCAGCGCAACAGCTGCCCGCATCCGCCGGCTGACTGTAGCTCGTCTCCTCGCTGACCCCGCTCCAACAGACCCACCACTGAGGCCGATGAACCGCATGAGACATCGCGCTGACGCTGAGGTGAAAGTTATACCGCTTTATATTACGTCAAGTGAACTTTTACTGCTTTTACTTCGTAGCTGCAGCGCGTCTGTCTCAGCAGAGATGCCCAGACTTCCCGATCCACACACACCTCCTCCAGCTGTTCTGGAGGGACCCCGACCTCCTCCAGCTGTTCTGGGGGGACCCCGAGGCGACACCAGGCCAGCTCGGAAACATAGTCCCACCAGCGTGTCCTGGGCCTTCCACGAGGCCTTGTCCCACTAGGACATGCCTGGAACACCTCCTGCAGGGGGCGACCAGGAGGCATCCGGAACAGATGCCCGAGCCACCTCAGCTGCTCCTTTCGACGTGAAGGAGCAGCGACTCTACTCCGAGCTCCTCCCGGGTAACTGAGCTCCTCACCCGATCTCGAAGGGTGCGCCCAGCCACCCTGCGAAGGAAACTCATTTCGGCCGCTTGTATTCGCGATCTTGTCCTTTCGGTCATTACCCAGATCTCATGACCATAGGTGAGGGCGGGAACGTAGAGCGATCGGTAAATCGAGAGCTTTGCCCCGACTCAGCTCCCTCTTCACCACGACAGACCAATACAGCGACCGCATCACTGCTGACGCCGCACCGATCCGTCTGTCCATCTCACGCTCCATCCGTCCCTCACTGAGAACAAGACCCCGAGATACTTGAACTCCTCCACTTGAGGTAAGGACTCCCCACCGACCTGTAGAGGGGAAACCACCTTTTTCCGGTGGAGAACCATGGCCTCGGATTTGGAGGTGCTGATTCTCATCCCGGCCGCTACACACTCGGCTGCAAACCGCCCCAGAGCAGCTGAAGGTCCATCAGAACAACATCATCTGCAAACAGCAGAGATGAGATCCTGAGGCTCCCAAACCGGACACTCTCCGGCCCCTGGCTGCGCCTAGAAACTCTGTCCATAAAGGTAATGAACAGAACCGGTGACAAAGGGCAGCCCTGAGGAGACCAACACGCACCGGGAACAGGTCTGACTTACTGCCGGCAATGCGAACCAAGCTCCTGCTGCTCATACAGGGAACGGACAGCCCTTACAGAGGGCCCCGGACCCCATACTGTGGGTTTATGTTCTACTAAATAAAGATAAAGAGACATGGAGAAGAGCAAAATGGTTCAACAGCCCATGAATGCGTTAATAATACTAACACTTTATGTTACACTGAGCTTCATGCTAACGCTAGCATGAGCGGTGGTTTTACATCACCTCCACTTTTTGTCCCTACAACATTTGTTGAAATGCAATAAGACGACTTTAGTATACTTCACTTTCCTAAGGTTCGGATTTGGGTTAGGTTTCAGGCTAGATTACATTTGTGGACATTTCATTTGTTCAAAACCATTTTAGCAATTTGTACATCTGTTTACAACACATACATGCACACACTCTCGTGCACAGATGTTGTGTGGGGCAAAGAAAAGGGAGAAATGACTGTAATCTTCAAGCCAGAGATTAATTAAATTGTTCTTTGTGACGCCCCTGAAGGCCACATGATGAGTTCAGGGCCTCGGGGGAAACAGCCACCGCAGATGGAGCCTCCACTGCCATTTATGTATACTTCCCCACGGCTTTCACCGTTATGTCTGCACTCTGTAGCAGCCGACCTCTTTACCGTAATGTCTGGAAAACTGCCCTCTCTACTATAGTATCTGGAATAACCGCCCTGTTTACCGTAATGTTTGGAATAATCACCCTCTTTACCGTAATGTTGGGAATAATCACCCTCTTTACCGTAATGCTTGGAATAATCACCCTCTTTACCGTAATGGATGGAATAGCCGTCCTCTTTACCATAATGGAATAACCGCCCTGTTTACCGTAATGTCTGGAATAACCACACTCTTTGCCATAATATCTGGAATAATCACCCTCTTTACCGTAATGCTTGGAATAATCACCCTCTTTACCGTAATGTTTGGAGTAGCCGTCCTCTTTATCATAATGGAATAACCGCCCTGTTTACCATAATGTCTGGAATAACAAACCGCTCTTTACCATAATGTCTGGAGTAGCAGCCCTCTTTACCATAATGGCTGGAGTAGCAGCCCTCTTTACCATAATGTCTGGAGTAGCTGCTCACAAGAGTCATCCCCTGCTCCTCTGACTGACTTCACATGAGTCTTCCTCTGAGTGACTGTGTGTTCCCCAGGAGTCTCGGTGGGTCTTCCTCTTCACCTTCCTGGCGGCGCCGGCTCTGCTGCAGTTGTGTGTTCTGCCCTTCCTCCCTGAGAGTCCACGCTTCCTCCTGATGGAGAGGAGAGACGAGGCAGCAGCCAAGAGAGGTACTACTTCCACTACTACTACTGCTACTACAGTACAGTAGTACAGTAGTACAATAGTGCAGTACAGTACAGACAAACACAACTACCACTACTTCTATTATTACTATACTACTACTACCACTACCACATACCACTCCTACTACTACTTCTATTATTACTACTATTATTACTATTATTATTAATACTATCACTACTACTACTACTACTACTACTACTACTACTACTAGTACAACTACTACTACTACTACTACTACTACTACTACTAGTACAACTACTACTACTACTACTACTACTACTACTACTACTAGTACAACAACTACTTGTACTAGTACAACTACTACTACTACTACTACTACTAGTACAACTACAACTACCAGTTGTAATAGTTACTATTACAACTGCTGCTACTACTGCTATTACTACCACAACTGACAAATGAACCATCTCCGCTCTGAAAACGTCAGGGAGTGGTCTCCCGCTTGTCCCAGAGACAGGACTAAACACAGTGAGGCTGTGTACCAGGCTGCAGAGGGTTTACTTTAGCACAGTGAGACAATCCAAGCTTTTCAGTTTGACACAGAGCTGGGTGCCACAGGCCCATAGTAGCTCAGTGTCCACAGTGTGGCCTCGCCGAGGAAACCTCTCATGGGACGCCCCATTTTTAGCAGTTTTCTGGCAGACTATGAACATTTTCATCACACAGAAAGTGAAGTCGTAATCGGGTCCATGTGGATGTTTCTTCGCAGCATTGAAGTAGATGCGAAAAAACCGACACTATAGCTAACGTTAACATATGTAGCATGAAGCTAACATTAGCATTGTCCGTTTGTTCTTATTTATGGACTGTTGAACCACTTTACTCCTTTCCATGTCTCTGTCCCTTTATTTCATAAAAATATATTCCTATTTCAGCATTTCTTAAAGTAATGTCCAGTTCTCCTCTGGACACAAGAATCATACACGTTTTCTGAAAGAAATATTAAAAATCCTCCTCCATCTGAGTGTGGAGTGTGCCCTGACATGTGTCTGCTCATGACCAGAGGTAGTACTCAGTTACATTTACTCAAGTACATGTACTGAATCGTAAATAAGACTTTGACTAAGCGTCAAAGTCTTATTTACGATTCAGTACATGTACTTGACAGTTATTCACAGTAACATTTTCCCTCAGTACTTTTTTTCAGTCACTATTTTATACTAAAACAATTTCACAGTAAAGTTACTCTTACTTGAACTACTCTAAACACTGTCACGGCCTGTTGCCGAGGGGGATTTATTTAACTTTGTTAAGACACAATCTTTTCAACAGACACTTGCTTTCCCCTTTGCTCTTGTTACTATGTTGAACCAAAAAGCAAACATCAACTCCCATTCACTTTTGTAGGTTTTAGTTCTAGTTCTATGGGCTACACCTACAGTGGGAGGAAACGCTCTGGAATTTCTCACATTTCTGCCTTAATGTGGTTTGATTTTCATCAAAATCATGAGACTGATTAAACAGTGTCTGCATAAACGAACACCACCCAAACATTTACATTTGATCCTATTTTTATTGGCCATAACATGCAAACATACACAATACAGCATAAAGTAAGTGAACGCTGAAGTGCATCAGTTTTGGTCCGAGATTCATCCTGATCGTTGAGCGTCTGATCTGCAGCTACAGAAAAGCAGTTACTGCTGCAAAAGAAGGATCAGCAGATATTTAATACAGGGGATTCCCTGCTGTTGTGAATGTCTTAGGCTTTTCTGCAAAATATCTTCATAAACTTGTGACTAAATTCTTCTGTTGATGATATCACGTTGTCCAGGCCCTGAGGCAAAAAAAACAGCCTCACACCATGATCCCCCTGCTCCAGACCTCACAGCCCCACAAACTGAAACCTTTATGTTTGACTTTACTAATCCAGCCAAATATGCTTAAGTGCAGGATTATTTTATGTACGTCAAAAAATGATGAATAGCCTTTACCGTTTTCAATATTAATGGAAAGCTCATATTATACAGTATTAACAGTAGCTAACCTAGCTGCTCACTCTCCTCTACTTCACATTTATCAACATTTTTGTTTTGGCCACAAAATCCATCTCATACGTTCCTGTCAGTCACTAATTACGCCTTTATCTGATTCAGCTGTGTCATGCGTTGCTATGGCGAAGCCCACAGCGGAGTGATATCCCAGTGATTTAACTACCGGACTACGTGTGCGGTAGTTAAATCACAACCACACACGTAGTGGTGGCTGCGCCTCGTGCATTATAACGTCTAACGCGGCTCCTCGTTGTTTAATCCGCTTATACCAGGGTCCCACAAACCTAACATTTATAATAAATGTGTTTTTCATTGACTAAAGTCACTAAATCTGCCAGACTACGGGACTATTTTGTGTGGGTTATTAGCCGGTCACTGAAGGCTGGTCTCAGAGCGAGTCATTCTCCGCAGCTATTACGAGGATCTCAGTCAGGCTCAACGACACAACATCAGCACAGAATCACAACACAACAGGACTAACCCGGAAACACTTTTCCCTGGAAGTAAACACCGATATGCGGCACTCGAGGGCACGAGTTATTTACCTTTTACAAGGTTTAACCTGAAGCTAGCTAGCTAGCTCAACCAGCTCAACTGTTTATGGAAACAGCTGCGGTGGAGTCGCTCACACCTGGGCCCCCCCAACTCAAACTTTTATGTTTGACTTTACTAATCCAGACAAATATGCTTCAATGCAGGATCATTTTATGTACGCCTGAAAATGATGAATAGCCTTAACCGTTTCCAATAGAAATGTAAAGCTCATATGTTATTAACAGTAGCTAACCTAGCTGCTCACTCTCCTCTACAAACATTTAGCAAACACAAAATCCATCTCATACGTTCCTGTCAGTCAGTAAGTACGTGTTTATCTGATTTAGCTGTGTCATGCGTTGCTATGGTGATGCCACAGCGGAGTGATATCCCAGTGATTTAACTACCGGACTACGTGTGCGGTTATACCAAAATAATACACCAGCCAATCAGAATCCAGTATTCACCCAGACCATGGTATAAAATATATATAAAAGTAGGATTATAAAAGTAAGATTATTTGTATTGTCCCAAAACAAGTAGGATTTTTGATTTGTGTTGTTTGATTAATAAAAACAGCAACAGCTCACAGCTGACTGTCCTCCCGATTTCCGCCTTTTATGTGGAGGGGGGTGGGGCTGGAGTGAGGGGGGTGGGGCTGGAGTGAGGGGGGTGGAGCTGGAGTGAGAGGGGTGGGGCTGGAGTGAGGGGGGTGGGGCTGGAGTGAGGGGGGTGGGGCTGGAGTGAGGGGGGTGGGGCTGGAGTGAGGGGGGTGGGGCTGGAGTGAGAGGGGTGGGGCTGGAGTGAGGGGGGTGGGGCTGGAGTGAGGGGGGTGGGGCTGGAGTGAGGGGGGTGGGGCTGGAGTGAGGGGGGTGGGGCTGGAGTCAGGGGCAGTCGGGTGGGGCTTGCGCAGCCAATCACTGTTCAACTAGAGGGAATCACAAAACACCTCTTCTTTGTTGCTCTGGCTTCTGACCATTCTGTCTAAGCCATCAGAGCATGCATTTTCTGAAATGAGCCCAATGGCATTTGGCATAGATGTTCAGGGAGATCATTTTGAAGAGCACACGGGACAGCTGATGAACAAGTGACCTGCTCATGAACAGTATTGCGCACTTTTAAATTTTAATGACATTTTAGGGGAAGCTCAGCCTCCCTTGTAGTCAATAAGGAGCCGCCATAAATTAGTCTGAACTTAAAGCCTTCAAACTAGGAAGACGGTAAGAACTTTCTGGAGGATTTTCTCTGTAGCCCACGGTGTTCCTGTGGTTCTCAGCCACATGTTTGATGCCGTGTCTTCTCCTCGGTTCTCAGCGTTCCAGCGGTTCCTGGGGAAGGAGGACGTTTCGGCGGAGTTGGAGGAGGTCCATGCTGAGGCCAGAGCTCAGGTCACTCTCAGAACCGTCAGCGTCCTTCAGCTTCTGAAGACTCGCTCTGTCCGATGGCAGCTGATTACCATCACCGTCACCATGGGCTGCTACCAGCTCTGCGGCCTGAACGCGGTGAGCACTTTGGAAACAAACGCTCATGTTCCGAACTGGAGGACCAGAGTTTCACTTTTGTTTCAATCCAACCGACTGTGCTGCACAAAGATGTACAAAAAAACAGTACACAACAGTCCTCAAAGTAGCTTCGCCAGTCAATAAAATAAGAGCAAACATATAAATATCTATTCAAAACCAATGCAAGTAATAAAACAATACATTTACATACAAACAATAACAATAAATACTGTACATAAAAACTAAAAGCAGTAAAATAAAATAAAAGACACAAAGGACCACAAATCACGCAGTGTTAAAGGAACAGGCGGATATGTTCTTACCTGAGCTTAGACGAGTTGATGTGTACCTGTCTGGTCTTTGTACGTGCCCTCAGTCACGCAAAAAGACCAAAGATGTTGTTAGCATTTGGCCTCTCCCAATGTATTCCTATAGCTCCAAACGGGGGTGAAGTTTGAAGTTCCACATTCTTCCACGGGCACAAAGACCAGACAGGTACACATCAACTCATCTAAGTTCAGGTAAGAACATATCACAGTCTGGAAGAACTGTGTCCTCTCAGTCATGCAAAAAGACCAAAGATGTTGTTAGCATTTCGCCTCTTCTCTCCTCCTCTATGGGGCTGAACAGAGGTGAAGTTAGTTTGTTAGCTAGTTAGATAGTCAAAAGGGAAAACGTGGAAGAGCTTGGTTTTTTCTAACTTCACTGGGTCCATAGAGGAGAGGAGGAGAGGCTAAATGCTAACAACATCTTTGGTCTTTTTAGCAAAAGACCTTATATTTGAGCAGCATCAGCCTCGTGGTTGTATAAGCTACGCGGCGGCGGAGTGATCTGCTAGAAAATAGTCCCTCAAAATGCGATCATTCATGTGATGCAGGTCAGTTATATTCCAAAAGTTATTCGATGGACACAGACATTTATATGGTCAGTCTGGTGTTATAAGTGATTTGCCTCAAGTGCTCTGTGGAGCGGGTCACACTGTTTTTAAAGCAGGCTAGCTGATACCATAGACATGTGCTAGCCTTGCATTAGCCTAGCGCCACTAGAACTGCATGAATTACAAAAAAAAATATCTCCAGAAATCAGCAACACTCTGGATAGCTAGGGAATGAGGCCCTGTGTCAAAAATCCGGAAATATCCCTTTAATCCCTTCGCTCTGAAACAACCTCCTCCGCCTAAACTCCATGTTGGTCTGTCAAATGTCGCCGTGACAACGGGGTTCCAGTTCACGTCTATGCACGGTACTATTACTAAAGCCTAAACACGGACATAGATTTTAAAAAAATATGTTTTAAATCAATGTTTCCCTTATGTATACTTTATTACGACGGTGTTAAAGGGATGCTTTATGTAAACGGTGGGTTTATTGACTTTATTCATGCATTTTTCACATGATCATGATCATCCGAAGTTCATCGAAGTTCATGATGCTACGATCGTAGCATTAGCTTTGGGAATGCCCCTGCATCATCAAGGCCTAAACACATTCCTATCGTGGATACAGACATTTTCAATAAGTTTTCTTGTCACTTCTTTTAATCCTGGGTGTTGAGGTAAATTCAACATTTCTGTGTCTTTGCAAAAGTCCCAGAGTTGCTGTAGCTCCGGTTCACAACAACGATGAAGCTAATCCTCCATGACTGTTTGTTTACATCTGCACCAGTGGCTCTGCTGTCCCCGCCGTACAGACGTCTATGATCACGGATCTGAAAAAGAGTTTAAATCTCGAAATTACGAGTTTAAATCTCGAAATTTCGACTTCCTGTTGGGCTTTTATTTTTTTAACATGGCGGCAACGGGCTTCCATACATTACAGTCGTCCAGGCGCGATTAAATAAAAGTGTTCAGGTGTAAAAGATCAAAACAGTTTGACTTAAAATAAATGGCCTGACAATAGAAAAAGTTTAGGTGCTACTGGTATCGGAAAATGAAAGTGTGGAAAGCAAGTGGATTATTTTTGCCACAATTTCTTACAATTTTCCATTTTGCCCCACATTATTCTCCATTTTTCACACATTTCCTGACAACTCCATGTTGTAAACTTGCAGACCAAACATTATTGTTCTATTTTCTGGTTCTAGGCGACAAATATTTGAGTTCAGGTATCAGAAAAAGTATCAATCAGGCATCGGTATCAAAAACTAAGTATTGTTAAAGTACTGGTATCAGAAAAAAAAATAACGGTACCCTGCCCTCAGCCTGATTGTGTTGATTTGAAATCACTGTCCATGGTGACGCCAAGAACGTGGTCTTAAAGGGGGCCAAGTCCATTCATGGGTCAGTGGGCCCAAAGATTTCAATTTCTGTTTTCCCTCATCAAGATTAAGACAATTTTGGGCCGACCATGCCTTGACATCACTGGGGCGGCCAGGGTGTCCGGGGCTGAATCTGAATCATCTACATGAAAGTGGAAGGAGATGCTGATGCCTCTTGAAGATTAGACTCAGTGTTTGGGGACAGGCTGGGCCGGACAGACTGGACCGGACAGGCTGGGCCGGACAGACTGGACCGGACAGACTGGACCGGGCCGTCTGCGCACACACAGACCACATATCACAGTTACATATTGTCTGAATGCTTTGGTGCTGTTTCAGATCTGGTACTACACCAATGGGATCCTGCGGGAGGCGGGGTTTGCGGAGAACATCCTCCCGTACATCACGCTAAGCACGGGCGCGGTGGAGACGCTGGCTGCCATCGCCTCTGTGAGTATGAAAACTGCAAATAGGCTACTACTTCTACTACTGCTACTACTATTATTATTACTACTACTACTACTACTGCAAATTCTGCTATAGCATCCCAAACTTTCGTCCGGTCGGTGTCCGTGCATGAGCCCCGGTAATGCGCTTGCCTCGTGGGCTGATAGTATGGACAAGCCCCTGTTCTGGATGACACAATGATCCAGGGAGGGAAAACATATCTGCAATGAAACATACTTCCTACACCTAGATTACACCAAATTTCAGCTGTTCAAGAAAAAAACGGAAGGTTCATCAGTTGTTTTAGCAGCGTCTCATTTGAATAATCCGCTCACTGGCTCGTGGCTTTGTCCAGTGAGATGCGTTGGCGTCACCTTGAGCCAGCGAGCAGGCCCGGGGGACATGTAAACCCTGTCAACCCAGGCTTCTGATTGGCCAGACGGCTTGTGTTCTACTGGAGTTGTTTTATATGGATTAGACCTGCAGACGTGAATCTGAAGGCTGACGCAGAAGCAAAAATGACGTTACAAAACAACGAGAAAATAATATTTTGAGCCATTAGATATAATATTCAACATTATACATTTGGGTTATTGTATAATTGTTTTGGCCAGCAGAGAAGGCCAGAATATTTTGGGCCGATTTTTCCAAATGTCCGGTCTATTAATTCTGTAAAATAAATACTTGGCCGCTCCAACAGTGGCCGATTTTATTTGATTACTTTAGGGCAGTGGTTCCCAAAGTGGGGTCCGGGGCCCCCTGGGGAGCCTGAGAGGCACTGCAGGAGAGCCTTCTTTCCCAGTCTTGATTAGTTTCCGTTAGCATTAGCACACTGTTGTTAGCATTAGCATACTGTTGTTAGCATTAGCATACTGTTGTTAGCTGTGGCATTTAGCACAGTGATCAAAAACATAATTCCGGAGGTTAACACTACCTCAGCGACCAGCTTCAAAATGACATGCAGCCTGTCCCTGTTCACTGAGATGTAACTTCGTTCACTTAAAGGGGGGGTGTTATGCAAAATCGACTTTTTCAAGCTTTCCATCCTGTTATTCTGTCACTCCCTCATTAAAAACATGCCTGAAGTGTTGTCTTGGCACATTCACGTATTTCTGAGTAATCTGTAAAAACTCTGATGGCGGCCATTTTAGGGATAGGTTTGCCTGAGTCCTCCTAGGAACGCCCCCACCTCCTGGAGACGCCTCCGAGCTTTCGTCACCAGCCGAGTAACCAACCACTGCTCCTCAGCAGAACCCCCTCCCCACTGATGCCACAGACAGCGTGTGGAGGGGGCGTGTCTAAAGGCTCAGAGGTTCTTAAAGAGACAGAGGCCTATTTCAAGACATTCACTACAGCCATTTTGAGAGAAACATTTTATACAAGGCAGTTATTCTAATTTACTGCATTTACAGACCAACAGAAGGTTTGGTCATCATTGTAGCGTGATATAGACTGGTGCTGTGTGGTTGAAAAAAGCATAATACCCCCTCTTTAACAAGCCAATTTTCAGTGCAATGTTCCTCTGAGGCTGAGGATGTGGTAGGAGGATACACTCCCGGAGAAATCGGCTTTTATCAGCGTTGGATCGGCCGATAGC
Organism: Gobius niger; assembly: GCF_951799975.1. NCBI lineage: Eukaryota > Metazoa > Chordata > Actinopteri > Gobiiformes > Gobiidae > Gobius > Gobius niger. Next base: position 292,218 of record NC_136875.1, read on the forward strand.
CAATGTTGTAAATTCCCTAAATATATATCATGTTTTATTTATGTTAGTGTTTTATAACAACTGACTCCACCTCAGGCCCAGAGGAGGGAACAAAGGAGGAGGGGGAGTAGAGGAGGAGAGGAAGAGGAGTTCAGTGGGCCCCGTCCTGCTCCTGATAGAACACATGGCTGGACTTGTGCACCGTGTTTAAAAAAATGCAATGTTTTTCAGTCGTCCAGGACTTAAGAAGAGATTCTCAAACATGGTCGACTGGACTGTGATGCGGACAGTTTGTTTCCATCTTCAGAAGCTTCTTCTCGCTCTTGTGATTGCTCACTAAAGTCTGCCCAATCCAGTGGACGGCATTGTACAGTCCACTGTTGGACCTGAGCCTCCGTGCCTGGGGTGTAGCTCTGCTCCTAATGAGGCGCCTGGAGCAGAGTCTGGAGGGACAGACTCCTTCACGTACAGCAGCTTTCTCCACAGCTGTTTATGTCTGACTGGGGACGGGAGGGCATCTGACACACTGGACCAGGTTGTTTTATAACTGACCATCATGAGCCTCTGACCATCATCAGGCTCTGACCTTCATGAGGGTCTGACCTTCATCAGGCTCTGACCTTCATGAGGCTCTGACCCTCATGAGCCTCTGACCTTCATGAGCCTCTGACCTTCATGAGCCTCTGACCTTCATCAGGCTCTGACCTTCATGAGGGTCTGACCTTCATCAGGCTCTGACCTTCATGAGGGTCTGACCTTCATGAGGGTCTGACCTTCATGAGGCTCTGACCTTCATGAGCCTCTGACCTTCATGAGCCTCTGACCTTCATGAGGGTCTGACCTTCATCAGGCTCTGACCTTCATGAGGGTCTGACCTTCATGAGGGTCTGACCTTCATCAGGCTCTGACCTTCATAAGGCTCTGACCTTCATGAGGGTCTGACCTTCATGAGGGTCTGACCTTCATGAGGCTCTGACCCTCATGAGCCTCTGACCTTCATGAGCCTCTGACCTTCATGAGGGTCTGACCTTCATGAGGGTCTGACCTTCATGAGCCTCTGACCTTCATCAGGCTCTGACCTTCATGAGCCTCTGACCCTCGTGAGCCTCTGACCTTCATTGTTTGTTGCCTCACACTTGTTTCCTCTGCCACAGGGTTTGGTGATCGAGAGAATCGGGAGGAGGCCATTACTGATCTTTGGTTTCTCTGCGATGGCCGTGTTCTTCAGCCTCCTCACAGTCTTCCTCAATCTCCAGGTCTAATATCCGCCTCACAACCTGCCCTACCCCTGACATGTTACCCCTCTGCACCTGTCGCTCCTCTGCTCTGCACCTGTGACACCCTCATGCCTACCACATACACTCTGTCATGATCATAACCTGCAGAAATCCCCCTCTAGAGCACTAAAATACAGAAACACACAGGGGTCTCAAACTCATTTTAGGATGTGGCCAACATTTCTGCTCCAATGGCAGTAACAGACCACATATAACTTCAACAGGGCGGCATGGTAGCGCAGCGGTTAGCGCCTCAGCTAGGTACTCCTAACAAGGCCTCAGCTAGGTACTCCTAACAAGGCCCCAGCTAGGTACTCCTAACAAGGCCCCAGCTAGGTACTCCTAACAAGCCCCCAGCTAGGTACTCCTAACAAGGCCTAAGCTGGGTACCCCTAACAAGGCCCCAGCTAGGTACTCCTAAAAAGGCCCCAGCTAGGTACTCCTAACAAGGCCTCAGCTAGGTACTCCTAAAAAGGCCCCAGCTAGGTACTCCTAACAAGGCCCCAGCTAGGTACTCCTAACAAGGCCTAAGCTGGGTACCCCTAACAAGGCCCCAGCTAGGTACTCCTAACAAGGCCTAAGCTGGGTACCCCTAACAAGGCCCCAGCTAGGTACTCCTAACAAGGCCCCAGCTAGGTACTCCTAACAAGGCCTAAGCTGGGTACTCCTAACAAGGCCCCAGCTAGGTACCCCTAACAAGGCCTAAGCTGGGTACTCCTAACAAGGCCCCAGCTAGGTACTCCTAACAAGGCCCAAGCTAGGTACTCCTAACAAGGCCCCAGCTAGGTACTCCTAACAAGGCCCCAGCTAGGTACTCCTAACAAGGCCTAAGCTGGGTACCCCTAACAAGGCCCCAGCTAGGTACTCCTAAGAAGGCCCCAGCTAGGTACTCCTAACAAGGCCCCAGCTAGGTACTCCTAACAAGGCCCCAGCTAGGTACTCCTAACAAGGCCCCAGCTAGGTACTCCTAACAAGGCCCCAGCTAGGTACCCCTAACAAGGCCCTGGCTAGGTACTCCTAACAAGGCCTAAGCTGGGTACCCCTAACAAGGCCCTGGCTAGGTACTCCTAACAAGGCCTAAGCTGGGTACCCCTAACAAGGCCCCAGCTAGGTACTCCTAACAAGGCCCCAGCTAGGTACTCCTAACAAGGCCCCAGCTAGGTACCCCTAACAAGGCCTAAGCTGGGTACTCCTAACAAGGCCTCAGCTAGGTACTCCTAAAAAGGCCCCAGCTAGGTACTCCTAACAAGGCCCCAGCTAGGTACTCCTAACAAGGCCTAAGCTGGGTACCCCTAACAAGGCCCCAGCTAGGTACTCCTAACAAGGCCTAAGCTGGGTACCCCTAACAAGGCCCCAGCTAGGTACTCCTAACAAGGCCCCAGCTAGGTACTCCTAACAAGGCCTAAGCTGGGTACCCCTAACAAGGCCCCAGCTAGGTACCCCTAACAAGGCCTAAGCTGGGTACTCCTAACAAGGCCCCAGCTAGGTACTCCTAACAAGGCCCAAGCTAGGTACTCCTAACAAGGCCCCAGCTAGGTACTCCTAACAAGGCCTAAGCTGGGTACCCCTAACAAGGCCCCAGCTAGGTACTCCTAACAAGGCCCCAGCTAGGTACTCCTAACAAGGCCCCAGCTAGGTACTCCTAACAAGGCCCCACCTAGGTACTCCTAACAAAGCCCCAGCTAGGTACCCCTAACAAGGCCCTGGCTAGGTACTCCTAACAAGGCCTAAGCTGGGTACTCCTAACAAGGCCCTGGCTAGGTACTCCTAACAAGGCCTAAGCTGGGTACCCCTAACAAGGCCCTGGCTAGGTACTCCTAACAAGGCCTAAGCTGGGTACCCCTAACAAGGCCCCAGCTAGGTACTCCTAACAAGGCCCCAGCTAGGTACTCCTAACAAGGCCCCAGCTAGGTACCCCTAACAAGGCCTAAGCTGGGTACTCCTAACAAGGCCCCAGCTAGGTACTCCTAACAAGGCCTCAGCTAGGTACTCCTAAAAAGGCCCCAGCTAGGTACTCCTAACAAGGCCCCAGCTAGGTACTCCTAACAAGGCCTAAGCTGGGTACCCCTAACAAGGCCCCAGCTAGGTACTCCTAACAAGGCCTAAGCTGGGTACCCCTAACAAGGCCCCAGCTAGGTACTCCTAACAAGGCCCCAGCTAGGTACTCCTAACAAGGCCTAAGCTGGGTACCCCTAACAAGGCCCCAGCTAGGTACTCCTAACAAGGCCCCAGCTAGGTACTCCTAACAAGGCCCCAGCTAGGTACTCCTAACAAGGCCCCAGCTAGGTACTCCTAACAAGGCCCCAGCTAGGTACCCCTAACAAGGCCCTGGCTAGGTACTCCTAACAAGGCCCCAGCTAGGTACCCCTAACAAGGTCCTGGCTAGGTACTCCTAACAAGGCCCAGGCTAGGTACTCCTAACAAGGTCCTGGCTAGGTACTCCTAACAAGGCCCCAGCTAGGTACCCCTAACAAGGTCCTGGCTAGGTACTCCTAACAAGGCCCAGGCTAGGTACTCCTAACAAGGTCCTGGCTAGGTACTCCTAACAAGGCCCCAGCTAGGTACCCCTAACAAGGTCCTGGCTAGGTACTCCTAACAAGGCCCCAGCTAGGTACCCCTAACAAGGCCCTGGCTAGGTACTCCTAACAAGGCCCAGGCTAGGTACTCCTAACAAGGCCCAGGCTAGGTACTCCTAACAAGGCCCTGGCTAGGTACTCCTAACAAGGCCCAGGCTAGGTACTCCTAACAAGGCCTAAGCTGGGTACTCCTAACAAGGCCCTGGCTAGGTACTCCTAACAAGGCCCAGGCTAGGTACTCCTAACAAGGCCCTGGCTAGGTACTCCTAACAAGGCCTCAGCTAGGTACTCCCATCCCCCAGATAGGTTCTCCCACCCCAGCTAGGTATTCCTAGGTATAGCCCAAAGCCAGTGAAAGATAGGAATATGCAGTAGGTCTCGGGCTCGATTCCGACTGGACGGGTCCTTTCTGTGTGTTTACATGCATGTGTGCCATGTGTGCCATGTGTGTACATTAACACGCGCTGTCCCGACCTAAAAAACAAATAAAGACTCTGTGTGAAGCTGTGACTGACTGACTGCTCTTGTTCATGTTTTAGGATCAAGTGTCCTGGATGCCTTACCTCAGCTACATCTGCATCCTGGCTGTGATCGCCTCCTTCTGCTCAGGCCCAGGTACTGCAGTCTGTTCTACATCACTCCTCACAGTCACTGCCATGAAGAGCTCTTTTGTCTGTATTGTCATTGTCACTAATAAACATGTAAAATAGGTTAATCCTTCAGCCAGGTGTTTCTGTCCATCAGCCTAGTTCCACATCTGGAGATGGGTCCCGAGCACTGGTCCATACTGGCTGCTCACTTAACTGTAATAATTGCCGTGACCCTGAATAAATAAGCCAGATGCCGATCTTGACTGCGCGTACATGGGTCAATCAGGCTCCTGAATTTCGGCTCCCAAACAAACCACACCACCATTGAAATGTGTGAGCGAGTTCAGGTCGCGGAGCGTGAACGCTGAAGTGTATTGAGCCATCACCGTGAACCGTAAGGCTTACGGGCATTGTTTTAAAGACTATCAGTCTCAAGTCACATTTCTTGCAAATATTTATATTGCCAGTATCTTGAAAGCGAGGGAACGGTCAGGACGGCGCCTCCGTAGGCAGGAGTGGACCATAGCGGACAGGGGAAGGACAGGACCTGGGATCAGCCTGACACAGACAGCATCACTTTTTTAATCCTTTAAAATCGTCTTGGAATCACAGGGAAAAGTTTTAAAACTGTGTTGATGTTAGACATAGTGGGTAAATTTCCATCTGTCAAATTGGTGATCGATTCGCTATGCTGTGCACCAGATCAGAACACTCGTTAAAAAATAATGCAAATAAAGTACATTTAGATGGCATAGCCTGTATGTGTATGTGGATCACTCTGGCCACAATTAAAACAAAAGATTTGTTTACTGTCCACCTGAAAGTTGTCATTTTTTGAATTTGTAGCATTAGGAGGTCATATTTACTGAAATCAAAAGCAATTTCAATCAAAATCATCTTAACAGGTCAAGTTACATTTTAACATAGGACCCTTATTTGATAGCAGCTTCAAAATACTTGCATCCATTAAACTTGAGAGTTTGTGGAGAGTTTCTGCTTGGATTTCTTTAGAGGATGTCACAATAGCCTCCCAGAGCTGCTGTTTGGATGTGAACTGCCTCACACTCTTTTGCTTGAGGCTCCAAAGGTTCTCAATAGGGCTGAGGTCAGGGGAGGAGGGGGTCCACATCATGAGTTTCTCTCCTTTTAAGCCCATAGCTGCCAGTGATGCAGAGGTATTCTTTACAGTGTGACATGGTGCGTTGTCATTCAAGAAGATGATTTTGTTCCGGAAAGCTTGGCTCTTCTTTTTGTACCGTGGAAGAAAGTGGTCAATCAGAAACTCCACATATTTTAAGAGGTCATTTTCACACCTTCAGGAATCCTAAAGGGGCCGACCAGCTCTTTCCCCATGATTCCAGGCCAAAGCACCTCCTTGCTGTCGTCACAGCCTTGTTGGACATGGTGGCCATTCAACTATCCACTTCCCTGGATGGTCCAGCTCCATCCATCTGGACCATCCAGGGTTACACGGCATTCATCAGTGAACAAGACTGTGAGCATTCAATGTCCCCTTTGAACATACCAATCTCCAAATCACCCCGCTACAGATGCTGTCTGTTTTCAGGAAGGTCTGCAAAAGCAAATCCTCAGGAGAGGAGGCAGTTGTGATAAATAGGTCTAGGCTCATTCTACACATTAGGACATTGTTGGAACATGTAGGGGGAGGAAAATACATATTTTTTAAATAATTATATTTTTTAAACTCTGTATAGTCCCTTTAAATCAGAGGTAGGCGGCAGCCTCGATCCCCGACAGTTTGCATACAGGCAGGGTCGCGGGCCCGAGGATGATGTCATTACTTTCACGCATCTGGTTAACAAACATCTCAAGCAGTCCCTAGCCCACACCACAGTTCTCTTTGACTTTAGCTCCATCTTTAATGCGGTCCAGCCACATTTGATTATACAAAAATGAGCTGACTTGCATGTTAACCCTGTCATCGTGAAATGGTTCTACTCGTTTCTGACTAACAGCATGTTAAGTCAACGGCTCACTTTTGTGTCATCAAACAGAGTAACAGAGGTGTTCCACAGGGTTGTGTAATCTCTCCAGTGTTCCTTACATTGTATATGAACGAGTATAAGATTACCCACCCTTGCAATCATGTACTCAAATTCTCTGACAACACCATCTTTCTCTCCCTGCTAGATACGAAGGTCGACCCCAGCGTGTATTTCAGGGAGATAGAGAGTTGCAATCTTGGTGCGATGATCATTTTCTGGGCCTTAACACAAAGAAAGTAAAAGAGATGATCTTCGACCCTCGGGGGGTCGCAGCGCATGACCCTGTAATAACTGGCAACAGTGTCATAGAACAAGTGCCCACATATAAATACTTAGGCCTGATGGTGTCTCATAGCTTGAGCTGGAGTGAACATGTAGAGTATTTACGCGGTAGATTAGCTCAAAGGCTGCATTTCCTCAGAAGGCTGCTCTTGTTTGATATGCGTGCAGAGATCAGGGCTATATTTTACAATGCAGTTCCTGCAAGCATTGTGAGAAGTGGCTCCCTGACCAGAGTAAGACCAAGCTGCACAGAGTGGCAACATCAGCACTGAAGCTGTGGGAAAACCAGACTCACGGCCTCTTTAGTCTTTGTATGAGGAGGTTGTTGTGAAGCCTCTAAAATTCTGGTTGATTAAACTCATGTTTTGTTTTCAGAGTACGATCTGTTGCCCTTGGGGAGGCGATGCAGAGCCAGCAGATGCAATGGCAACTGCTTATTTTCTTTTATTCCCACCTCCATTTCAGTGCTAAACAAACAGAAAAGCAAGGCCCGGTCCATGCCCCCTCCACTCCCCTCCGAGGTTAGTGAAGAGGCCCCCAGCTCTGGATCCCCTACCCGAGCTCCAATCGGCAAAGCAGCTACTCTCAACGGAACACCGGTTTGCTGACTGTCCATATACGCTTGGATTGAAGTCCACTTCTCCTTTTTATTTCTGTAGTTTCAACAGTATGGCTCATATCAATAACACTTGGGTCTATCCACGTGAAACCAAACTGTCACAGAGTTCATCATCTTGTGTGGCACAAATGAATTAAGGTCACAAACAAACATTTGGAGATTTTCTTCAAAATATCTCTCTCCCATCATACATCTGTTTATCGTGGTGGGCTCCCTCTGGTGGACACACGGGGGGCTGCCACTCATTGTTAGAGTCTGGGTCGGATGAGTTTCTGATGATGATGATTTGGTGATAATCCTTTAAACCTCTGTGATTCTGCCTTATGCAGCTCTAATCCTCATAAACAGAACAACAGGACAAACGTGCACAAGAGCAGTGTTTCATTGCACCCATTTTACTCTGTCCAAAAAAGAGCGGTGACCTCAGCAAAAAAATCACAGAGCTTTGGAGCGACCAGGAGGCATCCAAAACAGAGGCCCGAACCACCTCCGCTGACTCCTTTCGACGTGGAGGGGCGGTTCTACTCTAAGCTCCTCCCGGGTAATTGAGCTCCTCACCCTATCTCGAAGGGTGAGGAGCTCAGCCAGCCATTCTATGAAGGAAACTAATTTCGGCCACTTGGATCCGCAATCTCTTCCTTTCAGTCATTTCCCAGATCTCATGACCGTAGGTGAGGGTAGGAACGTAGATCAACGGAAAATTCCTCTTCACCACAACAGTCCAATGCAGCGACCGCGTCACTGCTATGACGATCTCACTCGTGAACAAGACTCCGAGATATTTGAACTCCTCCACTTGGGACAAGGACTCTCTATCGACCTGAAGAGGGGATGGTCAAACCCTTTCTCCAGATCCACAAAGCACACGTGGACTGGTTGGGCGAACTTCCATAAACCTTCGAGCACCCGATGGAGGGTGTAGAGCTGGTCCAGTGTGCCGCGACCGGGACAAAAACGACACTGTTCCTCCTGAATACTATCGACTATCGGCTGGATCCTCCTCTCCAGCACCCTGGAGTAGACCTTACCTGGGAGGCTGAGGAGTGTGATCCCTCTGTAGTTGGAGTACACCCTCCGATCCCCCTTCTTAAAGACAGGGTGAATCCCCCTTCTTTAAGACAGGGTGAACCCTGTCTTAAAGAAGGGGGACCTGGTTTGCCAATCCAGAGGCACTATTCCCAATTGCCATGTGATGTTGCAGAGACGTGTCAGCCAAGACAGTCCTACAACATCTCGCGACTTGAAGTACTCCCCCCCCGGAGCTCTGCCACCAGGGAGCTTTCTAACCACCTCGGTGCCTTCAGTGTGGATGATGGCCTCTGAGTCCCCTGGCTCTGCTTACTCATCGGACGTGACGGTGAGATTGAAGAGATCCTTAAAGTACTCTTTTCACCGCCTTGCGAAATCCCCAGTCGAGGCCAGCAGCTCCCCACCCGCATTGTAAACAGTGTTAGTGAAGAACTGCTTCCCCCTTCTGGGGCGCCGGATGGTTTGGCAGAATCTCTTTAAGGCCAACCGATAGTCCTCCTCCATGGCTTCTCCGAATTCCTCCAAGACCCGAGTTTTTTGGGTGATGTAGTACAATTATATTGACCTGTGTGTGGCGCCCCCTGCAGGTCTGATATTTACCTGTGTGTTGTGTCCCCTGTAGGTGTGATACTGTCCCTTTGCACCCCCTGCAGGTGTAATACTGTCCCTTTGCACCCCCTGCAGGTGTAATACTGTCCCTTTGCACCCCCTGCAGGTGTAATACTGTCCCTTTGCGCCCCCTGCAGGTGTAATACTGTCTCTCTGAGCCCCCTGCAGGTATAATACTGTCTCTCTGCACCCCCTGCAGGTGTAATACTGTCCCTTTGCACCCCCTGCAGGTGTAATACTGTCCCTTTGCGCCCCCTGCAGGTGTAATACTGTCTCTTTGCGCCCCCTGCAGGTGTAATACTGTCCCTTTGCACCCCCTGCAGGTGTAATACTGTCCCTTTGCACCCCCTGCAGGTGTAATACTGTCTCTCTGCACCCCCTGCAGGTGTAATACTGTCCCTTTGCACCCCCTGCAGGTGTAATACTGTCCCTTTGCACCCCCTGCAGGTGTAATACTGTCCCTTTGCACCCCCTGCAGGTGTAATACTGTCTCTCTGCGCCCCCTGCAGGTGTAATACTGTCCCTTTGCACCCCCTGCAGGTGTAATACTGTCTCTTTGCGCCCTCTGCAGGTGTGATACTGTCTCTTTGCGCCCCCTGCAGGTGTGATACTGTCTCTTTGCGCCCCCTGCAGGTGTAATACTGTCTCTCTGCGCCCCCTGCAGGTGTGATACTGTCCCTTTGCGCCCCCTGCAGGTGTGATACTGTCCCTTTGCGCCCCCTGCAGGTGTAATACTGTCTCTCTGCGCCCCCTGCAGGTATAATACTGTCTCTTTGCGCCCCCTGCAGGTGTGATACAGTCCCTTTGCGCCCCCTGCAGGTGTGATACTGTCTCTCTGCACCCCCTGCAGGTGTGATAATGTCTCTTTGCGCCCCCTGCAGGTGTAATACTGTCCCTTTGCACCCACTGCAGGTGTGATACTGTCTCTTTGCGCCCCCTGCAGGTGTAATACTGTCCCTTTGCACCCCCTGCAGGTGTGATACAGTCCCTTTGCGCCCCCTGCAGGTGTAATACTGTCCCTTTGCACCCCCTGCAGGTATGATACTGTCTCTTTGCGCCCCCTGCAGGTGTGATACTGTCTCTTTGCGCCCCCTGCAGGTGTGATACTGTCCCTTTGCGCCCCCTGCAGGTGTGATACAGTCCCTTTGCACCCCCTGCAGGTGTGATACTGTCCCTTTGCACCCCCTGCAGGTGTGATACTGTCCCTTTGCACCCCCTGCAGGTGTGATACTGTCTCTTTGCGCCCCCTGCAGGTGTGATACTGTCCCTTTGCACCCCCTGCAGGTGTGATACTGTGTCTCTGCGCCCCCTGCAGGTGTGATACTGTCTCTTTGCGCCCCCTGCAGGTGTGATACTGTCTCTTTGCGCCCCCTGCAGGTGTGATACTGTCCCTTTGCGCCCCCTGCAGGTGTGATACTGTCTCTTTGCACCCCCTGCAGGTGTGATACTGTCTCTTTGCGCCCCCTGCAGGTGTAATACTGTCCCTTTGCACCCCCTGCAGGTATGATAATGTTTCTTTGCGCCCCCTGCAGGTGGGATCCCGTTCATTCTGACTGGGGAGCTGTTTGAGCAGTCGTTCAGACCCGCCGCCTTCATGATCGCTGGGACGGTCAACTGGCTCTGCAACTTCGCCGTGGGACTGCTGTTTCCGTTTATACAGGTAACCCCTGTCGTCTGCTGGAGGGAGCTGACTACAAACTTGTTTCTAGCTCTCATATCACATTCCGATTGTCCACGTGGATTAATTACATCCCTGTTATTCACATGACATCTGGTGGAGGTGAATCTGTGAGCGAATGATGAATATGTGCAGCACACGGTCTCAAAGCACCAATCTGTCACCATTACTCATTCACTCCATAAGTGGTGATAAGCTCCGATTGTAGCCACTTCTGCCCTGGGCCTGTCAATCTGCGCCATAGGCCCCTCCTCCGATCAACAACTCACTCAGTATCTCTTGCACACAAACACAATGACAGTCTGCACCTGCACGGGAACTGAACTGCCGATTTCTCAGTTATTGGAAAACCTACTCTACCGTCTGAGCCACAGAACCCAATAATATTCATGTTGTGTATTATATTCATATTAATAATGTATTTCTATCTGCAGTTATTCGGACATGTTGGTGTTGTATAATAGAGATTAAGGTTAATTCCTTTGTTTTTGACTGTGACCCTGAATACACCACAGCTTCCGAGCAGCCTAATCTCCCCGACCCATATTCACTACGAGGACTACTACTGACCACTACTGCTACTGCATATTCACTCTGACTACTGTCACTAACCACTTCTACTACTACTGCTACTGCACATTTACTCTGACTACTGTCACTAACCACTTCTACTACTACTGCTACTGCACATTCACTCTGACTACTGTCACTAACCACTTCTACTACTACTGCTACTGCACATTCACTCTGGCTACTGTCACTAACCACTTCTACTACTACTGCTACTGCACATTCACTCTGACTACTGTCACTAACCACTTCTACTACTACTGCTACTGCACATTCACTCTGGCTACTGTCACTAACCACTTCTACTACTACTGCTACTGCACATTTACTCTGGCTACTGTCACTAACCACTTCTACTACTACTGCTACTGCACATTCACTCTGGCTACTGTCACTAACCACTTCTACTACTACTGCTACTGCACATTCACTCTGACTACTGTCACTAACCACTTCTACTTCTATTGCACATTCACTCTGACTACTGTCACTAACCACTTCTACTTCTATTGCACATTCACTCTGACTACTGTCACTAACCACTTCTGCTTCTACTGCACATTTACTCTGACTACTGTCACTAACCACTTCTACTACTACTGCACATTTACTCTGGCTACTGTCACTAACCACTTCTACTACTACTGCTACTGCACATTTACTCTGGCTACTGTCACTAACCACTTCTACTACTACTGCTACTGCATATTCACTCTGAATACTGTCACTAACCACTTCTACTTCTACTGCACATTTACTCTGGCTACTGTCACTAACCACTTCTACTGCTACTGCATATTCACTCTGACTACTGTCACTAACCACTTCTACTACTACTGCTACTGCACATTTACTCTGACAACTAGTACTACTGCTGTAACTGGCCTTCTCCAGTTAACACACAGTGACTTTGAAAAGTAACTTGGATTTGAAAACACTAACGCATTGATTGCATTGCTGGAAAAATGTTGTTCCTCTTGGGTCCAGCAGGAGGCGCTGCAGTCTGATGTTGTTCTTCTTGTGTCCTGCAGGAGGCGCTGCAGTCTGATGTTGTTCCTCTTGTGTCCAGCAGGAGGCACTGCAGTCTGGTGTTGTTCCTCTTGTGTCCAGCAGGAGGCACTGCAGTCTGATGTTGTTCCTCTTGTGTCCTGCAGGAGGCACTGCAGTCTGATGTTGTTCCTCTTGTGTCCTGCAGGAGGCACTGCAGTCTGATGTTGTTCTTCTTGTGTCCAGCAGGAGGCACTGCAGTCTGATGTTGTTCTTCTTGTGTCCAGCAGGAGGCGCTGCAGTCTGATGTTGTTCCTCTTGTGTCCTGCAGGAGGCACTGCAGTCTGATGTTGTTCCTCTTGTGTCCTGCAGGAGGCGCTGCAGTCTGATGTTGTTCCTCTTGTGTCCTGCAGGAGGCGCTGCAGTCTGATGTTGTTCCTCTTGTGTCCTGCAGGAGGCGCTGCAGTCTGATGTTGTTCCTCTTGTGTCCAACAGGAGGCGTTGCAGTCTGATGTTGTTCCTCTTGTGTCCTGCAGGAGGCGCTGCAGTCTGATGTTGTTCTTCTTGTGTCCTGCAGGAGGCGTTGCAGTCTGATGTTGTTCCTCTTGTGTCCTGCAGGAGGCGTTGCAGTCTGATGTTGTTCCTCTTGTGTCCTGCAGGAGGCGCTGCAGTCTGATGTTGTTCTTCTTGTGTCCAACAGGAGGCGCTGCAGTCTGATGTTGTTCTTCTTGTGTCCAGCAGGAGGCGCTGCAGTCTGATGTTGTTCCTCTTGTGTCCTGCAGGAGGCGCTGCAGTCTGATGTTGTTCTTCTTGTGTCCTGCAGGAGGCGCTGCAGTCTGATGTTGTTCTTCTTGTGTCCAGCAGGAGGCGCTGCAGTCTGATGTTGTTCCTCTTGTGTCCTGCAGGAGGCGCTGCAGTCTGATGTTGTTCTTCTTGTGTCCAACAGGAGGCGCTGCAGTCTGATGTTGTTCCTCTTGTGTCCAACAGGAGGCACTGCAGTCTGATGTTGTTCCTCTTGTGTCCTGCAGGAGGCGCTGCAGTCTGATGTTGTTCCTCTTGTGTCCTGCAGGAGGCTCTGCAGTCTGATGTTGTTCTTCTTGTGTCCTGCAGGAGGCGTTGCAGTCTGATGTTGTTCCTCTTGTGTCCTGCAGGAGGCGTTGCAGTCTGATGTTGTTCCTCTTGTGTCCTGCAGGAGGCGCTGCAGTCTGATGTTGTTCCTCTTGTGTCCTGCAGGAGGCGCTGCAGTCTGATGTTGTTCCTCTTGTGTCCTGCAGGCGGCGCTGCAGTCTGATGTTGTTCTTCTTGTGTCCTGCAGGAGGCGCTGCAGTCTGATGTTGTTTCTCTTGTGTCCTGCAGGAGGCGCTGCAGTCTGATGTTGTTCTTCTTGTGTCCAACAGGAGGCGCTGCAGTCTGATGTTGTTCCTCTTGTGTCCAACAGGAGGCACTGCAGTCTGATGTTGTTCCTCTTGTGTCCTGCAGGAGGCGCTGCAGTCTGATGTTGTTCCTCTTGTGTCCTGCAGGAGGCGCTGCAGTCCTATGCGTTCCTGGTCTTCGTGTTCGTGTGTTTGGTCGGGGCCGTGTTCTTAGCCATTGTTCTTCCCGAGACAAAGAATCGGACGTTTGTGGAGATTAGTCGAAGCTTCACCAAAATCAACGGCGTCCCAATGTCCCCGCCCACCCAGGAGGTGGAGCTGGTGCTGTCCCCGCCCATCCAGGAGGTGGAGCTAGCATTGTCCATCACTCCACACACCAACCGCCCAGCAGAGCCAAGCAAGATGGAGAGCTCCTTCTGAACTGAACTTTTATTTTGGATCCCAGGACTGTGCAAACAAACTAGCTATTTAGCTCTCATCTGGTGCAGTCCATCGTTGTCTCTATGAGGTTAATGTCTCTGTTCATTGGCACTAAAATAAAGGTTAAACTAAACTGAACCGAACTGAACCAAGCAATATACCATACTCCCTGCTCCCTACTCCCTGCTCTATTCCCATCCTCTCCTTTGACCCTTCTCTTCATTCCCAACTCCTCACTCAATTATCTCGACTCTCTACAACCAACTCCTCCCTATACCCTGTGACTTCCTCTCTACTTCTTACCTACAATATACACCTACTCCCTTACTCCCTACTCTTTTCTTCCTGTGCCCAACTCCTTAAACCCTTCTCCTTACGCCCAACCTCTTACTCAATACTCTCTACACTCAACTTCCTCTACTCTACTCCCTGTTACCTACACTCTACTCCCTACACCGCACTACACTGTAGCCATTATTAATTCACTTTATATTCGGTGGTTGCAAGCTAATGTTGTAGCCACAGGTGCAAGGCAACCCCGTCCGTGCCATCAGCCCCTCCGACCACCACTCACTCACTCACCACTTCACCCAGGCTTCCTAGTGTTCCTCAACGCTCTGCCATCCAAGTACCAGCCAGGCCCTTCCTGCTTAGCTCCCGAAACCTGACGGGATCGGGCATTGCAAAGGCGGGATGGTCTGACACCCTACGCACTATTGCACCCTTCTCCCTACGTATTAAACCTTATGTGTGAATGTTACTGTTATCAACGTTTGTATTTTATTGTTTTCAAATGTATCTGAAGCATTTGTGTGGACTGTTCCTGTCGGGACCAGCAGGTGGCGCTACTAGCGCTGTTATAAGTGAAATGATGGACTTTTTGGATGACGTTCTTATTCCAAACATTTTATGGACATTTTCTCTTTGTTATTGTGTCTAATAAACTGGCTGATGTTTCACAGCTGTGCCTCGTCTGGAAACAGTCCAGACGAGGTCAAAGTCGACACGTGTTATAATCTGTGCCTTTTAATTGGAGAATTCCTCTTCAGTTCACTTGACTTCACTAAGTCGAGTTTTTAAGTAGAGCAGAGGATCTGTGCTTTGAGTGGTATTTTACTGAGAACTCGTGACTTTTACTGCACTACATAAGCCTTAAGTTAAAAAGAAGTCCATTTGGCTGCATGTTCATATGAATGAACATATGTTCCACACGTGCAGCAGCCTTACCCGCTGTCATGTGTTAACCTGAGCACGTATGTCTGTAACAGAAGCAGGTTATTTCCGTCAAACCTATTTCACACTGAACCATCTGTTTGTGAAACAGTCACACAAACACGTGCACACACACCTATGCAAACGCCTACGTGCACACACACACACACACAGGTTTCACATGACGCCATAATCTATATTTAGTCTGACACATGAGAGCAATGATCCTGTGGATAAACAGAGCTGATAGAAATGATCAGGAAAGACGGCTGTGGCTTTGGGACATATCTTAGAATGATACAGGGCTACACCCATCACTGCAGTAAAAAAAAACGGGCTCAGACAGATCCAGGACTAATATACTGTATAATAGAACCTGAAACAGTCCAGGATCAGACTGAAACATGAGCTTTTTACTCCGACATTAATCGATCAAACTGATGTGCTTTGTTTTCTTTTATTGGCTGCTACAAGAGAACCGATTAGAGTCTGCTTCAAGAAATGACTCTCCTTTATCCTAAAACATTAGGCGCTGGATCAACAGAAGAGGCCTGAGCTGCAGGTCACACACAAGAGTTTTATTCCAAAATACAGTTAATGTAAAAGTACAAATACATTCACATCTGAGACAGAGCAGGTGAGGGATGAACAGAGGGACTAGGTGAGTGCATACTTTTCAGTGGAAGTCAAAATGGCAGTTTGTTGCCGCTGAGTTTTCTTTGGTTTCTGAGACACCGTTCGACCAGAGTCATGTCCTTCTGTCGCAGGGCCACATCCAGACAACAGGGGGCAAAAGGGGATGAGGGTTACTGCATTTGTTTGTGTAATAATAAGGCTCTGGAAGTGACACCTGCACATGTAAACACAGGACACACATGGCCGCGACACGGGATGAAGACCAGTCCACGGCTCTGTCAGGGCAGAAACAGAGAGAATGGGTCAGTGCAGCCCGCTGGCAGTGAAATCTGATGGTCCACTGAAAGCTGGAGGGTCAGGGTTAAGACTAGGGCTGGTTGTGAACAGGTTAGGTTTGGGATTAAGTTTGGGATTATGAGTGAATGGAGACAGCTCCAGGCGGATGTTTGGATGATATTTTGGGTCGGGAGTAACCCGGTGAAGGCGAGGGTTGGTTGTGAACGGGGACAGCTCCAGGCTGATGTCTGGGCCATCAAGGTCGCAGGCTGAGTCTGTAGCGTTTTTGTGGTGTGAAAACGGCGATATTCGGTCGAAGTCATCCTCCTGTAGACACTCCACGACATTGGGGATGATGTTGACGTAGGCGCTGGCGATCTCCTTGTGGATTAGCGTGTCATGGTGGTAGGAGACCAGCTCGTTGCTGATGTTGACCGTTTCCACGGTGTTGGAGGTGCACAGATAGCGGCAGCCCAGCAAACTGGCAAAGGCCTTTCGGAAGTCCGCGTTAAAGGCGTAGATCACCGGATTCAGAGAGGAGTTTGTCCACCCGAACCACACGAACACGTCAAAGGTGGTTTCACTGACGCATGGCAGCCCCGCACTGCGCACCGCTGCGGGCTTTTGGCAGAACGGGACCATGCAGTTGAGGACGAAGAAAGGCGTCCAGCAGCACACGAACACGCCCATGATGACGGACAGCGTTTTCAGCACCTTCGTCTCCCGTTTGATGGACGTCTTCAGAGTCCGGTGTTGTTGGCACTCCAGACTGTTAGTTCGACAGCTCTGAGCGTGCTCCGCGGCGCGTTCCAGCGTGGCGATGCGGCGGATCTGCATTTGAGCAATGCGGTAAATCCTGGTGTAGGTCACGATCATAATGGCCACGGGAATGTAGAAACTGATGAGCGACGAGGAGATGGCGTACTCGCGGCTCAGACTGGAGTCGCAGTTCTCTGGCATCGCTTGGACACTCGTGTCAGCTGCTGCTTTGTGCCAGTTTAGTTTTACCGGGATGAAGGAGATGAGCACGGACAGCGTCCACGCCACGCTGATCATGACGAAGGCTACGCGCTGCGTCATCTTACGCTCATAACGGAAGGGCGTGGAGATGGCCCAGTACCGGTCCACGCTGATGACGCACAGGTTCAGTATGGACGCCGTGGAGCACATGATGTCAAACGCCACCCACACGTCACAGAAGGCGCCAAATGGCCAATACCCCACTACCTCCGCCACTGCCTTCCACGGCATCACGAGCACAGCCACAAACAAGTCCGACAGTGCCAGCGACACGATGAACACGTTGGTGACTTTGCAGCGTAGGTGGCGAAAGCGCAGCACCGCCGTGCACACCAGGATGTTCCCCAACAGTGTCCACAAGATCAGCAGCGACAGCAGACAGCCTGTGAGCGCTCGCACAGCCGCGTCACGCCCAGTCGCAGCTGTACTGTTCCACATGACCTCCCCGAGCGGCCGCGGCGCAGACTCGGAGTCCTCCGCTGCTGAGACATACCGCGCCGCCTCCATGTCCTCAGTCAGAGCCGAGCTGTTCATGTGCAGCGGCAGCATGTGGTCAAGCGCACGGGAACTGTCCATGAGAGCCCCCCGTGATGTCCCATCTGTGGAGCAGGCGGGAGAACTGAGCCGTGCAGTCGGACACTCAGAGAGACGCAAGCAGAGCGCATCATGGCTGTCCTCCTGCCGTCTGCCGCAAGACTGAGCCACAGCGTGCGAACCGGAGGAAATGATCACTGACTGCAGAGGGGAGAGAGAGGAGAGGAGAGAGAGAGGAGAGAGAGAGAGGAGAGAGAGGAGAGAGAGAGAGGAGAGAGAGAGGAGAGAGAGAGGAGAGAGAGGAGAGAGAGGAGAGAGAGGAGAGGAGAGAGAGGCGAGAGAGGAGAGAGAGGGGACAGAGAGAGAGGCGAGAGAGGAGAGAGAGGAGAGGAGAGAGAGGGGACAGAGAGAGGAAAGAGAGGGGAGAGAGAGGAGAGGAGAGAGAGGGGACAGAGAGAGGGAGAGAGAGAGGAGAGGAGAGAGAGAGGAGAGAGGAGAGAGAGGCGAGAGATCGGAGAGAGAGGGAGCAAGAGAAGAAAGAGGGAGAGAGAGGAGAGGAGAGAGAGGATAGGAGAGAGAGGAGAGAGAGGAGAGAGAGGAGAGGAGAGAGAGGAGAGAGGAGAGAGAGGCGAGGAGAGAGAGGATAGGAGAGAGAGGAGAGAGAGGAGAGAGAGGAGAGGAGAGAGAGGAGAGAGGAGAGAGAGGCGAGAGAGAGAGAGGGGGCAGAGAGAGAGGCGAGAGAGAGGAGAGAGAGAGGAGAGAGAGGAGAGAGATAGGAAAGAGAGGGAGCAAGAGAAGAAAGAGGAGAGATTGGAGAGAGATAGGAAAGAGGGGAGAGAGAGAGGGGAGAGAGGGGAGATAGGAGAGAGAGGGAGCAAGAGAAGAAAGAGGGAGAGAGAGGGGGGAGAGAGGAGAGAGAGGGAGCAAGAGAAGAAAGAGGGGAGAGAGGGGGAAAGAGGCGAGAGATAGGAGAGAGGCAGGTAAAGTAGATATAGGATAGGGGAGGGGGAGTTGGGATGTGCGTGTGGAGGAATGTGTGCATGTCACGTGCGCGGATGTGCGTGAGAACATTGTTAATGAAATCTCTGCAGCAGCAGCTCATTCATAAGGAATCGGTCTGGGAGCTGTCCGCGGTGCTAAAATCTCTCGAGTTCCCAGCCAAGAGGGAGACAGTGCAGGGGGAGGGGCACAGGGGGTGGGCACAGGG
The DNA here is from genome assembly GCF_951799975.1 of Gobius niger. Taxonomy (NCBI): domain Eukaryota; kingdom Metazoa; phylum Chordata; class Actinopteri; order Gobiiformes; family Gobiidae; genus Gobius; species Gobius niger. Next base: position 311,098 of record NC_136875.1, read on the forward strand.
GGGAGGCACAGGGAGAGGGGGGGGCGGGAGGTCAGGAGAGAGGGGTCGTGCAGTGAAAGTGGGACGGGTGAGTGAAAGCAGCAGGTGACTCACTGTGACCTGCGGCTGAGACAAACGTCACAGATATTTTTAGACACGTTTGCACGTCCGTCAAATCAGTGTGGCATCACTCACATCAGCGCCGACCTCCAGAGCAGGCCCACCACGTCAACGCCATCTGCCCTCTCACCTTTGACCTTTCAGAGCTCCTTTGAGGAAATCAATGTCATTCACATTTTACCTTGATTTTAATGCCCAGTTTACATGGAGCCTTTCTGCGTAGGTTTCCTCTACCGCTAAAAACATGGAATGTTGAGTCAAATGCAGAGTACACATTTTATTGTATAATGACAAATAAAGTACCTTAAACACCACAAAGTTTTATATCTTTGTTTATTTTCATGACTTTTCTAAAAAGAACTGACCAAGCTAATGTCTAGTGTACAAAGGAAATAACGGCCCGGGAATTGAACATGACATTTACGCTTGTGTTGCTTAATATACTGTGTATCTGCAGCTGCAGCTCAGTTAAAACCTTTAGGTCTGGAGAAGCACAACTGTGGGAGTCTGTTATTAATTCATATGTTTTATTCTGACGGCTCAAAAGCACTGCAGCCCACCAGGAAACGTTCCACCTCTCCCCATTACCCAGTACGCCTTTGCAGTAGCACAGACGTTTGTCATTATATTTTGGGCATTGTTATGTTCTGTCATTATGGGTGGCTCAGCGGTTAGTGTTTGTGCATCACAGCGAGAAGGTTCCGTGTTTGATCTCCAGCCGGAGGGAGCCCTTCTGTGTGGAGTTTGCATGTTCTCCCCATGTCTGCGCGGGGTTCCTCCGGTTTCCCGTACTAAAAACAGACAAATACAAAAGACAAATATAGCCGCAATCGGTGATTATCGGCCCTCGCCGACCGTCCTGCCCAAAGCAAGAGGGCGCTTCACGCCCTTGTGTCTCTTGTTATGATTTGGTTTGTGTGCTGTCCCCCTCGCTCCTTTTTGTTTTTGCAGCAGAGCAGTGTGTGGCAGGGGGCGTGGCTGACTCCTCCTGGTGCTGCAAACTGGACACCTGCACGTCATTACCTAATCAACCACAGTATGAAGGCCTGGATGTCTCAGCACCACACTGCCAGATAATTCCGTCCTGTTCGGTAGTGTTACAGAGCTCCTTGTCTTGGAAGTACTTTGTGTTTTTACTTACCTGGATTATACTTACCTGCTGTGTCCTCATCTGTACAGATTCTCCTGGTGTCTCGTTCCTGGTGACCTGTTCCTCGTCGGCCAGCTCCCTGCCTCCACTGCCTGCCACGATCTGTTTGTAAAATAAACTGTGTAACTTGCCTCCTGCTTCTGTCCTCTGCTTTGGGGTTCCTTAGTTAAACCTAACATCTCTCAATCTAAATTGACGGTATTGCTCCTGCCTTTATGTTTGTTTGTTTTTTCCCTTGGGTCTTAGTTTTAGGATTTTTGGAATGTGCTAATGTGCCCTCTCGGTATCTGACAAAGTTTTTTGTTTTTTGTGACTACACTGCGTTCCAAATTATTATGCAAATGACATTTTTCTCTGATTTCCTAAACTGTCAACTCAAATGAGAGTCAGCATCATTTTCAAGTCTTTAACTGGTAGAGGATCATTGAAATGTGTTTGAAAAAATCTCCCAGTGATAACAGTATTTTTTTCAAAAATAAATACAGTAAAAAACTGAAATTATGCAACTCATCGTTTCAATACATTTTAAAGCTTGTGATTAACTGAAAATGGTCATTTGTTGAATTTGTAGCATTAGGAGGTCATATTTACTGAAATCAAAAGATATTTCAATCAAAAAAATCTTAACAGGTCAAGTTATATTTTAACATAGGAGCTTCTTTGAGCAGCTTCAAAATTCTTAAATCCAAACTTGAGAGTTTTTGGACAGTTTCTGCTTGGATTTCTTTGCAGGATGTTAGAATAGCCTCCCAGAGCTGCTGTTTGGATGAAAACTGCCTCCCACCCTCATAGATGTTTTGCTTGAGGCTCCAAAGGTTCTCAATAGATAGTCAGGGGAGGAGGGGGTCCACATCATGAGTTTCTCTCCTTTTATGCCCATAGCAGCCAGTGATGCAGAGGTTTTCTTTACAGCAGGACATGGGCCGTTGTCATGATGAAGAGGATTTTGTTCGGGAAAACACGGCTCTTCTTTTTGTTGCATTGAACAAAGTGGTCAGTCAGAAACTCCACATATTTTTCAGAGGTCATTTTCACACCTTCAGGGAGCCTAAAGGGCCGACCAGCTCTCTCCCCATGATTCGCCATCTTTGAAAAGCGCTTTGGGGGAAAGTCCTGTTCACAATAACACTTCTGCCAGCTTGTATTGTGGTGTAATCCTTTTGTCAAAAGCTATAAAGCCAAGAGATTATTATTAATATCACAATTTCCAAAACGTATCAAAATGAATTATTACTTTTCATAATGAAGCTGACTAAACGTGACTCAAACTCACATTTAGAAGTCACTAAAACAACAGCGGTGTCTTTCAATAATGAATCCAAATGCTACACTGGAAACTTTAAGCTGAGACCAAAGGCTGCAGATGTTCAGGCCGCACCATGTGATTGAAAAACAACAACAAAAACCCGGTGTCCATTGAGTTCTGTTTTGTGTAAAGCTGCCAACCCTGTAGTTTACAGCTTTACAAACGTGTTTCCAAGTTTACAAGGCATGACTGGGCGACGCGTCTGCGGAGGTGAAGAAATCCTGCAGTTTCCTCTGAGTGTTGCCAACACCCCCACCAGTCACCCCCACGACTTCACTGTCAAGGCAAGTTAGCTTTGGGCTAGCTCACTCTGTTAGCATGTGCCTTCACCTGGAAACAACAAACATGTACAATATGGTCCTCTTTGAGCCAGGACTCCTCTAAAACATCAGTCTCCAGAGGCAGGCCGACCTGGCTCTAAGGACACAGTTAAAGAAAGAGATGAGAACAGAAGAAAAGAAAGATTGTGCGGCTTTTATTTCCACTTGTGTTAAGTTATAAAAGTAAATCTTTTGGATGCGGGGTCAGTTTCATACTCACAAATACTGACTATGGAAAATAGAATAAAATAAAAGCACTGAGTTACAGAATGAACTATATCAGGTTTATTTAAATTGTCTATGTAGGCTCTCAGTCACACAGGAGTTATCCATCTTCAATGAAGGTTCTTGAGTCATCATCCGTACCTCTCATCCAAAAGCCTTGGTCAGTGCACTTAAGTATTTCCTTTTGACGATATCAGCACCATGGACAGAGGAAGGCTTCTTTTTAGCCTGACACGCCAGACCAATCTCCTCTGTTTATTGTAAACTGTTTATTCTGAAGAGAAAAAAGTGCATATGACTGGCCAGGCTACAAACGTCTAGTGTCACAGCATGATGCGAGTATGTACAGTGGCTTAGTTCATTTAATAATGATATAAATTATAATATAATCATAAATACTTATTATTATTCTATTCTATCTCTTGTTTATCTAAAGTTGTATAGCTTAATTCGCTCTAACATGTTGCAATCTTAAATAATTGTGCAAATGTAAAATGGAACAGCCATAGAAACAATATAAAAAGTAGAAAAAACAAGTGCCGCTCTCTACCATGACCTATAATGTTCAAATATTAAGTGTCCAACTCCTAATGTTTTAGTGTGAACTCCAGTATTTTACCTTTTGAAATCTCTATTAGTTTATGATGAAAAATATATATTGTAAATCAAATAATGCGCCCGTCGTGGTTGCCATGAGACCTGTGTGATGATGTCATCGGACCCAGCGGGGGGCAGGAGCCAGTTTTTCCTATTAATAACATTACACTTTCACAAGTCGTAGCTAAAAAGAAAATATATGAATTTAAAAAAGGATCTTTAATATCAGTCACTGGGTCCATGATCTCTCTGTACGAGACCAAAAATGTCCTCAAAACCAAAATATATTTTCCTCTATATAATAGTATAGGCCTTTAGAATGCTGTGATGTCACCTGCAACCCAGCAATAGATACAGACGGCATCTCTGGAATTGCCTATATATGGTCATTTTTGAAAACAGTTAAGGGGGAAAACAATTTTGAAAAAATGTAAATTTTCTCAAATTATTCAAAAACGACTGTAACAAATGCTGAATTATAAATATAGTTTCTACTAAATAATGATGCAAAGACATGGGGAGGAACAAAGTGGTTCAACGACCCATAAATACATGAATAACGGAGAATGCTAATTTGATGCTACATGTTAGCATCGGGCTAGTGCTAACGGTTAGCTAGCGCTTGCTACAACTGCCGTTTTTTCACTTCTACTGAACAATCTGCTGTGAGAAAATATCCATATGGGCCCGATTTACACTGGACTTTATTTGTGTGTGATAAATAAGTTCATATTCCACCAGAAAATGGCAAAAAAAAAGAGTGAAAAATTGTGTTTCTCTAAAGATTCTATTTTCCCCCTCGGCGAAGCCACGCCCCCTTCTATGACGAGATGCCGTCTGTATCTATATAAGGCTCACAGTTCCAAGGGTCAGTTCTCACTTGGACTGCGACTGCGACTGCTACAGAACTGGTGCATATCATTTAGCATGTTCTGCTTTAAATCGTGTCTCCACATTCATCTGTCGGCAATTTAAAAGCACTTTAACAAACACATGTTTCATATTTTGCCAAGTTTGTGAAAACGTCTGGAAAACTTTGAAGATGCCCCCGTTGGACCTCCCTCCCTCCAGGACCTGCAGGCTGGAGGTAAACTTCCCTAAATCCTCACTTATTAGTACCTATTGTTGAATGAATAGTTTGTGAAAGACATTTGTCCTCAGAAGTCTGTTTTAGAGAGACAGTTGGTGTGATACGTGCAGACTGACAGTCACACTAAGCTAACGTTAGCGTTTTCTTTGGACAATGAAACCAAAAACCTGCTGAAAACAAGTCAAATGTAGCAAATGTGTCACAATCTGAGCAAGGCAGACCCAAACAGTAGACTGAGAGAAAGGTGAGTACAAGATTTATTAATCAAAGCTGGTTGATGGCTGGTTGGACGGAACAGAGATATTGGTTGTTTGGAGCAGACAAGGTGGTGGAGGCTGGAGTGAAGCAGGTAGGTAAAGGCTGGGCTGGGGAGAGGCTGGAGTGAAGCAGGTAAGTAGGGCTGGGGCTGGTGCGGGACGAGGCTGGGATCCGGAGTGGAGCAGGTGAGGATCTGGCAGGCAAACTGGCACGAGGATCTGACGGGGAGCAGGAAAAGGCAGTTAGAAAAATATCCAAATACAAAAATAGCAAATACCAAAGTAGGCCTGAGAAGTCTTCTCACTGAAGTAGACTGACGATCTGGCAGAGGATTGAAGGAGAGCCCGTGCTTTATACTGCAGGTGATGAGATGAGTAGATTCAGGTGTGCCAACAAGCCAGCCAGGGAGCAGGAGCAGCCACACCCATCAGGGAAGCAGCCAATGACACGCCCACAGCAGCAAGTAAAAAGGACAGACACCTACACTACAACAAAATGATCCAATTATTTGCAAATGTACACTTATCTTTCATAACTTGACAGAGAAAAACATGTTTTAAAAGGCAACTGTGGAGCTAACAAGCTAATGTTCGCTAGTTTGGTTAGCAGACAAAACAATAGCAAATAGTTCATTCAAAGATTGCTTCAAAATGTCACTATAAAACCTGGATAAAAGTTCAAAATGTGAAAGGAGAGGGCACAAACTAACAAAGTAGAAAAGGATATGTGGGAATTTGTTTGGATTTTGTGTGCTGGACGTTGTTGAATGTCACATGTTAAGTAGCGACATGTCTAAACAAAATGGCGCCCGTTTTGGAATGTTTACTTTGAAATGCACAGTATAGCATGAAGTTACTGCAGGACTTGTACAGACGTCAAATGATTCAGTATTTTGATGCAGCAGTGTGTTTGGAGACACAAGGAACAGGACTGTCCACTCACTGACAGTTCCTACAGTGTCCAGCTTTGGACAATTCTTAAACAAATAGATGAAAAGATGAGGGAAAAAAAACATGTACATAGAAACCTAATTGAAATACTTTTCTAAATAGTTGCAGTACTAAGCCAGTTTAATGGGACTAAGTTTGTAAGTTGAAAAGTACAACTCTGACTCAGGTTTTTCTGTGTTTAGGAGACGCCCCCTGGCTGCCGCCTGTGGACCCTCCTCCTCCTGCGGTCCTCCCCATCGGCGCTAACCCTGGCCCCACCCCCGGTCAGCCTCCGCCTTCTATTTGTCCCACGCTTTTGTCACCCCTTACTCTGCCTTGTCCTTAGTTCACGAGGACATTATCCCCTTCCTCTTCTCACCTTTTCTGAGTCCTTTCCAGACCTCATCCTGTCTTCTCTTTCGCCCCTTCTTCCTGCCTCTCCTCCTGCCTCTCCTCTTGCTCCCCCTCCCACGGGGATCCCCTCGTTGTTGCATTGCCTTTTCCCCCCTCTCCTCCTGCAGCTGTGCGCCCTATCCCTATCCTCCCTTCTCGGGAGGATCCTCCTTCTTCTCCCTTTTCCTCTTGTCCGTCCTCCCCCTCTCCTCCACACACAGCCCTACAGTGCACACACAGGCCTACAGTGCACACACAGGCCTACAGTGCACACACAGGCCTACAGTGCACACACAGGCCTACAGTGCACACACAGGCTTACAGTCACAATCATTAGATAACATTTTCTGTTCCTATTTTGAAAAAGCATTTTAATTTAATCATAGATTGTTTTAAATATAGCCCATTTTTCATAGATTTTTTTGACCCTTTGCCCTCTCTTTTGAGCTCAAGTTTCTGACTTTTTATTCTTATAGAGCTGGTCTCCCTAATTCTGGTACTCTCTTAATTAATAGTGCGCATGCGTAAGAGCCCCACCTTCACACGAGCTTCTTACGTTGTTAACACCTCCACCTGGCGTGTGAGCAGCGCAAAGTGTATTTGTTTACTATTTGTTTATGAGTTCTCACTGCTGAGCTGTTTCTAACTTTCCCATTCATTATATTTCTCACGCCTGTTAGCCAATCACTGCGCTCGCTTTCAGTGACGTCATCGAGTCAGATCAGAGTCGTGCTACAGCTCAGTTTAAGCGGCTTCGGTGTGCGAGGAGTGAGGGGGGAGGCAGCACCTCAGCGCTGCGGAGAGCGGCAGCTGTCAGTGATTGTGTTTGACGCAAAGCCATGAGGCCCGAAACAGCTTTCAGCTAACGAACACTGCTGAATATCCGACCATATATGCCTCAGATGAAGTGACGAAATCTGGATTAAGGTACCAAAACTTTTCCCCATCACAAAGACGTGCGCACGGCATACTCCTCTGTGCATGCTATCTAACCCATGCGCAGAGCTCGAACAAGAGGGCACGGACGGGGTAGAGGTCGCCCTAGAATGACGGACAAGAGAAGTCGGGATAAACTGAACATGGATAAAGAAAATGAGCCGTCTGCTCAATTTACACAGTTTAACAGCGGGAATCCAGACCCTAACGTGAACTTTCACCCACGCTCAGGGGCTATCGGGGTACAAGTTGAAATGCATTCGGAATCTTTGCTCTCTACCCCGAGCCCTGCAAATAAAAAGGGAAGGACGGAACCCTCCACATTATTTGAACTTCAAGAAAACTTGTTCATGAAAATAAACGAAAGCACTGATTCTCTTAAAAGTTTGATTGCAACCAACAAAGCAGAGATAGGGGAACTGAAACGCACCTCAGAGTTCCTCTATGAAGAACTCAGAGATATGAAATCATCAGTGAAAACTATAGAATCTGTCTCTGCGGGATATGAGAAGAGAATCGCCAAGCTAGAAGAAAAACTCAATGAGCAAGAAAGACGGCAACGAGCTCACAATCTACGCTTATATGGACTACCAGAAGAAAAGGGAGAAGATTTGAGGAAGAAGATCGTCGACGTATGCCTGTCTGTGGCCCCGGAGATCAACAACAAGCTCCATTTGTTCCTGGATGTTTGTCACAGAGTGGGCCGGCCGAGAGATGGAGGACATCGGCCCGTGGTGATCCAATTCATCTCCAGATCACTGCGGGATACAATCTGGAACAACGCCAGGGAGTCCGAGTTTCTGAATAGGCGGAAACTTCACTTCAAGCTTGATCTGACTGACAAAGACAGAGAGGACCGGAATACCCTCTGGCCGACAGTGGACGCTGCACGAAAAGAAGGGAAAAGAGCCTTCTTCACGGGAGGCAAGGCAATCATCGATGGGAAAGTAGTCAGAGCTTGCGATGCGGTAAAGTAACCATTTTGAAAATTAAGAATCTTAACTCATTGGAAGTCGAGTAAGGTAGTGGTACGTCATTATATGATGGAGGTTATAGGTGTTGGAGGTTCGGCACTCTTTCTTGGTTGATTACATTTTTTTTATTACAATTTTTTCTTTTTTTTTCCTTTTTTTTATAGGTTTATTTTTTTCTCTGTGTTGCTTTGTTTGTTTGTTTTGTTTTTCCTAATAAATGACCAACAATTTCCATAGCGCGCTAAAGATTGTTTCATTAAATGTCAGAGGTTTACGTGACAATGCAAAAAGAAAAGCTATATTTTTGTTTTGTAGAAGAAAAAAGGCAGACATTATCATGTTACAGGAAACTCACTCAGTTAAAAATGATGAGAAGTTTTGGAAATCCCAATGGGGGATAGATGTTTTTTTAGCCATGGGACAAATCTGTCAGCAGGGGTCGCTATTTTGTTCAATAATTTTCAAGGAGTTGTTAAGGAATCGATTTACTCCAGTGAGGGGAGATATATAATTTTAAACTGTGAGGTGGATGATAAAAAGTTCATTGTATGTAATATTTACAACTTTAATAATGCAACGTTAGCCAAAGCAATGATCACACAATTTGAGGCAAAGGTAATGGAAATGAGAAGTAGCATTTCAGATTCTCACTCTCTAATTATAGGGGGAGACTATAATGATGCACCAAGTGATTCAATGGATAGGATACCATCTAAAACAGCATTGGCCAAAAAATTCAAAAGTACAGCTTGGTTGACTGAGAAATTAAAAGTTATTGATGTTTGGAGGTTTCTAAATCCCAATTCCTTTGAATATACATGGTCCAATACTAGTAGATCTTTACGGTCAAGAATTGATTTATGGCTGGTGTCCCCAGAATGTATTCAGTATGCTATAGAGGTGTCTCACACTTATGCTCCCTTGTCAGACCATCAACTAATTACATTATACCTCTCAGGAAAAAGGGGAAACAACCATAAGACTCAAGGTTATTGGAAATTAAATATTAATCTACTTAATGATGATATTTTTTGTGAACAAGTTACCAATTTATCGCAGAATATTTTGAATGAGGATACCTTAAATTATATTCAAAAATGGGAATACTTTAAATTTAAGACTCGAGAATCAGCAATAAATCGCAGTAAGGACATTAGAAGGGACACTTTGTCCAAGGAAGATAAAATTATGGATAAATTAAAAACCCTGTTAGCTAAACCGTCTCTTGATGAAGATGAAGAAATAGAAATAAAAAGATTGAGAGAAGAAATTGATAATTCATATGTTGAAATGGCTAAGGGCGCATTTGTAAGATCACGTAGCAAATGGTTAGAGCATGGGGAACGGAATTCAAGTTACTTTCTGTCGTTAGAAAAAAGGAACCAGAAACGAAATAACATCACTAACCTTAAAGTCAATGGGATCATGCTATCTGAAGCTGGGGATATATCTAAACATGTACAACAGTTTTATAAGAACATTTATTGTACTGCCTCCCAACCTGATATATGCGATTCATATTTGGACTCAATGAAGGATAACATACCGAATATCTCTGCTAGTTTTAAATACCAATGTGATAGTCCAGTAACAAGAACAGAACTGAAAATGGCGGCTGACTCCTTACAAAAAGGAAAATCCCCAGGATGTGATGGGCTTCCTGTGGATTTTTATATCAAGTTTTGGGAAGTGATTGAAAAACCCTTATTCAATGCACTAAATCAGTGCATATCAATGGAAGAAATGTCATCATCAATGAAGCAAGGATTGATATGCCTTATTCCCAAACCTGATAAGGATCCGGTGATAATAGAAAATTGGCGCCCAATTACACTGCTTAATGCTGATTATAAAATTCTTGCAACAATTTTTGCTTTGCGTTTAAAAAAGGGCCTCTCAAGTATCATTAGTGAAACCCAAACAGGATTTATGAAAAATTGCCATATAAGCTCAAATATAAGATTAGTATTAGATTTAATAGACTATGAAAATAATATTTCTTCCCAAGCTCTGATTATGTTTCTGGACTTTTATAAAGCTTTTGACACAATAGAACATTATTTTTTGTTTAAGACCTTAGAACATTTTGGTTTTGGCTCATCCTTTATTTCATTGATTAAAACGTTGTATAAGGATATCAATAGCAGTGTGCTGTTATATCCGTATACAACATCTCGCTTCTCAGTAACACGATCTGTCCGTCAGGGATGCCCGATTTCACCCTTTTTGTTCCTGTTAGCTGTGGAAATTTTATCCATTTGCGTTAAAAATGCAGATAACATCGAAGGATTAACGATATTCCAAAAAGAAATTCGAATAACACAACTGGCAGATGACACTGCTCTCTTTTTGAGCGATAGGCATCAGGTTGGGAGTGCCATTGCACTGATACACAAATTCTCAGCTGCATCCGGCCTTAAACTAAACACTAAAAAATGTGAAATTATGTGTTTGTATGATTGCAATGAAAATACAATGTGTGATATCTCTGTAAAACAAAATGTAAAATACCTTGGCATAACAATCACTAAAGACAAAAAGGAAAGGGAAAGGACAAACTTCCAGCCAAAAATAGAGAAAACCAAAATGATATTGAATTTATGGAAACAGAGGGATATCTCTATATGGGGTAGGACACTTCTGACCAAAGTAGAAGGGATATCCAGATTTGTTTATCCTGCACTGTCCCTAGAGGTAAGTGAAGCTACATGCAAGGATATAAATAACTTGTTCATAGATTTTGCATGGAAAGGTCGACAACACCAAGTTAAAAAATCTATATTAACACAGCCCAAGGGTGCAGGAGGTCTTGAGCTTCTGAACTTTATAGATTTAAATAATACTTTTAAGATCAAATGGATCCAAGCATGTCTTAGAAACTCCGACTCTTTATGGTATCTTATCCCCATTAACATCTTTAAGCAAGTCGGAGGTTTACAGTTTTTGTTAAAATGTAATTATAATCTAACTAATCTACCGCTAAAATTGTCAACTTTTTACCAACAGGCTTTGCTGGCATGGAAGCTGTGTCATACGCATAATTTCTCCCCCCATAAAAGCATAATGTGAAACAATGAATATATATTAAAACGGAATAAATCACTGTATATTAAGAAATGGGTCGGAAAAAAAATTATTCTCATCGAAGATTTGTTTGAGAATGGGGGAAATATTATGGAGTATGGAAGTTTTATAAATCACTATAATTTTCCTGTAACTCCCCAAGAATATAATCACGTGATCAAAAGTATTCCCACAGGAATCAAACAGTTAATGAAAGGGCAAAACAAAACCGCCAAAGACACCGCTGTAGGTAAAGTTTTTTTAAATGGAATTGATATTAGAGATAATAATGCTCTAATAAACACATTAGGAATACATTCCAATGTCTTAACGCACCAATACCTGCCTGCAAGGCCTACTGGTCTGCTCAATTTTTAGAAGTATGTTGGGACGCAGCATGGCTTATGCCATTCACGTACTGTATTTACAACAAAGTTAGAGAGGTCCATTGGAAGGTACTACATAATGTGTACCCGACTAATCTGAGAGTCGCAAAGTACTCGGATAAATCATCAGGTTGTACTTTCTGTGAGACAAGCGAAGAAAACCTCAAACATCTATTCTTTGATTGCAGGTACAGTCAGAAATTTTGGAAAGACCTTGAATCATACGTGCGACAGAAAACATCATTTAATATTAAATTGAATTACCAAAATATGATAACTTATTATAACCACCCCAATTGGAAAATAAAATTTATGGTGAACTTATTTATTGTCTTAGGTAAATTCCATATTCATAAAGTAAAATTTAGTGAAAACTGTAGTTATCCCCTCCTTAAAATATTCCTAAATGAAATTGAAATGTATATAAGATCTCTAAACAAAGGTTGGAATAAGAACTCGATCAAAATACTAAATATATATAACGAACTTTTTACATAATCTGTGCAGCAGCTCATATGTCGTATGGGCTGGAGTTCTGCCCTAGAAGCACTCAGGTTAGGCTCACCCCCTCTATTTGTGCCCAAGTACACCCGCTCTATGGGACACATCCTTAGTTACTTATTGTTATCTATATTCTTAAAACTACTATTTTTATTTTTTTTATATTTTTTTTTTTTTTTATTGACATAAAACACAGCTTACAAATAGCACATAGACAAGGGGAAGACACATAAGGGTAGGGTACATATTTGATTATTCATTCTTGGGTTCTGCATGGCGTGGATGTGTGGTGTGTGTGCTGAGTAGGTGTGCGATATGAGTAAGAGAGAAAACACAACAAAAAAAGATGAAAGCAAATAATAAATCATGGGAAACAAATCGTGGAACATGAAAAATGATGATAGTAACAAATAATAGTAAGGACACAATAATAATGAGGTAAAGGTAAACTGAATGGGGTAATGGACATGAGGAAGGGTAAACATTCAAGATTGGAGGAAGAAAAGGGAGAGAACAAACAGGAAACTACAATATTAAGTTCTGCCCACCCCCACCTGCATCTCTGTCCTTGTGTGGTGCATTAAAAATTTTGTGGTATGTGGTGCAGTTAAAAACTCATAGGGTAGTACATGATGCAGGTGGGGGAGCCTTATTCCAGAGCTCCTTAATGTTTTATTTTATAAAATATAAAATAATTCATTTGTTTATTATTGTTAACATTATTCTTATTGACTATTCTTAAAACTACTTAATGCCTCTCTCTTCTGTTTGTCATTGTCTGTGCTATCAGTTTGTATTTACTTAATATTTTGTTTTGTTTTGTTCGTCTTATTATTGTCTTGTCTTCTTCTGTTGAATTGTTTGCTGTGAGTTTGTCTGGCTCGGTGTGCGACAGCAATGTGCTATGCTGAAAGGCCTCGAGCCATGTATCACTTCTGGCTGTTTTAAAATAAAATCAATAATAAAAAAAATAATAAAAAAAATAAATAAAATAAAAAACAGCTCAGTTTAAGCTTATTTTCGTTGTTCTAATACTTCACTTTTACTTGTCACTTAGCTGGTTTATATATTAACTCATAGGAGTCTCCTACCACAACCTGCGAGGAAAAGCTCTAGTGCGCAGAGATAGATCGCAAAACCGGCCAGGTTCTGATCTGATGGTGAGCTGATGGAGCAGGTCTAGTGCCCACAGTTTGGTGACTGTTCAAGAATCGAATCGCACTGAATCACACCTCTCCTGCCGGGCCGGTAGGGAGAACTCTCCCCACTCGCCTCACTTGTCACTTGTTACACACACTATTCCATAAAAACTGTCAGACAATTCCCCTGGCTCATCACACTCAACCCAGACGTGGGTTTCTACGGGACTTGTGGAGGGGTTGGGAAGTGGGGTGGATTCTCCCAATTTGGGGTTTCCTGATTTGGGTTTGTGGACTCTTGATTGCGATTGATAATATTCTAATGTACTTTCTATTGTGCATTATTATTGTATGGTTGATTTGATTTGAACTGAATTTACTGCTTGGGTTTTGAATCGCCATTCATCAAATCTTTACTATTAGTTCACTGTATATATTTGCACTATTGTTTTGTCCTTGACTACACTTGACTTTAAAATACATGGTACCTCTTGAACCTGTCCACTCCCTCCATGTGCTGAATCAGATCTTCTGGTCTCTAGCCTTTGTTACATTCACTTTTGCGTTCCTGTGTTAGTAGCATTGACAAGTACAGGTACTGGTCTTGTACCTTTGTAGTGTCTATTACACTTTTACGACACAGGTGCTACAATCTGGGATCTGCTGGAGCCACTCCTCCAGTTTGGGGGTCACTGCCCCGAGTGCCCCAACGACCACGGGCACCACTGATGCTTCACCCTCCAGGTTTTCTCCAGCTCTTCTCTGAGCCCCTGGTATTTCTCTAGTTTCTCGTGTTCCTTTTTCCCAGAGATTTTAGGCACATTTACGCCCCACCCCCAGGTAGGAGCTATTTACATGGAGAGACTATATTGAGGCCATGCGGCCGGCCGTCCCCATTCAAACGTAAACTCACCGTCTCAAACAGTGACTTTCATACCTCTTATTGCAGGAAAATTAATGGGGACCTGTGGCCAAGTGTCATTACGAATGTAGTGAGTGAGTGAGTGGTTGGTGATGGTCGGAGGGGCCGATGGCGCAGACTTGTTGCCTCGCTTCCGTCAGTCTACCCCAGGGCAGCTGTGGCTACAATAGTAGCTTACCACCACCGAGTATGGAGTGAACGAATAGTGCAATGTAAAGTGTCTTTGAGTGTCCAGAAAAGCGCTATATAAAACCAATGCATTATTATTATTATTACTATTTTACCGTATTTTGTACAGTGTTGCCATGGACACATAAATCTCACATTTTGCATACTGACAGCACATTAGCGCCCTCTGCCAGGAGCATGTAGACAGTGCTCATTGAACTACGGCCTGTTAGGGCCGTCCAATGCTGCTTGTGAATTTTTTTAAAAATTAGCCGCGTTGGGTAGGAGCTATTATTCACATGTAGAGGCTAAATGTAGTTTTGATGTTTACTCACAAAGATGAATGGCACATCACCAGAGTATTAAAATGTAGGTAGGGTTACAGAGGCGATGTCACGGCTTTAATTGTGTTTCTATTTTCATGATGCATGTGAGTTTTAACATAATGCTTTCATCTGGAAAAAACACATGTAATGTCAATATCCATCCATCTTCTTCCACTTCTCCGTTGCCGGGTCGTGGGAGCAGCTGTTGGAGCTGCACCAGCCCCTATGGCGCCTCCTGCAGGTGGTGGGTCCACAGAAGGACGACCTCATGGTTCTAACCGGGCCTGTTGGTCTCTCATAAGGGCCTTCTGAACCGCTCTTTGTCTGACCCGTCACCTAGGACCTGTTTGCCCTGGGAGACCCTACCAGGGGCACGAAGCCCCCAACAATATAGCCCCCAGGATCATTCGGACACTCAAACCCCTCCACCACGTTAAGGTGGCGGTTCCAGAAGGGGTGTAGTGTCAATATGTAAATAATATTTAAGTGTTTGACCCTGTGGCTCCTCCCCTCTTACATATGACAACTCACAGGTATGACAATATTGTTGTACCTTTCTTTGAAGGACTTTAGAGTCTCCGTATTCCCTTAGAAGGCTGTGGTGAAGTTGTTGGTATCGTATCACAACATCATCTAGTAGATCTAGAGTAGATCTGTCTTTGGAAGCATTGGCTCTTCAGGTCCCACTCCCCCTCCATTATTTCCTTGTTTTATTGTTGGTTGTGATGTTCTGCAGAAAGTCAATATTTGCACATTACAGCATGATTCTGACCTTTCATTCTGTACACATTTATCTCATGCCATGTAGTTACTTGTTTGGTGAGTTTGGCAAGTTTCTTGTGCCTTTGGGGTGCCTCTATGTAGGCCTGGCCCTTCCCATGCCTGCCAAGGTCTCCTTAATAGAGACCCACACCAACATTCTCTTTTTTACTATAACTGACAGTGAGCTGATTGATGCAAGATTTAGTTATGGTACATTTCACTTACCAAGCATCATGACACTCCATAAGCCCGCACAGGGCATCATATATTTAAAGACCTCATGACACGAAGCTGACTTCATGTAAATTCACTATGACATAATGTGTAAAGACCACATAGGTCCCTACATGTGAGTCACCCAGCAGGGGTGAACCAAAACCCTCTATAATGTCATTCAATGTGAAGAACCTGGTCACAGAAGGCATAGAATATGTTTATTGTAATTGTCTCATTGTTTTACTGTTGTAATCCGGTGCTGTTCCTGTGTTAATGAAGAATTAGGATGTTGCCGGTATATCAGGGTTACGAGGGCGCAGAGAGATGTGACGTCACACGCCCACCTGGGACACTTTGCCAGAGTTGCGTTGCCGGGAGCTAACCTTTTTGTGGAGTATAAACAGTTTTGGAAGTAACTCATCCAGGACGGAGGTGGATTAACGCTTCGCGGAGCTGCTGGGAGTGTCTGGTCCGACTTCGGGTGCACGGGAGGGCAGTCGCTCGGGTTAAACCGGTGTAGCGATTTCAAACTACCCCCCATTCACCTTACCCCCCTCTACTTTGAAATCGATTTAAAATTACCCCCAGGGGTAACCTGGAACTGATTTCAAGTTAACCCCCCTGATTTCAGATTACCCCCGCCGCAATATGTATTGTTTGTTTGGCACGGCTGTGTTAAATAGAAAATGCCCGGATGTTAATTGCTAATAATAGCTACTACTCTCATAACTTTACATCTGGTAAGGTTAGCTTTAGTTCGCAAACTCCACTATCCTTAAGGTTAGGGCTAAGGTAAGGTTAGCTTTAGTTCGTAAACTCCACTATCCTTAAGGTTAGGGCTCCAACCGCGGTTCCTGTAAGGTATCGTATGGATGAAGAAAGCAGTTGAGAGGGGGGTAATCTGAAATCGGGGGGGTAGCTTGAAATCGCGTTCATCTTACCCCTGGGGGTAACTTGAAACTGATTTCAAATTACCGGGGGGTAGCGTAGTTTAAAACCTTTACACCGGGCCAGCGGTGGGATTCAAGGCTTCGTGGTCTGGACCTGTGTTTACGGACTTTATTTGGACTATAAAACCTTTTATTTTCACGTGCCTTAGTGCGTAGTTTTGTGTTGTTCAACGGGTTTACGCTCGAGCGTTGGGGTGGGATGTGTCTGAATACATATGGCTATAAACTAGAGCCAAAGTTCATTCATGTGTTTGGTTGTTGGTCACTCACCCCTGCTGGTATACAGATACGCCCCGGTGAATCATTACAAATGTAACCAGCTTGATGGACCTGGAGAGACACAGAGGACGCGGGGCCAACTCAGCTTTTTCCAAGTAATTTATTTGTTTTCAGCAGGTTAAAAACCTTAAAGGGGAGAAAAGAAGAGAGAAAGAAATGAGATACTATTACTAGCAGATAAACTAATAAACCGACTCAAATCTAACGGTCTTCAAAGTTCCACCCTTTGGGATTGTGTTTACGTTTTTAAAGCAACTACCCAACATAAACAAACATGCTAGTGTATTAAATGCATTTTCCTTGTACATTTATTTACTTATACTTTTACTAAATCAAAATATCCAATGGTTTTAAGCCATAAACAATAATGTTTAGCTTTTGCACCTCTAATATTTATTCCGCCACTGTAAACCAAGTGACCTGTGCTTAACTTTGGAAAAGCCTAAACTTCAACCTCTACAGCCGTTTTAGTGTTAGGCCCAATTACTGTGTATGCTGTGAAAGGAAATCTAGGTCAGAACTATTGCAGCTTAAACAATTGTTAGGGGACCATGTCTCTAAGGTAAATCCGAACCTAAACATTCATTATTAAGCACACTAAACTTAAAGGAACTCAACAACAACGTCTCTGTGCTCTGCCTTTGATTTCATTAACTGGGTGTGTGCAGTCACTCCTGTATTGGGTCTCGCCATTAGTGCAGTGGGAACGTTTATGCCTCCATCTAGTGTGGTTGTAAGGGAATGCACCTACACTAGGAAAAGAGGGAATGACAGGTAGAAAAAGAAAAGAAAAAGAAAGAATTAGAGGGTGAGCTCTTCTTTGAGAATTGGTACGACATAAACATAAATCATCAAATACAGCTGTGCTTATAAGTACTCTTATGTTTCAGAGAATATGAGAACACAACTTTTTTTTCACTCATGGTTAATGGTTGAAAAAAGGAAATCTTCCAGAGTATGTAAACGTATGAGCACAACTGTGAAGTTTTTTTAGTAGTCCATCCATCCATCCATCCATCCATCCATCCATCCATCCATCCATCCATCCATCCATCTTCTTCCACATTTCCGTTTCCACGTTGTGGGGGCAGCTGTTGGAGCTGCCCAAATCACATTGCGCTCTTTGTCTGACCCGTCACCGAGGACCTGTTTGCCATGGGAGACCCTACCAGGGGCATGAAGCCCCGGACAACAGAGCTCCAGGATCATTCGGGTGTTCAAACCCCCCCACCACATTAAGGTGGCGGTTCTAGGAGGAGATTTTAAGTAGTATGAAGTATCATTAACAATATTTACGTAGCTAGCGTCTTTCCACCTGCTTTAGGCACTCAGAGGAACAGGAACCAGTCACCCATTCACTCTCATTCATACACCAGTGTATGCAGACACTGTGAATAATAGAGCTGTTTACCTGCATTCCATTCCACTGAAAGAAAAGGAGATCATCTTTGGAGCAAAGTGGTTCAATGAACTGTGAAATACCTCAATGGTAGATGTTTGGTAGGAAGAAGAAAGTTGACAAATATCCTTGAGAAGTCTGGGGTTGCAAACTATCCTCTCCATTTCCATTGCAGCTTCTGTACCTGAAGTGAACAATACAATTAATATGACATGTAATTGCAGCTCATAATGTGACACATATCAATAAATATATACTTAGATATATTCAAGCATTAGGAGAGTGAAAGATTACAAGGTTGAAGCCAAGCTTTCTGCCCCTGAAGAGGACCATGAAGGCATCTGGTGAAACGTCCAGGGAATCCCTGATGCTGATTTTGAATATGGTACACCACTGACTGGAGCTTGTCCAGCTCCAGCTCACGTTCATGTGGAGGAGACGAGACAACAGGGCTTCAACTGGGAAGCAGCCTGCAACTTTTTCTTGAGCCCTGAAATGAATAATATACATGTGAGCCTTGTCTCATTATAATAAAAAGTTAGTTGTTCACCTTTAGCAACGTGCCATATGTTGAAGAGATGTTCAATATCTGGATGTTTTTCACAGAGATATTTCTTTATGGACACGTGCCTATCAAGAGTGACAAGAGTGTCAAGAGCAACAAAGTTCTTGATCCGCTGCAAAGATCTCGGCAATCCCTCTCCCTCCATATGGCAGCTGCCTCCGACCTCGTAACTCTGAAGATAATGTTAACATCGCAGAGTACCTTGTGTAAACGTCCCACTATATTGGTCCAGGTAAGGGGTCGTCCTCGACTCCGTTGAGGGCAGCTCGGGGGTCCAGATACAGCAGTACAAAGGCGATGAAGGTGCGTGGTCCACACCCGATCCGCAGTGACTTGTCTTCGTTTCCCACGTTGCCAGAGGTATGGTGCATTCATGTGGACTGGGGAACTCGTTTTCCCGAGATGTGATGTCATTGTCCCCAGTTGGTTTGTGTTCATGAGGTTTTTATGTGGGAAAGTGGGGATTTTGATGTCATCAAATAAAAACGGTCTTTTAGCATTGATTAGCGCTTAGCTGAGTTTATCATTTAAATGTGTTAGCGTCTCAAAAACTAAACAGAGACGCGAGCGGAGAGAGCGGAGAAAGGCTAGCCGCCGTTAGCGGCGAAGTGAAGCTGAACCGCTAAACTCTGTTCGCGGTTGAAATGTAGCTTGAAAAGGTGGTTGTTGTGAACTTTTGGTGATATAAAGTTGTGCTGTTTCGTGTGTGGGGCTGTGGCCATGACATGAGTTGTTTGTGCCGCTGTTTTGACAGAGAAATGAGCAGGGGAAGGCGTGGCCGTGTTTTTCTCTTTTTCCTTTAGACCAGGGGTGTTGACATACACCGGATCAGGCCCGAGCTGATTTAATCCGGCCCCTGCAGAGGGCACTGACATAATAAGAGCTCAGGATTTGAACGCCACATTATATAGCCACATGGTAAATGGACAGTCTGCCCCTGGACAGCTGTGGCTTCAATAACAGCTTACCACCACCGAGTGTGGAGTAAATGAATAATGACTACTATGTAGTACTTTGAGTGTATTAAGTGTATTCATGAATCTACAGTCAAGTTGGGGCTTTGACCAAATCACAGCTTATTATTATTCATTTATTGGGAAAATTGTTCTCTATTATATGCGGCCCGCGACCCGTCGTGGGGGCTTCATTTCGGCCTGCGACCTAAAATCAGTTTGACACCTCTACTTTAGACGATAAAAGAACAAATCTGCTGATTTCCGCGTCAGGTGCTGAAGTCGGGAAGCTTGTTTTGACCCGAGTTCCCCAGTCGTCTTCCCCAGTTGAACGAGCGTTCCCATGAATTCCCCAACTGAACGCACCAGTGCTCTGAGCGTGACTATCTGGGGTCCGCACTTCGTTGTCCAGTCCGGTAGCGATCCTCTGTTAGCTTTTTTGTCCCACGAGGTTAGCGAAACGGCAGCCTCAGTAGTCCTGAAGCTTCGCGCTGAAGCTACACAGCGTCCGACTTCTTAATGACTTCAACAAAAAGAAACAGTGGTTTAGCCGAACAAAACTTACTCTGAAAAAGGCTTACGAAGAACAAGCTACTCTCACGACGATGCTGTCTCTGCCCTGACCCAATCAGATCTAACCAGTTGCTCTCTCACGTTGCTCCACAAGAACCTATGTCACCTTCACAGACTATATCCACTTAGGAAAACACACTTTTCACATAAGTAAGAAAAATAAATGAAATAAGATATTTTTAACAATGTAAATACCTTTTTATGACCTTACCATGAACATGGCTTTTAAATAAATACATGACCTATCGCTTCACTATTTATAATCTTTTACTTTATGTATGTTTTACTATTTATGCATATATTATACAGGTTGCATGTTGACCTGCGTTCCCTTAGTTGTCAACATACAACTTTATATGTTTTCGACTTTACGTCTTGACTAATTAACAAAATACAGTACTTACTCCAAAATTAAACAGAATTTACCAGTCCAGCAGAAGTTTAGCGTCTTCAGCCTCTTTAGCTCCTTTAGCACACGCCATTGCTGTAAACAATGTCCCAGATAGATCGGCTCCGTTCTCTTCCACTTTCTCACTTCGTTCAGCTACCTCCAAAAATGACTTCCTTTTACAGCTAGGTTATACAGGTTTTTTTCTGCCTTTGCTGCTCAACTTCAAACAAATACAAGAAGCCTAGCTACGTACTAGGGGCTACGCAAAGTTTTGGTCTCATTTTGTGCGCAGCAAGCTTGATAAATGAGGCCCCTGGCCTTTATGGGAACCAGGCCAAAATTAGAGACAGGCCTTTATTTCTATTTGAGCAAAACGGACCTGAACCTATAATATTTGGTTCATTTATTAACTAACATTTCAAACACTCTTCCAGCAGCTGGAACATTGACGCCTTTTATTTTGTAGGGACAATTGTCTTAGGGACTTATTATTATTCATTTATTTATTATTATTTGTTGTTATCTTGTGTACAGTTGAGTTTAGACGGAGGGTTTGTGTTTGTGATTGATCATAAAATAGACCTGAGAGAAGACGAGACACTCGCGCCGATCAGAGGAGTTATTTTGAGGCGTGGGACTGACCTGCACACGGAGCAGCTGGACGTGCTTTGAAGACACGATGGTGACTTTATTAAAACCCTGGAGGGTCACACAACATTTGTTGCTTGTTTCCAAATATAGTCACAGGAGGTTTGAAAAGTGACTAACTGTCAAAGTTACGCTCGGATCCGCAGCGTTCCCCATTGGCCGGGTTTCCGTTTGCTTCCTGCACATGAGTTCTCATTTACACTACAGTAGTATGAGACAAATTCCTCTGGGGAATATTTGTAGGTTCTAATAATAGCCCCGGCCTAAATTAGAGACCAGCTCTTTTTTACCTCCGCCAGCAACGAACCGGGCCACTATTAGAGACCCGGCCGGTAATGGGGTGCAGAATTTACGGTAAGCATACTTTTGAAATGAAACAAATACATTGAGAACACTTGTGCCCTTTTTCAATTGAACTTACCTGTATGTCCTAAAGCTAATTTGTCTGTCCTGCACACCCACCTATAAAAGGGCGTTGCTACTTATGTTACTACCTACGTTCGTCCCCTCACCTGACCTTCCACCCTCCGACTTCACGCCCCGTGGTAGCTGCAACACTGGAGACCGAGCTAAGAGGATGATGAGGCGCACTGGGGTCATTGTGTAAAGCCGTCGAGGCCAGTGACCGGGCAGTGCTGTGGGGAATCGTCGGCACGTCTTGAGAAATGTGTAAATCAACTTGCGTGAGGTTAATGGGTCGTTGTTGTCTCTTGCATGGCGATGGCCCTGGACTCCGGTTACGTGCGTTGGGTTGGCCACATTTGAGTGGCGCAGATACTGACACCAACTATCAGTATGTGATGGCATTATGTTGCTTAGACTCGGCTATAACCAAGTACATGTAGATCACCAACTATGTACTGTGTAAATGATCTTAGGCTCCTGCGGGCGGTGAGCGTTTCCTTTTAGTGGATGTTCGGTCCTCACGTCTGCCCCTACCTGTACATCTTCCACGTCGTCTGCTGCAACAGAGCGCTCATGTTTGCTTCAGGTGCATGGTCCAGATCACTCCACAGAGTCGTGTGGAGGTGGATAAATGCTTATTTATCCACCTCCACACGACTCCGTGGAGTCTCCTGCCTACTGACTGGAGGTAAAAGCGTTGGGGAAACGGGAATGAGGACATTTAACATAATGGACACAGATATTAATTTTTTGTTTATGGACTGGCGATGTACACTGCGTTCCAAATTATTATGCAAATTGGATTTTTGTGTCAAAAAGGTTAAAAAAAAGCAATAATAATGAAACTCATGGATGGTATCGTGTCTTGGGGCTCTATGAATCACTGACATAAATCTCAGAGACCTGGGATTATTAGTTTTCAGGTTAAGCCCAGTTAAGGGAAAAACTACTGAAAAAGGGTGTTCCACTTTATTATGCAGATCATCATTTTCAGGCAATATGGGAAAGAAAAAGGGACTTTCTGCTGATGAAAAGCGTGAAATAGTTGAATGCCTTGGTCTAGGTATGAAAACCTTCGATATTTCATGAAAGATTAAGCTTAATCATCATACAGATAAGAGATTTGTGGATGATTCAGAGCACACTCCGTTTTGTGCCGATAAAGGCACAATATGGACGGTTTCTGCCAGACAAACACATCAGATTAGGAGAACAGATGCTACAAAGCAGCAGACAGGTATTTGAAGCTGCTGGTGCCTCTGGAGTCCCCCAAACATCAAGGTGTAGGACCCTCCAGAGGCTGCAGTTGTGCATAAACCTTCTATCCGGCCTCCCCTAAACGGTTAATTGAAGCTGATGAACAGAAACGGCTGCAGTGGCTCAGAAATACATGAGGACTCATTTTCAAACAGTCTTGTTCACTGATGAGCACCGTGTAGCCCTGGATGGTTAACTCAATGGAGTAGTGGATGGTTGGTGAATGACCACAATGTCCCAACAAGGCTGTGACATCAGTAAGGAGGGGGCGGAGTCATGTTTTGGGCCAGAATCATGAGGAGAGAGCTGGTCGGCCCCTTTAGGCCCTTTTAGGCTCCCTGAAGGTGTGAAAATGACCTCTGAAAAATATGTGGAGTTTCTGACTGACCACTGTCTTCTATGCTACAAAATGAAGAGCCGTGCTTTCCCTAACGACATCCTCTTCATGCATGACAACGCACCATGTCCTACTGCAAAGAATACCTCTG
Organism: Gobius niger; assembly: GCF_951799975.1. Taxonomy (NCBI): domain Eukaryota; kingdom Metazoa; phylum Chordata; class Actinopteri; order Gobiiformes; family Gobiidae; genus Gobius; species Gobius niger. Next base: position 334,766 of record NC_136875.1, read on the forward strand.
CATCACTGGCTGCTATGGGCATAAAAGGAGAGAAACTCATGATGTGGACCCCCTCCTCCCCTGACTTCAACCCTATTGAGAACCTTTGGAGCCTCAACAAAAAAAACTTCTATGAGGGTGGGAGGCAGTTTTCATCAGAACAGCAGCTCTGGGAGGTTATTCTGACATCCTGCAAAGGAATCCAAGCAGAAACTGTCCAAAAACTTACAATTTTAATGGATTTAAGACTTTTGAAGCTGCTCTCACACAAGGGCTCCTATGTTAAAATATAACTTGACCTGTTAATATTTTTTTGATTGAAATAGCTTTTGATTTCAGTAAATATGACCTCCTAATGCTACAAATACAACAAATGACCATTTTCAGTTAATTACGAGCTTTAAAATGTATTGAAACGAAGAGTTGCATAATAACTTGGAACAGTGGATTTTGAGGTTTTTACTATATTTATTTTTTTTAAAAATACTGTTGTCACTAGGAAATTTTTTCCACCACATTTAAATGATCCTCTACCAGTTAAAGACTTAAAAATTATGCTGACTCTCATTTGAGTAGACAATTTAGAAAATCTTAGAAAAATGTCATTTGCATAATAATTTGGAACGCAGTGTATATGTGCCACTCTGAAATATAGACTGTCAAATGTATTTACCGGGTCATCTGCCATGTTGTGGCTCACATTATTTAAAATATTATTAAATTATGAACATTCTTAAATAAATGTCTCTGTCAATCAGTTAAACAAACCTGTGGTCCTTCTATCTGTAACTGAACTAAGCTAAAACCTCCTCTCTGGCACACTAAAAACCTCACTCTGCTACAAAGCAAAACTTCATTTTCTTTGTTGCAGTATTTAGAAAAGATACAAAAGATACAAAAATGAGTTGATTTACATTGCACAATATGGCTGCCAGAATTGCCATTTGTTACAATGTTACTATGGCAATGTTCTATCTAGAGTTTATTCAAGAGCTTTGACCTGGGGACTGTAGGTGACCATCTACATCTCCATCAAAGAAAGCACATTCATATTCTCCTGTATCTGCTCTCCGCACAGAACAGACAAAATGGTGTCCAAGATGATTGGAGCCTAATGAGAGCGAATCTGCACTGTACTGTTTATCATACGTTACCTTGGAACTTACTAGGATTAGAGATGTAGCAGTAGTAGCAGTTATTGTAGTGGAAAGTTCTCCTCACAGTGACACAACCCACACAGGATCTGAAAATACTTTTATTTTACACATTTACAGAAACATGTTTCAGCACCGAGTTTATCTTCCAAAACCGGAACAGTTGTGACACTCCATAGCTGCACTCTCCCCCTCTCCGTGCTCAGGGCGTGGCCTGAGGAGAGTTTCTCGTTAAGTGGCCCAAACTTCATGCAGTAGGCATCGCGTATGGGAATCTGTCTCTTGTGTCTTTATCAGAATGGTTTAGTCCAGTGGTTCTCAACTGGTACGGCATTGATACTCACAATCCCCCGGGATGACGAGCAGAGACCCAACTACGACTTAAAAAATATCATGTCAAATATTGTCTTTTTCTCACACATCGTTGTTGAGTAAGCATTAAATAAGCCAAAGAAGCTGAAATTATGGTCAAAACATGATAACAGTCATTTTAACAGACTCAAGTAGTGATTCGACACTTTTTCTCTACATGAATATTCAAAGATTGTGATCCACTTTTGGTCCTCACCATCCAGTTGAGAACCACTGGTTTAGACTGTGGCTTCAGACGAGTAACAGATGAGTCATAGTAGACATTTGTATCATGTTTTAAAATCACTAAAAACTGGATGAGTTTTGATGCTGTTGTCTTCTTTTTAAGGTGAAACTAAAGACAGGAAAGTTTTTGTTTCGGTATAAACATCCAATATGGAATAACATCCTCATCATCAGCCGTAGTCTCCGACCTCTGGCCTGGACAAAGGTGTGCGTCTCAGACACGACGGAACACCTCGAACAGCGAGGCCACAGCGTGCATTCGGTAAAACAGGTTCAGAGGAATGGCAAAGTTCAGAACCGTCGTCCAGATGGTGAAACCAAAGATCTGCTCCTCCAGACCGTTGTCGTACTGCGGCCGGCAGCCGAACGCAGGGAGGATCCACATCTGTCAGAGATAAAGATAGAACACGTATAAAACATAAACCTATACAAACACGTATGAACACAAGTCTGCAGCCGAACGCAGGGAGGATCCACATCTGTGAACCATAAATATACAGAAAACTATTAGAAAGAGGAGGAGCAGGGGTACTCTCTATCCTGGACAGGTGCTGTTTGGAGTGGGGTTCTTTGCAGATTCAGATAAGTAATGGTCTGTTTGGTGAAAGTTTCAAAAAAGTGTAAAAGTACCTACAGACAATCAGAAAAATGAAAACGCCACAAACAAAACTGATGCACCATGTAATCCCCTGGCCCTTGTTGTTGTGTGGATCCTATAGGGCCCCCCTAATGGTAACAATTAACACTATTTAAAATAATTTCATAATAAATACTTTTATCTATAGCACACTTTACATTTGCCAACAAATCCAAGTGCTACAGTAAAAATGACGATAAAAACAAAGTGTACAAAATTAATAAAAGCATTGTGTGACTTAAAATAATAATGATAATGGAATAACATCCTTCCACATCTGCAGGAGAGAAACATCAGAGTCATGATACACTGAAGTACAAGAGGAGGGGCATCAGGAGTAGGAGCCTCAGAGTCAGAACAGGTTCACCTTTACCCCCGGCTCACATTGGATTCCTTGCAGAAGCTACACTGCAACTGATTCAAAGTAATTTAAATAAATGTTGGTGGCTCACATTAGCCCCGCACAGCGCAGCTCCGGTTACTGAGGCCGTACGGCGCAACGGGAAGAATCTGCAAGAAGCCTGTTTCTGGAGAGGGCCGCTACTAGCCTGCGCTCACTTGGCTCATGTAAACAATACGGCAAAACAGAAACAACCGGCCACGGAGATGCAGGCGGGTTAGGAGAATATTTGTTCACCTTGACGGAGGAAAACTATCACTGTTTTTGGATCATGTGGACTTCTGAGCAGAAATTCAGAAAGGAGCAGCATGGAGTGGATTAGCTGGACTTCTGACAGAGAATTCTAAGTTTGCTTTGTCTTTTCCCCCACTCCCCAATGTTTTAAATATCAAACTCATCCAAATAATAATGAAAATGTTTTGATCCATAATATTTGCTGTAATTACATGTTGAAAAGGATTTTTTCATGGGTCATTCGTTTGAGATCACCCACAGCCTATACCTGATTGGTTGTGATTTGTTGGGGGCAGTTATAAAATACCTGACTCCTCAAGCCTGCGAAGGTCCCTTGACTGAAACGTTGCAGCAGTAATAAATGTCTGAAAGAGTGAGATGGTGTTTGCCTCCTGGGTGTGCGGATGCGTCCTTATCTACGTCTTTTTCCCAACATTAATGTGCTCTTTCTTATGTACAAAGTTGTTATCGCAGGAAACCCTGTGAAGTCATGACAGCTCCGCACCGTAAACAAGCCGTACACAAAACTGTACTCTATGCAAGTCACAGTTTACAAGAAAACTGTATGGAATACATGCAGAAGCCGTTCAGTGGTCAATGTGAGCCTGGTATTAATATTGACATAGGAACATTTGTACAAGTGTAATATTTTCAAGAGGGTCTAAACATAGCCAATAGAGAGTCATGTGATCAGTGGAGCTCCACTATTAAACTACTCCAAATTAAGGATAAACCTTAAGGATAGTGGAGTTCACTAAATGCGTCTTAGTGATATTTATTAAGATAAATGTATAAACTTTTTTTTCAATATTTTTTTTTCAAAGCCAACATTAAGATGGCACAATTCTCCAAACGAGAGTGGGAGTGGAGCCTCAGGAGTAGAGGAGGGGCCTCAGGAGTAGAAGGAGGAGCCTCAAGAGTAGAAGAGGGACCTCAGGTGTAAGGGAAGGAGCCTCAGGAGTAAAGGAGGGAGTAAGGGGAGGGGGCCTCAGAAGTAAGGCGAGGAGCCTCAGGAATAGAGGGAGGAGCTTCAGGACAAGCCTCAGGACTAGAGGGAAGAGCCTCAGAAGTAGGAGAAGAGCCTCAGGAGTGGGGGAGGGGTCTCGGGACTAGGGGGAGGAGCCTCATAGGGGGAGGGACTCACACAGACGTTGCTCATGGTGAGGAACAGGGCGATGTTTTTGAGGACCTTCCTCTTCAGCCAGGGTGGTGGCGAAGGCAGCGCGGTGCCCACAGGCAGAGGAACCTGAGAGGGTTTCCGGCTGTAAACCTGCGCACCATCCTCCACGTCCTCCAGCGAGCGCTCTGCAGAGTCATAAGCGCCGTTTATGATGCCGCTGTAACGGGGAGCCATAGAAGAGGTGACAGAAAAGACCTCGGGCACGGTGGGCAAGTCAGGGGCGGCGGGCAGATCGGGCGTGGCGGGAAGCCCCTCCCCCTCCTGGCGGTACAGAGACTCGATGATGAACAGGTTCTGGACATACTTCTCCAGCACCAGTAGCAGAGAGTAGACGCCGTTGGTCCAGCGGTGCGGTGCTTTACTGCCCCCGCTCAGAACTGCCACGATGCTACACCATGACATAAGCCATGCCCCCACGGACGAGCCGAACAACAGCTGCGTGTCCAACTGTCGCGCCGGGTTCTCCGATGTGTCCAAGGGGCAGTGCTGTGCCCGGTAGATGAGCAGTCCAGCAGCCGCTGCACCGCACATACTGAGGAGCATCACGATGCCGTAGATGTAGAACATGGCAACGGCGGCACGCCGCGTCTTGACCGACTGCTCCACGTGAGTGAGGTACACAACAAGCACCGCGATAGTACTGGCCAGAGCCACCAGCCCCAGCGCTGGCCCCACGCTCAGCCCGCGGCTCTGCGCCGGCCCACTCCGTCTGCTGCTTTGAGCGTCCACCGAGCGCCCAATGTTCTTCCACATCACAAACAGCATGGCTGACACGAATATGTGATACTCCACATTAAAGGGGTACAGGTAATACAGGCTGTTGGCGAAGATGGAGCAGGTGCCGGTCGAGCAGTTACAGTGCGGCTGAGAGAGATCTGTAACCAGATAACAACAAAGATAATACCGATAAGACAATAAACTGGTAAGACTAAGTGATGGTTCATGTCGTTTCAGAGCTGTCTTTGCTGCCCTGTAACTCCACCCTTTTTCATACAAGTTGTATAAATGGGTATCTAGCACAATGGGGGACAGGTCTTTTCAGGCTGCGGAGCCGTGGAGTCTTTCAAGAAGCACAATTTGCTCTGGGTCTTTAAAATGTTTTATGCTGTAAAGTTGATTTCACGCTTTGTATAGCAGCACTTTGAGATTTAGTTTGAAATGTAAAGTCCGTTTAGATAGATAGATAGATAGATAGATAGATAGATAGATAGATAGATAGATAGATAGATAGATAGATAGATAGATAGATAGATAGATAGATAGATAGATAGATAGATAGATAGATAGATAGATAGATAGATAGATAGATAGATAGATAGATAGATAGATAGATAGATAGGAGGGGTGGTGGGGGGATAGTAGCGAGGCAGACTCAGAGGGAGGGCAGTAGGATGGGGCGGGACACTTCGTGTTGTGCAGCAATGAGGCTTCTCCACAGAAAAAGCTGGAAATGTTTATGTCCGTGTATCGGCCGGAGTCAGTCCCATCAGTCCTTTCACCCGTGGCTTGGCCTTGGTGGGAGATGTTGACATTGCTCAGGGAAGATAACGGCCCAGCTACTCTCCTGTGTTCCATGATTCCGTTTTTTAACTTCAAAAATCAATGTGCTTTTCACTGGTCTTTGACATTATTAAGACATCCGCAGGTAGTGGCCTTCTCAGTCAATCCAAAGTTCTGCAAAGCCCCGATATCTGTCCCAAGACCTCCCGAGACATCTCCCCTGACTTTGCCAAGATGTAATACATCTTCATCTTCCTTAATCCTTCTTCGTAATGAGAAGAAAGGGCCTTTCTGTTGTAACTCCATCATATTGGCGCGTACTGCTTCAAAACGTTCTTTCATTTCGATTGACAGCAGGGGGTCTCCTTTTTTGCTGCCATTTTGCCAACTTTGCGATAAACTAGGGTAACTCCTAGTCCAGTAAGTACCCTTTACCATAAGCCCAAAAAGATAAATATCTTCAACATCTCCCACAGAGAGGGGGGCCAGACATACGACCTTACACTTATTCCACGAGTCGATCCCATACCCGGCCGGAAACGTCCCCTCTGGACAAGTAGACTCTCCCACCGCCCCATTTCTTTGTGAAAAAATCTTGTCCATTGCATTGAGAGACTAGTTGATCAATTCCATGGTTAGCCGGTTTAGGAGCACAGCAAGCAGAGAGTCCGGAGAAAAATGAAGATAAGTCAGACAAGACACTAGCAACAGCAGAAAAAGCAGGGACAGGCAGAGAGATATAGAAATGTATTATTAGGCCCAGGCATTGCTACCTCTTGGACTCATACCAAGAGGTAGGAATGCGTGAATGTAATGCGCAAATACATTGTTTTTGTATGGGAAAATACACGGCGTTGAAAAAGATGCAGTCTGTTTCAACACTTTTTCAAAAAGCACTTTACGAACATCACATCCCAGAACTATATGGAACTAAACTTTTTCACGGCTGATTTTTGTTATAAATATGAAAAGGAAAAGAAAGGATTGAGTGCCGCAACGTATTCCTTTGATTTTAAGAATGTAACTATTTTAAATACGCTCAAATTAAAGAGTAACTACCGGATACAGTTGATATTCAAAAGGAGTATTCTAAATATTTGTATTCCGTTACGACTCAGCACTGCCCCCTGTTCTTACTGTAGTCAAAAACCCAGTCCAAAACCGTGGCCCCACAAATGTAATGGCCGATAAGGATTTGTTTCATATAAATACTCATGAATTGTGTTTTCTGCACTGGTCCTTTCTCTTCACGATTTATGACCTGACCCTTTGACCAGACAAAGCTCATTGTCCATTATGGGACGTACCGGTGCTGTGGTTGCCCCCGGCGACTGCTGACAGCCTCTTCATGTGGTTCTTGAGGAAATGTTCGGCCTCAGACATGACTCCGCTGCACCACAGCAGGAGGTTGGTGAAGACGGCGTGGATCACCCCAAATCTACACAGACATGAGAGATACGCCAGATCACAATACTGTTAAACAACATCAACTCGGTAAAGAACGGTGTGAGTGCAGGCCCTGATGTCCATTATTGCCTTCTGTCCCTGATGAACACGGACTGACTTCACCTGTGGCAGAGACTTAACCTGGCACCAACAGCAGCAGACGCAACAGCAAGATAAAAAAAAAGACATTGAATAAAACTCTTGATCGGACATGACGCTTGTTGACATCGCAAACGTGGAGGCATCCGAAACAGATGCCCTAGCCACCTCAGCTGGCTCCTTTCGACGTGAAGGAGCAGCGACTCTACTCCAAGCTCCTCCCGGGTAACTGAGCTTCTCACCCGATCTCGAAGGGTGCGCCCAGCCACCCTGTGAAGGAAACAAATTTTGGCTACTTGTATTCGCTATCTTGTCCTTTCGGTCATTACCCAAATCTCATGACCATAGGTGAGAGTGGGAACGTAGATCGATCGGTAAATCGCAAGCTTTGCCCCCGACTCAGCTCCCTCTTCACCACGACAGACCGATACAGCGACCGCATCACTGCTGATGCAAACTGATGCAACAAAAAACGCAATGTTTCTCCTGGATCCAAGGTTCGACTATCAGCCGGATCCTCCTCTCCAGCACCCTGGAGTAGACCTTACCGGGGAGGCTGTGATCCCTCTGTAATTGTAGCACACCCTCCGATCCCCCTTTTTAAAGAGAGGAACCACCACCCCGGTCTGCCAAACCAGGGGCACTGGACAGACTTAAGGTACTCAGGACGAATCGCATCCACCCCCGGAGCCTTGCCACCAAGGAGCTTTCTAACCACCATGGTGACTTCAGCTTGGGTGATGGGCCAGCCCCTCTCCGAGTCCCCAGCCTCTGCTTCCTCATCGGAAGACGTGATGATGGGATTGAGGAGATCCTCGAAGTACTCCTTCCACCGCCGGACAACATCCCCAGTCGAGGTCAGCAGCTCCCCACCCGCACTGTAAACAGTGTTGGTGAAGCACTGCTTCCCCCTCCTTCATGCGCCGGATGGTTTGCCAGAATCTCTGCGAGGTCAACCGATAGTCCTCCTCCATGGCTTCTCCGAACTCCTCCCAGATCCGAGTTTTTGCCTCCGCGACCGCACGAGCTGCAGCACGCTTGGCCTGTCGGTACCTCTCAGCTGCCTCCGGAGTCCCTCAAGCCAACAAGGCCAGGTAGGACTCCTTCTTCAGCTTGACGGCATCCCTTACTTCCGGGCGCCGCCACCGGGTTCGGGGATTACCGCCGCGACAGGCACCAGAGACCTTACGGCCACAACTGCGAGCAGCCGCATCGATAATGGAGGAGGAGAACAGGGTCCACTCGGACTCCATGTCCCCCGCCTCCCTCGGGATCTGGGTGAAGCTCTTCCAGAGTTGAAGACCCCACTGACAGAGGGATCCGCCAGACGTTCCCCAACAGACCCTCACAACACGCTTGGGCCTGCCAGGTCTGACCGGCTTCCTCCCCTGCCAGCGGATCCAGCTCACCACCAGGTGGTGATCAGTTGACAGCTCAGCCCCTCTCTTCACCCGAGTGTCCGAGACACACAGCCGGAGATCAGACGACACAACTACAAAGTCGATCATCGACCTCCTGCCTAGGGTGTCCTGGTGCCACGTGCACTTATTGAGTCCAATAGCAGAACACCACTCGGGTTCAGATCGGGGAGGCCGTTCTTCCCAATCACTCCCATCCAGGTCTCACTGTCGTTACCCACATGGGCATTGAAGTCCCCCAGTAGAACAATGGACCATCGAGTACCCCTCCCAGGTACTCCAAGAAGGCCGGGTACTCTGCACCGATGTTGGGCCCGTAGGCCGAGACAACGGTGAGAGACCTGTCCCCAACCCGAAGTTCACCGGGGTGAACTCCCAACACGTGGCGGCTGAGCTGGGGGGTTATGAGCAAAACCACCTCTGCCCGCGGTCTCTCCCCGCAGGCAACTCCAGAAAAATGGAGAGTCCAGCCTCTCTCCAGGAGTTGGGATCCGGAACCCAAACTGTGCATGGAGGCGAGCTTGACTACATCTAGCTGGTTTCTCTCAACCTCCCGCACAAGCTCAGGCTCCTTCCCCCCCAGCGAAATTACGTTCCATGTCCCGAACGCCAGAAGCTGCACACGCAGACCAGGTCGTCGAGGCACATGACTTCGACTGCCACCCAGTCCTCTCTGCACCCGACCCCTACGGATCCCTCTGCTGGTGGTGGGTCCACAGGAGGGCGGGCCCACGTCATCCATTCGGGCTATGCCCGATCGGGCCCCGTGGGCAGAAGCCCGACCACCAGGCGCTCGCAATCCCAAACAATGAGTATTACTTCTAAGTCTTGTGTCTCAGTAAGGATAAGGTATTTTTTTTTAAATGTTTCGTCATGTTGTTTGGCCGTATTAGCATTGCTTTCTCCATTCTTTCCCAGGGTTCCCACTTCGTGCTCGTTTTGTGCGCTCTGCACATTACAAGAGGCCCTTCACCAGCCCTGATGGCGCTCAGGCCTAATGAGTATTATACGGACTCAGTCAAGACAAAGAGAAGGGCAGAATAAGGACAATTACTGAAGCAATCAACCTGGACCTCAAATTCTCACAATACGATTTACAAAACACTGAGTATTAGAATTGAAGGTTATGAGTTTATAACTATGATCTAGCTATGTTTATAGATTCGAATGATAGTTATACACTGCGTTCCAATTTATTATGCAAATTACATTTTTTTTAAGATTTTCTAAATTGTCAACTCAAATGAGAGTCAGCATAATTTTCAAGTCTTTAACTGGTAAAGGATCATTTAAATGTGGTTGAAAAAATCTCCAAGTGAAAACAGTATTCTTTTCAAAAATAAATAAAAAATAAATAAAAAATCCACTGTTCCTAATTATTATGCAACTCATAGTTTCAATACATTTCAAAGCTTGTAATTAACTGAAAATGGCCATTTGTTGAATTTGTAGCATTAGGAGGTCATATTTACTGGAATCAAAAGCTATTTCAATCAAAAAAATATTTACAGGTCAAGTTATATTTTACCATATTTTACTTGTGTGAAGCAGCTTCAAAATTCTTAAATCCATTAAATTTGTGACTTTTTGGACAGTTTCTGCTTGGATTCCTTTGCAGGATGTCAGAATAGCCTCCCAGAGCTGCCGTTTGGATGAAAACTGCCTCCCACCATCATAGATGTTTTTTGTTGAGGCTCCAAAGGTTCTCAACAGGGTTGAGGTCAGGGCAGGATGGGGTCCACATCATGAGTTTCTCTCCTTTTATGCCCATAGCAGCCAGTGATGCAGAGGTATTCTTTACAGTATGACATGGTGCAAGGATTTTGTTAGGGAAAGCACGGCTCTTCTTTTTGTAGCATAGAAGACAGTGGTCAGTCAGAAACCACATATTTTTCAAAGGTCATTTTCACACCTTCAGGGAGCCTAAAAGGGCCTAAAGGGGCCGACCAGCTCTCTCACCATGATTCTGACCCAAAACATGGCTCCGCCCCCTCCTTACTGACGTCACAGCCTTGTTGGGACATTGTGGCCATTCACCAACCATCCACTACTCCATCCATCTGACCATCCAGGGTTACAAGGCCTCATCAGTGAACAAGACTGTTTGAAAATGAGTCTTCATGTATTTCTGAGCCACTGCAGCCGTTTCTGTTCATCAGCATTCATCTAACCGTTTAGGGGGGGCCGGATAGAAGATTTATGCACAACTGCAGCCTCTGGAGGGTCCTACACCTTGATGTTCGGGAGACTCCAGAGGCACCAACAGCTTCAAATACCTGTATGCTGCTTTGTAGCATCTTTTAATGTTCTGCACAAACCCGTGTGTGTCTGAATCATCCACAAATCTCTTATCTGTATGATGATTACGCGTAATCTTTCATGAAATATCGAAGGTTTCATACCTGGACCAAGGTATTCAACTATTTCACGCTTTTCATCAGCAGAGAGATCCTTTTTCTTTCCCATATTGCTTGAAAATGATCATCTGCTTAATAAAGTGGAACACCCTTTTTCAGTAGTTTTTCCCTTAACTGGGCTTAACCTGAAAACTAATCATCCCAGGTCTCTGAGATTAATGTCAGTGATTCAAAGAGCCCCGAGACACAACACCATTTAACCTTCTATATAAACCTTGCTATATAAATAAAGATCTTCTTCTTCTTCTTCTTCTTCTTTAACCTTCTAGCCGGCCTCCCCTAAACTGTTAATTGAAGCTGATGAACAGAAACAGCTGCAGTGGCTCAGAAATACATGGACTCATTTTCAAACAGTCTTGTTCACTGATGAGGCCGTGTAACCCTGGATGGTCAGATCAATGGTGTAGTGGATGGTTGGTGAATGGCCACAATGTCCCAACAAGGCTGTGACGTCAGTAAGGAGGGGGCAGAGTCATGTTTTGGGCCAGAATCATGGTGAGAGAGCTGGTCGGCCCCTTTAGGCCCTTTTAGGCTCCCTGAAGGTGTGAAAATGACCTTTGAAAAATATGTGGCGTTTCTGACTGACCACTGTCTTCTATGGTTCAAAAAGAAGAGCTGTGCCTTCCCGAACAACATCATCTTCATGCATGACAACGCACCATGTCATACTGTAAAAATACCTCTGCATCACTGGCTGCTATGGGCATAAAAGAAGAGAAACTCATGATGTGGACCCCCTCCTCCCCTGACCTCAACCCTATTGAGAACCTTTGGAGCCTCAACAAAAAAAACTTCTATGAGGGTGGGAGGCAGTTTTCATCCAAACAGCAGCTCTGAGAGGCTATTCTAACATCCTGCAAAGAAATCCAAGTAGAAACAAAAACTAACAAGTGTAATGGATTTAAGAGTTTTGAAGCTGCTATCACACAAGGGCCTCCTATGGTAAAATATAACTTGACCTGTTAAGATGTTATTTGTTGAAATAGCTTTTGATTTCAGTAAATATTACCTCCTAATGCTACAAATTCAACAAATTACCGTTTTCAGTTAACTACAAGCTTTAAAGCTTTTTTCCACCACATTTAAATGATCCTCTACCAGTTAAAGACTTGAAAATTATGCTGACTCTCATTTGAGTTGAAAAATTTAGAAAATCTTAGAAAAATATAATTTGCATAACAATTTGGAACACAGTGTAAAGCACAATATGTGAGTATGTTATTATAATTATTATTACTATTAATGTAGAGAAGCGCTGTGTAAGTCTGTACTGTTTTTTTAGAGTAGTGGATGTACAGATGATGAGTTAATTCCACAGAACTAAATCAACGTGGTTTAAAATATGGCACTACCCTCGGAGCTGTCAAAGGAGGAATCACATTGTTTAGAAACAATAAAAGTCTTTGGAGCCAGGCTTTAGGTTGTTTTTGACACGTGTCCCCACATGGAAAAGCAATGGAGGGTTCCCGCCATGAACCCTCTGGAGTCGTCTGTAGCCACTAAGGGGCGGTATCGCAGAAATGTCAGCACCCGCCAGGAGGACCAAAGAGAAGCGCTGTTCTTGCCCATCAGCCTCTGGTCTTCCACTACTGCAGACCGGTGTCACGCAGAGACACTGAAGGACAGGTCAAATGTGCCTTGTCTTTTGGAAAGCTCCTGTACGACTGAGAGCTCACATACAAACATTCAACAGACACTGCTGCAGTTCTCAGGCCACGCACCTTTCAAACGTCTGGAAGGACTTGATGACATCTTTAATGTGGAACCAGAGAAAATGCACCTGTGAAGCAAAAACATGATGAAAGATTATCAACGTGGTGGCGAGAGCGGGCCGCAACCGTAACGGGACAATGGCGGGATTATAGTGAACAAAGAGAGCTTTATGCGGCTTGTAGCGGGTTAAGACAAAAACAGGAAAGAGAGTCTGCTTCTGCTGAAAGATTATCGCTGTTGGAAACTGACCTGCGCGATGGTGTGCGTGGCGTGGATCACTGGGTATGCTCCGAGCACCGCCGACACGCACCCACGGTAGCCCACATAGTAACCCACCCGGAATGCATCCATGATGAGGGATAGCAGCGCCAGCAGAGTCAGCCCACCTGAGGGTGAAACAGGTCAACATGAACTCAGGCCACCCCACAAACCCCACGGCCATGTCTGCGCTTACGGGACAAAGGTAAACAGGTAAACATATATCTGGATTACAACCTACAGCGAAGTTTACAGGTAAACTACACCTTGAGGGAGAGGGGGACCAGGTCAATATGAACTCAGGCCAGCCCCATTAACCCCTCGCCATCCACACACCTGCAGAAGTAAACATGGTACATCCACCTCCCTCCACCCAACCCCTACCACCTCATGAAGAGTAAAAGTGGGACCTGCTGTCATTTGGTGTGACTGTGGTGAGTCAGCCGAAAGAGAAGCAAAGATAAGAGTCAAAGCTTCAGTTGCTCCGATAAAATCTGGTCAAATCATTACAAAGTGAATTTTTTGTTTTAGACGTGTCCATCGTGCAGTTAAAGTGAGAACCGTATGACAAATCAGGTGGAAAAGTCAGACGGGCTTGGACAACAGCACATGTAGTGGAACATACAGAATATTGCAATTATAACATTTAAATTTTAAATCCGTGACCCCAACCCTAAACCTGTCCACTGCATCAAACAACCACGTCCACTCCCCTTCCCTAACTCTGTGAGAGGAGGTTCACAGTTGAACAAGTGTCCAGCCAAGGGCCAAATACACCTTTCGGCTTCTCCTTCCCTGAGCTTTGAGGCAGCATCATGAGGTCTACCTTGAGGAACCTTTTGCAGTTAGGAACAGGAGCTTCAGCTGCTCCTTCTACGTCAGGACAATCTGAACCTTCCTAACCCAGTGGAAGGAACAACCTGGAAGTTACAGTTTTTGTATAGCGTTTGAAATCTATCCAACTCTATGCAAATACAGAGCCATTTCTGAGGGGGACGACCAACCACAGAAGTCTGACAGACACCTGTACGCGATTGGCTCACGCACTTCAGCTGCGTCTCAAACACCACCTCCATGTGCTCCCGCAGAAGGGGACAAAGGAAGTAGGACAAGCTAAGCGACAGAAAGCAAAAATATTTTCGCTTGGTGTGAATCCAGAGGTTCCACTGCTAAAGGAGGTATTAGGTTTCTTTTAATTAAAGGAAGCCTCACAGCTCCTTTCCTAACTGTGTCCTAACTGCACTGACACATTTGGATGCTCTTTGTCTCGGCGAACAATGACGCATGTCCGGGTCAACGATAATGAGAAGGAGCGCCTTGAGCGTATTTAAACGATTTCAGATGCAGCTATCATCTTCTCCCTGACCCTCAGAGACAAAAGCAGAGACTTGTGGAGACGGGAGCTAAAGCAGAGACTAGGGATGGGCAATAAACAATAAAATTACTAATCGTGATAAAAAAAATACTGCAATCGCTGCATTTTTTAATAATCAGGATCATCGCGCTAGAAGATAATCGCTAAATACACCAGACAACCACCGCCAAAGCACCGCTGCCTTGGTCATAGCAAATGGAAAGGTGGATCTGAGTAACTCCACACTTTACACTTTAAGTCTGAGGGGTGGGATTTTTTTTGTTTTTTGGATTGCCATTAAATTGTCATTAAATTTAAATTAAACTTAATGAAACTCCCACATGCTGAACATCCTACGTGCCAACACAGTATTGTACCCCTTCTGAGAGATAACAACCCAGCATTGTTTGTAAAGCCACAGACACACAAACTAAGTAACATAACATGCCGAATTAAACGTGCTTCAGTCAGAAGCTTTCTCAAAGTTTGTCATCTTTGCTCACCAGGCAGCAAAGTTAATTCATTTGAAGCGAGGAAGTAGCACTGCATGGCTCTACTGTATTGTTCCTGGCTAAGAAAAGAACACTTGTTTTTTGCTCTAAACTTATAATACTGCTTGCTTACCTACTTTATGAATGTCTCACTCAACATCACATTTATAGCAGACAATGAAGAGGAATATTTCATTACCCATCATTTCTGTAGAGCGGAGGTAATGTTCAGACTCACCTCGGATCCAGACAGTGGTGGCGTGCTTGTCCTTGTCCGTGCGCGTGCTCTCGTGCCTGTCGCGCACCAGGATGTACCAGAGCATCCAGGCGAGCTGCAGAGCCATGAGCGCGCTGATGAAGGCCAGCACGTGCTCCTCTTGGACCACGGGCCCATGGTTGGCGGTGGCGAGCATGAGCGCGCCCCCGATCAGCAGCACATTCACGCCGTACTGTCCACTCAGCACCTCAGCGTTCTTCGGAGGGTAATCCGCCAAACTGAGGCTCAGGCGGGAGAACATTCTGCGCTGGCGCTCGGAGGAGTAGTATTTGTTAGGACACATAATGTCCAGGCCGCTGTGCTGCACCATCCCGAGGCTGAAGGCTGACGTGGACGAGCGGGCTTTAAGGGCTGCTCCGAGGGGGCAGGGGGGCTTTAGGAGCTGCTCCTGGAGGAGGAGGGGGTGCAGTGCCTGTGTGGGAGGCAGCTGCGAGGCAGGTGCCAAACCTGCTCATTGACGCGCGTGCAGCGCCTCAGTGCACATGCTCGGACAGCGGCCCCTGATCACCTTCACCCCGCCCCCGCAGCAGCTGACTCACCACGGATTGGTTTCATTTTTCTCTGCGTCCGTGTGCCAACCATTGAGCCACGCTCGCACAGACGTATAGGTGTATCACGGCGGAGCTGCCATACGACCCTCTGTGCGCACTACACATTCCCTAACAGCGTCACATTTCACTGGTCAAATCCACAAAAGCTTTTTGTCAAACTGTAAATCAGATCCAAACTTTAGTGGATGTTACTGCTCCCATGAAAGACTGAAATATCCGTAAAACTTGAATCCAACACTGATCCAAAGAATCACAATCACATTCTAAAGTAGAAAACATTTATTAAGGTGTTAAAAACAGACTCTCATCCATCAGGCACATCTTTCACTTCATAAATTACTCAACTTAAATAATAACAAGAGAGTTCATTAGAGCCACGCGCATCAAAGCCACACCCATCATCAGAACAGCGACACGAGCATGACCACGCCCATGAACTGTGTGAAGAGGATGAGCGGTGTCAGGACGGACCACAGTGGCCACAGCGCCATGTTCAGACTGAAACACACATTAACACAGTTATTGCAGAGTCGTCCAGGTTCATTCACAGACAACTGAAGCCCTTAAGTCCCTAACGCTAACCTTCTAAACGGGACTCCAGTTGTTATTTATTTCTCTTTGTTGGATATGATTGAAACTTCCGCTAGAACCTAGTTAGCCTATTCTTAAAACTAAGCCAGTCTTTAAAGAAATCCAAGAAATCAAACAGCTGCAGAGACAGGTTCACTGTTTTATGTGACAGTAAACTTCCCAAGCTATAGCAATAGAGTTCAGGAAAATCCACTGTTACTACGTTAACTGTTAGCATACATTTTCAATAGGCTATATTAGCTAAAACAGTATAAAAAGTGAAGGAAAAAAGCTGTGGAACAACTCTCGTCAGTACTGGTAAATACATCTAACGCCAGTGATACACTGCACGCGCCTTTCAGAGCCGAGCGCCCTGAGCGGCCGAGCTCTCTCTCGCAGAGCGCGTACATGTAACTGCAGGCGAGCGCTGAGAAGCGCCACGCTGTTAACTCCACCTGTTTCTTTGTTGAACTGAACGCATGTCTTGGCCTCAATCAACTTGATGTCATCCACCTTCACTGCTTTCCTTTGGGAAAAGTGACGAGGCCACAAAAAAGAGCAGCAGAGTGACTTGAGGGAAAGTCTTGATGTGGAAAAATGACAAGGTGGTGTAGCTATACTGCCATATGTCAGGCAATATTCCTCTCTCTTTATGAAATAAGCACCCAATACTACTACTATAGTCGTAATAATAATAATTATCATAATAAAAATCATAATAATAATCTTAAACTTGTATACACTCATATAAATATTCATACAATGCAGGACAATCTTTTATTTATTTAGTAATAATGCGTTTTATACATTTTCGGACAGAAATCGGCTTCGCACCGCGAGCCGCAGACGAAAAAAATGCACGTGGAGGCATTTTTGAGTTTAGGAGCGGAAGCGGCTGCGGGCTGAGGCGCTCAGCTGCAGTGATAAACAGGGAGCCAGCTGAAGCGAGCCTTGCGAATGCACGCGGAGAGGCACTCCAAGACCAATTCGGCTACAAAAACGCGTCCAGCGTATCATTGGCCTAACACACTGTGGTGTCCAAGTGTTTAATATGAATAACTCCAGTATTTTAAGTTCTCTTTTTAACTTCTAAAATCTTCATTAGTTTATTATTGCTGCTTATCCCATGATGCTTAACGACATGACATCTCAGTCCTGAACTTTATAGGGGAGTGTGTAAACACATGCTATGCAAGCTCTCATCCTGGTGGAAAACCAAGTCATTATGGAACTGGCCCGGCACCAGCACCAGGTCTGACCCAGCTCTGACCCATATTTTTGGTGGAAAAGCAGATTTTCTTGGTAGTTTAATGGTGGAGGTGGAGAACCACTGAAACAATAAACTAACATGGCTGTCATGGTTACCTGCAGGAGGCAGCGATGAAGGCTGCCGTGGTAACGGCAGGGAGGGCGGGGTACTCCTGTTCATAATGAGAGATCCCTCTGAACCAATCCAGGTAAAGGATACAGAAGAGTGCGAGGGACAAGCAGAGCGAGAGCAGCGCCAAGCCCACGTTTAACCACCACCTGTAAATAAAACAATATAGAAGCATCAGTGAGAGAAGGGCACATGTTCAGCACTGTCTACTGTACCATAATATTACAGACAGACAGATGACCACCTGTTGATGATGTCACTGTGCAGGAGGATGTTGAAGAAGTCGGTGTAGATGGTCACGGCGACAGACGTCGAGAGCCAAAACACTGAGTGTCTGTTTATTTTGGAGAAAGGCCTCTGTTCTGTCTGCTCTGTCTGCTGCACCTCTGGACCTGTGAACAAACGCCAACAAACATCAAACCAACTCCAACTTTAACCGTGAGTCCTGACCAGCGTTGGTAAAGGGCCTGACCCACTGGAGGAGCGTTGTGGAGATGTTGCTGACTGACTGCGCGCATACAAAGGGCCTATCTCACCGGCCTGGAGACTAGAGACTAGTTGGAGACTCGAGTTGTCGCTGGTCACGGAGAGGACGTCTCCTGGAGATAAGGCGAGTCTCCAGGTAGTCTCGGTGAAAACAAACACACCTCAACCTGTGAGACGTCTCTGTGACATCCCTGCAATGTCTCTGAGACCTGTCGGATACCAAGGAGATCTCAGAGAGACTCCATACTTTGAGATTTCCTTTCCCAATGACTCTGAAAGTGCTTTTTATCATTGTCTATTTCCTGTGTGGCTACATACGGTTACAGTGATTCATGTCTGAAACTTTCAGAGTCAGTAATGATCGTCTGTCTCCCCCTCCCTCCCTGTCTCCCCCCGTGCACTGTGACCCTCACACTCGGGGACAGGGAGTCTTGTTTCCTGAGGCTCGCCGTGCTGACACAGCATTTATTCACGACACAATCACCATTAGAACTAGAGCCAAAGCAGAGTTTTACAATCGTGCCCTGTATGAGCGTGTGTGCGCCAAGAGTGTGCACGCAGCCGTGCGCGGGGGCCCAGCAGATATTAGTGCAGCTCCTGTAGCTCAGAACACAGTCAGAGGCGTGAGATCTCCTTCTCAGAGAGCAGCCCTCCAGTACTCAGTAACAAGCAGGTTTTCAAAGTAGAAAGTCAGTAGAATGTACATAGGTACATAGAATATCATGAGTACTTGTGCAGAGTAAGAATATTTCTTACTATTCAGTGTGACAATAGCTTCACGTGACAGATAAATTAGAATTTTTTTGTGTGCACTCTTTGATAATATCAGAATTAGTGATGCGTGATAATTGAAATTTGAACCGATACCGAAAACCTGATAATTTCTAGACAACTGATACCAATAACCGATAATGCCACAGATAATTATGTACATTTATTATACGGCTCTTCACAACTTAAGTAGAAGCTCCGTTGATTTGAATGGGATTTCCCAACGTTCTACCGGTCATTATTTTCTGATAAAGGACGTCTGAGAAAAATAATGACGCTGCCAATGGCACCGGAGTTGGTGCTTTCATATCACTCCGCGCGTACGTAGCAGCGACACTATCTGTCCCGTCACTGCGAGAGAAGTCGGGGGAATTGCTTGTGAAGTTAGCGTGAGTCTGACTTTCAACTTACCCAGAGATTCACCACCATTCCTCCAACTGCACCTTCAACTAAGTAGCTAGGCTAGCTACTAGCCTTGCTGCTTCTAGCCAAGCAAAACGTTGCAGAGCAACGCGCAAACGTTTGGGAACTATTTGTCGCGGAAGTCATTAAATAAACCTTTCGGCCTTCATAAAAGTGTACGAAGTTTATGTTGTGTGTTCAGTTGGCAAATGGCCGTATAATAAGCCGGATAATCAGGGCGAAACAAGACCCCCCGGTTCGCGTCGGGGTCCGGTTCACCCTGTCGGTGCTTATTTTCCCGATAATGACCAGCGTTCTATACATTATCCCTTACATATTTGCACTTTATTTTGTGACAAGAAATCAATGGAGCAGTTCACAGTTCTGCCCAAGATGTAACTGAAAGTTCACACACAAGTAGCTGTGAAGTGAAAGCAAAATGATACATAATTCTGTTTTGTTTATTTTTTCTCAAAAAATACCAAAGTGAAAGTGGGGCGTGCATATGTATTCATACAGCATTTTTCTGAGTGCATTAAATTGCCTTTATAATGACTGCAGAATATTCACACCTTGCCCTAACCATTCAATAGAGGCCACCTGTGCGTAATCTACTCTCAGTACAATTACAGCTGTTCTGTGAGGGCCTCAGAGCTGTGCGTTTGTTAAGTGCTACAAAAAACTCTTTAATACAACAGTCAATATTTCTGAAACTCAACGGGGAGTGATTGAACATACTTATTTCTCAGACTCATTAGCCAAAAATGCTGCATCTACTGATAAAAAAGTATTATCTACTAAAATCGGTCATGTTTTGTAATACAGTACAGTAAAAATACAATACTGTAATATTGATTGTTGTATTAAAGAGTTTTAATGTTTTTTATTCTCGCATATTAGCCGGCATGCTAGGACCCGGAAGCTGAAGTCGTGACGCCACACTTAACAAACGTATGGTCAATAAACATCATGAAGGCCAAGGAGCACCAGAGAGGTCAGGGATAAAGCTGTGAGAAGTTTAAAGCAGCGTTAAGCTCTACAAATTTTTCCCAAGATTTGAACATCTCACGGAGCACTGTTCAATCCATCATTCGGAAATGGAAAGAGTAAAGCACCACTGCAGACTTACCAAGACACGGCCGTCCACCTAAACTAACAGACCGAACAAGGAGAGCACTGGTCAGAAATACAACAAAGTGCCCCAAGATAACTCTGGAGGAGCTGTGAAGTCCTGCCGCTGAGCTGGGGGAATCTGTACATGGGACAACTATAAGTCGTATCTACACAAATCTGGCCTTCATGGACGAGTGGAAGAAGAAAGCCATTATTGAAAGGAGGCCATAAGAAATCCTGTTTGAAGTTTGCTAGAAGTCATATGGAGGACACAGCTCCATGTGGAAGAAGGAGCTTTGGTCAGATGAGACAAACGTTATGTATGGAGCAAACCTAACACTGCTCATCGTCCTGAGTGCACCATCCCCAGTGTCAAATATACGGGGGGGAGCATCATGCTGTGGGGCTGCTTTTCCTCAGCGGGGACTGGGGAGATTGTAAGAATAGTTGTGAAGATGGATGGAGCCAAATACAGGGACATTTTGGAGGAAAACCTGCTGGAGTCAGAAAGAGAACTGAGGCTGGGGCGGAGATTCACCTTCAGCAGGACAATGACCCTAAACACAAATATAAATCTACAATGGAATGGTTTAAAAATAAACACATTAATGTGTTATAATGGCCCTGTCAAAGTCCTGACCTAAATCCTATTGAAAATCTGTGGAAAGACCTGAAAACTGCTGTTCACAAACGTTCTCCTTCTAAATTGACAGAGCTTGAGTTGTTTTGTAAAGAGGAATGGGCTAAAATGTCAGTCTCTACATGTGCAAATCATACCCCAAAACACTTGCTGCTGTTATTGCAGCAAATCCATGCAATTTTCGCATGGATTTGGGACCAATCACAGAACGAGGAGGGACGGCAAGACGATGACGAGCTATTCGACATACGGTAGCTTGTAGTTTGTTTACGGATAAAAACAAACTACAAGCTTCAAGCTTTAGACCGTGTTCTAAATAGTTTAGTTCAAAGGTTTACAGCGGCCTTTAATAACTCATAATCTCAGAACATCAAATGTGGAGACTAGCGGAGGCCTGACCACAGCTAGTACGTAAATAATGCATGCTTTTAGCACCCACCAGCCGATCATTCACCCAGACCATGGTATTCACCTTATACCAACATGTCAACACTGCAACGTTTCTCTGCGCGGTCTGAAAACGGCTTTGTTTTTGTGTAGTAACTGATTTTATCTGGACTTCTCCAGTCCCATGTAAACTGATAGGAGAAAAGGGGCGGGCACAATTCATGGCGGCGCCCACGCGAACTTCCGGAATAAGGTGAATAGAGCTCCACAGTCCCGCCCACTCCCCGTCACGTGTCGGCTAATCAGCTATGTGCTAACTACCGGCAATTGCATGGGTATTTTGCAAGACAGAAACAAACAATACTTGAAAATACGACGAAATAACTGATATAATTTTGCAGATAACAATGTTTCAGACAAATCGAAAAGTCAATGCTGAAAACACAAGGGATTTTTTATGTCAGACCCCGACGCGTGACCGGGAGTGGGTGGGACTATGGAGCTCTATTGCTGGGTTGCAGGTGACATCACAGCATTCTAAAGGCCTATACCAGGCCTACTCAATAGGCGGCCCGCGGGCCAGCTCCGGCCCGCCAACCAATTAAATCTGGCCCGCGCCTCATTTTCCATAAGTATATCTATTTTTTGGCACTATCCGGGCCGCGTTTGAGTCGCTCCGCGGCGCATTCGCGCTGGAATCGCGCTACTTTGCGTAGCAGTGTGCCTGCAGCCTAGCTAGCGTCTCTCCTACAGCGCGGCTCGAATGAAAACATGGCTCTTTAAAACGGTGTAAACTGAGTGAACAGGAGGCTTATCATTGGACGGACTGACAGGTTTTCTAAACTGAAGCACAAGGACAGTGTGCAGTGTGTTTTTGGACTTTTGTTCGGATTATCCTGCGCAGAAGCAGCCCCCCCCCCCCCACCCCCCCGCGGCAGATGACCACATGTTTCCCTGTCGTCTTCATCGTTACAAAGGGCTTGACCAGCGACTGTCAGGTAAGAAACACCAGCTCAGTTGTGGATGTTTGAAGGATGATGAAGCTGATGGTGCGTGAGTTTTGGATCAGTGTCCTGCACCTGCAGCGCGTGTTTAACCGGTCAGCGCTAAACCTCGCTCTCTGGGCTCTTACTTCACTAAATAACATCTGAATCATGAATCTGACAGGTGCATTTTCTTCCTTTCTCCCTCGACTTCATTCGTCTTTGTGTGAAAAGTACAAGCGCGGAGATGCTCTTTGTGAAGTTAACAGGCAAAAGAGAGGCTGAATATGTGGAGGAGCTTCTTTTACTTTTATCATAAAGCTGGAGGTCTGGACAGAACAGCGGCTCAGGGGTTTGGTCAGCGCTTGTCCCTTCAGGAGCAGTGGCTGAGCAGGAGTTACTCATGTTGTTTGAGATGAGCTGGTCTCACATGTAACTCTCTTATTCTGTATCAGGCCTTTGGTCTGGTTTATGTGATTTAGTCCTGCCTTAGCCCTGATATATCATGCTTTGCCCTGGTTTAATCCTGGTTTAGTTCTGAGTAGTCCTAGTTTATTATTAGGCTCTTTATTATTCTGTATGAATATGTTATTGCAATGTTTCTAAAGCCTAAAATGCTGGAATGTAATACAACTATTGAGTTTAGGTTCAATTCTATTCTATTCAAGCATTGATGATAATGAAATTATCATTTATTTATCCCAAAAATATGAATACGTTTGGTGGCAGTGGTCGGCTCACCGACTGACCGGCCCAGTAGCCAATGACCTCCGACAAATCTAGCCCAGTGACAAAAGTAATTGAAGAGCCCTGGCCTATACTATTATATAGAGGAAACATTATTTCGTCTTTGAGGACATTTCGGTCTTGTACAGAGAGATCATGGACCCAGTGACTGATATTAACGATCATTTTTCTAATCCATACATTCTCTTTTTAGCTACGACTTGTGAAAGTCTAATGCTGTTAATAGGAAAAACTGGGTCCTGTGACATCATCACATTCTAGAACCAGCAATTCAGCAATAAAGGGTTATATTCATTTGGCTAAGTCTGGAGGCATTATCTTCCCCATGAAGAGCAACACCAAATCTACGGCCTCATCGTTAGCGCATAACCCCTATTGGAAATCTATACAAGAACTTTGACCAAAATGTAATACATTTTTACAATGATATTCTCTCACAGGAAGTTTTGGAAGGGTCAGATGACAAAAAGGCTCCATGGCAACGAATGAATGTATAATAGTCCACCCCATCCTAGTGTCTCTAGATCCATGGTGTTACTTATACCATGTTTACATCATTTATTCCGAACCCCTCCGGTTAGCCTCGTTAGCCTCGTTAGCTTTAGTTAGCTTCCCTCGCTCCAGCATAACTCACTTTCGTCATGGTCTTGGTCCAGCAGCAGCTGCTCCGCGTCGCGTCTGAAGCGGTGGCGCAGCGTCGTGAGCTCCGTCTCGTTCATGGAAATCATTTTGGACTCAAACTAAAGCTAAACCACAGCAATCAGAACCAAAACACAACGCACTTCCTGTTCAGAACGGCGCAGGCAGTGACGTCACTACGAGCGACTTTTGTAGTTTTTTTAACAATAGCACGAAGTTCACATTTATCAGCACCAGAGGCGTCAGTAGCCAATCATATTTACTCAAGCAAGAGAAACAAAACATGGAATAATGTCAATATTTGTACATATTTAAAGAAAATACCATAAAACATATGAAATAAATCAATATGATGAATTAAACAAACCCCTACATACATCTTTGTAAGCATCAAAATTAAGATTTGTCACTTAAAGATTCAGTTGCACAAGTTACTATGTTTTCAAGTCAGAGTTGATAAACTCACTTTGCTACACAATACGTGCAGCTTGCCACCAATTTGTCCATGTGTTTGGTTCATCAGAAAAGCCTCCTTTAATTGACTTAGTTTGAGGCTTTTGTGATGTTTATTGTTTCAGTTCCTTATGGGCTATATGCACAGTGACCCCACGTGATTTCCGCCTGGACAGTCAGCCAGAGGCTGTCCTTCCTGTCTGTCATCTCTTCCCATTAAAAATTAGCAGGTCCCACAGAAATGAAGCAATAGCTTAAGATTTGGTAAAGGATGGCGAGTAAAAGTTCGGATGTGGCTGGAGCAGGTTAAAAAATATTACGTGAGACGTAACGACTTCACTGGAGGAAACCTCCGTGTTCATAACGGTGGATGTTTTTGTCTTGAAGCTAACGCGGCTAACAAAATAAAAAATAAAACTAGCGCAAAGTTTAGAACGAGCCTGCGCAAAAAAGAATCGTCCTGTTAGTAGTTTAAATAATATTTACTTGTTTACATGTTATATTATAATTTTTCAACACTAGCCTTTAGCTCTAAGATAAAACCTCCTACCTTACGACAGCTGGCGTTTCCTTTGGGTGCTGGATTCACAGCGAACATGATGTTTGTAATACGTTGCTGTGACTGTCCATCAGTAACTCGTTGTCCTTAACCAGATCCTGAGCTATCGCTATTTTTGTGTGGGAACCTGCTAATTGTGAACGTAAACGACCAGCGACAGGAAGTGCTGCGTCTGGCTGACTGTCCAGGAAGACGTCACGTGGGGAAACTGTGCATATAGCCTATTGGACACTGCCAGCAAGTGACATGGATAGAGGTAAACTATTTCGAAACAGCTGCTGTGGAACTGTGTTATGTCAGTGAGAAATTAGTGAGTCAGATTTCTTTGAAACTTTCTCAACTATGTCATTAACTTAAAGATTTAAATAAAAAGAATGTTTCTTCACAACGTTTCTGTCCTCATTACAAACCTGTCATATGCACTTTAAAGGTTCAAAATACACAATTCCCGTTTTAAAGGTGTGTAAAAATGCAAGGAACGCTTAGCGCCACCTTCATTCATTTACAGAGTAAGTATATGGGGGGGGGGTTATAGCTATTGATCCTGATTTATACAGTGGGAGGAAAATGTACTGTGAACCCTTTGGAAGTTCTCACGTTTGTTTAAAACATTTGGTCTGATCTTTATTAAAATCACTAGAATGAAGATAAATGAAATATCTTACAGGTCCTATATAATGCGAAAATTGACTTTTTGGAGCTTTTAGCCATGTTGTTATGCTATTTCCTTATCCAAATCACCCCCAGAGTGGTGGGGGGTATCTTTGCTAGATGGAAGTTACTAGCAAAGTTACTGCGCAGGATTCCAGCAGAGGGCTCCGCCCTCTGCTGGAAATCCACTGAGTTGTGACACTCTGACATTTTTTCGTCATAAGGTCAAACAGGAAGAGCACAGCTTCTGTAATGCCTTATGGCCTGATTTTAATTTATAAAAACAGCTTTAAATATATATATATTTATATATTATATATATATACATATACATACATACTGTATATATATATATCAGGAAAAAGGAACACGAGAAACTAGAGAAACACCAGGGGCTCAGAGAAGAGCTGGAGAAAACCTGGAGGGTGAAGGCATCAGTGGTGCCCGTGGTCGTTGGGGCACTCGGGGCAGTGACCCCCAAACTGGAGGAGTGGCTCCAGCAGATCCCAGGAAATACATCAGACATCTCGGTCCAGAAAAGTGCAGATCTAGGAACAGCAAAGATACTGCGCAGAACCCTCAAGCTCCCAGGCCTCTGGTAGAGGACCTGAGCAGGAGGAGAAAGAGACCGCCCGCGGAGGGTGAGGAAGAGTTTTTTTTATATATATATATATATGTATGTATATATATGTATGTATATATATATATATATATATATATATATATGTACGGTTCGAATCCCCGTTGGGGAACCAGAGCACCTCGATGTAAAGTGGGCTACTGGAACAAGGCGGAAATGGGCGAGATGCGAGAACAGGGAGCTGATGGAATGCTACGACTCCAGTAACCCTAGTCAGAGGGGCTACATGCAGAGGATGTGGGAGAAATGGTTACTTCGAAACCCACAGTCCAAACCCACGGCGAAACAACTAGTAACTCAGTGTCCCTACATCCACAAACGGCAACTGCTCTCACAACTTGAGATTGACGAGGTACAACACCAATGCTCCGGCAACGGGGAGCCAGGTCACCAGGTCAGAGGGGAGTTAACACCAGCCCCCCCAATGGAGATTGGGTACGAAGCCCCAAAAAGTGCCATCACGCTGAACGAGGCAGCGACTGACCTGAAAAATAAGATCATGGCAAAAATGTCCAGCAGGCAACCCCGAAGCCAATTACAGAGGCCAAGAGAAGTACTGTCAGAAAGTCTCCTAGAAGATGTGAATGCAGCTCTGAGAGCAATTCCTACATCAACCATCACTGAAACCAATGAGCTGATATACTCCACAGCAGCAGTGATCCTAGAGACGCTTGGCTATCGTAAGAGCAACCATGAGATGAAATACCCACCATGGAAAAGAAGGCTGGAGGAAAACATCAAGGCAGCACGGAGGGAAGTGAGTCAATTGACAGAGGCCTTGAAAGGTGCAATGAAAAAGCAAGTACCCAAAAGGTACAGCCAGATGCCAATACCTGAAGCATTGGAAACTGCCAAACAAAGGCTCCAAGCCTTGGCCAGACGCCTAAGGAGATACACGAGAGACAACGAAGCCAGACGAGTAAATCGTCTGTTCGCAACTCAACCAGCGAAAGTGTACGCTCAGTGGCAGGGTAACACTAACAGAGCAGACCCACCAAGGCTGGAAACTGAACAGTACTGGAAAGGCATATGGGAGAAGGAGGCAGCACACAACAGTGATGCACAGTGGCTGGTGGCTCTGAGAGAGGACCAAAGCAATCTCCCTGAACAGAATCCAGTTACCATCACAGTGGCAGACGTCCAAGAAAGAGCCTCAGGTATGAAAAATTGGACAGCACCAGGCCCTGACATGATACACGCCTACTGGCTTAAGAAACTCACGGCACTCCATGAGCGCTTGGCAGCACAAATGAACCAGCTGCTGAGGGATGGGAATCACCCTGAATGGTTAACCGAAGGGCGCACAATCCTGATCCTGAAGGATCCCTCAAAGGGCACAGTCCCATCCAACTATCGGCCAATAACCTGCCTCTCCACAACGTGGAAGCTCATGTCCGGCACCATAGTGGCTAAGATAAGCAGGCACATGGACCAATACATGAGCACAGCTCAGAAGGGAATCGGTAAAGATACCAGAGGTGCCAAACACCAGCTCCTGGTAGACAGAACAGTCGCTCGAGACTGCAGAACCCGACACACTAACCTGAGCACTGCCTGGATTGATTACAAGAAAGCCTACGACTCAATGCCACATACTTGGATCATTGAATGCCTGGAGCTATACAACATCAACAGGACTCTAAGAGCCTTCATTGCAAACTCAATGAGGTTGTGGAAAACCACCCTTGAAGCCAATGGCAACACTTGCACAAGTCTCCATCAAATGTGGCATATTCCAAGGAGACGCCCTGTCCCCACTGCTGTTCTGCATAGGTCTGAACCCCCTCAGCCAAATAATCAACAAGACTGGCTATGGATACCGACTCAGGAACGGGGCCACCATCAGTCACCTCCTCTACATGGATGACATCAAGCTGTACGCTAAGAATGAGCGAGACATCGACTCACTGATCCACCCGGATATACAGTGCAGACATTGGGATGTCATTCAGACTAGAGAAGTGTGGTCGGATGGTGACTAAGAGAGGGAAGGTAGTCCACACAGAAGGTCTCACTCCCAGAAGAAACAATAGCAGAAATTGAGGACAGTTACAAGTACCTTGGAATCCCACAAGCAAATGGCAACCTCGAAGAGGTGACAAGGAAAGCGGCTACGGCCAAATACCTCCAACGAGTATGCAGGTCCTAAGAAGCAGCTCAATGGCAAGAACAAGTCCCGGGCAATAAACAGCTACGCCCTACCAGTAATCAGATACCCTGCAGGAATAATAAGCTGCCAAAGGATGAGATACAGACCACAGATGTTAAGACGCGAAAGCTCCTAACCATGCACGGAGGGTTCCACCCCAAATCCAGCACCCTGAGACTGTACGCTCGCCGTAAGGAAGGAGGCCGAGGACTAGTGAGCGTGAGAACCACTATCCAGGATGAAACATCCAAGATCCATAAGTACATCAAGGACAAGGCTCCGACAGATGAAGTGCTATGTGAATGTCTCGGACAATGGGGAACAGAAGATGAGGTGCTGGAGGTCCCGTCATGGGAGGACAAGCCCCTACACGGCATGTACCACCCAAACATAACTGAAGTGGCTGATATACAGAAATCCTACCAATGGCTAGACAGAGCAGGACTAAAGGACAGCACAGAGGCTCATCATGGCTGCACAGGAGCAGGCCTTGAGCACCAGAGCAATAGAGGCCCAGATCTACCACACCAGACAAGACCCCAGGTGTAGACTGTGCAAAGAGGCCAATGAGACAATCCAGCACATAACTGCGGGGTGTAAGATGCTGCAGGGAAAGCTTACACGGAGCGCCATAACCAAGTGGCTGGTATAGTGTACAGGAACATCTGTGCAGAGTATGGGCTGGAAACCCCAAGGTCAAAGTGGGAAACACCTCCAAAGGTGGTCGAGAATGACCGAGCCAAGATCCTGTGGGACTTCCAGATACAGACGGACAAAATGGTAATGGCGAACCAACCGGACATTGTGGTGGTGGACAAAGAGCAGAGGAAAGCCGTTGTGGTCGACATAGCAATACCAAGACTTCAACATCAGGAAAAAGGAACACGAGAAACTAGAGAAATACCAGGGGCTCAGAGAAGAGCTGGAGAAAACCTGGAGGGTGAAGGCATCAGTGGTGCCCGTGGTCGTTGGGGCACTCGGGGCAGTGACCCCCAAACTGGAGGAGTGACTCCAGCAGATCCCAGGAAATACATCAGTCATCTCGGTCCAGAAAAGTGCAGTTCTAGGAACAGCAAAGATACACATGTGCTCAGGGTGAACCTGCTCTCATCTGTGAAGAGCACAGGGCACCATCGGCCAATCTGCCAATCGCTGTGTTCTCGGGCAAATGCCAATCGGGCTGCACGGTGTTGGGCAGTAAGCACCGGCCCAACGCCCTCATACCCCCCTCATACCACCCTCATACCCCCCTCATGGAGTCGGTTTCTGACCGTTTGAGGACCAACATGCACATTTGTGGCCCTCTGGAGGTCATTTTGTAGGGCTCGGGCAGTGCTTCTCCTGTTTCTCCGTGCACAAATGAGCAGATAGCGGTCCTGCTGCTGGGTTGTTGACCTCGGTCGGCCCCCCCCAGGTCTCCTGGTGTACTGGCCTGTCTCCTGGTATCTCCTCCATGCTCTGGACACTGCGCTGGGAGACACAGCAAACCTTCTTGCCACAGCATGAATGGACGTGCCATTTTGGATGAGCATCACTCCCTGAGCAACTTCTGTGGGTTGTAGATGCTCCTCATGATGCCTCTAGTGGTGAGAACACTGGACAAATGCAAAAGTGTTCCAAAAATACGGTCCAAAGGATGAAGACAGGGAAATGGTCTGTGGTCACCACCTCCAAAACCATTCCTTTTTTGGAGTGATCTTGCTAATTGCCGCTCATTTTCACCTGTTGTCTGTTTAATTTCCACAACACCAAGTGAAATTGATTCACAATAAGCGTGGCTTCCTAACTGGACAGTCTGATATCCCAGAAATTTGACTGACTTGGAGTTACATTGTGTTTTTTAAGTGTGCCCTAAGTTTTTGTGAGCAGTGTATATACAGAGCCTCTCGAAAGTATTCATACACTTTGAACTTTTGCACATTTTGTCATGTTTACAACCCTAAACATAAAGATTTTATTTTTATATTTTTACTGAACGTTCACACACAAGTAACCGACAACTGTGAAGTGAAAGTGAAATGATACATGATTCTGTTATTTTTCAAAAAATAGAAAACCGAAAAGTGGGGCGTGCATAAGTATTCATACAGCATGAATGAATACTTTGTGGAACCCCCTTTTCCTGCAATAACAGCAGCAAGTCTTGGGGTCTGACTCTACAAGATTTGCACATGTAGAGACTGACATTTTAGCCCATTCCTCTTTACAAAACAACCCAAGCTCTGTCACATTAGAAGGAGAACGTTTGTGAACAGCAGTTTTCAGATTATTCCACAGATTTTCAATAGGATTTAGGTCAGGACTTTGACTGGGCCATTCTAACACATTAATATGTTTTTATTGAACCATTCCATTGTAGATTTATCTTTGTGTTTAGGGTCATTGTCCTGCTGAAGGTGAATCTCCGCCCCAGCCTCAGTTCTCTTGCTGACTCCAGCAGGTTTTCCTCTAAAATTTCCCCATATTTGGCTCCATCCATGTTCCCAACTATTCTTACAATCTCCCCAGTCCCCGCTGAGGGAAAGCAGCCCCACAGCATGATGCTCCCCCCCGTATATTTGACACTGGGGATGGTGCACTCAGGACGATGAGCAGTGTTAGGTTTGCTCCATACATAACGTTTGTCTCATCTGACCAAAGCTCCTTCTTCCACATGGAGCTGTGTCCTCCATATGACGTCTAGCAAACTTCAAACAGGATTTCTTTTGGCCTCCTTTCAATAATGGCTTTCTTCTTCCACTCGTCCATGAAGGCCAGATTTGTGTAGATACGACTTATAGTTGTCCCATGTACAGATTCCCCCAGCTCAGCGGCAGGACTTCACAGCTCCTCCAGAGTTATCTTGGGGCACTTGGTTGTATTTCTTACCAGTGTTCTCCTTGTTTGATCTAATATTTTAAATGGGTGACCGTGTCTTGGTAAGTTGGCAGTGGTGCTTTACTCTTTCCATTTCCGAACAATGGATTGAACAGTTGCTCCGGGAGATGTTCAAATCTTGGTGTAGTGGGGTAGCCTATATTGCCCTTACATTGAGCCAATCAGATCGCGGGTGCGCACTATAAATACGGGGGGTTATGCACCTGGCATGACCTCTCCTCCCTCTGAAGTCACACGCTGCTGCTGTAGCGGGGCACAGCGTGAAAGTTGGTGAAGTTGCGAGTGGTTTGTGGTCGTTCAGGAGGCGTCAAGCCGGCGATTTTAGGCGTCAAGCCAGCAGCTCGAGGCGTCAAGCCAGCAACTATATGTACACACAACCGTCTCGCTGCATGCTGGCGCTCCGGCCAAAGGCTACTGCATAGCTGGACAAGTAACATGTTCGGGGTCTCAGTACGGGTCGTTTGGGGAGTGCCATGCATCGTCGCCCTGGGTCCTGTCAGCGTTACACACCTCCTCTTCTTCTACCCCTGCATCGCCAGGGTCGTCCGTCTTTTTATTGCAGACTGTGATGTGCTGTTTAATATGGACACTGTCTGAAATGAACGTCCACATGAAGGAAACAATGGACAATTTTAACAAAACATGTAACTAATAAAAATCCTATTTTTGTAAATGAATGCCTCTGTCCTGCCGATTTTACGAATCTGTGTTGCCTTTTTCTACATGTTAAATTTAAGTTTAACCTGCAGTCCACTCTACTACATTTGGCGTTGTCGGCAGGATAAATTGGAATTTGGACAGATTGCATTCATTGATTTCAGTGACTACTGTACTGTTTGACAGTCCTACGGGTACTCATTTGCATACGGTACTGCTGCTAAAGTAACAAAGAAGCTGGACCTGCTTAACCCTGTCCTGTGTGTACTTATTTGAAGTGTATTTTTGTGTGTGCATTTATCTTGTTTTTACATTATTTGTGACATAAGGGTGAAAGCAAATGTTTATGCCATTTTGTGCTAAAAAGTAGATCCTGTAAGAGCAAAAAGTTTACCTGTCATACCTCTAGTCATTTGAATGGTTGGGATTTTGATAACGTGGCTATTTTAGGGGCACACCCTTTAGTTTTGGCGCTACTGACTGTTTCATCTATTCTGTTGTAGCTCCAGACTGGACATGTCGGGCTGCCACACTGAATCCGTGTAAAGTGTGGGCATACCCTCCTACTGCTGTTTGGTGTTCGCTCGGGGTGCCCTTCCTGTTGTATTTAAGAAGAAGAGGAGGTGTCGTAGGTGTTCGTGTGCCGTTTGAGAGAGGACAGCATCTGTGCGCTGTGACTGGACTCTGGGTCAGGAGGGCCCAGTCATAGCTCCATGTTTTAATGTTGCGGGCTTCAAGCTTACCTGGAGCATTTTATTTTGTTTTAATATAGTTAAATTAGTTGTCGGTCCATCGTCGGGACGACGATTTAAAAAGCAAGGGGTAGAATGTAGTGGGGTAGCCTATATTGCCCTTACATTGAGCCAATCAGATCGCGGGTGCGCACTATAAATACGGGGGGTTATGCACCTGGCATGACCTCTCCTCCCTCTGACGTCACACGCTGCTGCTGTAGCGGGGCACAGCGTGAAAGTTGGTGAAGTTGCGAGTTGTTTGTGGTCGTTCAGGAGGCGTCAAGCCAGCAGCTCGATGCGTCAAGCCAGCAACTAGATGTACACACAACCGTCTCGCTGCATGCTGGCGCTCCGGCCAAAGGCTACTGCATAGCTGGACAAGTAACATGTTCGGGGTCTCAGTACGGGTCGTTTGGGGAGTGCCATGCATCGTCGCCCTGGGTCCTGTCAGCGTTACACACCTCCTCTTCTTCTACCCCTGCATCGCCAGGGTCGTCCGTCTTTTTATTGCAGACTGTGATGTGCTGTTTAATATGGACACTGTCTGAAATGAACGTCCACATGAAGGAAACAATGGACAATTTTAACAAAACATGTAACTAATAAAAATCCTATTTTTGTAAATGAATGCCTCTGTCCTGCCCATTTTACGAATCTGTGTTGCCTTTTTCTACATGTTAAATTTAAGTTTAACCTGCAGTCCACTCTACTACATTGGGAAATCTTTGTATAACTTAACGCTGCTTTAAACTTCTCCACAGCTTTATCCCTGACCTCTCTGGTGCTCCTTGACCTCCATGATGCTGTTCAGTGACCAATACACTCCGACCACAGCTCTGAGGGCCTAAAAGAACAGCTGAAATTATACTGAGAGTAGATTACACACAGGTGCCTCTATTTAATGGTTAGGCCAAGGAGTGAACATTCTGGAGTCATTAGGAATGTTCTAAAGGCAATTTAATGCACTCAGAAAATGCTGTATGAATACTTATGCAAGCCCCACTTTTCACTTTTCTATTTTTTGAAAAATAACAGAATCATGTATCATTTTGCTTTAACTTCACAGTTGTCTGTTACTTGTGTGTGAACGTTCAGTAAAAAAATCAAAAGAAAATCTTTATGTTTAGCGTTGTAAACATGAAAAAATGTGCAAAAGTTCAAGGTGTATGAATACTTTCGAGAGGCACTGTATATACCCTGTCCCCACTGCTGTTCTGCAAAGGTCTGAACCCCCTCAGCCAAATAATCAACAAGACTGGCTATGGATACCGACTCAGGAACGGGGCCACCATCAGTCACCTCCTCTACATGGATGATATCAAGCTGTAGCTAAGAATGAGCGAGACATCGACTCACTGATCCAGACCACCCGGATATACAGTGCAGACATTAGGATGTCATTCGGACTAGAGAAGTGTGGTCGGATGGTGACTCAGAGAGGGAAGGTAGTCCACACAGAAGGGGTGTCCCTCCCAGAAGGAACAATAGCAGACATGTGAGCAGTGTATATAGTATATATATATATATATATTTATCTTTTCATATACATATTTATATATATACAGTATATATCTTTTCACATAAATACTGTGTTACAACCTTTTGTAAATGTAACCCTTTCTGTGGCAAAGTCATTCAGATATATTGCCATTGTGGGCCCCCCTCCATAGACTTACATTGTAATCACTATTCTTTAAAACGCTTCTATAAAACAGATTCAACTCCTGCATATTTTCTGAACCTTGAGGTTTTAAACTAACGCCATGAAATATTGTATTTTCACCGTGAGGTCATTTTTACCTTGTATAGCAAGAGGAAGAATATGCCTGTCACAGAGCGAAGCACCAAAGTCGTGGCCCTGGGTACGAACTATCTTGGTAGACCCCCATCCCCTCTCCCCCAGTTTACTACATTTCATATTTTATGTTAATGTTTATGTTAATTTACTGTTAACAGTGCAGCTCATTTATTTTCTATTATAACTTTATTATAAATAGTCTAACCAGGTGAAAAAAAATCTTCCTATACAAACACATATCCAATCCAGATTTGTCCTGGATACTTAGTCCATTGTTTGTTTGTTTGTTTGTTTGCTCAATGTTTGACTTGAAGTTGCATCTGAATTGGCTCCAGTTATATAAGTTGAATAACCTTTAATCCTGTAGTGATATAGATATTTAAATTGGTGGTGGAATATTCTTCTTTCATTGGGCCCACTGAAATTGCTTGCTTTAGATAGAGCATAATGAATACTAGCAGACCACATTAAACAGGAGGACTGCACTAGGGACATAGGTTATTTGTGCTGGGAATAACAAATGTGTGACTGAAAATAGGGATTAAAATGCAATTTAAAATAATAATAATTATACTGTTGTCCTGTGGCCCACAGGCCTGAACAAAAAACTGATTTAGTCTCTCACCATATTTGAAGCCTATACCTTTAAGTATTGTCAGTAAATTGTTACGCTGTAATAGAATAAATAGTACGAGCCATCCCACATTTTGACCGTCCTTACCCAGGGGAAGTGACATCACCAACAGCTGCTGTTCTTCTTCTTTAAGGTTATTGGCAGACTGCAGGCAAACAAAAGCGCATGCCGCCACCTACTGTATTGCATATGCAACAACATAGTGTCCAAACAAAGACATTTAAGGAGAAAGCCATCACATTTCCCTTTAGCCTTTTTTTTTTTTATCTCAACAGCTAAATGAAAACAAAAGCACAAACTGCCTTCATTTAATCAGTTTCCTGAGGCGGCTCTTTAACACACTGACATGTGACTGAGCTGTGGTGACGACAACATGGATTTTGTCACTTTTATAAAGTTTGGCTTGTGGAGAATCTTATTCCATATTTTTTATTAAATATGCACCTGCTAATCAACAGTGGTTGTGCATGAATCACTGGAGGTGAGGGGGGTGGTTGGCGCAGTGGCTTATGGGTTGGCAAATAGGTCTTAATCACCAGTTAGTTAGCATCAGAGGTCCCTATGCTAAAGTGGCTATGATAGTTAGCATTGAGGTTCCTTTCCCTAACTCCTTTCTAACTGACAGACCAGTTCGGATGCTTCTTATCATGGCGGACACTGATGCACATCCGGTTTGGCATAAGAGCTCTGGCCAATCTGCTTGTTTCAGACCGGGCCTCTGACTCTGCCCCAATCAACTTCTTAGGGCAGGCAGAGGTAGGGACTCGCCTCACCTCATGTTTAACTGTCATTTATTTATAAATTATTATTTATTTACAAAGTTGTCTCTAAGGTCCGCTAGAATAGGCTAGTGTTAAATAAAAGCACATGAGAGCGAGGCCAGATTAATATCTCTCTTTCCTCGCTCTGTGTCATTGCATTGCAGAGCCCATCCATCCATCCATCCATCCATTTTCTTCCGCTTTATCCGGGGCCGGGTCGCGGGGGCAGCAGTCTCAGCAGAGATGCCCAAACTTCCCGATCCACACACACCTCCTCCAGCTGTTCTGGGGGGACCCCGAGGCGACACCAGGCCAGCTCGGAGACATAGTCCCACCAGCGTGTCCTGGGTCTTCCACGAGGCCTTGTCCCACTAGGACATGCCTGGAACACCTCCCGCGGGAGGCGACCAGGAGGTATCCGGAACAGATGCCCGAGCCACCTCAGCTGCTCCTTTCGACGTGAAGGAGCAGCGACTCTACTCCGAGCTCCTCCCGGGTAACTGAGCTCCTCACCCGATCTCGAAGGGTGCGCCCAGACACCCTACGAAGGAAACTCATTTCGGCCGCTTGTATTCGCGATCTTGTCCTTTCGGTCATGACCCAAATCTCATGACCATAGGTGAGAGTGGGAACGTAGATCGATCGGTAAATCGAGAGCTTTGCCCCGACTCAGCTCCCTCTTCACCACGACAGCCCGATACAGCGACCGCATCACTGCTGACGCTGCACCGATCCGTCTGTCCATCTCACGCTCCATCCGTCCCTCACTGAGAACAAGACCCCGAGAAACTTGAACTCCTCCACTTGAGGTAAGGACTCCCCACCGACCTGTAGAGGGGAAGGAGAACCATGGCCTCAGATTTGGAGGAGCTGATCCTCATCCCGGCCGCTACACACTCGGCTGCAAACCGCTCCAGAGCAGCTGAAGGTCCTGGTTTGTTGAAGCCATCAGAACAACATCATCTGCAAACAGCAGAGATGAGATCCTGAGGCTCCCAAACCGGACACCCTCCGGCCCCTGGCTGCGCCTAGAAATTCTGTCCATAAAAATAATGAACAGAACCGGTGACAAAGGGCAGCCCTGGCGGAGACCAACACGCACCGGGAACAGGTCTGACTTACTGCCGGCAATGCGAACCAAGCTCCTGCTGCTCATACAGGGAACGGACAGCCCTTAGCAGAGGGCCCCGGACCCCATACTCCCGGAGCACCCCCCACAGGGCACCACGAGGGACACGGTCGAACGCTTTTTTTTCTGAAAAAAAAAGTTTAAAAAAAAATCAGTCCATTATTATTTAGCCTTCTAAAGTATTTGACGTGAGTTTTTTAAAGGTGTGAGGGTTAAACCCCATCGAGATGCTGTGACATGACCTCACACCAGACATACAGGAAAGTCTCTGAACTGGAATGGTCCAAGATCCATCCTGATGGTTGTGCACGTCTAATCTGCAACTACAGAAACGTCTGGATGAAGTTATCGCTGCCAAAGGAGTCCAAGGGTTCACTTACTTATTCCACGCTGTCCTGTGAATGTTTACATGTTATGGCCAATACAAATATGATGATATGTAATTGTTTAAGTGGTATTAGTTTAAGCAAACACAAACTCATTATTTGGTGATTTTGATCAGACCACATTTCTGACCATTTTAGGCAGAAATGTGAGAAATTCCAAAGGGTTCACATACATTTTCCTCCCACTGTATGACCTTGGGCTGAGGTCAACGCTGATTAAAATAAAGTTAAAATGAAGACAAAAGTCAATACCAGAGTTCTGACGTTGAATATATGTTCTTTAAACCCTCAGGAACTGAACCTTCCTCAAACATGTTTATTTGGTGCTTTTTTTTTGGCTCCACTTATGCTCCTTTATTTCAAAATGTCATAAAAACTCTGAGTCTGAGATGGGATTATCTGAACCGACGGGTGGGACACTCACTTCAGAATGTTGTAACCGTTGTGGACACCTGCTTTACACTCGGAGAACGAAGGTCAGGGCCAGGGCCACCGCGGGCCCCACACCGCAGCTTGACAACCTTCGGTCACAGCTGAGCGCCAGAGGAATGTGCCTCGAGTTACAGCCGTGAATGAGTCAGTGTCAAAGAAACCGGGATTAACTTCAGGAGTCTCTGCCCCCGCCTTAACTCCGCCCTCGCCCCACGAGGCTTTGCAGATGAATACATGCAATTTGAAGATACAACGATGGAACGTTTGCTGTACTGACATGAATACATGTCCAGAACTGCCATTATATTCAGCTAAATAACAGAGACAGGTTTAAATGTATGCTTTAATTCTGTGATCTCTTCTTTAGTGTTGGAATAAACTAGTTATTAGTGGGAAAAAATCAACTGAGTCCTGTTTGTAGGAGCTACTACATGATGTTGTGGCAAGAGTGGAAAGAAAACCTCATTAGGAGAAAACAGAACTAAAGTTTAGTAACGTCTGCACATGTGTGTTAATCTGAGGACAAAACATCATAAAGACAGTTTCGTCTGTATTTTACTCTGACATTAAACGTAAGATAGTAAAGGCCCTATACCTGATTTGTTTGATATATTAATTGAACACATTTAGTTTTGTCCTCCTTCAATCATTTATTGTAAACTCAGTCATTTGTAAAACAAATACTGTGCATCTAATTCTAAAGCAGACATGCCCATAGTCCGGCCCGCGGGCCAATCACGGCCCCCGACGTCATTTAATGTAGCACTAAACAATTTTAGAAATGAGCAAAATGTACGGCCTGCGACCGGCAAGCCAAACAAAAAACAAACAAAAAACCACTAAATTAGTTAATAATAATGCGATTTCACTATACTGCCACTTGATGGCAGCACCACTCAAAAACACGAGCATGCTGTGACTTCACCACAGAGAAACGTGAGAACAGTGAGGTCATACCACACAGTGAGGTCATTAACACACAGTGAGGTCATTAACACACAGTGAGGTCATTAACACACAGTGAGGTCATACCACACAGTGAGGTCATTAACACACAGTGAGGTCATTAACACACAGTGAGGTCATTAACACACAGTGAGGTCATTAACACACAGTGAGGTCATTAACACAGTGAGGTCATTAACACACAGTGAGGTCATTAACATACAGTGAGGTCATTAACACACAGTGAGGTCATTAACACACAGTGAGGTCATTAACACACAGTGAGGTCATTAACACCCAGTGAGGTCATTAACACACAGTGAGGTCATTAACACACAGTGAGGTCATTGACACACAGTGAGGTCATTGACACACAGTGAGGTCATTAACACACAGTGAGGTCATTAACACACAGTGAGGTCATTAACACACAGTGAGGTCATTAACACACAGTGAGGTCATTAACACACAGTGAGGTCATTAACACACAGTGAGGTCATTAACACACATTGAGGTCATTGACACACAGTGAGGTCATTAACACACAGTGAGGTCATTAACACACAGTGAGGTCATTAACACACAGTGAGGTCATTAACACAATAGTGAGGTCATTAACATACAGTGAGGTCATTAACATACAGTGAGGTCATTAACATACAGTGAGGTCATTAACACACAGTGAGGTCATTAACATACAGTGAGGTCATTAACATACAGTGAGGTCATTAACATACAGTGAGGTCATTAACATACAGTGAGGTCTGCTCCTCCGCTGCTCAATGTATGCAAATTAGCCATATGACTTTAAAGTGCAACTAAACACCAAATACCAGATATATTTTTTTACTGATAAGCTAAATGGGTGTCAAATAGAGTTGTCTGCATGTCCCAGTTAATATTTTGACATTTTGTGCAAAATCCCTCTTCAGATAAAAAAAATGAAACCTAAATTTATGTGGTTGACCAATGACTGTCATTTTTGCTATGTTTGTTGCAGCAGGGTAAACTGGTCCATGGTTTGCTATGTTCAGTCTCTATGGCTAGAATCTGTTTGTTTGTTTGTTTGTTTGTTTGTTTGTTTGTTTGTTTGTTTGTTTGTGAACAGCCATCCAGGCCAAAGCTTTAAATCGGTCCACGGGCAGCCTCTAATCTGTCAAAAGAAGGTGTGAGCCACCCTCTGTCTTCTTTGTATTGAATTTTCTTCTTTATTAATTGTACTGTAGCGCCCCCATACCAGTCTCCTCCCACAAGCAGAAAGAATACATTGTTCATGCGGACCAGCTGTTGGGCCTTTTCCGGACATGTCCCGTGTGCAATCATCATTGTACCATTAACACATGGACGGTCGGCACACTGTCTGTACTACCTGTGACTACTACAATGCCTGGTCCAGCCAATGGTGAAGGATATCCCTGCCGGAAACCTAGGTAGAGTAAGGTAGAGTAATTTGGATGGGGAAATGCGAGCAGACTCTCCTGGTAAGTCATTTGGAAAAGCAAAAGGTTTGTACAACAGAGTAATTGATATCCAACTAGTCCAGGTAAAACTACTACATAATGTTACATGGATTGGAGGTATAAAGAATTTTGTTTGGCAGAGCAATGAAGTTGGGGACAGTGTGTGTAATATAGATATATGGTCGACTCTACAGGCACAGAAGCATGTGAAAAACAAACCATTTTCCTGTCCTGTTTCATCAAAGATGTTGCCTAAAATAGCCCTCAGTACCACACTTCAACACTCGAGGCATTTCACAGCCTGATGCTGAGGTTCTCCCCCTAAAGTGTGGCATACCCCTTCAAAGGAGTGTTGAGCATAGAAATGAAACAGTTTTTTTAATTTAAATACAACTATGAACAGTACTCTTAGGCTGAAAATTGCTGCTCTGTGTGGCAAGGCGAGTGGGGGAGCTGGGTACTGCGGACCCACCACCCAATTATTATTAGAACATCCTGAGACGACGCCAGGGGCATTGCGCCCCATATAATAAAAATAAAGATAAAACAACGAAGGTTCATTAAAATTGACAGGACAAAGGCAAGTTACAAAAACTTGGATTTATTCTCTTTAAGTTAAGGTGGTTCAGTAAAACATCTTTTGACAAGTTCAGTTCAGTTCATATTAGGTTCACAATCATTAGATAGTCCAGCATCAGTCCAGGTCGTAGAATCCACATGTGTAAGTTGTTCCACATGCTTAAGGAGTAGTAACATAAAGGTACAATCAAAGGGGAGGTGGGCACGCCCTCAGGACCTGACAGTGGTAAGTAAAAGTAAGACAAAAGCTACAGCACAGGCTGTGAGCTACATACCAGGAGAAGGTTGATAGCGTTGCGCTCTCCGGACGAGCCATTCCGGGACCCTGAGCATCCGACCCTGCCCAGCTGCATGGCGGACGTGACGTCGGAGAGAGGAGAGGTCAGGTACGGGTGAACGGGCTCCTTTTATAGCACGCCCCCTATGTCTGATTAATGAACTACAGGACGCTAAACCCCAAATCACTACACATGCAGTATACTGAAAATGTTCTGAGGTCACATGCAGTAACTGTCATTGTCTCCCCCAAATATAAGCACGGTGACTACACTGTCCGGGCACTGAAGACCAACCCTACCTATGTCATATTTCTTCAAATCAATGAGGAGTATAGAATAAATGTTCTTGTTTTATTTGCAGTCTACATGGAACTCTTTTTGACTGGTGGAGGATGCTCAGCCATACCGAAACTACTCTGACCAAACACTGGTGCCAGAGCCACTCTGTGCCAAATAACGGGTTCTGCATTTCACCAAGCGCAAAGCATGCTGGTCCAGGTTAAAGGTCAGGACGACACAGATTGTATCCCAAACTGTTGACATGACTGAGTGTGACAGACATTGAATATTTTGAGCGTTGAAAATCAATGTTTTAAAAGAATTCTGTAAGAAACGGGGACACAGTGTTACTGGGAAGAGAAAAAAAACTTGACATTATTAGTTAGCTATATGTCAAACTTACTAATTGAATCCATTCGTCACAACGTTCTGGATCTTTTCTTTCAGTAGTAAATGTGATGAGTATGTTTGGTGGCTCCATATACAGCACTGTGAGGTTCCTTTATTGCACTCATGAATATGGCAAAACTCTTCATAGACTGATTAAGCCCACGTGGACAGTCGCACTGCAATGGAGGATGAATGAGAACCAGCTGGCTGCTCTGCTTTTTGGCCACAATACTAGAGGCCGCCATTGTTGTAGTACCTCCATATCGCGGGTGGTCCCCCATTGAAAAGCATTGGACTTTAGACACATTAAAGACAACTTTAAAGTCTGGTCCCAATTTTTTTGGAACTATCTAGAGCTAGATATTCCTCCTGTTACAACGCTGGGTTAGTCACAATTAAAGAAACCAGGCTAGTTTTCGCAAGAAGAATTTTTGAAATCTCGTACTTAATGAGGGTCGGACTGTTAGCATTGGAGCTGCGCGAGCTACACGCATAACTACACATCACACAAGGGCCGAGTCTACAGTGAAGATCCCGCCCTTATGTCCTTTTTAGGAACATGCTTCGTCAGAGCTGGGGAGGGGGAGTCTGTAAATCCGCCATGACTTCCCCCACGAGCGTGGTCACTATGGTAAACGTGGAGGAGTGAGCAGAAGCTGTCCATTTATATATACAGTCTATGAGAACCTAACCTGTAAGCGACATAATAGTCTCTAAATAGACGGTTGTTCCACTATGATAGTCTGGTTTTAATGGGCTTTGACACTGTGGGTAGTTGTGAACTTTGACCGGAACATTAGCACACAGGCGGACTGACAATGCTGATTTGGCTTATTTGATAGGCTGGACAAGCAAGAGGCAGTGCGCACCGGTCAAGATTGATCAAGAACCCATGAGGTGACTAACTTACCAGAACATAAATACTCCCAAGACTACAGCTACTGCAACTACTTGTACAGTGTGATGACCACATTATAGTGTGTACAATAAGTGTTATGACCTGTGACTGAATAGATGTTGAAAAATGACGTTGAACTGCGATTGAAAGCGCTCGATATGATAGATGTTGAAAACGTTGATTTTTGATCTTTTCTGACATGGAATCAATGTCATGCAAATAACATTGATTAGGAGTTGTATAGATGTTGAAATTCAAACGTTTTTTTAAACATGGATTCAACATTGATTAAACTATTGAAATATACCTGTATTCAACCTTTTTTAAATGATATTTTGATTATAGGAGCTACTTACCGCGCTACTACCTGAATCCGCCCATAAACAGCATTCACCGCGGTCATCACGTTGAGTCATTTCCACAGGCAAAACCAGTCCAATCTATGAATTTGATGCATACAATCTACTTCCTAGATCTAATCTAGTTTACAGCATTTGCAATTTACTAGACAAAGCCCAAACCTTTTTCAGCCTTTGCTTCCATAAATAAATATAGTTTGACCCACAACCAGAACATGAAGAATGTACGGTAAATTAAATCAAACAAACACAAAGCATTTGGAGCAGAAGAGCATGAGACATGGAGGACGGGCAGGAGACTGAGTTTGTGACCAAATAACACCAGAAAAAATGATACACTTATTACTTAATATTCATTTTTCTAAAAGATGATCTATTGGGGTAGGTTAAAGTATAAAACAGTAATCTCCACAGCATTGAGTAAAGAATGTTTGATTTTTGTGCATTGAATTCCCTCAATTTGTAGTTGACAAGATAATCATAATGAAGGCTATATCCAGGTAATTGTAGTGTGGCTGTAAACATGTAACAGTTGTTAATATTCAGTCATAAATTTGAATTGAAAAGAATAACTTTATTCCTTTTGCAGCAAAATATGTTAATCCATAAAACATTTTTTATAGTATTAATTATAACAATCCAAAAACATA
Organism: Gobius niger; assembly: GCF_951799975.1. Classification (NCBI taxonomy): domain Eukaryota; kingdom Metazoa; phylum Chordata; class Actinopteri; order Gobiiformes; family Gobiidae; genus Gobius; species Gobius niger. The sequence continues at coordinate 378,285 of NC_136875.1, forward strand.
AAACCCAAGGGTTCAGACACAAAAGTGCAAATTACAGTTGATAAAATGTCAAAATATGGACATAGGAACAGTGGGCAAAAGTAAGTTTGTGTTTAGTTCCACTGGGAAACTGCATCAGATGAAAATGGGAGAAGGTCGAGCAGATGCAGATGTTGATTACCTTTTGACAATTTATTTGGTTCCTGGGAGCTTTTCTCAGCAGCTGCACCTACAAAAAAAAAAAGGTATTTAGTAATCATGGTTGATGGGGAAACCATAATAAAAATAATTGGAGCAACTAAACCATTAGGAATCATTTTATTTACCGGTTTGTATTTTTCCGTGTTAGTGTCTCTTTTCTGAACCAGGTCAGCCCCACGAAAGTAATGATTCACCCATTAAACCGTCGGAAAAGTTATAGTCTCGACTAAAGGCAAATGTATTATTTGTGTAGAACAGTTCATTCACAAGTCAAAGTGCTTCACAATCCTACTGTCACGGCTCACTCTAACCCAGAAGGACGACGAAGCAGGTAAGTATTTAACAGATTTATTTTGGTAACTTTACAGGTGGAGCAGGAGGAACCAGGCAGGTAGGTATATGGATAAGATGGCAGGCAGGCAGGTTAGTTGGCAAGATGGCAGGCAGGCAGAGTAGTTGGCAAGATGGCAGGCAGGCAGAGTAGTTGGCAAGATGGCAGGCAGGCAGGTTAGTTGGCTGCTGGCACCTGAGCACAAAAAATAAGTTACAAAAGATACAGATTACACAAAGAAGGAGCCAAGCGTACTAACTGGATAGTATAGACAACGAACTGGCGAGGAGTGGCTGAAGAACCAGGATTCTTATACTGCAGGTTGATGAGGATGGATGAGTATCAGGTGTGCCAGCAGCCAAACCAGGAAAGCCACGCCCAGGTAGGAGGAAACAAACACACACACACACAGAAGGGAGGGGGGGAGCCAAGATGTGGATCCTGACAGTACCCTCCCCTCAACAAACGCCCCCGGTGGACAACCAGGCTTGTCAGGATGGGCGCGATAGAAGTCCGAGTCCAAGCCAGGATCCAGGATGAGCGACCGAGACACCCAGGAACGCTCCTCCGGACCATAGCCCTCCCAGTCGACAAGAAACTGATAGCCCCTGCCCCGGCACCGCACATCCACGAGCCGGCGGACCGAGAAAGCAGGGTAATCATCCACAAGCTGGGCGGGAGGAGGGGGATCGGTAGGAGGGCAAAGTGGACTGGAATGCACCGGTTTCAACTGGGATGTATACGAAGAGAAGACGGCAACTTCAAACGAACAACAGTTGGGTTGATTATTTTTTCGATTTCGAAAGGTCCAATTTAACGAGGGGATAGTTTCCTAGAGTCAGTCTTTAGAGGAATGTCTTTTGAAGAAAGCCACACTTTCTGACCTGGTTGATAATCAGGAGATGGGATCCGATGTTTGTCAGCAATTTGTCTGTTTCTTTCAGCCGAGCGAATCAAAGCAGCGCGAGTAGCCCTCCAGACACGACGACAACGCTGAAGATGATCCTTCACAGATGGAACAGCAATATCACGCTCTTGCTCCGGAAACAAAGGTGGCACGTATCCTACAGCACATTCAAATGGGGACAAGCCAGTGGCTGAGGAGGCAAGTGTATTATGCGCATACTCCACCCAAGGCAAAAGAGTGCTCCAACTGTTTGGGTCTTGGGCAGCAACACAGCGGAGTGTAGCTTCAAGGTTTTGGTTCGCCCTCTCGCACTGGCCATTAGTCTGAGGATGGAAACCAGATGAAAGGCTGACCGTGGCCCCCAAGGCCTGACAGAAGCTTTTCCAGACTCTGCAAACAAATTGTGGACCACGGTCAGAAACTACATCAAGCGGTATACCATGAATACGGATGACGTGTTGGACTAGCAAATCAGCCGTCTCTTGAGCTGATGGCAGTTTGGTTAAAGGTACAAAATGGACTGATTTGGAGAACCGGTCAATTATGGTAAGTATTACAGCATTACCTTGGGATACAGGGATGCCTGTTACAAAGTCAAGTGCAATGTGGGACCAGGGCCTACTTGGTACAGGAAGAGGACGCAGGCCACCTGCAGGAGGTCGATTGCTGGATTTTCCTCGCGCACACACAGTACAAGCCGAAATGTACTCCCTTGTGTCCCTATCCATTGCAGGCCACCAAAAATGACGTCGAAGCAGGGTGATAGTACGACCAACACCAGGGTGGCATGCAAACCGGGATGTGTGACCCCACTCAAGGACCTGCGAACGAACTGCTCTTGGAACAAATAGGCGGTTAGGTGGTCCGTTACCTGGGTCTGGTTCTGTTTGTTGCGCCTCCTCAACAATAGATTTGATTTCCCAAGTCACTGAAGCCACAACACAGGATGGCGGGATAATGGTTTCAACATTATCTGATGATTCTGCGGAAACAAACTGTAGAGAGAGAGCATCAGATTTAACATTGCGTGAACCTGGGCGATAGGTGAGTGTAAAATTAAAACGACCAAAAAACAAAGCCCAACGAGCTTGCCAGGAGTTGAGGCGTTTTGCAGTTTTAATGTAAGACAGGTTTTTGTGATCCGTCCAAACCACAAAAGGATGTTCAGCACCCTCCAGGTAATGCCGCCACTCATCTAGGGCCAACTTGACAGCCAAGAGTTCCCGATCACCGATAGAATAATTCCGCTCTGCTGGTAAGAGACAGTGTGAAAAGAAGGCACAGGGGTGAAGTTTTTGATCAACAGGGGAACGTTGTGACAGGACTGCTCCTACTCCTGTGTCAGACGTGTCGACTTCAACAATAAACTGAAGAGATGGATCAGGGTGGACAAGAACTGGTGCAGAGGTGAACAGTCTTTTAAGCTCTTGGAAAGCCTGTTCCGCGTCTTCAGCCCAAATAAAGGGGACCTTCGATGACGTAAGACGTGTAAGGGGAGCAGCAGCTTGACTGAAGTTCTTGATAAAACGTCGGTAAAAATGAGCAAATCCCAGGAACCTTTGGAGCTGTTTAAGATTCTCTGGTTTGGGCCATTCGGCTACTGCCTGGACTTTTGCTGGATCTGGTTTTACCTGCCCATTGCCCATTATGTAGCCCAAGAAACTGACTGAACGTACGTGAAACTCACACTTTTCGGCTTTAACATAAAGCTTGTTTTCCAAGAGTCTTTGCAAAACCTGACGTACATGGCACACGTGTTCTTCAGGGGTACTGGAAAATATCAAAATGTCGTCAAAATAGACAAATAGATTGAGATAGTCTCTTAAGATGTCATTCACCAGTGCCTGAAAAACTGCCAGAGCGTTGGTCAAACCAAAGGGCATCACTAGGTATTCAAAGTGACCAAGTGGTGTGTTGAAAGCAGTTTTCCATTCGTCACCATCGCGAATACGGACCAAATGGTAAACATTTCTAAGGTCCAGTTTTGAAAAGATGGTGGCTTTATGCAGTGATTGGAAAGCTGAGTCAATCAGGGGAAGGGGGTACTTGTTTTTTACAGTGATATTATTCAACCCTCTATAATCGATGCAGGGGCGAAAGGATTTATCCTTCTTGTCAACAAAGAAAAACCCTGCACCAACAGGAGATGAAGATGGTCTAATAATACCTGCCGCCAGGGAATCTTTGATGTAGCGTTCCATAGCTTCTCGTTCAGGTCGTGACAAGTTGTAGAGACGAGAGGAAGGCAGATTGGCTCCTGGAAGCAGGTCTATGGCACAGTCATACGGACGATGTGGAGGTAAGGACAAAGCACGTTCCTTATTGAATGCTTCTTGTAGGTCGTGGTATTCACAGGGGATGTTGGACAGATCTGGAGGTTCAGGAGGCAAGAGAGCAGCTCCGACTGGAGGGAGAGCCGACTGTAAACAAGCAGAATGACAGAATGAGCTCCAACTCAACACATTTCCTCTCACCCAGTCAAAATGGGGATTGTGTTTCTGTAGCCAAGGATAACCGAGAATTACAGGCGAGTGTGGAGAGGAAATAATATGGAAACTTAACTGCTCCTTGTGATTTCCAGATAACATTAAAGTTAGAGGTGGAGTGCGATGGGTTACCTTAGCCAGAAGTCTTCCATCCAAAGCATTCGCCACCAGGGGAGTCTCAAGAGGTTCAATCAGTAAATCCACCTGACGAGCCAGATTGACATCTAAAAAGTTTTCATCTGCCCCGGAATCAACCATGGCTGTTAAAGGCAGGACAAGATCTTTAAAGCAAATGGTGGCTGGGTGTATCATTCTTGTTTGGGGGGGCAGAAGTCAAATTAGATTGGCTCACCAGAACCCCCATATTCACTGGTGAGCCTGCTCTTTTGGGCGTGAAGGGCAGGTGGATATGTATTGACCCAACTTCCTGCAATAAATGCACTCACCAGCTCTTATTCTGCGAAAACGTTCAGCTGGAGTCAAGTGAGCGCGACCAAGTTGCATGGGTTCCTCCGTAGAAGCTGGTAATGGCTGCAGTGTAGAAGGAAGGGCGGAGTTTCGAGTGACAGGCATGACGCGGGAAAAGGTAGGTTGTGCTGAAGACCGGGAGCTCCTTTCTCTCCGACGTTCACGGAGGCGATTGTCAAGTCTGATAGCTGTAGAGATTAATGAGTCGAGGTCTTTAGATTCAACCCCTAGTGCCAACTCATCCTTTAGCTGTTCAGATAAACCATTCACAAATGGTACTGTTTGGAGAGCAGCGTCATCCCAGCCTGCTTCTGCTGATAAGGTCCGGAACTCCACCGAATATTCTGCCACGCTACGTGTGCCCTGATGTAGTGTGAGGAGGCGTTTAGAGGCATCTTGTCCCTTAACAGGGTGGTCAAAAACCTTCTTAAGTTCCCCAACAAACTTATCATTGCTGTGTTGCATTTCATAGTTATTCTGCCAGGCAGCAGTTGCCCAATCCAGTGCATTGCCTTGCAGTAGTCCCATAATGTAAGCAATTTTGGAACAGTCAGAGGCATAAGTAACTGGTCGTTGACTGAACACTAAACAACACTGTAGAAGAAAACCCCCACACCTCCCCATTTCATCTTTGTAGTGCTCTGGGTCAGGCACATGTGCTTCCCTAGGGAGTTGAACAGAGTCTTCAGAAGCCGGAGAATGAGCTTGGTTCAGGGATACTGACGACTGAGAAAGAGCAGAAGCCTGGGTTAAATTTATTGTTAACTCACGAAGCATGACATTGAGCTGGGAAATTTGGTTGGCTGTAGTCTGCTGACTCTCCGCAAGATTTCGTAACATTGTGTCATGTTGTCCAAGAAGCGCCCCCTGATGGGTGATGGCTCTGGAAACTGAATCGGAGTCCTCTGGGTTCATTGTGGCCAGTTCGTACTGTCACGGCTCACTCTAACCCAGAAGGACGACGAAGCAGGTAAGTATTTAACAGATTTATTTTGGTAACTTTACAGGTGGAGCAGGTGGAACCAGGCAGGTAGGTATATGGGTAAGATGGCAGGGAGGCAGGTTAGTTGGCAAGATGGCAGGCAGGCAGGTTAGTTGGCTGCTGGCACCTGAGCACAAAAAATAAGTTACAAAAGATACAGATTACACACAGAAGGTAGCCTGGCTAACACCAGACTAAAATCACAAGTGATATTTAGTCTGGGGACCACCAATTCATTTTCTCGTAGGAGAGGTGTGGTTTACGATCGTCCATACTCGTTTATTGGGCGATACGAAAAAAAAAAAAAAAGTCTCTTGCGTCTGCACGTAGCCATGGCCAATCGTATCATCGTATGAGATGACGTATGACGTACCCGCTGTAAACTTTTGAATATAAACTATTTAGAACAAGGTCTAAAGCTTGATCAAAAAATACCATCGTGTCTGCTGCTGTCACGTTGGATCCGTAAATAAACTTTTTTTTTTATTATCCGTAAATAAACTACAAGCTTCCATATATCAAATAGCGCGTCATCGTCTTGCCGTCCCTCCTCGCTCTGTGATTGGTTCCCAAATCCACCGGAGATGTGGCCATGGTCCCCAGGCTGTTGTGCAGTTCGAAATAATTCGAGCGCACACAGCAGCCTGGAGTTAGCCAGGTTACACAGAAGGAGCCAAGCGTACTAACTGGATAGTATAGACAACGAACTGGCGAGGAGTGGCTGAAGAACCAGGCTTCTTATACTGCAGGTTGATGACGATGGATGAGTATCAGGTGTGCCAGCAGCCAAACCAGGAAAGCCACGCCCAGGTAGGAGGAAACAAACACACACACACACACAGAAGGGAGGGGGGGAGCCAAGATGTGGATCCTGACACCTACAGTTAGCCTACATAAAATTACCAACTGAATCCAAACTAAACCAACGGCAACATTGTGGGGGCAGATCAAACAGATTTATTGGCTTACTATTGGTATTATTAAAGGTAAATTTATTATGGGATTGTAAATTAATCATTAATCATGTCTTGTTATGTTTCTGGGATGCGTGGAACATGTAAGCTTTCTTTGGTGGCAAACAGATACATGCTAGTAACGTTAGCTTGGCATACACATCAGCTTATGATCAGCAAAAGACAAATAAATAGCCTATAGCGTACAGTGGCCATTTAGTTTACTTAAAACAACTAAGATGACAATTAAGTTTAAACATGTCTGAGCACTTACCAGTTTTGTCTTTCTCCGTCTCCTCTGTGTCTGCCGAGTGCCGAGATGCGAAAATGTGAGAAGGAGCCAGGAGAGCGCTCGGGAAATTGATTCATAGTTAATATTTCAATAACAAAAAATAAAATGAATTCTCAATATTGATTCAACGTTACACTTTCAATGGTTGAATTTACATTAGTAAAATAGCATTGATTCAATGTTACACTTTCAAGGGTTGAATATATATCTGTAAAACACTGTTGATTCAACATATCTTTTAAATTATTTATTTATTACCCGTAACAAAGCATTGAATCAACATTATGTTTTCAACCTCAACCAAAAGTCTGTCTTTTTGATTCTTTCCATCAGTAGGTGGAGCAGGGTTTCCGTTAGCCGGCTGTAGCCGGCTTTTGGCCGGTTTGAAAAGCAAATGGCCGGTAAAAATTATGTCCATCGGCCTAATTGGCCGACAGTAAAAAAAATATGGAGAGAGAATATAGAAAAATATATTAAACATGTCACCTAAGTCAGTGACTAACATAACAAAGTGTTTTCGAGTCAGGCCTAAATATTAAAAAAGGTTCAATATTTCTATCAAAAAAGTTGTACGCCTTTAGCCCGTTTTACAAAGCGCAGTCGAAGCGCCATCATCGCTGTCTGGATATGTAACGCTCTTTCTTTGTGCTTCGTCACATTTTCCAAGAAAACGGCAAACTACAGGTACATTTACTTTTATAAAAGTGTGTTAAAGGACCACCGTTTTTACATACTGAGATATGTTCTTACCTAACCTTAGCCGAGTTAATATATCCCCGTCTGGTCTTTGTCCGTGCGCTCACACATACGCAGCCTCTCCCACATGTCACATAGCTCCAAAAAAGCTCACGATAGAAGCTACCAAGCTCTTCCACGTGTTCCCTATTTAAATAAAGTTACGTGAAGTGTTTTCATGCGAAGTATATTTACACAGAAATGTAATATGTCGATTTTATAAGCAGATAAAAAGGGGGACTATATTGTGAGGCGTAATGATACAGGAGCACAGCGTCCGCGCAGTAACTCCTAAAGACTTCCCCGCTCACTTCCGTCAGTAGAAGCTGCGTGACTTGTAGAGCAGCAGAGAACAGTTGAAGAAGCGTGGATAACTTGTGAACGATGCCTTTTACGTGCATCGTGCCGGGCTGTGATAACAAGCAGAAAGTATATAGTGTAGTAATGTTTCACAGATTTCCAACTCACCCCGGACGACGACACAGGACTCAGGAGCTCCACCATGAGGTAGGAATGAGCAGCACTTTCCGAAAATATATTTTCTGCTTGTTGTAAAAGGCTCTGTACAAGTCACGCAGCTTCTATTGACGGAAGTGAGCGGGGAAGTCTTTAGGAGTTACTGCGCGGACGTTTTGCTCCTCGTATCATTACGCCTCACAATATAGTCCCCCTTTTTATCTGCTTATAAAATCGACATGTTACATTTTGTGTAAATATACTTTGCATGAAAACACTTCATGTAACTTTATTTAAATAGGGAACACGTGGAAGAGCTTGGTAGCTTCTATCGTGAGCTTTTTTGGAGCTATGTGACATGTGGGAGAGGCTGCATATGTGCTCCGTTTGACAGAGCGCACGGACAAACACCAGACAGGGATATATTAACTCGACTAAGGTTAGGTAAGAACATATCTTAGTATGTAAAAACGGTGGCCTATTCCTTTAAGAACTCAGCAGCTAATACGTTTGATTAGGATATTCTTGAAACGTGCATGTGTTCAGTCAGACTGACGCGCTGTCCCGCAGCGGCTCTTCCTGGGAGAGTCAGTCGGTCAGTCTGCGCAGACGCCTCGGCTTAGATACCGGTGTTCGGAGCCGCTCGGAGAGTGGGCGGGTTTGGAGGCGCTTCCCTCGGTCAGTCTGCGCAGACGTATGGCAAGCCAAAGCTATCATAAATCGCCTCTCTCGGCCGGCGTTCAAAACGCCGTTTTTCAAAATGAAACGCCGCTTTTTACGCCTATCGCCGATCGGCGTATTCATATATTTTAATAGAAATGCTAATTATCTCCACCCTGAAGTTTGGACAGCCAGTAAAATGGATGGCTTTGCAGCCAATGGGAACAAGCCAAACCCTTCCCTGCTAAGGCAAGAGCAGCACCATCGATCGTCTCTGGGCTGAAACCAGGAGGACACTTCTGCCTCAGGTAAGTCGTTTTCTACTGACAAAGAGAAAAGCAGTGTGCTCTTCCACTGTAACTAAGAAGTAAATGTTTATTTTTGCAATGGGGAAAGTGTCAGTGTGGTGCGATAGGAATGCTAGTTAGCAGTTAGCACTAGCTCCGACCTGTCAAAGGGCCTTTGTTTTGATAGAATAGCTTAAGGCTAGCAAACTTTTCTCACTTGGGTTTTTGACTACAAACATTGCATGGGAGAAAAATGCTTATGCCTGATGTTCACAGACAATGATGTGTTTGTAGGGTCATACATACACGGGTCTTCTGTGTAAACGGAGCTACAGTGTTATGGTTGTTTGGAAGTGTAATAATACTACTCTGTCAGCCCTCATTGACACGAAAAAAACATTGCACATTCACAATAAAATATTGAAGATATTATGGGGATAATAAAGGGAAAACAATTACAGTACTTGGCAAAGAATAACCACAATATAACCGATGAATTATGTTCCATATTTCAGTTTAATGACTATAAGTTATTAATTTTTAGATTTTGTCTGCTACATAGCAAAATCTGCCATGGTAATCAACAAGCCCCAGCCTGGATGATCCAGTAGGTGACTGCTGCATGTGGAATACTTCATAGCCAAACGGAACTTTTTTGATGAAAAAGGGCAATTATAGTAGTCAGGCTTCCCTGCAGTTCTAGTTTTGGTTTAATTTAGAAACGGTTTCATTTAAAAAAAATGTGGCTCCGCTTTTTACGTCAACTCCTGTTTCATAAATATTCAGCCTGGTATAGTCTCTTTTTGCAGACCTGTTTTGCATGTGGTGGTACTCTGAATGGCAAATATTTCTTTACACATTCCTGAAAGAGTTTGGAAATTTCAATATGAACAAGATGCTGATTTAACATTACATCAGGATCAGATGTTCCTCGCAACCAGGCTTGAGGTGAACTAGGTAAAACTGAGCCTACCTTAGCCCAAAATTCAATTAGCATTCCTTAACATTTACATGAAGGATGTATTGGGTCTATTTCTTTCCACTTTTTATTGAAGACTTTGCATTGATGCAGGAGATAAACCTTAATACAAGAAAAGAAAATGTAAATATCTGTAACCAAATGCATAGATAAAGCACATTGTTACATGTATGATTTAGTTAATAGATTTAAATGAATACCTAAACAAGCCTTTTTGTTCACTTTTATCTTTATTTGACCAATGATTTTAGCATTAGCTCTCTCAATCACTTAAACAATGATTTTAGCAGTTTGACATTGACATAGGTCCCCCAGCGTGATTTACAAGTTACAGAAATACAGCTTACTTACGCTTCTGTTGTTTGTTTACACAGTCCTTTGTTTCATTTGCTGTGTGTAGGAAACGATTTTAACATTGGTTCTACCTGATCAGACTGCCTGCTGGTGGAGGAGTGAGACAGCTGGCCGGCACACAAACTTGTCAGTGATTAAATAAGATAAAATCGGAACTTATTCTTAAATATTCTTTTAGGGGGGGAAAGCACTGCCATTGACTGTCATTACTAGTATTTGCCTCCATCTACTGTGATAGCACAGTAAAAGCAACCTTGTGTCTGTATTGTCTGCGTTTAGTACATCTGTATAATATTATGGTGGTCTAGCCTGAGGCAGTGTCTTTTCAAATAAGCTGTGTTTTAATGCGTAAACATTGATGCTCATCTTTACGACATTGCACATGTCCAAATGACTGCCCTTTGTAAAACACACAACACACATTTGTCTTTTGAACTGAATGTGTTTTTTAAAAGGACCTAGATCCTGTCCATGTCATGACAAGCACAAGGTCAAGCCTGGAGTCTCTCAGCCTCTCAAACCATGTGTCAAGTTGATGACTGTAATGCTTTGATTAACATGTAGATAAAAAATGTATAAAGTTATGGTTATTTTTTGTTTATAAATGCTCACATTATTTCTCTGCACTCAGGTTTACACTATAGCTTCCAATGTCCTACATTCCAGGAGGGAAACCTGGATGGGACCCCCAGAAAAAGAAATGAAGATAGTGCAAACCTAATAGGGCCAATCCGTCACAAAACCGTATATTCAACCTGTGCGGACACAACCATAAGAAAAACACTTGGCCTGTTAATATAAATTTGTAACAGTTTTTCTGTTTAGCGGCATTGGGTGCCTGAGCACCTGAACTTGTAAAAACAGAACGATATACAATAATTTTATTACTGGACCAAAAATTTTAATAGTTTTACTTACATGTAAAGTGGCAAAATATGTATGTTTCTCATTGTACTGCAATAAGATGTTATGTCTGTAGTAACATTACATTTGCTTGAGTGCTCATAATCTGATAATGTATACATGATTTGTATTAACACATTTACTGTGTTCTTTTCGTTTGTTCTGTACTTCTTGATGACAACTCCTCCTTTTAATCATGTTTAAGCATAAGCAAGTTTTGTAATAATGTGAAAAGCACCTTTTAATAAATGCATGTACTTTATATGTAAATTAAAGTGTTAACATTTTACTTTTGACTCCAAGCAGTAGGAGGGGCTCCTCACGTCTCATTCTGTATACCTGTATACCATTCTTAGACATGACTTGTATCACATCTCATGAACAAATGTTTGATCTTCTACCCTTCAGACGAAGGCAATGCATCGGTCCTGTGGTAGGATCTCGAGATGCGTAGATGTGTAAGTGATTGACTACCATCCGTCTTGTCAAGTGCTCATCCTGGTGGAGATGAGGGCAGGGATTACATGACATATGCCAAATAACCTGTTTGCATTTCAAATAAACAATTGTGTTTGAAAAAGTAGCTTTGTTAGAGTACCACTTCTGTATGTCGGTGATTTCCATGTGTCTAATAAGAACCACTATATGCTTTCAATGAGAATCCACAGCCTTCTACACCAGTATTATTAGTAAATTAATGTATTTTCATTTATGGTTTTTCTTACAGTTTTGAGTCAATAAAAATGCATTGATTTAGGCCTTTCTGTAAAAGTCATCTTTTAATCAGGACATGGTTCTGTCACACACTAATTAAAACCCTTGAGTGACCTACAAATACAAAATCATCTGCAAACTTGAACTGTACCATTTGGCAGAACAACAAGTGAACTGTGAAAATACATAAAATAACACATTGTATTTCTTTCCTATATAATATCCAGAGTAAATCATGGCTCCCCAAACTGGTCTGCTCCTCCAATACCAAAATCCATATTTTCTTTGAAGTCTTGAAAGCGAACACAAACTGGAATTTGGATCGTCATGCTACAGGTGTTGGCCTTCGGTAAGCGTGATGATCCATCTTGATCAGGGTTGAGGAAATGGAGCGCAGGCTCTGGGAAGAACCCCATAGCAGGAATCTTTTTAAGCCCCGTTGCAAAGATGAGCACATCTTGTAAACTAACCGCAGCTTCTCCTGAGCAGAAATGAAAAAGGTGTATGTTTATGTCACAGGTGGAAGTGAGTTTTATGGAGGGGTTTGGATATGACAATGATGAAAGGCACAGTTTATGGCGAAAATAACAAAGTTGATGTGGGAGCTGTATGGGGTGTAACCAATAAGAAAGACTATAAAAAAAAGGTTGTAAAATTACATTTATTTACTAAAAGGCCTATTAAACAGATAAACTAAAAGATAAGTAAAATCCAGGACGGACACGAGCCATCGCCTGTGCGCCTCCATACGTCCCGACCCGAGGGCGCGCCAGCAGGTCCTCCACGGTGCGTCTCCGGCCTCCAGTAGCGCAGCGGGTCGTCCTCCGGTGCGCCTCAACCGCTCCCCATTGCGGGAGGCGTCCACCTCCGGGTACCTGGGCAGATGGACAGAGCACAGCAGAGTACACGCGCCCCAAGACCCCGTCGCCATAGGCCAACTTTAGGAGCACCACTAGCCTAATCCAAGTACATAGTACCCACAGCGCAGGCGGAGCTCCTCACTCCGCCGCTGCTGCTGGTGTTTCGCGTCGTGGTGCTCTTTCCCGGGTCGTTCCTTGTGCCTCCTCCTCTGCTGTGCTCCTGCCTGCCCCCCGTTGCCAGCCGCCTGCTCGTCCAGCCTCGACCACGTCACACAGCCCCGCATTTCCCTCGATTGCGCCGTCCGTCCGTCCCGAACTCCTGGTGTGGCTGCGGCCCCTCGAATACGTCTCTCTTCCCCGCCGTGAGGCGGTTGGCCGCAACGGGCCATGCGGCCACGAGGCTTCCCCCTACTGCTCCGTGTGCTCCCCTTTTAAGTCCTCCACGCCTCCCTGGCCACAGGTGCCTTGATTGCCACACGCTCTGGATTAAGTCTGGCTTGATTGGGTCTCAGGCATACAGCATGAGGCGTGCAAAACATGCAGACATTAAAACATTAAAAACATAAATATATTAAAAACATGCACGTAAAAACAAATCAAACAAATCTTTAAAAATAAAAACAGCAAACGTTGCACCCTCTCACATTTATTTCATAATTAATAATATCGCAAAACATAATATTGTGGAAGTACATGTTAAATAGGTAGCGTTCACGTGACATCACAACATTCTAAAGAGCCTATAGTTTAACATTGAGGTGGATCAACTGACGGTAACTATGGTAACGGTGGTAACTGACAAAATGCATATTTTTATGTCTTTGTTTTTTGGCTCATATCTCAGTTATTACTGGAGGAATCCACATTAAACAAAAACTGTCACAAAGTTCATCGTCTCCTCTGTCGGCACATATGAACTAATGTACAATTATTATCTCTAAAAAATGTCAAAAAGTGGTGACAATATGCGAAAACATGACCATGATGTTGTCCAATAGAAAGGACTTTCAGACAAAAAAATAATATCACAGGTTTGTGAATCCAATCACGATCAAATACTGAAGAGGAAAAACATTTGTCAATTCTCGTTTTGGAGATTTCTTCCAAAAACTGCATTTCTCTCATAGAGTTGCATTGGCCCCGCCCTCCATCTGACATTATGACGTCATCACATTCTAAATCGTGAACGCTACCTATTAAAGTGTATTCACCCTCTACTTCTAGCAGCCAATCCCGCCAATAGGCCACAGCTCAGTTCTCTCCTCGTCTCCTGTTTGAGCCAGGAGGACTCAGAACAGGGACAAACAGGTCTGTTACAATTTTGGCAGTCAGTGGTGTCGTATCTTCGAGGAAGAGAGCCTTGAAGCCTTGTGGATCAAGTACCACCTCCTCCAGGAGGCCCAAAATTAAAAGACCTTCCCGAAACCTATAAAATAGACAAATAAATTCACTAACATAGACTGTAAATGACAAAAATCACTTCTAAAAAGGTAGGATGGAACATATTTTGCCTATTAGACACACTTCATACTCACTGCTGCAGAGCGGCCTGTACTCGTCCATGGCAATAAAAGTCAACAACTGCCTGGACCAGATCATTTTTTTGATCTATATCAGTTACATACATATGAACCCCCATTGGGGCCAGCTCATCTGATGCACTATTAACAGCCTCACGAACCCCCTCCAGAGTGTCTGCTTTTTCAATCTAAAAAAGAAAAAAAATATCACACGCATACGTCACCACAATGACTTGTCTTTTGAGTAGCAAAAAGTGTATAAAACCCCAAATAATTTCAAACCAAATTAATAAACTTACTTTCACTTACTTTCTCCATTTTTTCTCGAAGGGTGTGATCCCACACTTCTTCAATGCATGCAGGGCAGGTTGGCAAATCAGCTATTTGATGGAAAAGCCTTGGTGAAAAGAAGTGGGGCGACGCCTCGACTTGAACAAGACACACAGCTATCATCCGGCCAGCCTCCCGATAGGTTTTTTGGTGGAGTGCTGTATTTAAATATAGAAATTATGAAAATTATAGATCTTATGATGCAGGCTTGCATTGATATATGACCGTGTTAGTATACACTTACCAACAGCATCTAAAGCCAGCAACTTTGACCCTTCTGGTCCTTCAAATATGCTTGACTTTTCTAATCCTGCGATAAGCAGGCGTGAAAATTCCCTTGTCGGGCCTCCTGCATCGATTGCACCCTCGGACTTTCCCTCATCATCCACAAAAATTATATCTATTTTTGATTTAGGGTCGAAGGCTGCCCTTCGAAAAGCGCGAAGGGTGCAATCAAATTCCTCACCACGGATAACATTTATTTGATTGGCTGAGGGTGCATCCAAAAAAATTCCTTCTCTCAATGCTCTGAGACTATCACGTACATCAGATGTCCTAATGGAAAACAGAATGATGAAAAATTTACTTTTTTTTATTTACAGTACCGCATTTTGAGTACTTACCCAAAGAGCTGAAGGCCTGGTGGAGTGGGCCGCGATGGTGGTGAGGCATGTTGCTGTGGAGAGGGCAGGGAGCTGGATGGAGAGGGCAGGGAGCTGGATGGAGAGGGCAGGGAGCTGGATGGAGTGGCCTGTGATGGTGGTGAAGCACCTTGCTGTGGAGAGGGCAGGGAGCTTGTGGGAGGACTCACTGCCGGGCTGGCTGTAGAGGTGTGCTGAGCATCCTTTGAAGAATAAAAATACATATATAAATGACTTCAAAAGTACTGTGTAGGTCCTCACATTAAGGCTGCACCTTAAACTGTCATCTGCTGACAGCAAAAGGTCAAAGGAAACTAAGGAAACACAAGGAAATTATAAAAGATTTCCAAAAAAAAGTGCATCAAAATTCACAATGAAAAAGAAGCAGAGAAGGTGTCATGGTTTACAGTGTAGCGTGGAAAATAAACACAAAATGCAGGACTGCAAACACAAAACTGGTGATGTTAACACAGATGGAACACATCAGGGCGGGGCAAGCAATTAACACAGGCTAAGTCAAGCAAAAGCACAAGGAACAAACTGAAACAGGGGACAGAAAACAGATCATGACAAAAGGCGTATTAAATATAAAACACTGACTATATGACAACAGACATGACACAAACCTGTGGTTGTAAATATAAAGCGCTCCTATTTAGGATGTTGCTTGCATGAAGCTCAGCCGGTGTGCTTTCACTGAGTGGTATTATCTGTCTTGTGGCATAGCTGAACATTTTCAGGACAGCCAGGTATATTCTTTCTCAAAACCACTTTGAAGGCTTCCGATGAGAGAGACAAAGGAAATGCAAGTCTTTTACTTGCCGTTGCATCTGTGATGAAGAAAAAAGTTAAAATGTGGTCTGAATGTGACCTGCACTCTGTGAGTGCCCCTTGGCCTTCGAATTGGTCCACCTTCACTCCTGAACATATGGATCCTACAAGCAGACGAAATAAAACATTAAATAATGAATTGCCTGCCCTCACCATTTGAGACCACATTATCTGCTAAATGTTAAATATTATACAAGGTATTAAGTGTGTATAGTCGGTTTCAGTAATAACATTACTCTGCCCAATTGTTAAAATCTGCCCCAGGGTTGCGCACAGTCTCAAAACCTGTCCTTGGATGGTCCCAGGCAGACAACTGATTGACCCTGGTCTCACTGGAGGCACTCAACTCACGGTCGCCCTGACTGGGCTGTGTAAGAAGTGCCAGTGGAAAAGCTGTCAATACTTCAGTGCCAATGTTATGGATGATGTGTTGTTCAGCCCTCTAATTTAGGTTTTGTTTTTATTATTTAATTCAAAGCTATGCAGCTACACACAAGCGTCTATGGCTCACAAGAAAATATAATTGCTCAATTAGGAACGCGTGACAACATACCCTTTTCTGTGTTGGTAGGCTAATAAAAAAAACGGGAGTTTTTACTGTAACAGACTTGGAAACATGTTTTTTTTTCTTCTTTAAAATACGAAACAAATAACCATAAAAACGAAAAGGACAAAACTCACCCTTGAATGAATGTGTCCTCTTGATGTCCGTTCAATATGGAAACAAAACTCTCATTAACTCGATCCCTCAGTGCTGTGATTCTTCTTCTGAATTGATTTGATCTCTCTGCCATTGCCAAAAAATTGTTGATAGAGCTTCCGCGATCTACTTTGCGCCAAATATAGAGTTTGAGCAAATTTGATTGATTTGACCAATCGCAAGCGCTCATAGCTCTGAAAGCGCGCATGCTTCTGATTGGCCTATTCTTGGCGCAAATGAAATCGCGGGAGCGCTAGCTTGACGATCAACTTTGTAGTTTGTGTTCGCTTTCAAGACTACAAAGAAAACATGCATTTTGGTATAGGAGGATCAGATCAGTTTGGGTGCAATTATTGACTCTGGATATTATATAGGAAAGAAATGCAATGTGTTTTATGTATTTTCACAGTTCACTTGTTGTTATTCTGCCAAATGGTACAGTTCAAGTTTGCAGATGATTTTGTATTTGTAGGTCACTCAGGGGTTTTAATTAGTGTGTGACAGAACCATGTCCTGATTAAAAGATGACTTTTACAGCAAGGCCTAAATCAATGCATTTTTCATAGACACTAAAATGTAAGAAACACCCAAAATAAAGGCCATAGGTCCTGGATCAGTCCTGTCGCTAGACGTCAGTCTTAAAGGGGGCAGTACATATTTACAAGTACATACAAGTACATATTTTTCATATGGTGTTCAGTAGCCCTGGCGCACACTGATCATTACATTAAACATAATCAACAGAAAATATGACCACGCCAACAACAGCTGTAACATCAGTCCTCGTGGCAGAAACGTCACACACACACACACACACACACACACACTCGCGTCAGCGTTTTTGGACCATGAATATGGCTCGGTCAGTGCTGTGGCCGCGTCCAATTTTCAGTCTCTCTCAGCCTTCACTCCAGTGACTCTCAGAGCGGAGGATGATCGTTAATCCGCCTCTATCATATCAGCTAGATTTTATTTTGTGCCCAGACAACACGGGAGCCGTGCGCAATTGTGTACGAACGCAGCTTAGAGGGAACCGTGCCTGTAGAGACAGAGAGAGAGAGGGGGTCCCCTCTCTGGGTGTCAGGGGAGGGAATAGTTACTTGTTGGGGAGTCTGGGCTGGTCTGTAATCGGGCAGAAAACGCTAAAGTAACACTGCGCAAATGAGTGATCTTTGCCCAATATGTAGTGGTTATATAGTAATTATGTCTGGGGGGGGCACAAGCATCTTGGGGGACGGGCACGGCCCCCTATGGCCCACCCATAGCGACCGGTGTGTCCTGGATTATGGATAAATGGACTTATAATACTGGTGTAGAAGGCTGTGGATTCTCATTGAAAGCATATAGTTTTTATCAGACACATGGAAATCACCGACATACAGAAGTGGCACTATAACAAAGCTACTATTTCAAACACAATTGTTTATTTCAGATGGGTTATGGGAACAGGTTATCACTTCACAAGAATGATCGTAGTCAATCACTTACTCATACAGGTGCTCATCATTTAATTCGAATATCGTGAAAAAGTGCATTTACTTCTGCTATTCAACTTAAACTGTGAAACAAATATATGACATACACTCTTTACATGCAAAGTGAGACATGTATAGCCTTTATTTGTTATTATGATTATTATAGCTCAATGCGCGAAAACCCGAAATAAAAATAATAAACCAAAACTAGAAATGCGCCATTGCGATTGACTGCGGAATTGTGGGAAGCGAATGCAGAAATTGCATAAACTGTTCAAATTGCATAAATTGCTTAATTTGCATACTCTAATTTGCATAAACTGGTAAAATGCATAAAATGTCATGTTGCATAAACTGTATTCACCTTATTCCGCCCCGCCCACTTTTGCCTCTTTTTGCGTTGTCTCGGCACTTCCGTTGTCCAGACACTTCCGTTGTCCAGACACTTCCGGTCGAGCGCGAAGCCCGTTCATTTAAACGGAGAACGAGGGAAAATATTCTCCGCTCAAATCTGATGTTTAGTCGATTGATTTGTGTAAAATGTCCCATGTTTGCAGTCAACACTGCACCGTTTCTCAGCGCGGCCTGAAAACGGCTTTGTTTTCGTGTAGTGACTGATTTTATGTGGACTTCTCCAGCCCCATGTTAACACATAGGAGAAAAGGAAGCCTAGCACAATTTGGCGGCGCCCACGCGAGGCTCCGGAATAAGGTGGATAAACTGCATAAAGTGGTAAAATGCATGAATGGGTTGATTTGCATAAATTATGTAAATTGCATAAGCTCTTTAAAATTCATAAATTCTAAATGGCATAAACTCTTAAGTTGCATAAACGGTTTAAAATGCATAAAGCGGTTAATTTGCATAAATTATTAATATTGGTAAAGGGTCTCAACTTATATAGCGCTTTTAATAATAATGCATTGGTTTTATATAGCGCTTTTCTGGACACTCAAAGACGCTTTTACATTGCATTATTCATTCACTCCATACTCGGTGGTGGTAAGCTACTATTGTAGCCACAGCTGCCCTGGGGTAGACTGACGGAAGCGAGGCAACCAGTCTGCGCCATCGGCCCCTCTGACCACCACCACTCACTCACTCACTCACTACATTCGCTAGGCTTCCTGGTGTTTCCCAAACGGTCTCCCATCCAAGTACCGACCAGGCCCTTCCCTGCTGAGCTTCCGAGGTCTGACAGGATTGGGCAGAACATAGGCGGTATGACCACTCAAAGCGCTTTACAGCAAGGATCCTCTCACCCATTCATACACTCATTCATACACCAATGTACGCAGACACTGGTGTGGGTGAAGTGTCTTGCCCAAGGACACAACGACAATGTGCACTTTCAGGACGTGGGATTCGAACCCCTGACCTTCCGATCATGAGACGACCCGCTCTACCATCTGTGCCACTGTCGCCCCTTTTAAATTGGTTACATGCAAAAATCCCTATGAAGTTGCATAATAGTGCTTTAAAATGCATAAACTGTTCAAATTCCATAAAGTGGTTAATTTGCATAATCTATTTTGCATAAACTGGTAAAATGCATAAAATGTCATGTTGCATAAACTGTATAAACTGCATAAAGTGGTAAAATGCATGAATGGGTTAATTTGCATAAATTATGTAAATTGCATAAGCTCTTTAAAATTCATAAATCCTAAATGGCATAAACTCTTTAAAATGCATAAAGTGGTTAATTTGCATAAATTATTAATATTGCATAAACTTTTATATTCCATAAACTGGTCAAACTGTTGAAAGTGCTTGATTGGCAGAAGCACAAATGGCTGAAAGGCGGAGTCTCCCCCCATTGGCTGGATTCCCCCATACACACCAATGCAATAATTTCAAACTCTCGTATAAAAAAACTGGAAAACTGCTGAAGGACAATTTTTTCTCAAAACCCACAAGTTGCATAAGCTGAACATGCACAAAGTGCAGAAATTGCAGAAAATGCAGAAAAAAGTGCAGAAAAGCATGGATTTGCGGCAGCCCCATTATAAGTCAATGGGAAAAATCTTCGACATTTTGGACGATTGCAGAAAAACCGTAAATTGCAGAAGTCCCAAAAGTAATAGCACCCTTCTCCTCAACATGCGGAACGTTTTGATGCATAACTTGCATAAATTGCACAAAGCATGAAGGTGCTGAAAGCTGGAGAAAATCGGGAAAAAGATGGAAGAGGAATAATAATAAAGAACATGAAAACCAATAATTGACTGCAGAAGAATTCCACAGTCAATCAATAAAGAACATGAAAACTATGAAAATTAAAAATGTGATAATTTTAAAAATGGACAGCAAGCCGTAATCGTCAAAATTATCACAAAATACTTGACATACGTGTAATGAGTCAATATCATATATTAGCTTCACATTTTAAGTTGCATAACAGAAATAAACCTTTTTTTTAATGATATTCCATTTGTATAACGAGCACCTATAATTATCAAATCGTGTGATTTCACGTAAACCTGACTGCTGATAAATAATGTGAACATTTATAACCAAAAAATAACCTGAACTAGCCTGGTTTTACCATACCCTTGTACTCATTGCGTTTCGGACAAGGGTCTGGACCTTCACAATTGAGCTCTGTTATCAGGTGGGAGGGGTGAACTCCTTTGAAACCATTGGATCTTATTTTCGCTAGCATTTGGTCGTGACGTATGTAATGCGCCTGAGTGAGTGAAGCATCTATCATAGCTCTATCAAATGCTTGACATCACCTACAACACCCGCCTCCCCTGCTTGCTGAATGGGAGGTTGAAATTCAGCCGATGTAACGCAGCAACTGAGATCAGACACAGACGTACATGTAGGGAAATTATAATTGACTGGAGTTTACGGATGGCTAAGGCCAGGCTAGACCTGAACCGTCTCAGTCATACAAAACAACAACTTCTTAACATTTTTATCTACATGCTAATGAAAGTATGCAAGTAAAACTTGACAAGACACATGGTGTGAGAGGTTCAAACCAAAAAATAAAGTTTACATTGCAGACTGCTCTTGAGATCTCAGATACATGATGAGATCACCCAACATACCAACACCATCATTTTCAGTAGGCCCTGCAAGTGGATCAAACATTCTTTCAATTTCAATAGTTTGGCGTGTAATTCTGATATTTGTTTGAGGTACTTCAACTCTCTCTGACCAATCCAACAATGACCTCATTGCATCATGAGTTGAATTGTTGGCTCGCTCTGCTGTGGATGCTGATGGTGGCGCTGCTGTCCATCCTCACCCTGGATGGTGCTCCATACCTCGCAACAGCATGCACAAAAGATTCCAACACTGTGCTGCTTCTGTTGTTGTTTGAAGCACGCATGAAAACCACCAACCGACTGAAACCATCCACCGCGCCATGAATAACTACTCTCCACCTGAAACAGAAGAATCACATTAGCATTGAATGTACTCAAACAAACTGAAACAATTCATAGAACAGATCTCAGCAGGTCACATGACTCACATGTGCATTATTTGCATGAACTATGACATAAGGCATTTTAAAGCTTATTGTTTATTTATTTATCTTTGCCCATTGGTCTGCATTTCCAGGCTACACTTGCACATTTCTTTTATATTTAACCGAAAACAAATACCTTATCAACTTGTGATTTCCATCGATGTGCCAAAGAGAATTTGGACCACTGACACTGTATGCCCTTCTTCTGGGTCTACGGTATAAAGACCGCATGGCTGCAGCTCTTGCATTAACGTTAATCATTAAAGCACGTACTCTACTTCGTTGCACTCGCATTCCTTGGGCAAAAAGGGCTGCTCTGACCGCTTCAGGGCCCACAAGGTCGTTGCGACCAACTATATTTGCAACAAGTCCATCCAACTCCTCATCGGTAAGGATGGCGTATGACGACCTTCGCCGAAGACCGAACTCTCTGGAAGTACAAGACTGTAAGCCAATTGATCATACTGTCAAAGATAAAAGAAAACATACCTCTGTCTGCGATACACTGTGTGTCTTGAGACTCCCAAAATATCAGCTACATGGCGAGCGTTGAAGCCACATTTCATTAAAAAATGGAGTTGTTCCTCCGGAATCAGATAATTGGGTCGTCCCCTGCCACCACGTGTATCAATCGGTGCCTGATATTGAAGACTGCCTAATAAGAATATAAATGGATAATAGTGTAAGTGTTTTACACAATAATTACACAACACTGACATTTATACATGAATGACAAAAAGAAGAATGTATGTTAATGTATCAGACGGTTAATTACATCAAAACATTATTATAGGCCTACATAACCACATCGGCGTGCTGGCATGCAAAAATCTGAATATGGTTCAAAGCTCTTGCTTAACAAGTATGTCCAAAGTATGAACATGTGTAGTTTACCAAGCATTGAAATACTATTTCATCAGCATCCAGCCCAAATGATCTTTGCGTCGATTGAATTGTCATCAGGAACTCTGACTCGATCTTCTACAGGATTTCTAATAACGCCTTAGAAACTCATCTGTTCAAACTGGCTTTTACATAATTTACTCTAATATTTAGATTTTTATTGTATTGTAATGTTAAGCCCCATTGAGTGTCCAAAAAAAGCGCTTTGCAACTTTTATGTATTATTTCAATTATTAGTAATGCTTTTCAGTATGTAGTAATTGTTTGGCATTAAATTAAATTAAATTAAACTCCTGGTAAATGATCAACTGTAATGTCATAGCTATTTCTATTTTATTCACCTTGCATTCTATGCGGGCTGGCTGACTGAATTTCTTGCATAAGCTCGGTTAAGTCATGGAGCAGATCATTAAAATCCGTCACACCAGGCCATTTCCTCGACCCCAGAGTAGAGCTCTTTCCAATGATTGTAACCTGTAAAAAAAAAATTAAAAAAATTAAAAACAATGCAACAACTGATCAACAAGCTTGCTATTAACTAAATATTTGTTTAGTGTAAATTTTTGAGAACTTACAGAAACATTAATAAATAAATAAACAAACCTAGTCATGGACAGATTTAATGCATGGGCGGTGACATCGTCCATAAGTAATTGTCGAATGACATCATCAAATATGTGTTTGCACCCTGACACAAAGCGCCTGAAAGACATCTAGAATTTTTATGGAATATGAGTGGATATCATAAATACATCTAAAATGACTATCACATGAACAGCCCCCACAATCGCTCTAAACTTTAGCAAATCAACATTTTTTTGAAGTTTACATGAAATAACTCGCCCAGCGTGATTTACAAGTAACAGAAATGCAGTTTACTTACGCTTTTCTTTTCTTTTCTTACCGTGGATGTATAGCGTTGTTTCAGAAGTCCTTTGTTTCATTTGGTCTGTCTAGGAACGAAACGATTTCAGCATTGGTTCCACGTGATGGGACTGCCTGCAGATGTACTTGCGAGACAGCTGGCCAGCACACTAACTTTTGTCAGTGATGAAATAAGATAAAATAACACTTCATTCGAGGAATACAATACTGCAAGACAGATTCAGAACGTAAATGTTCTTTTAGATGAGAAAAGAATGATCATGGACGAGTATTTGCTGCCATCTACTGGGTTTTCACAGCAATAGCTCTCTTGAATCTGGTAAAAGTGTGAGCGTTCTTGACTCATTGTCATGCAAAGCAAGGATGCAGGGATGATAACAATCAATAGCCATAACTAAATGCTGTCATTATTTAAGATATGAAATAAATGAATAACTGGCCCAACTTGTGTAATTATATAAGCAAACGCCTGTCTACTGCGTGTTTACAGGGATAAATATGTGTATTTCTTTTGATCTTCCTACACAATCCAGATATTTGTATATATTCTTTTCCACCAATTTGTATAACCATACACAGTACAACTATTATGACAGTTTATTGTGGAGTTCTTTTGTAAGTATTGGTGGGTTGCAGGTTCTAGAATGTGATGTCACAGGACCCAGTGGAGGGTCAGGAGCCAGTTATATTCCTATTAAAAGCCTAGTATCTTAAACAATACCACCTGTTGACTACTTGCACTTTAACAAATTTTTTTCCCATTGTGAGAAAAGACGGTTGTGGGTACAAAAGGAGAAGAGTTGTGCACAAATTGACAAGGGATTTCACATTGACTTTTTCTTTTGGGACAAAATAATAATTACGAAATATATTGTTCATACATGTACAAAATTGAATGTATGTACAGACATGTTAAACAATAGCAGAGATTGTAAGGCTTGTTGTCTCAGAATCAAATGTTTTGACGCTTAATTCTCTGCTCCCGAGATGCATGCTGTCGTTGAGTCTGGAGAAAACATTTCACTCCCATCTTGCCTGTTTGAATGTAGCATGAGGGTAAATGGTGGCATAGAGTTGACCTCAACCAAGATATCTTTCATATGGTCCGCACAACTACTTTCCAAGGTGAAACATGATATTTATAGTGTGAGGAGCTCGGTGATTACAGACAGGCTGATATGTAGCTTTGTTCAGGGTAATGTATTCCTTTTTTAAAGAGCATTGCGCACGGTCAAATATATCGCCTATACTCAAACATAGTCGATTTAGACACACTACCAGAAAATAGTCAGAAAAGGACTCCTCAAAGCCACATTTTTATTATCTTATATCTATGTGACAAAAATGTGCATGCACAGTGATCGCCAAGGGACAACCTGTGGGGTTCAAATCAAAGAAGCACCACGGGGCTCCCATTTGGCCCCTGGGCAGTGTTTATGTCCCCAGATATATAATCAGGTAAAGCGAGGATCTTCATAATGCTTGTGTTTTGTTGGTGTCACTGTAGCAAAACAAATAACATGCATAACTGTACAATATGAGACTGTACGCAGCATACAAGTGTCATTATGTTCACTCACTTGAGCAACAAGCCAGTCTTTCAGCTGCTCCTGATGAAGATCCTTGATATCTGAAGATGAGCTCCTGGATGCAGCGTCACCTACTGGCTCATCCAGGCTGGGGCTTGTTGATTACCATGGCAGATTTTGCTATGTAGCAGACAAAATCTAAAAATTAATAACTTATAGTCATTAAACTGAAATATGGAACATAATTCATCGGTTATATTGTGGTTATTCTTTGCCAAGTACTGTAATTGTTTTACCTTTATTATCCCCATAATATCTTCAATATTTTATTGTGAATGTGCAATGTTTTTTGCGTGTCAATGAGGGCTGACAGAGTAGTATTATTACACTTCCAAACAACCATAACACTGTAGCTCCGTTTACACAGAAGACTCATGTATGTATGACCCTACAAACACATCATTGTCTGTCAACATCAGGCATAAGCATTTTTCTCCCATGCAATGTTTGTAGTCAAAAACCCAAGTGAGAAAAGTTTGCTAGCCTTAAGCTATTCTATCAAAACAAAGGCCCTTTGACAGGTCGGAGCTAGTGCTAACTGCTAACTAGCATTCCTATCGCACCACACTGACACTTTCCCCATTGCAAAAATAAACATTTACTTCTTAGTTACAGTGGAAGAGCACACTGCTTTTCTCTTTGTCAGTAGAAAACGACTTACCTGAGGCAGAAGTGTCCTCCTGGTTTCAGCCCAGAGACAATTTTATTTATTTATGTATTATTTGGTAGGGACAGTGCAAGTTAATGAACAAGCCACACCGGATTGTAGCCTTAGGCTAATTTCCATCCGTCGTCCCCCATGTGCACTCTCAAACACACTCTCATACATCCTGACCTATTGTACATGTTTTTAGTGGTAGGGGAAACCGGAGTACCCGGAGGAAACCTACGCAGACACGGGGAGAACATGCAAACTCCACACAGAAAGGCCCCGTCCAGGTGGGAATCGAACCCGGGACCTTCTAGCTGTGAAGCACAAGCACTAACCGCTGTGCTACCGTGCCGCCCGATCGATGGTGCTGCTCTAGCCTTAGCAGGGAAGGGTTTGGCTTGTTCCCATTGGCTGCAAAGCCATCCATTTTACTGGCTGTCCAAACTTCAGGGTGGAGATAATTAGCATTTCTATTAAAATATATGAATACGCCGATCGGGGATAGGCGTAAAAAGCGGCGTTTCATTTTGAAAAACGGCGTTTTGAACGCCGGCCGAGAGAGGCGATTTATGATAGCTTTGGCTTGCCATAGAGAGTGGCCGGGTTTGGAGGCGCTTCCCTCGGTCAGTCTGCGCAGACGCCTCGGCTTAGTTACCGGTGTCGGAGCCACTCTAAAGCGCAGCAGAGCTGGGTCCGTTTTGAATCGCTCGAGACTGACTTTTGTGACTTTAGTGCTGTCGATTTGTCTCTCCACAATATTTCCGTGGTGAGGGACTTAATCACTATTTTACACCTGAAGCCACGTAAAAGCGCGGAAGGGCATCTACAGCCCAGCCCTCGCTGTGCAGCTGGTCAGACCTGGATAAGGACAGCGTGACCGTTGTAGATATCGGCTACTTTCTGTCTGAGTTGAAGTGCATATGAGTGCAGGGCTGCCAACTCTCACGCTTTCACCGTGAGACACACGCATTTGAGTGCTTCACACGCTCTCACGCCACACTCCTCATATCACACACTCAACCAAACATATCCCTGACTTTTTGCAGTGAGGCTGCAGATGCTGTATTTTGTCTGTGCCTCCACGGCTCCTCTGGTCTGTGTGTGTGTGTGTGTGTGTGTGTGTCTGTCGGCGGCTCTAGTGATGTGTCGGTCGTGAACGATCCGGCTCTTTTGAACAAGTCTTTACAGTGAACAATATGAACGGGTTCGCGGAGGTGAACGGCTCATTTTTGGTAGATTCCTTTTCGGAGGAGGGGCGTCACTTAAGTTGTGCCCGCTTATTTTGCAAAACAAAAGTCACTGCTGGAGTGGTGGGGCGGATGGAGAGAGGAGTGGCAGAGGGACTGCGAATGCCCGACCCGCGAGACGTGAGCGCGGCCTGCGGAGAAAGGGTTTTAGAGTGCGGCTCTGGGGAAACGGAGACAGCGCGCCCGAACGCTCCCAGCACCAGCTCTCCCGGGGCGGGCCATGGGAGAGAAAAAGCCGCGTGGGTTCCGTGAGTGACGAGGCGGCTACAGGAGCCCCGACACTCACATCGTCCACCTGTTCACTCAGCTCACTCGTCTCTTGGCCGCCTCTGAAGCGACATCACCGCGCACTGCCTCCTCCGCCCCGGTCACCTCCGCCGCCGCTGCCCCACGAGGAGCTCAAAGTGAGCAGCACAAGGCAACGAGTTTGAGAAATAAAAGTCCTAATGAAATAATAAACAACGGTTACAGCGGAGATCGCGTTGAAGCTTGACCTCCTTTATGTTTTTTTTTTCCCGCTTTTGCGCGAGGGAGAGAGAGGCAGAGAAAAAGTACCTAGTTATTATAGGCCTAATCATATTCACAGTTTAATCATCAAACATGCTCTAGTCTAACATAATGCAAAATACACGGATCAAATGTTCACATTTTAGACAGTTTGTGCTACTTGCTTTTTGTTGGTAATAATTGGAATGACTGACTCAGAGAAGATAAGATAAGATGGTACTTTATTGATCTCACAGATGGAGAAATTGCATTCGATGAGAGAGCATCCGGCAGCAGCAACCATTCAGTGCGCACCACTCTTAAGAAACAGAGACATTGTGTCATTGTACCTTTTGGCAGGGCTGTAACGATGAAGGGGCCTCTGGGCATTTGCTGAGAGGCCCCAATTTGAAAGGGGCCCAGAAATATAATTCTTTAACACCAGTAAATAGTTAATTCTGAAAAGTAATATTACATTGGTATCAATATAAAATATTTCATTTCAAATGATATCAAATCATCTGAATAGGACAAAATGTTGCTGATTTGGTAAACTAGCTGTAAACCATGTCAACCAGAATCACTCAAGTGAAATGAATTAGTAAAGCGACATAATCCTTTCTAAAATAGTAGACAGCAAGAAACTCTTTTTATTTCTCGCTGAAATCCAATCCATCATATTCCCTTATTTTTGCTTGGTGCAAAAAACGAGATTTCCACCTTTTTGGCATGTTTAGTGAACATGATCCTTTTGTATTTGTAAATCTTCATGGGCTCAAATGATAAGGTGAGAGGAAATGATATTTTTGAGTGACACGATTTCAGAATTCTTGCCTTCCTTTACATGTCTTGTGAACTCCCCAAATGAATGTTTATGTTTTGTGTATTTTTATGCACATGTCATGATACAGGATGGTTATGAATTAGTTGGGATTGTTTTTTTTCGTGTGACAATATATTTTATCAAAATAAAAAATAAACCATTATTGATAGAGTCCAATCCAGGAGGGACCCTGGCTGCGTCCGAAACGAGCAGATTGGTAAGAGCTCTTATACACCAAACCGGATGTGCATCAGCGTCCGCCATGATAAGAAGCGTCCGAATTGGGCTGTCAGTCAGGAAGTAGTTAGGAAAAGGAGCCTCGATGCTAACTATCATAGCCACTTTAGCATAGGGACCTCTGGTGCTAACTATCATAGCCACTTTAGCATAGGGACCTCTGGTGCTAACTATCATAGCCACTTTAGCATAGGGACCTCTGGTGCTAACTATCATAGCCACTTTAGCATAGGGACCTCTGGTGCTAACTAACCGGTGATTAGGAGCTATGTGCCATCCCATAAGCCACTGCACCAGGTGCACATTTAATAATAAAAATAATAATAATAATATAAGATTCTTCGCAAGCCAAACTTTATAAAAGTGATAAATCCATGTTGTCGTCCCCACAGCTCAGTCACATGTCAGTGTTAAAGAGGAAACTCAGGAAACTGACGAAATGCTTTTGTTTTCATTTAGCAGAAACTTAAGCCACATGGATCATTTGCTGCTGTAGCTTTAAGAAACAGCTGTTGAAATAAAATAAGACTAAAGGGAAATGTTTGGATCATTTGGATTTTATTTCTCCTTAAATGTCTATGTTTGGACACTATGTTGTTGTTGGACACTAGGGGGCGACATGCGCTTTTGTTTGACCTGCACTCCACCAATAACTTTAAAGAGGGGGTATTATGCTTTTTTCAGCCACATAGCACCAGTCTATAGCACACTACAATGATGACGAAACCTTCTGTTGGTCTGTCAATGCAGTAAATTAGAATAACTGCCTTGTATAAAATTGCTCTTTCAAAATGGCGTTAGCAAATGACTTGAAATAGGCCTTTGTCTCTTTAAGAACCTCTGACCCTTTCAGACACGCCCCCTCCACACGCTGTCTGTGGCATCACAACAACACTGCGCTCGTTGTCTCAACAGTATTGAAACTACGATCGGTGCATTTTAATTTTTATTGTTGGAAAGGAGCTACTGTTTATCACTTTGTGAACGATGGCCACACAGGATATTATTTGGAAACGAACCTTCCACACCGGACGCTTGGAAGGGGCTCTTGCCTGAAAAATAACTGCTGTTTGGAGGCTCTATCTCTTTGCATCTGCCATGCCCTATGGATCTCTAACTGTACCCCCATGGACGACACCAGGATCTGCAGGAGCCCATACGATTCAAAGACGGACATTATCTGCAGGTGGACAGTGGTTTTTCGAGGTTACCCATTAGCTTGTTATAATCGACTACAGCTCATTGTTGATGAAAAGTCTGTAATAAACCACAAATGTGTAAAGCCAGGCTCATTGTGTGATCATCGTAAAGGCTGCTTCGAGTAGTTGCTGCTTTATTGACGTTATTTGTGCATAATATGCTGCCTGTTTTCAATGAATGTTGTGAAGGTGAAGGTTGTTAGCTTGTCGCGGCTAGTAGTGCCTTAGCTCCGGGAGAAAACCACTCGGCTACGACTCACTGTAGATGAAATGTGAGCAATAAACTACGAAATCAACAAGCCCGGCTCAGTGTGTGATCATCATAAAGGCTGCTTCAAGCAGTTGCCTGTTTTAGTGACGTTTTCAATGCATAATATGCTGCTTGTATTCAGTGAATTTTCCCGTTAGCTTGTCGCGGCTAGCTTGTTAGCTCCGGGAGAAAACCACTCGGCTATGACCCATTGTAGATGAAATGTGAGCAATAAACTTCCAAATCAACAAGCCTGGCTCCGTGTGTGATCATTGTTAAACGGTTCTTTATGTGTGTGGTGGTTTTATTGACTTTATTTGTGCATATTTTTCGTTTTCACGTGATGACTCGAGGTTTAGCTTAGCATTAGCTTTCTCCGGAGGCTCTGTGCATCATCAAGGCCCAGCGCAGAACCAGCCGCTGAAATAAGCGTTCTTGTCACCGGTTTGAATCCTGGGTGTTTCGGTAACAGAAACACTGATGTGTGTCTTTGTAAAAGTCTGCTGTGGCTCCGGTTCACAACACATGAAGCTAATCCTCCATGATGACTCTGTTTACATCTTAGGGCTAGACACTGCGGGGAGGGGGTTCTGCTGAGGAGCAGTGGTTGGTTACTCGGCTGGTGACGAAAGGTCGGAGGCGTATCCTGGAGGTCGAGGGCGTTTCCTGAAGGAATCAGGCGTTTTATCCCTAAAATGGCCGCCATCAGAGTTTCTACAGATTACTCGAAAATACGTGAATGTGCCCAGGCAACACTTCAGGCATGGTTTTAATGAGGGAATGACTTAATAACATGATGTAAAGCTTGAAAAAGTCGATTTTGCATAATAGGCCCCCTTTAAAGAAAAACAGCTGTTGGTGATGTCACTTCCCTTTCCCCTGTTTAAGGACGGACGGATTGTTCAAAATGCTGCTGAAGCTCTAGTTCCCTAACTGCACAGATCTAACAGTCGACCCATGAAAGGTTAAGGAGTTCGTTGCTAGTATTAGTGCTTAGAGGCTATGATTTGATGGTTTCAGACGCAGCCCTTGTGTACTCTCTGAATCCACATGAGAGCACATGATTGGATGACCCCTCGCATGTGCTCTCTAAGGTGTCCCAACATAACCAACAGACCTGTAACAGCTGAAAAAAGTGTTGCATGTGTAAACAAAATAATATTCAATAGATCATCTTTGAACATATTTTATAAAATGAACCTGTAACACATTGCATACATCTGTACAAATAACTACACATGTGGAATGAATGAATGGTCTACAGCATGGGTTTATTGCAGCTCAAACTCTGGGTGATATGTAATCCAGCCAACTCAAATCTGCATTATCTACATCAGATGCAGTACACTTTTTGGCCACCTTCGTCAAATTGGGGGCGCTGTTTCATTCGTTTCGCAAAGTTAAGGAAACACCGTTGTGGTGGCTTGGTGTTTACCAATCACAGAGCGTGGTAGCATCAACTTTCAGTTTTCAAACTTTTATTGTATAGGTTGTTGACATCAACAAAGGTACATGTTAAAAATGTACTTATAAAAGAATTTATGCTGAATTGACACTTTCAAAATGATCAATTGAGGCATTTTCTTTGAGTTAACAAATGAATGAGGTAAAGTCACAGTAGGCAGGTTACTGTAAAACTGTGCTGCATAGTTAACATTTGTTTTAATGTAGCTTGTTATTTGCGTAGATAGACTCAAATGCAAATATATACCGGAAAAAAAGAATTATTTGCAGTTATATGTTTGGGCACCCCTGTCTGTGCAAAATTCGGTTTGCTTTTGTTCCAATCTAAATAGGCCAGTTGCATTACAGCTAACAGGCGGATAGCTGCAATGCTAACAGGCTGATAGCTGTAATGCTAACAGGCTTGCACTGGGCTGATATCACAGACTGGTTGCGAGTATGGAGTGAATGAATAATGACGACAGTGTAGCACTTTGAGAAACTTGGTAAAACAAGCTTGTAAATCAGGATTATATTGAGAAAGTTGTTCACATGGCTGACATTTTAAAAAATACCTTTTTTTTTATCATTATTATGTTTTCATTATGCTTCATTTACAGAGATTATGAGCATTTCTATGAAGGTGACCCTGGACAGTGACCCTGGACAGTGACCCTGGACAGTGACCCTGAACAGTGACCCTGGACAGTGACCCTGGACAGTGACCCTATTGCAGGAATGTGTTAGGAAAGTAGAGCCCGTTTGACATGAGTACTAATGTGTTTGCTCAGGGCAAACTGAAACTAAGCAGCAACAGAAACACTTATTTTATTAGTTTGACTCGATCTTTTAAAACTCGGAATTTGGGATTCTTCTGGATTTTCGCGTTGAACATCGACAGCAGCTGCTCCTCAGATCTGTGATTATCCTCCGCCGCAAAGGATAGGTACGCCCTCAGCACCTGCCAAAGACAAAACACACGCCCTCAGGACCTGACAGACAAAACACACGCCCTCAGGACCTGACAGACAAAACACACGCCCTCAGGACCTGACAGACAAAACACACGCCCTCAGGACCTGACAGACAAAACACACGCCCTCAGGACCTGACAGACAAAACACACGCCCTCAGGACCTGACAGACAAAACACACGCCCTCAGGACCTGACAGACAAAACACACGCCCTCAGCACCTGCCAAAGACAAAACACACGCCCTCAGGACCTGACAGACAAAACACACGCCCTCAGGACCTGACAGACAAAACACACGCCCTCAGGACCTGACAGACAAAACACACGCCCTCAGGACCTGACAGACAAAACACACGCCCTCAGGACCTGACAGACAAAACACACGCCCTCAGGACCTGACAGACAAAACACACGCCCTCAGGACCTGACAGACAAAACACACGCCCTCAGGACCTGACAGACAAAACACACGCCCTCAGGACCTGACAGACAAAACACACGCCCTCAGGACCTGACAGACAAAACACACGCCCTCAGGACCTGACAGACAAAACACACGCCCTCAGGACCTGACAGACAAAACACACGCCCTCAGGACCTGACAGACAAAACACACGCCCTCAGGACCTGACAGACAAAACACACGCCCTCAGGACCTGACAGACAAAACACACGCCCTCAGGACCTGACAGACAAAACACACGCCCTCAGGACCTGACAGACAAAACACACGCCCTCAGGACCTGACAGACAAAACACACGCCCTCAGGACCTGACAGACAAAACACACGCCCTCAGGACCTGACAGACAAAACACACGCCCTCAGGACCTGACAGACAAAACACACGCGCTCAGGACCTGACAGACAAAACACACGCCCTCAGGACCTGACAGACAAAACACACGCCCTCAGGACCTGACAGACAAAACACACGCCCTCAGGACCTGACAGACAAAACACACGCCCTCAGGACCTGACAGACAAAACACACGCGCTCAGGACCTGACAGACAAAACACACGCCCTCAGGACCTGACAGACAAAACACACGCCCTCAGGACCTGACAGACAAAACACACGCGCTCAGGACCTGACAGACAAAACACACGCCCTCATCACCTGCCAAAGACAAAACGCACGCCCTCATCACTTGGCAGAGAGAAACACACCCTCAGCACCTGCCAGAGACAAAACACCTGCAAGACACATACACATGCCCCCTAGCACCTGCCACAGATGCAGACATGAAAACGCCCTCTACACCTGACAGAGAACACACACCGCCGGTAAGCCGATTAAAGCCTCAGTAATCAGATTATGGCATCAGTAAACAGATTGTAGTTTTAGTAAATAGATTACAGTGCAATCACATTACCTTCCTTCTCAGTTTTTTGACGGGCAGCTCTTGGTCCGGAGCGTCTCTGAGCAAAGCTTTGATGTTTCCTTTCCAGTTAAACTTTTCTGAAAAACAACAAACAGCACCACTTACAGTGAACACTAGGTCGACCAAAATGGGTTTTTCTAAAGCCGATGCCGATTATTTGGGATTTTAATTGGCCGATGCAGATAACCACGGGTGATATTTTTGACTGATATTTTTAGCCGATAATTCCAAATTTCTTGTCTATAATCCTGTACATGAAGCGTCTAAAACATGTGAAATGTGTTGAACTGTTACAGCAGGGGGTGCTTTTAGGGACATAAGGCTGATTTATTAAAAACATTCCTGTCCTGGCTTTGAGTGAAGAAGTGAATGGTCCTCTTTACTCCATTGTGTCTTGCAACAATGAAAGATCATTTATCTTCTAAACTAAGGTAAGAACATATCTCAGTATGTAAAAACGGTGGCCTATTCCTTTAAGGCCTAGGAAGTTGTGGGTGGGAAGCCTCTATGACGTTAGGTTCCGGACATATCACCAGAGATATAGCTGATAACAAAAAAATTCCTGAGTATCGCCCGACCTCTAGTAAACACACACTGTAGTGTTACCTTTAGCTTGTGCTTCCTCTGGATCTGGGATAGGCTCGCTCTGATCTGTGAAGAGAAAAAAAGAGAAAATTCATAATCAGTCAGAGCCAATCATCATCAAGGAGGAAAAAAAAAAAAGGGAAAACAACTCTTTCACCCATTTCTACAAAACTTCATTTAAAAACGTTAAAGGGACTATACATTCGCTTAACCACAAATAAATATATACAATTTTATTATTTCTTCCCCGTACATGCTCCAGCAATGCCCTGGTGAGAAGAATGAGCCCTGGCCTTGTCACCGCGATTGCCTCTATATGCCTGTAAGTTCACTTGAATAGAGTGTGCCATGGGGCGAAAAAGCAAACTTCCCACGTACTTTGCAGGGGCAACGTAATGCGTAATGACGTCATGCGCGTTCACACTCAGGTGTAGCGTTTAGCTATCTCCATCATAAGTACTGAAGCTCCCGAGGCAACTTTGCAAGGATGGATTCAGTGAAGAATGAGAGGAGACCGCCTTGAAGCGCCGCCGAAACTCCAGCCCAGACCCCAACTAAGATAAAGAAACAAAGAGTTTATTCGAGTGCGACAAAAACGGCTAAAGTGGAGTCTGACCGCCATAGGCAAAGAACCAGAGTCAATATTGGAGATTCATTCAGAAGCGGTGTCCGTGGATAGAAGAGGGAGGATTTTTTTTAGGCTAGTTGTTTAGCGAAATGTTATTTTTGTCAACAACGACTGAGTACATTGTTTTGCTTTGCTTATTTCTTGGAATAATGAGAAACAACTATGGCGTGTATCAAACCTTAGGAAAACTATGTCGCTAATCAAAAAGTGTATTACCGACTCTCACTTGTACAGTGGGAGGAAAAACTGAGGACATTGTGTGGAATTTCTTACATTTCTGCCTAAATTTGTCATAAAATGTGGTCTGATATCGATTAAAATCACAAGAATGATTAAACAGTGTCTGCTTGAACTAATACCACCCAAACATATACATTTTATCATATTTTCATTGGACATAACATGTTTACAGTCACAGGAGAGGGAGGAGTAAGTAAGTACACTGCCTGAATCTCACTGAACTCCAGAGATTTTGTAAAGTGGAATGGTCCAAGATTCATCCTGATCGTTGAGCGTCTAATCTGCAGCTACAGAAAACCATGTGTTGCTACAAAAGAAGGATCAGCCAGCAATTGAATACGGGGTATACTCACTTATTCAGTGCATGTTGTGAATGTCTCAGAAAAATTAATTCAAAAGATAATCAAGATATTCTGCAGAAAGACCTATTGATGATAGGAGGTTGTCCAGGCCCTGAGGCAACAAAACAGCCCCACACTCCGATTTCCCCTGCCCCATACTTCACAGGACCTGAGACATTCACAACAGCTGTTCGAAGCATTGTTTGAGCATTTGTTGATGATTTACCATCAGGACGATCTACACTTTCATCCACTGTTAGTTCAAAGTGTGACATAAGGTAAGGTATGATTTCGAACTTATCTCCCCCCCCCTCACCAAACACAGACGTTTACATCCTACTGTATCTACTTCTCCTTTGCTGCAATGTTTTTTGTGCTAAATATCTTAACTGTATCTACGATTTAAATTAAGATAAATAAATATCAGATATAGATCTAAATAGAGTGACCACCTGTCCCTCTTTTGACTGTACTGCAGAGCCATGTCCTTCTCTGTTCCTCCATGCTTAACATGTTCCACTTTTTTTTTATTGAAGCCTACCTCATGATTTTTTTTAATCATTATTTTTTACGTCCAACTGCTTTGTAATATATCTGTTGCTAGTGTTATACAAGTTGCAATAATAAAAAGGTGTGTGTGTCTTTTAGTGGGATTAAAATGCCTGATCTATAAAAAAAAAATCATAATAATTTCTCTGTCCTTCAAAGTTCTGCCAAATTGTCCCACTGGTCTGTTTAAACTATTTGAGGTGGTCACACTATTTCAAAAGCAGAATAAAACTCCAGCACAATCACACTGTCTCATCCGTTTCTCATATCCATCCTTTCATTGCTCACAACAAATACATTTATGAACCATGCAAATTGACACATTAATCCCTGCTACAGCAATACTATGACAAAAATAATTAAAATATTTCTCCTCTTTTAGGAAACCCCTCTGGTTGAGATCCCGGCAAAGAAATTAATCACCAGAGCTTCAGCAGAACATTTCAAGATGCAGTCTCCAGTCAGGACCTACTTCACCTGAATAAGAATAAAAGTACTGATTTAAAAGACACTCTGAAGCTGCTCTGTCTCCTCATCATGGACATAAGGACAGGTGTCTCTTCATGAGAGTGAAATGTTGCTGCTTCTGGGACAAACTGATAAGAAATTAAGAATAAATAAATGCTATTTCTAGCAGAAAAATCTATTTTTTTATTTTTTTATTTATTTTAAATAAATAAATATTTATTATTTGATTAATCGATGTAAATAATCGATAGATTAATCGATTACTAAAATAATCGATAGTTGCAGCCCTACTGCAGATGCACAAAGTGACATAGCACGTATTTTGGAAATCAGCAATTGGGGAAACTGTTTTGCCGATGAAATTCCAAAGGAAGCAACAAAGTTTTACTTTTAGTCCATTTCCACTAAATTGCTTGGGGGAGGGATCATTTGTTGCAGAAGTACACCGCCACCCCCCATTGTTTATTGTTTATTGTTTATTAATGGATCACTAATGGATAATTGTACACCTGCACTGCTAATACTGACCAACATTTTAGTAAATTTATTGTTTATACTTTTTGTCCCTACAAAGTCCTTGGTAGTCATTGTCTACAAGATACCATTTACTATTTAATTGCTTTTTACACATTTCTCCCATTGTGAGATCAATAAAGGCTATCTTATCTTATCGGTGTTCGATTTCATCCCTCCTGACCGCCAGAGGCGGTGCTGTAATCACTGAATGTTCCCTTCGCGCATGCGTACTTCGAATAGTTAATACCAAATAAGTCACACCTGTGACCCTGGATGACGCCCCGGAGGTAATATATTCCCCCGTCATCCGAGCCTCTGTTCCTTTTTTCTTCTTGCGTGTGGCTCGAGCAACGTGGCGTTAGCCGTTCGCTTTTCCGCTGTCGATGGATGGGGACTGGTTCACGTCGATATACCTGTCAGATGCGTACTTCCATGTGCCCATTACGGTAGAGCACAGGTGCTTTCTCAGGTTTGCCTATCGGGGTTGCCATTGGCAGTTCCGGGTGCTTCCGTTTGGCCTTTCGCTTTCCCCAAGGGTTTTCACTCAGTGCGTGAAGGCGGCAGAGGAGACTCTGCAGGCTGCTGGAATGAAGATTCTGCCATATCTCGACGATTGGCTCATCAGCGCCCCCCTTTCGTGCAGTCGCGATTCGGGATGCAGGAAGCCTTCTGGCTCATGTGTCCCGGTTGGGCCTCAAGATCAACTTGGGGAAGAGTTATCTGTCCCCGTCTCAGACGAGAACTTTTCTTGGGATGGTTTTGGACTCAACTTGTATTACGGCTCGTCCATCTGTTTGCAGGGTAGACGATAGGGCTGTGCAATTAATGGAAATTCGATTACGATTTCGATTATTACACTAGACAATCACAAAAATAGCATAATCGAGAAAAAACGATTATTAAGGATGCCCTCCCGCTCGTCCATCCAAAGCGCAAAAAGTCCGTCCTGTGCGGTTTGTGTGACGCGTCTGATCAGCTGAAACACCAGCACAGTGACAGAACTGTAAATAATATCGTAATAATATTTTTTATACCGAACTCTTGAGATAACGCCACTGTTAAGTGCTCACCTTGTGCTGAAAGGAGGAGAAGCCTCAACATCCTTTGCTCAGGCACTGGTTTTGTTTAGTAGAAGCAAAGCAAACTCTTATTACTTCATGTTGCTGATGATGATTGTTTCTGTTCCCTTCACATTTCACGAGTTCCATAGTTGTTTTTTTTAAATAATAATAAAAATGAATAAATTAAATAAAGTTTTTTTTTTAAGGGAACAAATAATCGTCTGAATAATTGTGATTTCAATTATTACTAAAATAATCGTGATTATTATTTTTTCTATAATCGAGCAGCCCTAGAAGACGACATCCTCCAGTTGGTCGGTCAGTTGGTTCCCCTACATCACCTTCCTGCATCTGTGCCTTTGGGCCTGCTGTCGCCGCGTCCTCTACAGTGGTGGCTCAATGGGTTTCGCCTGGAGGCTCCACAGGCATCACAAGCTCACGGTGACATGGACATGTCTCTGTGCCCTGGCTCCGTGGGGGGACAGGTCCTATCTCTCCAGAGGTGTCCCCTTGGGGATAGTTGTGTGT
Source organism: Gobius niger (assembly GCF_951799975.1). Lineage (NCBI taxonomy): Eukaryota > Metazoa > Chordata > Actinopteri > Gobiiformes > Gobiidae > Gobius > Gobius niger. The sequence goes on from NC_136875.1 coordinate 416,804, forward strand.
TGCAGGGAGGTGGTGACCACAGATGCCAGCTCTACGGGTTGGGGCGCTGTGTGGTAGCACCGGGCCACCCAGGGGCGCTGGAGTCGGAGGGAGCGCTCCACAGACACATAAATGTGCTGGAGCTGCGCGCCGTACACTTTGCTCTCCGGCGATTCCACCTGGTGGGCAGGCATGTTCTCATACGAACAGACAACACCGCAGCTGTCTACCACATCAACCATCACCACCAGCTCTTTTGTGTGGGCTGCCCCTCGGCTGGCCACTCTGCGGGCGGTGTATCTGCCTGGGGACTGTAACCGGGTCGCGGACGCCCTCTCTCTTGTCGGTCATCTATTCCGGGGGAGTGAACCCTTCACAGCGATGAGGTGCACATGATTTGGGACCTCTTTGGTCCAGCCGAGGTAGACTTGTTCACCTCGAAGGAGTCGACTCAGTGCCCGCTGTGGTTTTACCTTACGGGGGCATCGGGTGCGCTGGGTCAGGATAAGTTGGCTCATCTGTGGCCTCGGGTCCTCCTGTTCGCCTTTCCGCCCCTTCCACTGATTTGGCCCTTGCTTCAGCATGTTCTGAGGGAGGGTCACAGGTTGTTGTTAGTGGCCCCGTTCTGGCCAGCACGGCCGTGGTTCCCCTGCTATGGAGTCTGATTCACAGCAACCCGTGGTGTCTCCCGAATAGGAGGGATCTGCTGTCTCAGTTGGGAGGGCAGATATGGCATCCCGACCCAATGGTGTTCTGGTCGTGATAAGGACCCAGTTTTGTGTTCAGTGGCCTCTATTCTGGAGTTTCTGCAGTCTCTCTTTGATGAGGGTCGCTCTCCTTCGACGCTTAAGGTATATGTAGCGGCGATCTCTACTAATCATGCTGAGGTTGATGGTTGTACTGTGGGGAGCCATAATCTCGTGTAGCAATGAACCTCTTTTGGACCGAAATCTGTGGTTTGCTCCAAACTCCTAATCAACTTAGGAGCCCAGACGACTCCCCCACCAACAGGTCAACAGCCCCCCCCTGGAGTGACTGTTGCCAGATAACAAAGACCTGATTTAAAAGATCAAAAGGGGATGGGGTTTTTATTGACACTCTACAGATGTGAAATTCCTGTGCAGAGGGGACTGTGAATTACGACCCCTTCGCAGCAGCCAGGAAGGTCAAACAAAATCCAATCGTCAGTGATTTTCCGTTCAAGGAACACTGATCACACCAGAAAACTATGGATGTTTAATTATTAGTTCTTACATGACCAATCGCCAAAGTCCTACCAGGCTGAAAACCCTCGAGAAGAAAGAAGTCCACAGTCTGATTTTACTAGACCAGAGACTCTAACTCTTTTCATGTCTAGGTAAACCCGGGACGTGAAACAGAAGGAGTGCTGCAACCACATTGTGCTGCTAACTTTTCATTGTGTGACATGTGTATTTTCATCTGGATGTCAATATGTGAAGTGTTGTTACTTTATATCGCTGTCTTACATTCCTACATTTTTAACAAGTTGGTGAAGAACCTACCTAGGAGGTAACAGTAAAACACGCCCCCCAGGACCGCCCATTTCCTCCGGGGATAAAAGCCAAAATCAATAGTGACCACGCTCTCTCTGATCCTCAACTGATCCTCAACTTTTCTTTTGTTTGCGTGTTGCTTTACGCTACGCCAAGCAACTAGCTTATTTTCAGACCCACGTGGTCCTGTAATTTTCCGAAACTTCGCGTTTCTTTCTTTTCACTTATATTTTTCCCTTTTGTTTATTTTAAGCTTATATATACGTATTTGTTTAAGTCGAACCTTTACTTTTGGGAGCAAGTCCTATACGTAAACAGAGACTCCACGTACTAAATCGTGATTTTTGTAACGTCGTTTTTGATCACCAATTTTTGCAATTGCAACACTCGAGTCAAAGCTCCCTTTTTGGGTTCTCATCCGAAGAACCACATCAGCCAAAAGTTGCCCTCACTGCCACACCAGCGCGCGCTCAAACCACGCGCACGCGCCGGGCCTGCACGAACCACGCCAGGGAGACGCCGTGCCTGACGGGCGAGTCAAATCCACCAGGGAGAAGCCTCCGGAGACCCTTCGGCGAGGACAAGACAGCGCACCTGGCTCAACTCGGGCGCTGAATCCAGGCCTACGACCCCGGACCCCCGGACCCCCGGACCCGCGGCCTCATAAACGCTGGTATCGACTCTCCGGGCCCGACTGCAGGTGAAATTTCGCTTTTCCCACAAGCTGTGAAAGTGCTTTGGCTACGTCAAGATAAAAGCTAAACTCAGTGTTGCAAACAACCCCCTTTTGAATTTTATTGCGTTATTTCGTTTTATAGCCCCTTAGCTCTCGACCAGGGCAAAACCTTATTAATATCTAGTTAGACCAAGATAAGAAGGCGCTTCACCAATCTGTTAAATCATTCTAATGTCTGTTTATGAATTACATCTGAATAACGTGATGATTTAAGATTTGCTGTGTGTCCTTGAATAAATATGCAACGATAAGGTTTGGGTCATAGTGTATTTGTACTTTGGTTTCAGCAGTAGTTAAAGGAGTCAAGAACTTAACTAACTTCAGATTAATTAATCAATCAAATCATGAACTTCTCGGCTGTAAAAGCCTACATTGCTTGAAAATTCCAAGCTGGTGCCCCCTTTAATTCTGAACTAACACTTTATAATAAATTAGATAGAGTTTAGTCGTAATAAATTTATTCCCAAACAATCTCCTTATCCGTTACCTCGTAACAACGTAAGTGTAATTAATATACACGCTACATATTGGCGCTCCCGCGTGAGGCCTCCGATGCTGTTTGAAATCTATCGTGCATTTAAACCTATCGCCCCTTCTGCTCAGCTGGCTGCTTTCGCGATAAAGTGCTGATGTTGTTTGAATGGCTATAGATTGTTGTTGCTGGTTGAATTGTGATCATAACGTGTTTGCTACCGTGGTTTAAACACGTGTAGTTGTTGTAAACTTTAAAGGCCTTGGAGGCGATATTTTGTGTCATAACGTCGCGTTACACCGAGTTACTGATATTGTCGCCTTTCTGCTACGATCTTATAGACACGATGCTCTGTCTATTTTGACGTGTAGCACACGCAGCCTAAACCTGAGAGGTCGCTCCTTTCAACTAAGCTGCGCACCGTCAGTGTGACGGTGCCCTGACAGACTTGTCTGTCGCCATTCTTTGTTTAACGCAAAGACCCCAGTGGGCAAGCCTCCAGAGGAGGAGTTGTGTCCACTCCCACGTGATCTCACCCCAACGAAGGGGAGGAGCGGCGCCCGCCCATTTTTCCCCAAAATTGGGACGGCGGCTCCATCTCGTGGCCACTCATGGGTACTGAACTGTACCTCCTCTAGTTCCCAAATTGTCCTAAAAAACTCCTAGTATTTTCGCCCAATTACGTTCACAAACAAACTTAAATTCCCAAATTGATACAAGAACAAAAGAGCTTCACTTAAAACTCATTTAACAACTTGTTGCTTGTGCTGTTTTGCTGTACTAACATCTCAGAAAACCACCTGCTTCTGCATTGTTTTGGGTTTGTTGTTTGTGCTTTTGCTGTGCTAACATCTCAGAAAACCACCTGCTCTTGCATTATTGTTTGGCTTGTTGTTTTGTGCTGTTTTGCTGTGCTAACATCTCAGGAATCCCTACTTTTTCCTTGTTTTGGCTTGTTGCTTGTGCTGTTTTGCTGTACTTGACGCCTCATTAACCCCTGTTTTACAATTGTTTTAGCGTATAGTCTGTGCTGCTTGCTGCATGTGATAATCTGCTATAACCATTGCCTGTTTTAAACCCATGCTAAAGCACGTATAGTACTGCATTTATTACCTCAGTAAATCTAGGTGCCTTGTTTACATGTGTAATACCTATTGTTAACAACGCTACTGCATGCTGCTATGCCCTTCTACTGAATGCTAATAATTGTACTGCCTGCCTTAGCACTGTTTTCTAAATATATGTTTTGTTGGATTTACCTTCTACATGTGTCTTTCATTCTGAACGGCATGAGCTGCTAACAAACAATATTTTGAGAATACGTCTCTGCATGCTAACAGTGTTTAGATTAGTAAATGTTTGTAGAACATTAGTTACTAACCAACTTACAACTTTTAATGCTAACTTTATTAAGCTAAACAGCTGTCCGCCGCACACTTTTCCTACTCAAAACGTTACATACTCTCACATATAAATAAATAATCAAGGTGTAACAATAGCACCTCCAAAGTGCAACCTTAACAATTTGAGGTGCACGTGTCAATAGTGCAGTATTCATTACTGTACTTTTAAATAACGCAGTATTTACTACTGTATGCAGACAAACTCAAATTCTTCCAAAACATAGACCCGCACAATTTAAAATAAACATGTCAGGAGACCAGCAATCCCCAGAGGTAAGTATGAGGGACCCCCTCGAGCTACTCGAGGACGTTTTAACCGACATGACCACCAAGGTCATCCCTGGTTTTGCCGATGCAACCCAGAGCACCACTCCCTCTGAGCTAAACAATGTTCTAGCCGCTCTTGTAGCCGAAGGGTTAACGGCGTCCCTAAAAGAAAAGGACGTACCCAAATGGCTTGGTAAGATGGCTTTCATTTTACATGCTCAACTAAAACATTCAAAAGACCTGCTGAGGCAAAGTGCCGACCGACTTAAAAAGAAGTCGGAAGACACTGCCCGCCTGAAAAGGGAAAATGAAGCCCTACAATCAGAAAACGACAATGTAAAATGGAATTTAACCGAAACGGAAGGCAAAATACGGGATATGGAAGGCCAACTCCATAATGAGGACGAATCACGAGTTGGACTAAAGGAGACTATGCAGCAGCTGAGAGATGATCTCTACGACAGAGAGAAAGAGCTGGATGCTGCAAAACATGAGTGGGATGATGCCCTCAGCAACCTGAAAAGGAAAGAGAAGGAACTGGCAGCTTCTCATGAAGAACTAGTGGAACTAAAAAAGTCCCTACTGGTGCTCAAGCATGAGAGAGACCAACTGCATGCGGATCGAGACCGATCGGAAAGAAGATTGACTGAAGCCGCCCGGCAGAAAGGGGAAATTACGGATCTCCGGGAACAGGTAAAGCAACTTAGAATCCAAGGTAATCTCGATCAAGAATATATGTCCCGCCTCCAAAAGGAGCTAAGATACTCCTCAGGCGCAGTTGGAGGACAAACAGAGGGACGTGAAGGTGAGAGATTAGGCAAAAACCTCGATCTCACCGAGCTAAAGGCCGACCCAGAGGGCCAGCCTCCTAGTGGCCCAAAAGCCGTAGCTTCCACGCCCAAACAGTTGCGTTTCGACCTCGGGGTTGGAGACCCCGAGCTTTTACCCGGCGTTAGGCCCCGCTCGTCCAGCTTTCTGGACAGCCGACCTGCCTATGAACCTAGCAGCCACCCCAAGAAACCCCAGGGGGTTCGCACGTCTGGGGATAGGTCCCCTGACTTTAGAGACGACCGTAGCGAACGTCGACCGTACCGTGACGATAGAAACCCCCGCCCAGACTTTAGGGACGATCGCAGCTCCCGCCGCGACATTAAGGGTAAAACACCCTACCTTGGGGATGACCACGACGAACGCCGACTTGACCGCAACGCTAGAAACCGATCACCCGACTTTGAGGATGACCGCAGAGAGCGTCGAGCCTACCGGGACCCTAGAGAAAGATCCCCAGACTTTAGGGATGTCCGTAGCTCTCACCGCGACCCTAGGGACAAAACCCCCGACTTTAGGGACAACCGCAGCTCTCGCCAAGCTTACCGTGACACGAGGGAAACGTCGCCTGACTCTAGAGACTCATCTAGGGACAAAACTCCCGACTTTAGGGACAATCGCCGCTCTCGTCAAGCCCACCGTGACCCTAGAAACACGTCGCCTGACTCTCGAGACTCAGCTAGGGACAAAACTCCCGACTTTAGGGACAATCGCCGCTCTCGTCAAGCCCACCATGACCCTAGAAACACGTCACCGGACTTTAGAGACACACTCAGGGACAGACACCCTGACGACGGTGACGCCAGACCCCGCTCCATCAGATACTCAGACTTTGTCGGATTTATCAGTGACCTTAGAGACTTGGACCGGACCTCAGGTGGACTCCCCTCCGGTAGACCTAGTCCCGGCCTCTCTGAAAGGGACTTTGACAAAATTGCACGTCACGTCCCGCGCTTCGACCCGAAACCCGGAGTCGTCAACGAAACAACTGCTTACCTTAACGACATCGACTACTACTTAGCACGAAGACCAGGCGCGACAGTAGAGGACAAAATTTACGCTATTAAGCTTACCTCTACTAGAGCTGTGTCCTCCTTCATCGAACGTCAATCGTTACACATCCGTCAGGACTATGCACTCGTATGCAAGGCACTTAAGGATGAGTATCCTGACAACGCCATTGATGTTGGCCTGACTAGCGCCCTCGCAATCAAGCAGGGACGCCAAGAGAACACTGAAAGCTATTACTATCGTTTAAGGACTGCCTTCTTCGGATCCGGGAACCAAGAAAATCAGGAGGAATGCAAAAACTTTAAAGCGCTCTTTATTCAAAACCTGCATCCAACGGTTAGCCACCACCTGGGAGTAATGGCCAGCCCTGCAACCCAGACTAGCCGTCAGCTCAGAGAACTGGCTAGTAGAGCCTACGCCAAGCAACAGACCAAAACACTGGGCTCTGTTATGGCCGTCGTCCAGCCTCAAGACTTCGAAGGCACTCTAGAGCACGAACCTGAAACTGAAGTAACCGCTCATAAACCTTCTAAGTCAAATAACAACTGGAACAAGGGGCAGCCGAAAAACGATCAAAACTTTCGGCAAGGACGAAAGTCTAACTATAACCAAAACGGCTCCAGCCATGATACAGGTAAGAATTATAACCAAAACTCGGGAAATGACGGCAATCGTTACCGTAACAACGGTAACAACAGTAACAACAAAAAGTGGAGTCAAGGTAAGAAAATTGCAAACCATTCAGGTAAGGAAAACACGTCAGGAGCGCACGACCTCCTGAATCCTAAAAACTTGTCAGACGTTAGTAAGCAAGACATGGAGACAATTAAAAACATCCTTCAAAAGAGCAATAAAAAGAAGAAAGACCTATTCACTTTAACATCAGTAAGCATGGTAGAAAATGAAGAAGTCACTGACCAGGAAGTGAACGAGGAGCTATACTTGGAACCCGAAACAATCGACCCCAACGAGGGCCCGGAAACCTTCCAAGAACCTCAGGGAGTTGAATATTCCTCCTCTGAGAACGAGGAGCCAACATCACATAACTCTGTAATGGTGGTGCAAGTAAGCTCCATCTCAGACACCCAGGATGATGACCCATCCATCATCCACTTTAAGCCACCGTTCCGACATTTTCTAGGTAATCTTTCTGCAAAAGGACCGGGCAAAAAGCTCTATCTCTCAGCCAAACTGGAAGATAGAATGGTCCACTTCTTCTTCTTCGTCCTCTTCTTGACACCGCCGCAGATATCAGTTTGATATCAGCCAACCTTTTTAGGTCACTGCAATCCATGGCGCGGCGCTCACACCGTGAGCTCAAGCCCCAACCTTGCTTCCTTGAAATACAGCCGTATTCCGACGATCAAACAGTCCTAACGGAAATGGCATTAATAAAACTTACCCTGGGACCGATGTCTCTAATCCATCCCGTGTACATTTCCCACCTTAACTCCATCCCGCTGCTTCTAGGGCAGGACCTCCTTAACCGCTTTGAACCACTTATTGATTTTCAAAGATTGAAAATATGGGCGCAGGTGCGAAAACCGCTGCCCGTCTGTTCTCTTGACATCCAGGGCACTCGCTCTGAGGTACAGTGCTGCGTTCTTGATGCTCAACAATCGGTTGAGGCAACCCCAGGCCAGGCCACTTCTAGCCCTAGGCCCAGTCTTGATGAGCCCTTGAGCTCCAGAGACAACTACCTGTGTACCGTTGACTCCCTTACGGACACCCAATGCCCTCGAGTCATAAACGGCTTAACGCTGGAAGAATCTCCAGTCGACGATGTCGTCTTAGCCCTATGGGCCGATCGGTCTGCCATCAGTCTGGACATGTACAATGCCTTAACACAAAAGAACTCAAATTTATCTTTAATCGAAAAGAAATTGCGCTTTCCAGCAGACCCCACGCCCACTGAAGTTATTCAAGCCATAGGCCGCACCTCTCTCTCGGTGCAGTGGAATAACCGAAGGTTGAACCACAGTTTCTTAGTGGTCCCAAACCTTCCACACCCAGTTTACATTGGCAGTGACATCTTAGTCCGGCTGGACGTCCAAGTTGACACCCTAAACAATGTGCTGTGGTCCCTCACTGGTGTGAAAAACCATCTTGATAAGCCTTCTCAAGAAAGCATGAAAGCAGGACAAGTCATTCCTGAAGCATGCCAGGTAAACACCAGGGACAACTTAACACTGCCTGCCAACTCGGCCAAAATAATTCAGCTGGATGTTGCCTTAGGACAACAAATAGACAATGAACAAGCTTTCTTTCAACCCTCTCGGTTGTTTTCCAATCTAGGTCTGTCACTCGCTGCCGTGCCACTGGTAAAGCTGAACCATCGTTCAGTCCAGATGGAACTACAAAATAACACGTCAGAGGACATCCTTATTCCTAAAGCAACCCCTCTCGGTTGGCTAATTGATAGAGACTTTCATGACTTTGAACTGAGACTGACAGTCATTGGCAATCTCCCACCATCACTTCTTACAAGCCAAGGTACTGACATTACTTCCACGATACCGTTGGGAGCTATTTCCATAGAGTCTGTTCTCCCCGTGACCAACGACAACGTCTGTCGTGTCGATCTAACTAACGTCCAGGAAATGGTTGTGCAGACAGTTTCACTTTTGAACGTCGACTCCGCCAGCCAAAAGTCCTCAACCGACACTGCTGAAACAGTAGACGGCGGGACTGCGTCAGACTTTAACTGTCAATTAGAAAAAGTATTGGCAGATGCTGACGCCATAGAAACAGAAGATGAACGTAACCAGCTGCGCGAGCTGCTTTACAAGTACCGATCCTTCTTTTCGACAGACTCAGCGGACTGTGGACTGACAAATATCCACACAATGCGCATTCCAACACAGCCTAATGCGCCTCCAACCTTTGTCCGCCAGTATAAAATCCCACTAGCTTCTTATGAACCGGTTCAGGGAATTATTGATGACCTTTTAATAAAAGGGATCATCCGCCCTTGTAACAGCACGTACTCGGCCCCCATCTGGCCAGTCCGTAAGCCTAATGGCAAGTGGCGTCTGACGATTGACTACCGTCAGTTAAACAAGCGGGTCCCACTCTCGCGATGGCCAATGACCCAGCTGTCTCAAGATCTTCCCAAAGTGCGAGATGCCAAATACTTCTCCACCCTTGATGTGGCTTCAGGCTTTTGGACCATCCCGGTCCACCCAGACGACCAGCATAAGCTGGCGTTCACTTTTGCCAACCGGCAATACACCTTTAACAGGTGTCCATTTGGTTTCGCTAACTCTCCGGCAGAGTTTAACATCTTTTTGAACAAAGCTTGTCCCGATGCCGCCAGCAGGGACACTCTAATTTATGTCGACGACATTCTTATCAGAACAATAAGCTTTCAGGCACACCTCCAAGAAATTGATCACGTTCTGGGCCAACTCACCACGGCTGGAGCAAAAATCTCACTCTCAAAGTGCCAGTGGTGTAAGAAGAAAGTTAACTACGTCGGCCTTCTGGTAGGCCCTGACGGAGTTGAACCCCAGGTAAGTAGAATCCAGGGCATTGAGAATTTAAAAACACCCTCAACCGTCTCAGAACTCCGCAGCTTCCTCGGAGTCTGCAATTATTCACGACAGTTCGTGGAAGACTATGCTGAGCTGGCTAAACCCCTGACAGAACTCCTTAAGAAGGACACAGCTTTCTCATGGGGTCCAGCTCAACAAGCAGCCATGCTTGCTTTAAAACAAAAACTGTGCACTGCTCCTTGCCTGGCTTACCCAGACATGAACAAAACTTTCCACCTTGAGGTGGGCTTCTGTAAACACAGCCTCAGCGCTGGGCTCTATCAAATCCACGACTCAGATAAAAGAGTCGTTGCCTATGCAAGCAAAACCCTTGCAGGTCCCGAAATTAAATACACAGACTGTGAAAAAGCTCTGTTGGCCACAGTATGGGCCGTGAAACACTTCTCTAACTACATGGGGGGTCAAAAGGTGGTGGTTAACACAAACCACCAACCCGTCACGTTTCTGGCGAGTCAACGCATCAGAGACGGAGTGGTGACAAATGCCCGTGTGGCAACTTGGCTCATGGCACTCCAAAGCTTCGACATTGAAGTACACTATGCCCAAAATCACAAATCCTATCTGGGCATGGAATTAGCTGCCTGCCAAAAGTGCGAAAACGACACTCCGGCTTCAAACATCTCTCCTATAGAGCCCGCTGTTGCCACACCGACACGTCACCACTACTTTGACCATAATGCATGTGTGAAAATGACCACAGCTTACGTCGATGGCTGCTCATTTCACCACGAAACCCTGGTCCAAGCTGGAGCAGGGATCGTGTGGCTTGACGACAACCCATACCAGCCACAAACCTTCAAACTGGGAGCCCAGACTTCACAGTACGCTGAAATTGCAGCGGTGCTAATCACCCTCCAATTGGCTGTTGCCAAAGGTGTGACTACACTGCTCATCTGCACTGATTCCAATTATGCTAGGCTAAGCTTTTCATGCCACCTTCCGTTGTGGAAAACCAATGACTTCATAACGTCAGCGAGAAAGTCGGTAAAACATAAAGACATGTTCATAGCTTGTGATCACCTGGTTGAAACCAATGACATGCAAGTCTATTGGAAGAAAGTACGTGGCCACTCTCGAGTGCCCGGTCCTGACAAGGACCTGAATGACATGGCAGACGCTTTGGCCAAACAGGGCGCACTGAGCGGTCTTCCCTGGCACTTTCAGCCAGACACCTCGACACAGGTGCCCCTTCCCGCCCAACCCACCCCTACTGTTTGCGCCGTCACTCGCGCTCGTGCCTCGCCTGCACCTGAAGCTCGGTCGCCGGCCACGGCCTCCGTCGCTCCCGCTTTCTCGGATGCCGATCTGGTCTCCCTTCAGGCTTCTGACAGTGCCATCCACAAACTGGTACTGTTTCTGTCTGACCCTGCCGACCATCCTCTTACCGCAACTGACGTCAGTGCCGACGCCCCGTTAAAACACCTTTGGCATATCCGAGACAAACTCCAGCTGCGTCAAGGGCTGCTTGTGTACGTCTCTGAGGCACTCACCACACCTGCTTTCGTGGTGCCTCATAGCCTCAGGGGGGTTATGCTGACACATGCCCATGACGCCCCTGCAGCAGGACACAGAGGTGTCCAAACAACATACCAGGCTCTAAGACAGGTAGCGTACTGGCCACACATGCAAAGCGATGTGGCACAGTACATCAAAGGTTGCTTGGTCTGTTGCCAGTTTCAACCGGCCAGACCCCTCCATCGTGCGCCCCTACAAAAGAGAGGCATCTCATTTCCATGGTCAGACCTGCAAATTGATTGGGTCGGACCTTTAACTAAGTCCACCAGAGGCAACAAGTACATCCTCATGGTAACTTGCGCCTTCACTAAGTGGGTGGAGGGGCTGCCAGCCACAAATGACACCGCACAGACCACAGCATACCTGCTCATGAACCACGTTTTCTCTAGGTTTGGTTTGCCATGCAAAATCGATTCCGATCAAGGCACTCACTTCACAGCCGAAGTGATGAAAGAACTGTGGCAAACACTCGGCATAAAAGCCACAACCCATACCAGCCACCACCCAATGGCCTCAGGCCAAGTGGAACGAACTAACCGAACCGTGATTGAGATACTAAAAAAATACGTGGCCACCAATCAAAAAGACTGGGACGTTAAACTTCCCCTAGTCTTGATGGCAATCAGGGCCACGCCCCACAGGGCGACCGGAGTGTCCCCCTTTGAGCTCATGACCGGTCGCCAGATGACGATGCCTCTGCACCTTCTCTACCAACCAGGAGAGGCCAGCATTGCGACTGCGTACACCACGCACCAGTACATGTCCGATCTCCAACAGCACCTCAGAGCCACTTTTGCTTTCGCCCAAGAAAAGCTCGGCCAAAGTGCACAAGGCCGGAAGGCCTACTACGACCAAAAGGCGTCACATGACGAACTACAGGTCGGAGACAAAGTCTGGTACTACATCTTCGCCCACCCAGTGGGACAGACCAAAACCGGTGCAGACAAGCTTATCCGTAAGTTTCTCCCACGTTGGTCCGGTCCCTACGTGATCGTGACCAAACTGTCCTCTGTGGTTTACCAAATCAAAATCACAAAAGGACGCAAAGAGCCGACGCTCAAATGGGTACATCGCAATCAGATAAAACCTCACACAAACCCCATGGGACATAGCGGGGACGACACCGTTCCCCAATAAGTCTTCACACACTAACCACTAACACGGCCAGGAAAATTTCACTAACTTTTCTTGACCTTTGCCTGACTACACACACAATACTAAACCCTCTTTTAAACAAGTGAAGCTCATATAAATTCTTCCAACAAGCCCTAAAGGTCCTTTGTTTCTTTCACCAGGAACATGTGGCTGAAGCTCCTCCTCCTAACGGTCTGCCTACTAGGCTTGACAAACCCTGAGGTTGTTGAGCCAGGACCGATCTCCGGGATAGTGCTAAAGGACCAACCCGGATTATTGATAACAAACACCCGCCTGCACACTCAGAAGGTGTTTGTGAGATTCAACCCCAAGGATGCATGTAGGAGAAACGTGCCAATTCCCGCCACCCTCACCAGTTGGGCTGGAATCAACTGGAACTTAGAAGCCGTCAGACATGCAGAAGCTGACATAACTCACATGCTCCGACAGTTGGAGAAGTTTACCATAACCCAGGCAGAGCTAAGAGGTCCAGATCGACGCTCCAAGCGATTTATCGGAGCGATCCTAGCCGCAGCCGCTGGCGTGGGCACCCTGTTTAATATGGGCATGTCCACGGCCAACATGATTTCACTTGCCGCAGTAAAACGCCACGTTAGCGAGCTCAGGGACGAAATACCCGTCATTAGAACACAGATCAACCAGCAACAGCAAGACCTGTTGACCATAGGCAAAACTCTTCAAGGCACTGTGTTGGTGGTCAACACCCAAAGTGTTGCGCTGAATAATACTATCCGCGCTGTAAATGCCTTGCTGTCCGTCCTACAGGTGGACTACGCCCACACTCAAATAGTCACTGCATTAATGAATGATTTATTGCGCGACATCAGCTCCTCGATTGACAGCCTGGCAATGAGCAGAATTCCCCCGTACCTTATCCCTCTCACTCTAGTACAGGGCATTCTCACCACCGCCACGCGTGACATAATCACGCCTCTCCAAGCACACCTAGCCTACACCCTCGGTAGCGCAATCCCCATTTTTGTCAACGCGCAGGCTGGCGAACTCGCGTTCATTTTAAACTTGCCAATTATTTCAGCCAGCAACATCTACCGTCTGAAGGATGTTGTCAACGTGGGGTCTTGGCACAAAGACATACACGTCAAGGTGCAGACACCCTCCGTCGTAGCTTACCACGACAGTAACCCAGGCCTTTACTTGGCCCCAAATTTGCGCATGTGTATACTAACCAAAGACATCCACTATCTTTGCCCTAGCAAACCTTTTGTGCGTGACAGCACCGATGGCATTTGCGGCCTTAAACCCATGTCACCTTCCAGCAAATGTCCCACCACAGTTACTGCCCGTAACCGTGTCACGGAGACCCAGGCTGAAATCGTTGGAAGACGATGGTTAGTCAACACGCCCCTGAACACAGGGACATTGACATACGACCAGCACGACACCTCCTCACGGGTCGACCTGCCCGACCAATCCTTCTGGGCAGATGTCCCTCCAAACGCAATTCTGCACATTGGAGACATGGCGCTATATCATCTTAACCCCGACCAGTACGAAGCTGACATCGAAGTGTCAGAGTTCTTTGCAAACAGAGACTTGGAGCTGCATCCAGCTACCATGGCTCAAGTGAAATACGAGGGCACTCAGCTCATCGATATCGCGCCCCTAGACGAAAAGATCAAAGAAATCGAAGCGCGCCCGTTGGCCTCCGTCCAGCCTATCGTATATGCATGGTCCACCCCTGACACTGCGATCGCCGCCTCTGTAGCAATAAGCTATGTGCTAGCCATCATTATCACGGTCGTCCTGGTTAAGCGTACTAACAAACTGAAGTACCACGTCCAGCAATGCTCGCAAGGCGTAGAGCGACTTACTCGTAGGAAACGTTCCGCACCCACAGAGAGACGCGACACATACCGCGCCAGTACGATCGGGGAGACCGTTGCCTACGATGTAGATCTCCAGGAGTATGAAGACCTCCAGGGCCCACGCAACCTCGAAATTGTGGCCCTTTAAATTTATTGGGACTACCTCGGGAGGGGCAACGCTACTCATCGCGCTGTAGAAGCCTCTCGGCCTTAACACTCTCGCTATCACAAGTAAAACCTACCCCTTTGACTTAGCGAGTAGTTAATCCCTAATCACATTAATTAAAAACCTTTCCTAGTGCCTTGACACCCTTGGTGTCCCTCATCTACTAGACTCCCCTAAAGCCACTTCAGGCAATGCCAAAGCCATGACGAGTCTAGAACGTGAGTCCCAATTTATTTACTTTATTTTTGCATGCTTAACTAAATAAATAACCTTTAAAATCGTAGTGTTTTAGGTATTCCACCCTTGTATCCCCAACCTTTAACCTTGTAACGATCACTGTTGAAACCCAAACCCTATATGTGTTGCATGGACATCATGTTAGCCTTAAGATAATCAACCAATATAGAATTTGAGCCTCGTTAATTCCCCAGGTTAACTAAAAGCACACCAAAGTGACTCTAAGGTAACCTGAAGTAGTTACAGCCTTCACTATTGAACCTTCTAAGCAACCTTTCGCCGCAATAGCTTTTTGTTGCCGTGAAACATTGCGCCCTAAAGAAGTTAAAACTTTGCCCCACACTACAGGTAGATTTGCGCGCCCAATGCCTTCAAAGCCCATAGGTTAACTAGCTACCCAAAATAAATTGACGCCAAGCAATTTCACTGTTGTGGGTGGTGAAGTCCACGAGCATCTGCTCCTCCAGGTGCCGGCCTGACGCCCTACCTACCAGCGAACATCAAGCCGACATGGGGGGAATATGTAGCAATGAACCTCTTTTGGACCGAAATCTGTGGTTTGCTCCAAACTCCTAATCAACTTAGGAGCCCAGACGACTCCCCCACCAACAGGTCAACAGCCCCCCCCTGGAGTGACTGTTGCCAGATAACAAAGACCTGATTTAAAAGATCAAAAGGGGATGGGGTTTTTATTGACACTCTACAGATGTGAAATTCCTGTGCAGAGGGGACTGTGAATTACGACCCCTTCGCAGCAGCCAGGAAGGTCAAACAAAATCCAATCGTCAGTGATTTTCCGTTCAAGGAACACTGATCACACCAGAAAACTATGGATGTTTAATTATTAGTTCTTACATGACCAATCGCCAAAGTCCTACCAGGCTGAAAACCCTCGAGAAGAAAGAAGTCCACTGAAGGTCTGATTTTACTAGACCAGAGACTCTAACTCTTTTCATGTCTAGGTAAACCCGGGACGTGAAACAGAAGGAGTGCTGCAACCACATTGTGCTGCTAACTTTTCATTGTGTGACATGTGTATTTTCATCTGGATGTCAATATGTGAAGTGTTGTTACTTTATATCGCTGTCTTACATTCCTACATTTTTAACAAGTTGGTGAAGAACCTACCTAGGAGGTAACAGTAAAACACGCCCCCCAGGACCGCCCATTTCCTCCGGGGATAAAAGCCAAAATCAATAGTGACCACGCTCTCTCTGATCCTCAACTGATCCTCAACTTTTCTTTTGTTTGCGTGTTGCTTTACGCTACGCCAAGCAACTAGCTTATTTTCAGACCCACGTGGTCCTGTAATTTTCCGAAACTTCGCGTTTCTTTCTTTTCACTTATATTTTTCCCTTTTGTTTATTTTAAGCTTATATATACGTATTTGTTTAAGTCGAACCTTTACTTTTGGGAGCAAGTCCTATACGTAAACAGAGACTCCACGTACTAAATCGTGATTTTTGTAACGTCGTTTTTGATCACCAATTTTTGCAATTGCAACACTCGAGTCAAAGCTCCCTTTTTGGGTTCTCATCCGAAGAACCACATCAGCCAAAAGTTGCCCTCACTGCCACACCAGCGCGCGCTCAAACCACGCGCACGCGCCGGGCCTGCACGAACCACGCCAGGGAGACGCCGTGCCTGACGGGCGAGTCAAATCCACCAGGGAGAAGCCTCCGGAGACCCTTCGGCGAGGACAAGACAGCGCACCTGGCTCAACTCGGGCGCTGAATCCAGGCCTACGACCCCGGACCCCCGGACCCCCGGACCCGCGGCCTCATAAACGCTGGTATCGACTCTCCGGGCCCGACTGCAGGTGAAATTTCGCTTTTCCCACAAGCTGTGAAAGTGCTTTGGCTACGTCAAGATAAAAGCTAAACTCAGTGTTGCAAACAACCCCCTTTTGAATTTTATTGCGTTATTTCGTTTTATAGCCCCTTAGCTCTCGACCAGGGCAAAACCTTATTAATATCTAGTTAGACCAAGATAAGAAGGCGCTTCACCAATCTGTTAAATCATTCTAATGTCTGTTTATGAATTACATCTGAATAACGTGATGATTTAAGATTTGCTGTGTGTCCTTGAATAAATATGCAACGATAAGGTTTGGGTCATAGTGTATTTGTACTTTGGTTTCAGCAGTAGTTAAAGGAGTCAAGAACTTAACTAACTTCAGATTAATTAATCAATCAAATCATGAACTTCTCGGCTGTAAAAGCCTACATTGCTTGAAAATTCCAAGCTGGTGCCCCCTTTAATTCTGAACTAACACTTTATAATAAATTAGATAGAGTTTAGTCGTAATAAATTTATTCCCAAACAATCTCCTTATCCGTTACCTCGTAACAACGTAAGTGTAATTAATATACACGCTACACTCGTGTCTTGTTTTCTGCGTGGGATTGCGCCCAACATCGGTCCCGCGGTCACCTGTTTGGGATCTGCCTGTAGTTCTCCATGCACTATCCCGTCCTCCTTTTGAGCCTTTGGCGCAAGCGGAGCTCAAGTGGCTGTCTTGTAAGACTGCCTTTTTGTTGGCTATTGTCTCTGCTAAAAGGGTTGGTGAGTTACATGCTCGTTCTGTTAGTCCCTCTTGTCTCAGGTGGAGTCCGCATGGCACTGGTGTTACCTTGTGGCCGAACACTGCATTTGTACCTCAGGTGTTGTCCGGCTCTCATTGTAACCAACCATTGCAGTTGGTGCGGTTCTGGTCTTCTGGAGTGGCTGGGGTTGAGTCTGGTTGTTTGTGCCCTGTGAGGGCTCTGGACTACTGCGGGTTTAAGATGCTCGGACCAACTATTTGTGTGTTATGGAGGTCCTCAGTTGTGTCGCCCTCTGTCTAAACAATGTCTCTCCCATTGGATAGTGGATGTCATCTGTCATTCCTACGAGGTGGGGGGGTCAAGGGCTACCTCGAGCACGTTCACCTGGATTCCTCGTGACGTAGCTGGTACTAGTCATTCCGTGCTTAAAGCACCGCCTCTGGCGGTCAGGAGGGATGATATAGAACGAAAGCTACGAATGCAACTACGGTTCTATGAATCCCGGATGACCACCAGAGCCTCTCTGTCACTTAGAATCCTTGCGTTTTCCCGAGAAGATTCTTTAGGAACAGAGGCTCGGATGACGGGGAATATATTACCTCCGGGGCGTCATCCAGGGTCACAGGTGTGACTCATTTGGTATTAACTACTCGAACTACGTGTGCGCAAACAAAACATTCATTGCTTACAGCACCGCCTCTGGCGGTCATCTGGGATTCATAGAACAATAGTTACATACGTAACTTTCGTTTGCTCTATTCATTTGTAGGGGAATAGAAATACACTGTGTTCCAAATTATTATGCAAATGACATTTTTCTAAGATTTTCTAAATTGTCAACTCAAATGAGAGTCAGCATAATTTTTAAGTCTTTAACTGGTAGAGGATCATTTAAATGTGGTGGAAAAAATTTCCTAGTGATAACAGTATTTTTTTCAAAAATAAATATAGTAAAAACCTCAAAATCCACTGTTCCAAATTATTATGCAACTCATCGTTTCAATACATTTTAAAGCTTGTAATTAACTGAAAATGGTCATTTGTTGTATTTGTAGCATTAGGAGGTATATTTACTGAAATCAGAAGCTATTTCAATCAAAAAAATATGAACAGGTCAAGTTATATTTCACCATAGGAGCCCTTGTGTGATAGCAGCTTTAAAATGCTTAAATCCATTAAAATTGTAAGTTTTTGGACAGTTTCTGCTTGGATTTGTTTGCAGGATGTTAGAATAGCCTCCCAGAGCTGCTGTTTGGATGAAAACTGCCTCCCACCCTCATAGAAGTTTTTTTTGTTGAGGCTCCAAAGGTTCTCAACAGGGTTGATGTCAGGGGAGGAGGGGGTCCACATCATGAGTTTCTCTCCTCTTTTGCCCATAGCAGCCAGTGATGCAGAGGTTTTCTTTACAGCAGGACACGGTGCGTTGTCATGCATGAAGAGGATGTCGTTAGGGAAAGCACGACTCTTCTTTTTGTAGCATAGAAGACAGTTGTCAGTCAGAAACTCCACATATTTTTCAAAGGTCATTTTCACACCTTCAAGGAGCCTAAAAGGGCCGACCAGCTCTCTCACCATGATTCTGACCCAAAACATGACTCCGCCCCCTCCTTACTGACGTCACAGCCTTGTTGGGACATTGTGGTCATTCACCAACCATTCACTACACCATTGAGTTGACCATCCAGGGTTACACGGCCTCATCAGAGAACAAGACTGTTTGAAAATGAGTCCTCATGTATTTCTGAGCCACTGCAGCCGTTTCTGTTCATCAGCTTCAATTAACCGTTTAGGGGAGGCCGGATAGAAGGTTTATGCACAACTGCAGCCTCTGGAGGGTCCTACTCCTTGATGTTTGGGGGACTCCAGAGGCACCAGCAGCTTCAAATACCTGTATGCTGCTTTGTGGCATCTGTTCTCCTAATCTGATGTGTTTTTTTTTGGCAGAAACCGTCCATATTGTGCCCTTATCTGCACAAACCGGAGTGTGTCTGAATCATCCACAAATCTCTTATCAGTACGATGATTACACTTAATCTTTCATGAAATATCGAAGGTTTTCATACCTAGACCAAGGCATTCAACTATTTCACGCTTTTCATCAGCAGAAAGACCCTTTTTCTTTCCCATATTGCTTAAAAATGATGATCTGCATAATAAAGTGGAACACCCTTTTTCAGTAGTTTTTCCCTTAACTGGGCTTAACCCGACAACTAATCATCCCAGGTCTCTGAGATTTATGTCAGTGATTCATAGAGCCTGAGACACGATACCATCCATGAGTTTCATTATTATTATTATTTTTTTTACCTTTTTGACACAAAACTCCAATTTGCATAATAATTTGGAACGCAGTGTATAAACAGGTCCTGGATTCGACTTAACAAAATGGCTAAAGGCAGTTCTAACGTCTGCGCACAGTTAAACAGGTTAATCTGGGAAACTATAGTGGGATTTATGACTCACTCTTTGCCTTTTTGCCATTGCTGCCATTCTGTTCCTCTCTGTGCTTCCTCTTCCTCCGCACCACGGGGTCCTGCAGGTCCAACCCCTGGTCCTGGGTCTGGTCCGAGGCAGGGTTCTGGGAGGTCTTAAGTCCATTCTTTAGCCTTCGTGCCTCTTTGCGTTCGCGTTTGTTCAGCTTCTTCTGCTCATAGCTCTCGCCTTCTTCAACTGTGGCGGCTGCTTGAGAGGGGACGGCAGCTTTAGAGGGTGTGGAGTCTTCTTGTGGCTGAGAAACAAAACGGGAGTACTACTGTTTACTCTGGCCATTGTTGGACTCTTAGGATGATGAAGGTGAAACTGGTTAAGGGGGAGCAGTGGGGACTTACCAGTGCCGTCTCGGCTGAGAGGATGTTCCACACTTGTTGGTGTAAACTACAGTTAGAGATTTTCAGACTGTTCTTCATCCAGTTCTGAAACACAGAAAGTCCAGTCACTTTAACAGAAACAAGTTTGTGAGAGAACACTTGCTATGAGTTCCCTCCACTGCAAAGTACCCTCAATGAGGAAAGTGAAGATTTTCCCTGAAGAAGAGGGACACAACTAGTATACAAACTAGCGCTGCAAACGGAGCTCCTGCCTGTTGTGTGTGCAATATTTATTTAGCTACGTTTGATAAGTCAATGGAGAAGAAATATAAGAAACAGAAGATGTGTTCGCCATATGATTGTAATAGTCGACATGTTTCAGTTGTTTCAGTTTCATGTTGTTTTGTTTAATTTTCGCACTTTGCTCAACTCAGCTACCAACTCGCTTACCATTGCGTCTAAACACAAGATGGCGTCTAAACACAGATCATATAGTTTGCATCCAGTCTATGGTTACATGATAGCTCTGGACCAGACTTGCGGCCAAGGGAGTGACTTCCTGCCGAGGGGCCTTTTAAGGGGGAGATGGGCACTACCTCTTGCTCCCTAAAGTATTGGGGCACCCTAACCCCTCGCGGGAATGCGCAAAATCTAGGGGAAGGGCTCAAATCTAGGGCTCGGGTTTGAATTGGGACAGGGCAAGAGAGGGAGGACAAAGAGGGGGAGGACAGAGAGAAGGAGAAGAGAGAGAGAAACTGGTAAAAGATACAAAAAAACGAGAAAAAAAACAACAACAAATAAACTGGAAACTTACCTCAAACTTGGATTTCTTGCGCGGGACGTTGTCATACGTCGCCACCTGCTGGAGGACGTTCTGCAGACTGGTGCTCACTCCAGGTTTGGACAGAGCATCCTGGATTTTCTACAACACAAACCATCCATTATTTCATCAGGAAAAAAGTCTCTGCTAGGTCTGAACAGAACCTTATCATTGTCATGGGCAGCTGTGGCTAAAATAGTAGCTTACCACCGTGTGTGGAGGGAATAAATAATGACTACAAGCCTGCGTCACAAGTGTCTGCTATACTGTAAAGTGCAATACAAGTGTAAGCCGTTTTTATTTTTTAGGCTACAGTCCTGTTGGAAATTTATTTTAAAATCACAGCTCATTGTTATTAATCTATTGAAAATGTTTGGTCAATGGTATTTTCCTGTTTACAATATATGCGGCCTGCACCGTGGGAGCTGAATTTCGGCCCACAACCCAAAATGAGTTCGACACCCCTGTCATGGAGGATTCAAACAGAGAAAGAGTGGGACCGTGTGCTGCAGTCTGTGGAATATAGGTATTATTTACTGACTTTGTCCTAATGCTGTAAGATTGAGACTGCAGTTGGTCCCAACATGCTCAAATAAATACATTAAAAATAAAATAATGAGGCAAAATATTTTAGTGTAGTTATTGAAAAAAATGTAGCGGTACAAACGCACGTGTATTATAAATTCATATAATACACGTTCTAGCAGTGGCCCATGGGCGTTTGGTCTTGGTTTGCATGCAATTTGAGGACATTTGCACTGATCGTTTCAGAGATTTTGATGGTTAGAGTGAAGTCGCTCATTGGTTTGCGTTGGTGCCCCTTCAGCGACATGGCGGCTGGTGTCACTGAAGAAAACGGCATCACTTTGAAGGTCAGTCCGACCGTGAGGATGTGTGTGTTATACACGCATGTATGAAAATCGCACCTGGAGCCAGAGCTGCTGCTTCACGTCGCCTTTGTTGGCCTTGGCCTCGAAGGCTCTGCCGCCGTATTTCTGGTCCTCGCTGATGCAGCGCACATGGTTCTTGTAGTCGTTTCCCCTGAGACCCAGATGAAGAGTTACAGGCATTAAAGGACATTATAGTCTGCTCTCAGCAGCAGAGGAGACACTGCAGCGGGTCAGTGTCTCCCGAAGGCAGCTCTGTCACATAGACACAATGAAAAACACAAAAGTGCTAATGTATCATCACATTCAGGGCAGACTTATTAAAAAATGTTTTTTTCAAAAGCCAGGACATGCAGACCAACTGGACATAGACAGGTGTTCCACTGGAGCTGAACTTGTGGAGACTGAGAACAGAACTGCAGATGGAACTTTTCCTAAACCTTTGTCCCAAATCATTGTCTTCCTGGAGAGCTAAAATAAAGTTGATTTATTTGCAGATACACACACGCTATAACCTGTAAGGACTGAGAGTATTCCCTTGTAGTGTGCCTGTATATGTTATGACTGTGTGTGGTTATTGTAGTCTATTTTATGAACATAAAGAGATCGAGGAATTATGTTTTGTAGCTTCTGTTGTGGATGTGATGGTGATGACTTAACGATTATTTGTATTGCATATATTGCACTTTGTAATTCTGATTTTGTCCCCTGGGACTACAGACTGAAATTAGCTTGAAAAAGCTACAGTCTGGTACAAGCATGTGCTGTGTGCGCCATGTCGGAGGCTTACGAATTACGCTATGTTAATTATAGGTCAAACTGTACTTTCTTTTAACCGTGTATTTGATTGCAGAATATGATGGCAAAAACACAGTTTGACAGTGTGGCTTATAAAAACAGACTTGGTGAAACAGAACAATCACGATATGATAATATAATGAAGTTGCAGTTACTTGGGGGCATTGGCCCTTATGAAACTGATAGTTTGAACAGTGATGTGTCAATATTACCACCTGTAACTTACATTGGCATTGTGAATTACTTACTGTGGTCACATGGCAAGTACACAAAGGAAGAAATGAAAAACTACAAAGGTCGTAATGTCTATAACCAGTTCATAAATGGTTGGGTTTGTGACAGATTAGGAAGCCGCTGCATTCTGTAGCTAATTTGTGAATGTTTTTGAATAGTTATTTAAGTACAAAGCAAAGTTTGTTTATATGTTTATATATTGCTTGTTCATGTTTTTATTGTCATGGGATATAGCATCACCTTGGCATGGTATGACTTCAGAATCATGTGCTGTAGATAGTAGATAGATAGATAGTAGGTAGTCATATTAATGTCTCTATTCATGTGGGTAGGTAGTCATATTAATGTCACTGTTCAGCACATATATAGGCTACATACAGGCTGTAATGGGACAGGCAGGAGCCTGCTAACACCCATCACTGTGAACTGGGAAGGCCTCCAACAGGCGGGATGTATCTCTTGTGACGTCACGCGTCCTATTATCTCAAATTGAGTTGAGTGTCTCATCAGAGTGAGCTCCTCTGAGCCACAAACTCAGGCAGGACTCCCTTTAATTCGTTTGTTTGCTGAGGACCATTCCCCCCCACTGCCCGGACTGAAATGACAGAAAGGTTTACCAGAAGTCTTTTCCGCAGTCTATGCAGGACAGAACCTCACAGCGTCTGCACAGCGACACGTGCTTCTCCACCTGCGCCTTCTTCAGGGACTCTCCACAGGCGCAGCACGTGAAGAACACCATGGCAAGATATAACGTGGCAAACCTTCAAAACACGGGGAAAACACGTTCAAAAAGCGATTCGACTAAGCTAAGGCCCGAGCACTTCCCACGGCCGCAGACACAGACGCTCTGCTGAGCCAAACAGCAAGAACCACCGAAACTTTTCAAAACACACGTGACGTGAGCCCGCACAGCCGGGGTCCGGGTGGGAACTCCACACAAGAGACGTTCCGGCCCCCGGCATCCATTCCCTGTGAACGTGTCAGAAGTATTTTTTAATCACTTTCTACATAGGCGCGTGTTTATATCATTCATTATGCAGGTCTATGAAGTAAATATAATTTATCCAGGAATGTTTAAAGCCCGCCACGAACCGCGAACGTCGAGCCAAAATACGAAGAGCACCGGAAGTGGCTTGTTGTGACCCACCATCCAAATAAAACCGACAGATTTGCCCCAAAAGCTGAGGATACGAGGGGTTTTCTCGGAGACAGGCTGGAGAAACTGGGGGAACACCAACCACTTGTGCTTTAGCAGCTACTCAGGTCTGCCCCCTGTGCCTAAGGGTGTCCCTAAAAGCAGTAAGTCCCCGAAATCTGTCCTAAAACCCCGCGTCCGCGAGGAGCCACTTTCGCCTGAGCGGTCTCTCCGTCAGCGGTGAGTGAAGACAGGGCTTTATTTACAAGAGTTTGAAAACATCATGATCAGCGGAACATGGAGCCACAGACAGGAACAATGTCAACTTTGATGACATGAAGGCCTGCATTGAAGTGTTTCTTTTGCTTTTTTAGCCCAAAATTACCCATTAAGGTCACAAAATATTCTAATGTGGAGAGTTAGGACACAATATTGTACATTTAAGGTCCGTGTATTTTTGCTAAATCAAACATTGAGTTTTTCATATTGTTTACTGTTGCAATATAAAAAATCCTGACTTTTTTTTGTCAATTTAAGACATTCACTTGTTAACAGACACTGCAAACAAAGAAAATACAACAATTAACCTTTAGTGATTCCTTTTCTGTGTCAACTCGAATACCCGGAAGTGAAACTGTCTGGGTACTGTCTATCTATTACTGGGTTGCAGGTTCTAGAATGTGATGATAATAATAATAATAATAATAATAATAATAATATTAATGCATTGGTTTTATATAGCGCTTTTCTGGACACTCAAAGACGCTTTACATTGCATTATTCATTCACTCCATACTCGGTGGTGGTAAGCTACTATTGTAGCCACAGCTGCCCTGGACTAGACTGACAGAAGCGAGGCAACCAGTCTGCGCCATCGGCCCCTCCGACCACCACCAACCACTCACTCACTACATTCGCTAGGCTTCCTGGTGTTACCAAACGGTCTCCCATCCAAGTACCGACCAGGCCCTTCCCTGCTGCTGAGCTTCCAAGGTCTGACGGGATTGGGCAGAGCAAAGGCGGTATGATGTCACAGGACCCGGGGGAGCAGGAGCCAGTGTTGCCTATAGATGGTTTTCCGTTCCCATGATCCTTTGCGCCGCGCCGCATTTTGTGTGGCCTTCGACAATGTTTATGCACGACTCGCATGCTCATTTAATGAATAATTGTGTCTACTACGGCCGTTCTGTAGTCGCTAATGTGTTTTTTCACTCACAATGAGCCATGTGATGTGTAGGCTAACATGATCATCGTGATGTACACATGCACGGTAATCATAACAGTAAAACACGTAGGCCTGAGCGTGCACTTAAACTTGTCCATCGAACCAAACAAACAGCCGTCATGTGAGCGGTTAAACAATGAGGAATGGCTGTATTTATAACGTGTATCAGCGCCAATCTGTGCTGCGTTTACCTCCTGATGAACCAAGAGAGTAACAGCGGCCGACTCGCTCTCGCCTCCACGGCCTTCTCCTCACACTCTCCCCGACCGACTCACGCTCTTCCCCGGCCTTCTCCTCACACTCTCCCCGACCGCCTCACGCTCTTCCCCGGCCTTCTCCTCACACTCTCCCCGACCGCCTCACGCTCTTCCACGGCCTTCTCCTCACACTCTCCCCGACCGACTCACGCTCTTCCCCGGCCTTCTCCTCACACTCTCCCCGACCGCCTCACGCTCTTCCACGGCCTTCTCCTCACACTCTCCCCGACCGACTCACACTCTCCCCGACCGACTCACGCTCTTCCCCGGCCTTCTCCTCACACTCTCCCCGACCGACTCACGCTTTTCCCCGACCTTCTCCTCACACTCTCCCCGACCGACTCACGCTCTTCCCCAGCCTTCTCCTCACACTCTCCCCGACCGACTCACGCTCTTCCCCGACCTTCTCCTCACACTCTCCCCGACCGACTCACGCTCTTCCCCGGCCTTCTCCTCACACTCTCTCCGACCGACTCACGCTTTTCCCCGACCTTCTCCTCACACTCTCCCCGACCGCCTCGCTCTCGCCTCCACGGCCTTCTCCTCACACTCTCCCCGACCGACTCACGCTCTTCCCCGGCCTTCTCCTCACACTCTCCCCGACCGACTCACGCTTTTCCCCGACCTTCTCCTCACACTCTCCCCGACCGACTCACGCTCTTCCCCAGCCTTCTCCTCACACTCTCCCCGACCGACTCACACTCTCCCCGACCGACTCACGCTCTTCCCCGGCCTTCTCCTCACACTCTCCCCGACCGACTCACGCTTTTCCCCGACCTTCTCCTCACACTCTCCCCGACCGACTCACGCTCTTCCCCGACCTTCTCCTCACACTCTCCCCGACCGACTCACGCTCTTCCCCGGCCTTCTCCTCACACTCTCCCCGACCGCCTCACGCTCTTCCACGGCCTTCTCCTCACACTCTCCCCGACCGACTCACACTCTCCCCGACCGACTCACGCTTTTCCCCGACCTTCTCCTCACACTCTCCCCGACCGACTCACGCTCTTCCCCAGCCTTCTCCTCACACTCTCCCCGACCGACTCACGCTCTTCCCCGACCTTCTCCTCACACTCTCCCCGACCGACTCACGCTCTTCCCCGGCCTTCTCCTCACACTCTCTCCGACCGACTCACGCTTTTCCCCGACCTTCTCCTCACACTCTCCCCGACCGCCTCGCTCTCGCCTCCACGGCCTTCTCCTCACACTCTCCCCGACCGACTCACGCTCTTCCCCGGCCTTCTCCTCACACTCTCCCCGACCGACTCACGCTTTTCCCCGACCTTCTCCTCACACTCTCCCCGACCGACTCACGCTCTTCCCCAGCCTTCTCCTCACACTCTCCCCGACCGACTCACACTCTCCCCGACCGACTCACGCTCTTCCCCGACCGACTCACGCTCTTCCCCGACCTTCTCCTCACACTCTCCCCGACCGACTCACGCTCTTCCCCAGCCTTCTCCTCACACTCTCCCCGACCGACTCACGCTCTTCCCCGACCTTCTCCTCACACTCTCCCCGACCGACTCACGCTCTTCCCCGGCCTTCTCCTCACACTCTCTCCGACCGACTCACGCTTTTCCCCGACCTTCTCCTCACACTCTCCCCGACCGCCTCGCTCTCGCCTCCACGGCCTTCTCCTCACACTCTCCCCGACCGACTCACGCTCTTCCCCGGCCTTCTCCTCACACTCTCCCCGACCGACTCACGCTTTTCCCCGACCTTCTCCTCACACTCTCCCCGACCGACTCACGCTCTTCCCCAGCCTTCTCCTCACACTCTCCCCGACCGACTCACACTCTCCCCGACCGACTCA
Source organism: Gobius niger (assembly GCF_951799975.1). Lineage (NCBI taxonomy): Eukaryota > Metazoa > Chordata > Actinopteri > Gobiiformes > Gobiidae > Gobius > Gobius niger. The sequence continues at coordinate 443,992 of NC_136875.1, forward strand.
CGCTCTTCCCCGGCCTTCTCCTCACACTCTCCCCGACCGACTCACGCTTTTCCCCGACCTTCTCCTCACACTCTCCCCGACCGACTCACGCTCTTCCCCGACCTTCTCCTCACACTCTCCCCGACCGACTCACGCTCTTCCCCGGCCTTCTCCTCACACTCTCCCCGACCGCCTCGCTCTCGCCGGGTCTCACTTTACGGGGACGGCCTGGGCTTCCTCTGTGATTTGTCCAGTCTCATCTCTCTGTTAGCTGCTAACTGTACCTGGTTTGCGTTTGGCAGCAGCATGAAATAATACAAGTCTATACCGTCGCCGCAGATGTGAGCCGTCGCAACAGCGCTTCTGTCAGTCTCCCCCAGGGGAAACTGAAGCTACAAACGTAACTTCCCACCAAAGAGAATGGAGTGAATGTTTAATTGTGCTACTATTGTATTTAACTACAAACAAACTGAACAGGAAATCTCTCCAACAGAAAATAAAGGAATACGAAAGATTGGGAGGGCATCTGACATACAGGGATATCCATATGTTAATAATAATAATGTACATATGTGTGTGTGTGACAGATGGATCCTCAGACTCACAGTGGCTACCTCCTGCAGCAGCTGCAGGAGCAGAGGATCCAGGGTTTGCTGTGTGACTGCACTCTCGTCGTCAAAGGCGTCTGTTTCAAAGCTCACAAGAACGTCCTGGCGGCGTTCAGCGCCTTCTTCAGGTCAGAGCCTCTGCACCGGCTCCTCTGTCGCATCATCCTCTGTATACTCCTCCTCCGCAATAACCTCATCCTCTTCCTCCTCTGCATCCTCTTGTGCACATGTGTTCATTTCAGTTACGAAGAAAGTTTCCGATGTGAAAGAGAGATGGATTTGTGGCAGTGAAAGGTTTTGTGGTAGTAAATATTTTGTGGTTGTAAGTACATTTCAGTGCAGTGTAAGGTAAAAAAAAAAAAAAAGATCCAAAAGAGCATTGAAGAGATAACTAGGAGGCATCCATATTGTTCCGCTTTATCCGGGGCCGAGTTGCAGAGGCAGCAGTCTGAGCAGAGATGCCCAGACTTCCCGATCCAGGCATACCTCCTCCAGCTGTTCTGGACCGAGACTGATGAACGTTCATATTGAACGTTCACGTCAGCTCTACAGTGTGCTTACGTGTAGTAATCCATAATGTATATAAGCATTTGATGGTCGTGTTTGTCATGCATGTCTCTGTTCCAGAAGAGTGACGTGTTTATTGTTTGCTGTGATGACTTGTTGCTGAGTGTTTGTAGTAGTAAGTATATAGAGGTAGTATATGTATATATATTTTGTATTTGTCTCTGCAGGTCTCTGTTTCAGCGGCAGAAGAGTGACGTGTTTAACCTGCTGATCCAGGATGTCAGTGGCATCGGTCAGCTGCTCGACTACATGTACACGTCTCGCCTGGACGTGAACGCGGAGAATGTTCTTGCACTGCTGGACGTGGCGCAGTGTCTGCAGATGCCCGTGGTGCAGGGCCTGTGCCAGTCCTTCCTCAAACCTGCAGGGGGCGCTCTGAGCTCCGAACACGACTGCCCCCTCCCTCACGGCGGCGACATGTCTGAGCCGCCCAGGGCGCTTAGCGAGTTCTACCAGAACCCGCCGCACAAAGCCCTCGCTCAGAGCGGGGCCCCGCCTCCGCACGGGGTCCCACCTCCGCACGGGGCCCCACCTCCGCACGGGGCCCCACCTCCGCACGGGGCCCCACCTCCGCACGGGGCCCCACCTCCGCACGGGTACAAGCTGCGCAACTACTACAGCCGCCAGTACTTCAGAGAGATCCATGAAGAACAGAGTATGAAACAACACACTGCAACCAACCAGCCCCCCCCGGCCAACCAGCTCCCTGTGTCCAACCAACTCCCTGTGGTGAGCCAGGCTCCCGCGACCAACCAGCCCCTCTCAACCAACCAGCTCCTCGCGGCCAACCAACTCCCTGCGGCCAACCAGCCCCTTACAAACAGCCAGTACCCCGCTGTGAGCCAGGCTCCCGTGACCAACCAGCTCCCCACAGTGAGCCAGGCCCCCGCAACAAATCCAGGCCTAAACCTGCCCAACCCGACAACAAACACTCTCTGTATAACCAATCCAGGACTCAATCCAAACCCCATGGTCGACCCGGCATGTAACGCCCCTGCCCAGCCCTCTGCACCTGTCCCGCCCCTCGCTGGCCCAGCCCGCCCCTCTCTGTCAGACGACCTCTGCCCTTCAGAGCTGAGCCGAGCGGTGCGTCCTAAAAAGACGGTGTACTTGAAGAAGTACAACTACCTGCGCTCTCACAAGACGGAGGAGTCAGCGCTCTGTCCCACCCTCGTCACAACACAGGTAAACAGCCAACACTCACCGCTATAGCCCACACTCACCACAACACAGGTAACAACAGTGTTGGGAAGAATACTTAATTGGATTTAGTTACTGAATACTGAATGTATTTTGTAACGTATTCTGTTACTTTGTATAATCAGAGTACTGTAGCCTGAATACTTTACAATACTTTCACATTGATTGTCATTATATTTTAGCCTGGCTAACACCAGACTAAAATCACAAGTGATATTTAGTCTGGGGACACCAATTTATTTTCTGGTAGGAGAGGTGTGGTTTACAATCGTCCATAGCCGTTCATTGGGCGATACGAATGTCTATCATGCGTCTGCACGAGGCCACAGCCAATCGTATCATCGTATCCGATGACGTCTGACGTACCTGCTGTAAACTTTTGAGCTAAACTATTTAGAACACGACCTAAAGCTTGATCAAAGACTAGCCTCGCATCTGCTTTTTTTTTAAAATCCGTAAATAAACTACAAGCTTCCGTATATCGAATAGCTCGTCATCATCTTGCCGTCCCTCCTCGTTCTGTGATTGGTCCCAAATCCATGCAAAACTTTGGGCCATGGTCCCCAGGCTGCTGTGCAGTTCCAGATGATTGGAGCGCTCACAGCAGTCTGACGTTAGCCAGGTTAATTATATTTATGTATAAATACATAAATATATATATATATATGTGAGCTGTTTGTTTGTTTGTTTGTTTGTTTGTTTGTTTGTTTGTTTGTTTGAATTGCTTGAGTGAGGTTTATCACTTACGTATCAATCTTATTTTATTTATTGTTAGGCCTTTTCTTCTTCTATGTGCTGTATCTATGAGATGGACGAATGCTTGACTGAGAAGCTGCAAATGAATTGCCCTTCGGGAAGAAATAAGGTCTTCTGAATCTGAATCTGAAATATGACATACAATCATTGGTGGACAGCGTTCAGAGCAGAGCCGGTGCTGGCCCTTCTGGGGCCCTAAGCAAAAATCCACACGGGGGCCCTACAGTAGCGTCCCATGGTTATTCGACAAAGAGTGAATCCATTTATGGTCAAAAACGGTTCCACTGTGCAGTCGTGCAGGACAGAAGTGGAACATACAGACCTCAATTCAGGCCCTGCCCCCTGTGAGAGAACCACTAACCACTAAGCCACTGTGAGACTGGTATTTAGGACGACTACTAGTCTATTTCCCTCTTTAAAATAGTAAATGGCAAATGGTCCCATTCTCTCACCTCAGGACCCTGACCCACAGTTTGGGAATTCAGAGAATTCTTTCTTCTCCAAAGTATAATTACATGGCTAAAATTCTACTCAAGGACAAATACAGCTGTACAAATGTACTCAAGTACAAGTACAAAATTACTTGAAAACATCTTTGATTAAGTACTAGTTACTTTTAAACACGATTTTAGTCACAGTTTTAGTCACAAGGGCCCTCATTTATACCTGGTGTGGTGCGCTCAAATCCTACACCAAGTCAGGAGGTGGCGCACCTCACTTACCACTAAACAGCGCTGGAAAACACTTTTAAACTGCATGAATTGTATTGCCCCACCGCATATACTGTACTCCTCATTGATTATTTAAACATGACGCGATGCTGGCGTTAATGTTTATGGGCAGACTTGATTCAATGCTGCGCTTCAAACGCAGGCAAAGCCCGGACTAGAGACGCTAGAATCTGGACTGCGGCTGCGGCCATAGAGACACTCGTGCTGTTTTTTACATTTTATTTTTTAACAAAAGACTGTGGATGGCTGCCCCACCTCACATGGTGCGGCCCCTGCTGTGTACCAGAACATCCGGACTCACCTGGGTCTGTGCGAGGCCCTGCTCCGGTCTGGCTGGTTTGAGCATGGAGTCTGTGGACAGTATTCCGTATTCCTTCAGACGGGTTCGTAAGGCCCGGGTCTGCTGACCGCGCGCTCTCCTCTCCTCAGGGGGATGATCGAAGCAATAGGGCTGTCTTTGGTACGGACTTGTTCGTTAGGTTCCGGTCGGCTGTCAGCTCTCCGCGCACCTGTTCCCTCCCGGAGGAAAGCTCTGCTCAGGCCGAAAGACGCGTAGTTCTGCCCCGGCTCCAGCACGAGTCCGCGGAGCTGACAGCTGCTCTCGCTGCTCTCGCTGCTCTCGCTGCTCTCGGTGCTCTCGGTGCTCTCGCTGCTCTCGCTGCTCTCGCTGCTCTCGCTGCTCTCGGTGCTCTCGCTGCTCTCGCTGCTCTCGCTGCTCTCGCTGCTCTCGCTGCTCTCGCTGCTCTCGCTGCTCTCGGTGCTCTCGGTGCTCTCGCTGCTCTCGCTGCTCTCGGTGCTCTCGCTGCTCTCGGTGCTCTCGCTGCTCTCGCTGCTCTCGCTGCTCTCGCTGCTCTCGCTGCTCTCGCTGCTCTCGCTGCTCTCGCTGCTCTCGCTGCTCTCGCTGCAGCGCTATAACCACGCATTCTTCTTTTTACCACACACTAATTTGTGGTAAATGGTCTCAACTTATAGCGCTTTTCCACCTACATTAGGCACTCAAAGTGCTTTACAGCAAGGATCCACTCCCCCATTCATACTCTCATTCATACACCAATGTACGCAGACACTGGGGGCAATGTGGGGGAAGTGTCTTGCCCCAACGACAGTGTGCACTTTTTTATAAATTAATAACCTATTTCTTTTTTCCTTCATAGTTAACAGCCCACACTCACCACAACACAGGTACCAACCCACACTCACCACAACACAGGTACCAACCCACACTCACCACAACACAGGTACCAACCCACACTCACCACAACACAGGTAAACATCCAACACTCACCACAACAGGCTACACTCACCACAACACAGGTAAACATCCAACACTCACCACAACAGGCTACACTCACCACAACACAGGTAAACATCCCACACTCACCACAACAGGCTACACTCACCACAACACAGGTAAACATCCCACACTCACCACAACACAGGTAAACATCCAACACTCACCACAACAGGCTACACTCACCACAACACAGGTAAACATCCAACACTCACCACAACAGGCCACACTCACCACAACACAGGTAAACAACCCACACTCACCACAACACAGGTAAACATCCCACACTCACCACAACAACCCACACTCACCACAACAACCCACACTCACCACAACACAGGTAAACATCCCACACTCACCACAACAGGCCACACTCACCACAACACAGGTAAACAACCCACACTCACCACAACACAGGTAAACAACCCACACTCACCACAACACAGGTAAACATCCCACACTCACCACAACAGGCCACACTCACCACAACACAGGTAAACAACCCACACTCACCACAACACAGGTAAACATCCCACACTCACCACAACAGCCCACACTCACCACAGCACATGTAACAGCCCACACTCACCACAACACAGGTACCAGCCCACACTCACCACAATACGAGCTGTTCCTGTCTTTACTTCCAGACTCTCCGTAAAGCAGAGCGTACTGCGCCGCTATAGGTGCATTAGTATCATTTGAAACTGTTTTATTTTGAAACTGCCCTTTGTCAGTTTGTTTTGGAGCCGTTGCTGCTAACGTTTCTCTCTGTATCACAGGAGCTTGCAGCGCCACCTGCTGCTGAGGCCGAGACGCCGCATGTGGCAGGGACCGAGTCTGGGAATCCAACACATAACCCTGACCCCGAGAATCAAACCGTCGACCCCCCAGACGAGCCAGAGACTGCCCCTGTGCTGCCCTCCACAGGACAGCGGCAGTACTGCTGCTCAGACTGCGGCAAAGTCTTCAAACACCCGAGCAACTTAGAGCTGCACAAGCGCTCGCACTCCGGTAAAATACTGCTCCTACTACTGCTGCTTCTACTGCTTCTACTACTTCTACTACTTCTACTACTACTGCTACTGCTGCTTCTACTGCTTCTACTACTTCTACTACTTCTACTGCTTCTACTGCTTCTACTGCTTCTACTACTTCTACTACTTCTACTACTGCTGCTTCTACTGCTTCTACTACTACTGCAGCTTTATCAAAGTAAGCACCATCTTCAGAATGTCAGAGCTGTTTGACTTAAATATGTTTAAATTCTCCATTTCAGGAGAAAAGCCTTTTCAGTGCAATGTGTGTGGGAGACACTTCTCTCAGGTGAGTCCTGCTCGTGTACCCCCCCCCCCCCCCGCCTCCCCAGGGCTGGTACCGTTAAAAACCGGGAATAAACAGCCATCAAAACTGGTGGGCCTTAGACAGCACTGAACAGAGTTTTCTGTTCAAGCTTAAATAAATGATAATCATTTTTGACATTGATGGTTCTAGATAATGAATCATTGTTCAGACGCTGATATTAAACCTTTGAAAGGGACCCAGCCCTGTCCCTGCATATTTATTCTGTCTTAATCTCCTCCCTCCTTTTGTTGGTGTTTGTTTCAGGCGGGGAACCTGCAGACACATCTGCGCAGACACTCAGGGGAGAAGCCCTACATCTGTGAGCTCTGTGGCAAAGGGTAAATATATGTGTAAAAGTATATGGTTTATTCCATAATATTATGAAACTATGGATTGACTGTAACACAGGTTCACAGCGTCTGGGGACGTGCAGCGGCACAAAGTGGTCCACACGGGAGAGCGGCCACATCTGTGTGACATCTGCGGCAAAGGTTTGACAAAGTGGAAGTGGTTTAGCTGAGGTTCGAGTCTCCAGATGTGCCCGTTTGTGTTTTTAGGTTTTAACAACCTGAGCAATCTGAAGGAGCACAAACGTACGCACTCCACCGAGCTCAGCTTCACGTGTGACCAGTGTGGGAAGTCCTTTAATGCTCCCAGAAAACTGCACAAACACAAGAGTCGCCACGGAGGAGAGAAGCCGCACAGCTGCAGCACATGTGGTGAGAACTCACGACTCTGATTACACCCAACGTCCCCTTAGGGGTCATGAGGTTAGGGGGAATAGGTGAGGGGGTAATGAGGTGAGGGGGAATAGGTGAGGGGGTAATGAGGTTAGGGGGAATAGGTGAGGGGATAGTGAGGTTAGGGGGAATAGGTGAGGGGGTAATGAGGTTAGGGGGAATAGGTGAGGGGATAGTGAGGTTAGGGGGAATAGGTGAGGGGGTAATGAGGTTAGGGGGAATAGGTGAGGGGGTAGTGAGGTTAGGGGGAATAGGTGAGGGGGTAATGAGGTTAGGGGGAATAGGTGAGGTGATAGTGAGGTTAGGGGGAATAGGTGAGGGGGTAATGAGGTTAGGGGGAATAGGTGAGGTGATAGTGAGGTTAGGGGGAATAGGTGAGGGGGTAATGAGGTTAGGGGGAATAGGTGAGGTGATAATGAGAAGGTCTTACCGAGACACAGGAGGCAGAGAGGGCGGAGCCTCTCGCTGCAGCAGCGACCGCTGAGGCTGTGGATCTTTACTGACATGTTACCACTGCTTCTCTGATCACAATAACAACTTGGCAGAGTGCAGTACAACTTTTGGAAATACACTTTTAGAATATAAAGAAGGGCCTTATTTATACGCGGATTGTGATATATGCCAGTGCTGCTCACGGAGCTCCAACTCTGAAAGACAGAAAAGGCTGGGATTTGAATCACTCAGATAGTCTGTTGTTTTCTTAGCTCGCTGTTTGTGCAGTCGGGGTCTTAGGATGAGGCAGCAGGGTTTTTTTCCCTTTTTTTCTTTTATTCTTTTATTTACGGCATACAAAGAATTGAGGAGAACTGAAATAGCCAGGCGGCACAGGCCGACAACATGGAATCATACATGAGGGAAGAAAAAACGAAAACATAGGAAAAAAACAAAATCAAACAGCCAAGCCGGGGTGTCTGCAGGCAACATCAAGTCAAATAGGTGCCGTTCACATTTCAGAATGTGATGATGTCATAAAGAAAGGAGGGCAGGGGCCAAGACAACTCCATGGGAGAAATACAACTTTTGCAAGAAATCTCCAAAACGAAAATTTACATTGAAAATAAATCTGCAGTTCGCCAGTTGCCCTCCATTTCAATGTAAGCTATAGGCTGTTTAGAATGTTGTGATGTCACGTGAACCCAACCTATATATATATATATATATATATATATATATAATTTTAATTCCCAGCAGAACGTTTTCTTCAAATACAGCGTGAGGGAGGTTATGGAGCAGCGTCTCTGAATGGACTGTGCCCTCAGCGCAGTCTCTGCAGGAGTTGGTTCTGCTGGGATCCTTCCTGCTTCTCGCTCAGAGCAACAGCACACTCTGGTGTTCGTGCATGAGCGTGCACGTCTTTGAGCATCACAGATGACAACAGTAATTTTGTCAAAGTACAGAATGAAAGATTTAAACATTTTACACAGCCTATAGTTGATTTCTTATGTTTTATATTATCTTAATCATTTTTGAGGAAAATAAAGAACAAATGAGCTGTTTAAAATGTGCACCAAACTGGATTTCCTCAAAGTGACTTCCCCTCGCTGCTTTCCCTCAACTCTCCTCGTCTGTGCAGCGTTTCTGCACACGGCAGGTACAGACCGAGTGTGGCGGTGCGTAATGTTTCATGTTCAGTTTGATTTCTATAAATAACACTTTTGGCGCAAAACACTTGGTACAGAAGGTTTTGACCTCTCTTGGTCCATATGTGAGCTTCATAAATGAGACTCCTGAAGGCCACGGTCATCTCCACTGTCTTCTGGGCATTTACCCCCAGGTTGCTGTAGCTGCACCAGGACTAAGCAGAACTTAAACTGGCCTTTACAATCATTAACTCCCCCGTTAACGGCTCTGTGTGGTGTGTGAATCTGTGTTCTCAGGGAAGTCGTTTGCCGGCTCCGGGGACCTGCAGCGTCACGTCCGCTCTCACACCGGAGAGAAGCCGTACGTCTGCAGCGAGTGCAGCCGCAGCTTCAGCCGCTCCGCCCTGCTGCGCAGACACCGCATGCTGCACTGCAAAGGCCTCCCCCAGCCCCAGTCACCCCATCACTGCGACGACCAGCCCCTACCGCCACACAACCGTGACGACCAGCCCCAGACTCCGCCCACTGGCCCAGAGACACGCCCAGACTCAGGACTCTCTGTCAGAAAGTCTCCTCCTGGAGTGAAAACAGTTTCCTCCACACGGCCACCTCCTACAGCCCGAGCTGAGCCCACCGCCCCCCCTCACCCTCGTCACAGCCCAGGGCCAGGGCCGCCCGGGCTCCACCCCTTACACCCTCCTCAACAGGAGAGAACCTCCTCTATCCCAGAGAGCACCTCGCTGGAGGAGAGCAGCTCACTAGGGGGCAGGTCTGGAGAAGGGCAGCTCATGTCCAGTGTGAGTTTGTGGGGATTAGCCATGAAAACACTGCAGAACGACACAGACTAGGCACCATTTATGAACCAACACCACACCTGGCCCGGGCCTGGTCCAGTCCTGGTCCAGTCCTGGTCCAGTCCTGGTCCGGTCCTGGTCCAGTCCTGGTCCAGTCCTGGTCCAGTCCTGGGGAGGAATGGGTGCCGTTAAACGATGAAAGTATTTTAGCTTTAGAACCCAGTTTTGCCGCTGTTGGTCCAGTGACAGGTTTAAAGGAAGGGACTTCTTTTTCTAACCCTAACCCTTCTTTTTCTACAAAATGTTTTCCTTATTTTTGCCACAATTTCCCCCAATTTTCCTCCATCTTTGGCCAATTTATTCCCCATTTGTCACACATTTCTTAACATTGGACAGGAACCAAATCATTTAAATTTGCAGATATTTCTGGTTCTAGATGACAAATATTTTCGGTATCAGAAAATGTTTTCATCAGAAAAGATTTTCGCTGCTGAAAGCTTCGACCATTATGGCCTTTTCTGTGCAAAACATGAGCTATTTTTAGATGAAAACAAAGAATGTCAGAAAAGCTTTCCCTCATTTCCGTGAGTAATCTATAATCTATAGCTACTGTTTCACATCCATGTCGTGCCCTGCTCACCTGCAGCGTCTCGCCGCACGTGTGCAATAATAAACTGGATTGTTATTCCTGTGATTCTTGCCGTCTGTTTCATCTCACTAAAAGGTCGTCTTGAATCTTGCCCTTAGGTACAGTATTCCACTGATAACGTGCTTGCGTCTGGTGTGAATGAAACACTTTGATAATCTTGTATTTAGCCTATGCTAACCGGCTAACACCGTGCAGTCCGAGTCAGAGCCGGTGCTGGCCCTTCTGGGGCCCTAAAAATCCACACGGGGCCCTACAGTAGCGTCCCATGGTTATTCAACACAGAGCAAATCCATCTATGGTCAAAAACGGTTCCACTGGTCAGTAGTGCAGGACAGGACGGGAACATAATGTCCTCAGTGTGTGAGGACCACTAACCACTAAGCCACTGTGAGACTGGAATTTAGGACGACTACTAGTCTATTTCCCTTTTTAAAATAGTAAATGGTAAATGGTCCCATTCTCTCACCTCTGGTCCCTGACCCACAGTTTGGGAACCGCTGATTTAAAACTAAAAACCTGCTCCTGACGGTTGTTTCTGTCCGACCACTGAGTATCAGCCTGTGAGTCGCCCAACTCGTTATAGACTGTGCACATTCAGAGAACCAGAGTTACTGTAAGTTACTGTGCTCATGAGAACCGTGTGGATTCAACTCAACAGGCCTCGGACACGGCTTTTTACTCTCGTCTACTCGCCAAACCACTGTCCTGATGCTCCAGACCCACCAGACACAGTAAGAAGAGTTTAAATGAGAGCGTGGCCGGTGCAGCCCAGAGTCTGTGCAGAGAAAACCTGAGAGCAGCGCCCGGGACACGGGGACATGCAGGCGCACATGAGGCGGAGCAGCATTAGAGTGAACCTGCCCCATCATATCACATTTAAATGAAAAATATGTCAATCGTTGGTGCTGTAAAAATCTTCGTTTGTGCTGTTATCGTTTTTGAGATATTGATGATTGTTTTTTGCATGCAGTGTGTGTTGCCGTGCGCCTCTGACACGTGCGCGCGCCTCAGAGGAGGAGGGTGAATGCCTCAAGGCTCTAAAGTTTGTAATAGTTTGAAAAATTATTACAAAGCACAAACGGAAATGTTTACAGCACAAAACAGCACAGATGTAGAGGAGGCGCTGACACCTTTTTTACCCGTTTTAGAACTTTATAACGAGCAGGTGACCTCAGATCAGACCAATAACAATCATTAATATCTCAAAAACGATAACAGCACAAACGATTGACATGTTTTTCATTTAAATGTGAGTTTGATGGGGGGCCAGGTTCACTCTCTCCTGCTCACCCACTTCAGCAGACTGTCCCGTTTTGGTGTTATATGTGGCAAAGTAGGCGAACAGTGAGTGCGCGCTGGAACTAGTTTGACTGAGATGCGGGGCCCTTGCAGCTGCGGGGGCCCTACGCACCTTGCGTAGTTTGCGTATGGAAAAACCGAAGCAGCTTTCATGAGAAGAGCACACGGCGCCCACAACAAATCTGCCAATCTTTGTGTTCTCTGGCAAGCGATTTTGATAAGTTAACAGAGCTATGATTTGGACCACCTCAACTGCTGGAAAGTTGATGATCAAAGCGTTTTCGTAGTGGCCATGGAGCCCGAGAGCTTAAAGTCTATGGTTACATCCAGGAGACCTTTGCACTTGCAGACAGGCACAGGCAAAAGTCTGCCTTTGTTCACACCTTTCCTAAACCATTCCCTCCTCCCTTCCCCTACACCCTTCCACTCAGGCCGCAGTGAGGGCACCTTCTGAGGTTCACTCAGAGAAATTCCAATTTCTCTGTTACTGTGATTTTCAGACGCTCTCTCCCTCTCGCTGCAGACTCGCGGAGAAGCTTTTCTCCCACTCCCCCTCACTGAGGGGTCCATTTCGGACAGAACTCCACTGTGCGGGCACGCGCAGAGTGTTAGGGGGAGGGAGGAGGGAGATGCATGTGTGGGTCAAACGCATGCGCAGATGCATGTGTGGGTCAAACGCATGCGCAGATGCATGTGTGGGTCAAACGCATGCGCAGATGCATGCGTGGGACATGACGAGTGTGCGGCAGCAGGACATTGGGTTCTGTCCACTCCCAAGGAAGTACACGGAGTCGACGAGGGATCCCGGACATGAACAAATCTTAAAACTGACTGTGGGGAAAAACTCCACCATCACTTTTGAATGTGGACCATTTCCTACATAATCAATACTCAATGTTATAGTTTCAAAGGCCTGGAAGGGCATCTGACGTGAAACCAAACTGTAGAGACTAAACAGAAAACACACGAATCAAGACTTTTACCCAAATGTTTATTTCCTTTTGCTTCAGAAGCAAGAAAAATACAAGAAAATATCAGAAGTTTAAGCAAAAACACATGAATGCAGCACAAACAGGGGGTGCTCACTGGGAGGGGGGGCCTGGCTCTTGGGGAGGGGTCAAAGAGGGGGAGGGCCTGGCTCTGGGGGTGTAAAACACGTTTAATACCTGATATTAACATGCCCTATCTGACCAGTGTCTGCAGCGGCTTTAAGCCTTTTCTCCACATTTCTGATGTGAAGATTGTGAAATGTTGACAGCGGCGTCCCTCAGCTCTGAGGCTCTGAGGCTCAGAGCCTCAGGGGCTCAGGGGCTCAGAGGCTCAGAGCCTTCAAAGATTATCATCTACAACCCAACATTTGAAACTGTTCCAGAGTCAGTGCTGTTCCATGGAGATGGCCCTCAAAGGGTTAAAGAATGATCCTAATACCACCCGCTCCAGCAGATGGACATTTATGAGACCATCTGAACGACACTGTGGCTTTTGGAAGTATTCAAAGCTTACACATGATTATTAGTGTGCAGCCCCGCCCCCTCCAGGTGAGACTCTAGCCCCGCCCCCTCCAGGTGAGACTCCGGTACAGGTTTTCAAAGGAATGTCATTCGTCAATGATCAAAGATCTCACCGGACACTTTATTAGGTACAGAGGAGACTCCGCCCCCTGGATGGGTCTCAGGCGGAGGCGGGGCCAGAGCTGTGCTTAATAATGTGTCCGTCTTGAACTGTCTTTTGGATAAATTATAAAAAGATGAGACTTTCTGCTCTGGCCCTGGCCTGAACCTGTCTGGGAGTGGTCCCGGGGCGGTCCCAGCAGGCGATGGTCCACTGCTTGATGTTGGCGTTGTTGGTGAGTGTGGCGGTCGAGTGTAGGGTTTGTTTTGGGAAGGTGGGGGTGGTCTGGAGTCTGTGGGGGTGGTCCTGGGGGTGGTCCTAGGGCAGTCTCTCAGTATTTGATGGTCCACAACTTGATGTTGGCATCGTGGGAAGTAGTGACCAAAGTGTTGGCGTCGATCCAGGCCAAACCGCTGACATGGTACAGGCGGTGGGAGTCTGCGGAGAAAAGAAAACAGCTGATCAGTGGTCCCCTTCCTGGGGCAGGGGTAGATCTAGAGGGTGGGCACGGTAACGGTCTTGCCACCCCATTGATGTCATGAGGGTTTCCCCCTAATGCATTAGCCATTAGCCATAGTCTATTTTTATCCACCACAGTCCCGATCCTCTCTCTTTCTCTTTCTCTTTCTCACCCAACACCTGCGCAGGATTAACAGAACAAATAAGAGCGGTTTAGCCTATTATTATACCAAAACATAAAGGCACTTCTGTTTTCACTTGACCACATGGATAATTTGCATCTTTACTGCGCCGCTAATGCAGCTGTCACTATAATGAACTAAACCAGAGGTCACAAAATGGCGGACCTCAGTCTGGATCCGGACCCACACGCCAACCTGTCCGAACCCGAAACTTGGATCCAAACTTTGAACCCGACGTGACCCCCTCCGTCCTGCAGCTGTGTGTGCTCTGTCTCTCTGCCTCTCAGGCTACGCTAAAGATGTAAAGCCGAGAAGACGCTAATTATTTAATTAAATATGCATCCGCAATCGTTACGCGCAAACAGCGCGGTTGTTTCTCAATTTAAAAAAAAAAAAAAAAAAGAGCAGCGAGCAAGACCTGAGCAAGACCTGGACCAAACCTGGACCAAACCTGGACCAAACCTGGACCAAACCAGGACCAAACCAAGACCAAACCAGGACCAAACCTGGACCAAACCAAGACCAAACCAGGACCAAACCTGGACCAAACCAGGACCAAACCAGGACCAAACCAAGACCAAACCAGGACCAAACCTGGACCAAACCAGGACCAAACCAGGACCAAACCAGGACCAAACCAGGATTAAACAGGGCTCATTGTTGAGCTGAGCAAAGAGGAGAAACACACACTGCATTGGTACACTGTGTATTTACATATTCTGTTATTTAGAAACCAAAATGTAATTCTAGAGTTAAAACAAAACTATAATGAACTGTTGCATTGTTGTCAAAGCACATGAATTATTATTACTGTAAATTATGTTCCAGACCTTTGCATGATTTTTTTTGGATCGCAGTGAAATTAAATCCAGGACCCCTGTTCTAAACTTTAGTTCTCTCCCCTCGCTCTTTCCCTACACGAGGTCAGAGCTGGTCTCTCTGCAGCTGAGAGGCTGAGGTTCAGAGTCTGTATCTGAGCACTGCAGGGGCGGAGCTGAGAGAAGAATCAAGGGCCTGCGCCCCCTGAAAGCATAATAGCCAATCTAAATCTAAAAAAATCTCCCCCGGACCCGCCCAAAAGGGAGCGCTCTCTCCCACCACACTGTCATGTAATGTCTCACATGTGCTCCAGACGCTACATGGGTGCTTGCAGAGGCTCACTCACTACGCTTTTGACAGGACAAACAATTAGAACTTAGAACTTTAGAGCTAAATAAGGAGCCACCCCTGCTTATATTATGGACAATGCTTGGGTTTGGGGAAACTGCACCGGGCTGGCATGAGTGTTCAACCGGTCAACACGCGTGTTAAACCTGCTGTCTGGACTCTAACTAAGCCAAATAATATCAGAACAATTCATTTGACAGGTAAATGTTCGCTTCCTTTCTCCTTTTAAACTATTTGATCTGCATTTGTGGGAAATATGAAGATACGAGCGGAGAGATGTTTGTTTGTGATGGTCGGAGTGAAGAGGCTGAAGCTGAATAAATGATCAGCGAACTTGAGTCACCTCATAATAAGAGCCTAATTCACTCAGTGTTTCATAAAGCAGGAAAAAGCGGCTCAGGTGCTTGGATAGCCCCCCTCCCCTGTTCAAATGTGTCCCCCCCACCTTCAAAACGCTTCTGACACCGATGAGCGGTATATGGCAAAACCGCAGGAATTTGTTGATTAAGAAAAAATCCAAACCGGCACAGCCCTAGTTGCCACCCCAGAAAATATCCCTGACCCTGCTGCCACCCCGTGATTTCTAGATCCGCCCCCAGGGGCTAGTATCATTAGTATCATTAGTATCATTAGTATCATTAGTATCATTAGTATCATTAGTAGCAGTTAGCAGTGGTAGTAGTAGTGGTAGTATGAAGTACCTGGTATCTTGATCCTCTTGTCGGGATCGCTGACTTCCCAGACAAACACGTTCGTGTCCATTCCTCCTGTCGCCACATGCTCCGAGTCCGGACTCCAACTCAGGACCACGGGCTTCGCATGGTGCCCATAATACTGCCCTTTGATCTGAAGTACACAGAGTACTACTGTTAAGTAGTGCAGTAGAGTACTGCGACTGTGCAGAAGATACTCACGCTGTAGCCGTCGGCGACAGTGAAGACGGTTAGAGCCTTGGAGCAGTCGAGCGCTGCGAGGAACGCTCCGTCAGGAGAGAAGCCGAGGTCAGTGACCTCTGCAGTGACCTTCAGCTGGGTGCTCGGCGTCAGAGAGTCCCCGGACACAGAGTACAGGTGGATCACCCCCTCCTACGGAAACAAATACTACATCAGAGAGGCCCTGCTCACTGAGTACAGGCGGACCATCTCCTCCTACGGGAACAAATACAAATACTACCTAACCTGAAGACCACCTTCACAAATACTACCTAACCTGAAGACCGCCTTCACAAATACTACCTAACCTGAAGACCACCTTCACAAATACTACCCAACCTGAAGACCACCTTCACAAATACTACCTACCCTGAAGACCACCTTCACAAATACTACCGAACCTGAAGACCACCTTCACAAATACTACCTAACATAAACCGCCTTCACAAATACTACCTAACCTGAAGACCACCTTCACAAAAACTACCTAACATGAAGACCACCTTCACAAATACTACCTAACATGAAGACCACCTTCACAAAAACTACCTAACATGAAGACCACCTTCACAAAAACTACCTAACATGAAGACCACCTTCACAAATACTACCTAACATGAAGACCACCTTCACAAATACTACCTAACATGAAGACCACCTTCACAAAAACTACCTAACATGAAGACCACCTTCACAAATACTACCTAACCTGAAGACCACCTTCACAAAAACTACCTAACCTGAAGACCACCTTCACAAATACTACCTAACCTGAAGACCACCTTCACAAAAACTACCTAACCTGAAGACCACCTTCACAAAAACTACCTAACCTGAAGACCACCTTCACAAATACTACCTAACCTGAAGACCACCTTCACAAAAACTACCTAACATGAAGACCACCTTCACAGGCACCAACAGGAGGACATTTCCATGTAATACTCACAGTGTCTCCAACGGCTGCAGTAGCTCCCCCTGGGTGCAGTGCTCCCACCTCAGGCTCAAAGCCCAGTTTATCCAGAGTGAACACTTTCCTCTTGTCCTTCAGCAGCACCACCTACAGAGAACACAAGTACTTTATATACTGATGCAAGTACACACACCTACAGAGATATGCATGTAATATTCATGAAATACACAAGTACACACAACACAGAAATGCAGCCAGGCTGACTTTTTTTTACAGCACACACAGTACAGCATGCACCCGGCTGCGGTCGAGTGAGTACCCGGCTGCGGTACAGCATGCACCCGGCTGCAGTACAGCATGCACCCGGCTGCGGTGGAGTGAGTACCCGGCTGTAGTACAGCATGCACCCGGCTGCAGTACAGCATGCACCCGGCTGTAGTACAGCATGCACCCGGCTGCAGTACAGCATGCACCCGGCTGCAGTACAGCATGCACCCGGCTGCAGTACAGCATGCACCCGGCTGCGGTCGAGTGAGTACCCGGCTGTAGTACAGCATGCACCCGGCTGCGGTCGAGTGAGTACCCGGCTGCAGTACAGCATGCACCCGGCTGCGGTGGAGTGAGTACCCGGCTGTAGTAGAAAGGGTACAGACCTGTCCGATGCAGATGGCGAGGGAGAGTCCTCCATCAGCCACAGACACACACTTGGGCTGAAAGTCCATCTTCACCACATCTCCAGCACTGCACAAATGCATACTTTAACTACAACTGCACAGATGCGTACTTTTATCACAACTGCAAAGGCACATGGGGCTTTTGTCCCATATATTTGCAGTACCTGTACTCCTTTGTTGTAGCGCTGGTGAACCTCACGGTGTCATCCATGCTGCAGGAGACCAGCTCGTGGCTGTTGTTGACCATCATCCGCGACACTTGGTTCGTGTGACCTTTCCCGGACAAACCCTCGCACTGTCCAGTCTCACTGTCCCAGCACGGTACAGCCAGGGATAAGGAAAGTACACAAGTGTACCACTACTACTTCTAATACGTCTAATACTGCATCCATAGCTGTCAAGTGTCCCGTTTTTCCCAGGAAACTACCATATTGTGACCCGTCTAGAGCTTGATTGGGCTGGTCAGATGGCTGACAGCTGGTGCTGGAAAAGGTGCCGGCCCCGACTGCACGCTCCCAAATCTCCCAATCCAGCTGGTTTGAACCTAAAAGTTTACACTTTTAAATATACCGATACTGCTAGCTTCAACATGGAGAGGCTTCTTCGTGTTCTCAACTGTGTACTTGCACTTCTTGGTCACTTTGTGCTTTTGTGAGTGGACTTGTGTCCCTCGCTCTGGTGACGGGTCACAAATCCATCTGTCGGACATTGTGGTTAAAGGATATCGATGTGTCCATCGTGGCTGCCTGAGTAGATGTAGGACCGGCCGTCTCCTTTGTGGACTGTCAGGCACTGGATGGACTTGTAGTGGCCCTGAAGAAGAAGAAACATCTCAGTCCATGGACATCTGAACATCTTCAAAGTGTTGTTATAACTTATGATTAAAATACAGTATATTCAAGTATTTTTAGCACACATAACCTGAGTTGAACATGTTCTGTGTCAAATCGAACAACAAATAACAATGGCTTACACTTGTATTGCGCTTTACAAGCCTGTGTTACCAGGTTTCTCAAAGCAGGACCTATGATTGGCCGGTCGGGGCTGTGGGCAGGGATAGCTCACCTGCCGGACCCTGATTGGCCGGTTAGTTAGCTCACCTGCAGGACCCTGATTGGCCGGTCAGTTAGCTCACCTGCAGGACCCTGATTGGCCGGTCAGTTAGCTCACCTTCAGGACCCTGATTGGCCGGTCGGTTAGCTCACCTGCAGGACCCTGATTGGCCGGTCGGTTAGCTCACCTGCAGGACCCTGATTGGCCGGTTAGTTAGCTCACCTGCAGGACCCTGATTGGCCGGTCGGTTAGCTCACCTGCAGGACCCTGATTGGCCGGTCGGTTAGCTCACCTGCAGGACCCTGATTGGCCGGTCGGTTAGCTCACCTGCAGGACCCTGATTGGCCGGTCGGTTAGCTCACCTTCAGGACCCTGATTGGCCGGTCGGTTAGCTCACCTGCAGGACCCTGATTGGCCGGTCGGTTAGCTCACCTGCAGGACCCTGATTGGCCGGTCGGTTAGCTCACCTTCAGGACCCTGATTGGCCGGTCGGTTAGCTCACCTTCAGGACCCTGATTGGCCGGTCGGTTAGCTCACCTTCAGGACCCTGATTGGCCGGTCGGTTAGCTCACCTGCAGGACCCTGATTGGCCAGTCGGTTAGCTCACCTGCAGGACCCTGATTGGCCAGTCGGTTAGCTCACCTGCAGGACCATGATTGGCCGGTCGGTTAGCTCACCTGCAGGACCCTGATTGGCCGGTCGGTTAGCTCACCTGCAGGACCCTGATTGGCCGGTCGGTTAGCTCACTTGCAGGACCCTGATTGGCCGGTCAGTTAGCTCACCTGCAGGACCATGATTGGCCGGTCGGTTAGCTCACCTGCAGGACCCTGATTGGCCGGTCAGTTAGCTCACCTGCAGGACCCTGATTGGCCGGTCAGTTAGCTCACCTGCAGGACCCTGATTGGCCGGTTGGTTAGCTCACCTGCAGGACCCTGATTGGCCGGTCAGTTAGCTCACTTGCAGGACCCTGATTGGCCGGTCAGTTAGCTCACTTGCAGGACCCTGATTGGCCGGTCAGTTAGCTCACCTGCAGGACCCTGATTGGCCGGTCAGTTAGCTCACCTGCAGGACCCTGATTGGCCGGTCAGTTAGCTCACTTGCAGGACCCTGATTGGCCGGTCAGTTAGCTCACCTGCAGGACCCTGATTGGCCGGTCAGTTAGCTCACTTGCAGGACCCTGATTGGCCGGTCAGTTAGCTCACCTGCAGGACCCTGATTGGCCGGTCGGTTAGCTCACCTGCAGGACCCTGATTGGCCGGTCAGTTAGCTCACCTGCAGGACCCTGATTGGCCGGTCGGTTAGCTCACCTGCAGGACCCTGATTGGCCGGTCGGTTAGCTCACCTGCAGGACCCTGATTGGCCGGTCGGGGCTGTTCTTGTCCAGGTAGTTGATGTGTCCCGACAGAGAGATGCTCAGCATGTGGTTGTTCTGCCAGAGACAGCCGAGCTGCAGGTCATTGACATCTGACCCCAGTGTAAAAGTGGTGACCGCTGACCCCGCCTCCGCGTCCCACAGCTTCACCGTCTTATCTCCAGAGGCAGAGATGAGCTGCGAGCTGTCGGCGCTCCAGCTCAGCTACGGAATAAACAACACAATAGAATGAATATAAAATACATAATCTGCATTAACATTACACGAGAGCAGAGAAACTACCCAAACTTCTCAAAGACTTTTAACCTGAGGTGCTAAAACAGACCAAAGTGTCTCTTAACAAGGTTTATTCAGGAGGTTTTGTGTGAAATCACTCAAACATGGCTGCACTCCTCGGTTTTCACATCCATTCACATAAACATACTTTGTATGAACGAAATGCACAGAATCCCCCCGACAACTGTGTAATCCAAATATGGTCGTTTCCTTTGTGGAAGACGCCAGCTGCCAAAGTGGGCACGATGTACAGCAGTACACAGTATGTGCAGACAAAGTTGCTAACCTTAAAGGCCATTTTCTCCAATGAGGTTTGCATTCCACTCTTTCACAACATGTCCACTTTACTCCACACTTTACTGGCTACATTTGGAAGATTTTTCATTATCTAATTCCTGCCTGATTCATTGAGCTGTTAACCCAAAAATGTACGGGTTAAGAGCTCAATGTATGAAAGGGTTTTTCACTTACAGAAAGAGTATAAAAGGAAAAATAAATATCCTGAGCAAATCTTTGTCACTAATATGTCACATTTCAGTGTTTCCTCCAGATTTCCAGGAGACTGTGGTGGGAATTATTATATAACTAACTACTTTTGGCCATTATTGTGAAGAAGTCATTTCATGTTGGTGCAAATGAAAGTAGGGTTGAAGCAGCGGAAGTGTCACCTCCACAGAAATAACCAATCGAATTGTCATGAACACCAAGGGTTATGTTCATTATTCTAAAATTAATGGTCAAGCATTGTGTCTGTTTGTACAGAGGTTTTAATTAAGGCTGCTCATTTTGAGTCATATAAGGTTCAAAGTTCATAACAAAAACGTCCTTTTCTCAGATCAATCATATTAATGTTTCTAGGGTACAGGTTGTTTAATGTAATGGATCAGTTTTTAAAACACTTTCATACACAAGGCCATCTTGAAGCTGAACTCCCTGCCCTCCCTCCCCACAATCAAGGATGAGAGAAAGATAATTACAAATCATTCACATGGTTTGAATAAAAAATCTTGAATTTTTCAATCGGGGGGACAGTCCCTTGATTCCTCTCTCAGCCTGATGCACTGTGCAGAGAGAAAACACTATCCATAAATAAATAATAATCATCAAGTATAGACCTGGAACATCATTTACAGCTATTTGCTCAGAAATACACTTAAAGGAATAGGCCACCGTTTTTACATACTGAGATATGTTCTTACCTAACCTTAGTCGAGTTAATATATCCCCGTCTGGTCTTTGTCCGTGCGCTCACACATACGCAGCCTCTCGCACATGTCATATAGCTCCAAAAAAGCTCACGATAGAAGCTACCAAGCTCTTCCACGTGTTCCCTATTTAAATAAAGTTACGTGAAGTGTTTTCATGCAAAGTATATTTACACAGAAATGTAACATGTCGATTTTATAAGCAAATAAAAAGGGGGACTATATTGTGAGGCGTAATGATACAGGAGCACAGCGTCCGCGCAGTAACTCCTAAAGACTTCCCCGCTCACTTCCGTCAGTAGAAGCTGTGTGACTTGTAGAGCAGCAGAGAACAGTTGAAGAAGCGTGGATAACTTGTGAACGATGCCTTTTACGTGCATCGTGCCGGGCTGTGATAACAAGCAGAAAGTATATAGTGTAGTAATGTTTCACAGATTTCCAACTCACCCCGGACGACGACACAGGACTCAGGAGCTCCACCATGAGGTAGGAATGTGCAGCACTTTCCCAAAATATATTTTCTGCTTGTTGTAAAAGGCTCTGTACAAGTCACGCAGCTTCTATTGACGGAAGTGAGCGGGGAAGTCTTTAGGAGTTACTGCGCGGACGTTGTGCTCCTCGTATCATTACGCCTCACAATATAGTCCCCCTTTTTATCTGCTTATAAAATCGACATGTTACATTTCTGTGTAAATATACTTCACATGAAAACACTTCACGTAACTTTATTTAAATAGGGAACACGTGGAAGAGCTTGGTAGCTTCTATCGTGAGCTTTTTTGGAGCTATATGACATGTGGGAGAGGCTGCGTATGTGTGAGCGCACGGACAAAGACCAGACGGGGATATATTAACACGACTAAGGTTAGGTAAGAACATATCTCAGTATGTAAAAACGGTGGCCTATTCCTTTAATTAAGTAGTATTTTTTATACATAAAATACAATAAATGTTTCACATATTTATTTCAGTAATCTACAGCAAAGCTGTCATTCATTAGAAAAAGAAATAGATAAGCATCGTACGGGGTAAGTTTTGTCATTTTTATACTTGAGGAAACTAGCTAAAATTCTCCACGTCGCTCTCTGCCGTGTCTCGCCTTAAAGTAAACACGTGACTGAACATGAGGTTGTTGATTAAACTAAACCTTTTAAGTTCAGAGAAGTCGAATCGGTGAGTCATCCTGAGACAAAAGAGTTTGAATGAGGTTTGAATAAAGCAGTGAAGCCGCCGCCTCGGAGCTGCTCTGAACACACCTGTACACACAGGCTCACATTTCCACCCTCTGTGTCCATGAAATGTTGTTCTGCAACTGTTCATAACTGACACTTCCCACAAACACTGGCTGCATCTAAAAAGAGGCAAGACAGCTCCTTGCTCCCATTCCTTCACTTTTGAGGCAAAGACATGAGATCAACCATAAGGAACCTTATGCAGTTACAGGAGCTACAGGAGCTTCAGGAGCTTCAGGAGCTACAGGAGCTTCAGGAGCTTCAGGAGCTTCAGGAGCTTCAGGAGCTACAGGAGCTTCAGGAGCTTCAGGAGCTACAGGAGCTTCAGGAGCTACAGGAGCTTCAGGAGCTTCAGGAGCTTCAGGAGCTACAGGAGCTTCAGGAGCTTCAGGAGCTACAGGAGCTTCAGGAGCTACAGGAGCTTCAGGAGCTTCAGGAGCTTCAGGAGCTTCAGGAGCTTCAGGAGCTTCAGGAGCTTCAGGAGCTTCAGGAGCTACAGGAGCTTCAGGAGCTTCAGGAGCTACAGGAGCTACAGGAGCTACAGGAGTTACAGGAGCTTCAGGAGCTTCAGCGTCAGGACAATCTGAACGTTCCTGAACAACCAGGACGCTACGTTGTAAGATACACTCTTTCTCCTCCTGCAGGGCAATTCATTTAATGTTATTAGCATTACCAACACAATCCGAGCAACTGCACAAATGTCAAAATGATGTGTTCAATAACAACTCTTTATTATTTATTTGACCTTAATTTAACCAGGAAAGTCCTACTGAGATTAAGAATCTCTTTTTTCAAGGGAGTACTGTCCCCAGAGGGAAACCTATTGTACATCTTTTTAGTGGTAGGGGAAACCGGAGTTCCCGGAGGAAAACTACGCTGGCACGGGGAGAACAAACTCCACACAGAAAGGCCCCATCCAGGTGGGAATGGAACCCTGGACCTTCTGGCTGTGAGGCATAAGCATCACCGTGCCGTGTCCTTCACTGGAGCTCATGGAGACAGCTGCACTCGTCTGCTCTCTCAGAGGCGCTTATGCTAGCAGAGCATGTGGCTTAAGCTTTGTTCTTGTAAAATGTAAATCAAAGTGTACAACGTTGCCATAAGTTCATACATTTCCTTTAGAAAACTTTCAGATGCTGCTGTGGCTCGAACGCTGCATGACCCGCTTTATACTTTCATATATTCAGGACAGAGCTCATGTTTTTATTTCATGAAATGTCACGAGGCAAAACTATCATTTCCTCTCATGAGGAGGTCGGAGAGTTCGGCAGCAGTGACTTGTGGGATTGTTCTTAGCTCCTCATGAGGAACATCCCGAGGTTCCTAAGCTAAAGCAGGTATTATAGGAACCATTTCCTCACTGTCTCCTAAATGCACCGGCACAACAATGACGCACGTCCAGATCAACGATACGGTGAAAGAGGTTCCAGGGCGGCTCCAGGGTTGGCCTCGTGAAATGTAAGACTTTAATACCTTTTTAATGCCATCACGGTGAAATTAAATGCCACTATCGCGGGTTAAAACATGCCATTTGTTCTCGTTCTATTAAATAAATTACACGGTAAATAAAAAGAAAATCTAAATGATAGGCTAATAAGGATGAAACTAGCTGCTAGTCAAAAGAATAAAGTTAGACATTTGACAAACGTATTTTATGCATTTTTAGACCAAGTTGGTTGGATGAAGTAATTTATCAAGAGTGGGCAGTATTTCAGTCAGTTTCAGACTAAACCCTGTTAATCAGTCCTGTAGAGCTAGGACTTCAAGTCTAACCATGTCCTGGACAGAACCAGGTCTAAACCAGGACTAAACGGGCTATAAACATGATGGTCCTCGGGAGCCGCCGTGTGCATACAGGACTCTGGAGGAGCGTGTCAGTCACATGACAAAGGGCCGTGGTTAAAGTTGTGCTGTGGGCGATGGCCACAGTTGAAACGTCGGGACTCGGGACATGTTTCTAGCGCAGTACTCGCCTCTCCCACTCACAAATGAAGGAGGCGGGTCCAGGACAGGTGAACTCCGCGCAGCAGAGATGGACAGTTTATGCAGCCTTGTTTAAATAAACGGCCGTTCACTTGAATCGCAAAACACATTCTTTTAAGACACACACCTAAAACATGTTCTTCACGCTGCATTCCTCCATCTCTCATGAGCGTTAGCATCCCGCGCTGCTAGCCCAACTCATTACAGTGTATTATTTGTCCCATGTCCAACGTGGTCTTGATTTTCAGACTTCTGAAGTTTCAGGTGCTGATGTGGAAACACCGGCGCATAAACACCTCAAACATGTGATTTTGTTGTGAGCGGCTCAGCTCTCCTAAGAGATGACATACCTTTACCGGGAGTGGGCACGTTTCCATGGAGACGTCGACTAAAGTCAGTAGAATTTTTTAGAATGTAGGTTAGGTTCCCATCCAAATCCATTCTTTGATTTCTCACTGCAGTAATAGCATTTTCTGTGTGGAGCTGGTCATTAGGAGCATGTTTTGTACTGAGGGTAAAAGTATAGTCCAAAAGCTACGCAGTGTACCTTTAAAATGAACATTATTATAAGGCTTACTTTTGACAAAAATATTATGAGACTAATTTTAACACAAGGATTAAAGAAAATAAATGTAAGACTCATTCACTGAAAATGTAATGCTTTTTTTTGTTAAATCTAACGCTTTCAAGGCCTTAAATGTGGCATGATCAAATGTATTACTTTAATGATTTAAGACCCGCGGTGACCCTGGGTTCCTAGGCTTATTCACACTTTTTAGATGCAGCCACTGTAAGGCGATAGTTTCCTCACCGCGTAGATGCCTCCTTTGTGTGCCTTGTCGCCCCCCAGAGAGCGCACCAGTTCCCCCTTCTGGCCGTCATACAGGTAGATCTGCACACACACACAAACACATACACATACATATATATATACATATACATATACACAGGTGCTTGTTTGTTTGAATCCTGCAGATGATAATGTAATAAGACTAAAGAACACACCTGCCCGTCAGATCCGGCAGTGGCAAAGTAACTCCCGTCAGGAGAGAAACGCACGCAGTTCACAAACTGACTGTGCTCCTGGAACATAAACATTATTACACAACACGTTTCAGGGGATCCTATTGTACATGTTTTTAGTGGTAGGGCAAACTGGTGGTATCAGATGGTAATGCCGTGGCTCTGGTCAGATTATGGACACAGGGAAACGATAAGAGGACAGTATTTGTGGCTGTTCTTCAGGCGCTCGGTGCAGTAACAGTATAGTAAAAATAGTAGAATAGAACCACTCATCCATTCACCCCCCATTTACAAATGTGACAATATGTCGATTTTTCGATATATACTGCGGGGCGATACGATACCGATACTTTTTATTCCAATCAATACTTTTGATGACGTCATGCATATTAATGAGGTAGCAGGGCTCTACGGATTTCACAGTGAGTAGAGGCAAAAAAAGAATCTGTCAGAACAGAGCAGCACTACAATGTTAAGAACTCTGACCAAACAATGTCACACAAATGTATAACTTTTAATGATAGTTTACATAATTGTACATTTTTAATGCTTAAATATAGAAGAAACGTACAATTATATAATGTAAATGAAGTGACGTCTCTGACAGAGCAACAGAATGAGCAAGTCAGGGATCAGGCTATTCATTCATTTAAGAAAAAGGGAAACAAATGTATATAATGAATAATATGTAGTATAGTGTGTGAAAGTAAAGGTTAAAAGTTGCATTGGGATGTATCGTATTTTGTTTTTGTGCAATATATAGATGATCATATTGTGAGATTATCGTTATCGTGAGCCATGTATCGCGTATCAAATCAAAACGTGAGGTTCCCACCGCTACTCTCATTCATACACCCAGGTACGCAGACACTGGAGGTGGGTGAAGTGACGGTGGGCACCTTCAGGAGCTGGGGTTCGAACCTCGACCCTCTGATTATGAGACGAGCAGCTTTACCAACTGCACCACCATCGCCCGTAACACAAGTAACAATAGTAACAATCATAGCAGCAGTAGTAATGTGGGCGTACCGGGAGCGAGCACTTGTACTTGAAGGGAGGACCCTCATAGAACAAGGCCGTGGTGTCGTCACTGCCTGTAGCAGCTCTGTACGGGCGCTTCGGTCTGATGTCCACGCTGTTGATGGTCTTCGAGTGTCCCGACAACTCCCCGACAGAGGACCCGCTGTCCCACAGGAACACAGCTGCAAACCTACAACAGAGCAACCCTTAACTCCCTGAGCCAGGACCAGCTGTCCCACAAAAACACAGCTTTAACTCGCGAGCTCAACTCTCCAACCCCAATCAGAGCAGAGTGCCTGGTCAGGAGAACCTAGCTGAAGGACTTCAATGCAGTTAGAAGTAGGGTTGTGCCGATGGACGATGTCATCGTCCATCGGCGATGGATGAGCAACATCACGATGGAGAGTCACCATCGTGATGCCACGCCCCCTCCTGTCAGAAACACGCACTGGTCTTCTGTAGGCCTTGTAAACCTACAAACTGTGCAGGGATTGCACTGTAAATTAATTCACGGATGTAACTAATATGCACGCTAGTGTCAGTACCTGCCAGAAGCTACGATGTGTTAGCCGTAATTATTAACGTAAAGACGCAGCGCTGCTGTTTCTGACGCGCGGGGCTCTCTCTCTCTCTCTCTCGTGGAGCGGCTTCAAAAACGTGAGCTACGACGCAAACTTCTAAATATTGTCCCGTTTACCCACTGTTTCTTAAACATTGCGTTAAAACTGAGCAAATGCAAGTAATGAGCTCCGATTTACATTTGTATTAGTGGAGAAGAGCCTTGGAGTTCACGCTCTGAATAAGTCGTTCTCCTCTCAGACTTTACGCACAAGTTTTAACACATTTCTTTTGCAAAAGTCGTGTTCCGTGACTCTGTTCAGATCGTGTTTAGTTTAGATCCATTTATCCTGCAATCTCACATTTTCCTAACATACATAGTAATATGCAGCATATATAGGCTATGCAAATGTCTTTAAAAAAATGCTTATAATGAGAAATGGACGATATCATCGTCCATCACGATGGTTCACTGTAAACATCGTCAACGGCCAATTAAGGGAACATCGCCCAACCCTAGTTAGAAGTTGCTTTTGACTAAATGTTGAGCTCTGCATTGTTGTTTCCATTTTGTTTGCTCAATCCAGGCTGTGGGGCGTTGTGTCAGGTCTGTGGGGTACTCACTTCTCCCTTCCATCTCCCACCACAGCGAGGCGTTTGCTGTCTTCAGTCCAGGCCATGTCCAGGATTTTCCCAGAGAGGGGCGTGTACTCGTACTTTATCAGATGCTCTTTCTGCGTGGTGTCCCAAATCTTCACCTTCCCCGAGGCGTCTGCAACACAATACAGTTACTCCCACTCTGGTTCATCCTGAGGCCCTCCCACACTCGTCACTACCAATGCCCCCTAGGGTTGCAAAAGGGTGGAAGATTCCCAGGAAATTTTCAGAAACTTTCTGGAAACGTTTCCCTTTATCATTCGGAACTTTTATTCAGAAATGAAGGGAATTTTCACAAATTGAAACACTCTTAAAAACGTATTTTTTCTTTCTTCGGCTAAAAAGTTTATTGAAGCATTATTTAATTATTGATTAGTTTCTGAAACGTTAACATGTATGGGAGTGATGTCACATTCATCCCTTTTGAGGCGACAGTAAACTCACTGTAGTAGTATTATTATTATTCCTCTTCATATCCAAGCATGTGAATGTAATGTACCGCCATGCGCCCCCACACTGCTCAGAGCCTCTCCCACACTGCTCAGATGCCCCACTGTGCCTTACCTCCAGAGGCGATGTAGAAGCCGCTGGGCGCGTACTTGGCGACGTTAACCGTGTGAGCGTGCTCTGTGAACACATCTGCGATCAGCGGGTTCTGAGGGAACACAACACAACGAGGGTCATGGACCAAGGCACCAACTCAGACCCACAGGGGCCCTCAACCCGAGAGCTGCGCTTTTGGATCAGTGTGAATCCAACTGCAGCACATTAGGCCCATCTAAACATGACTCTGCCTCCTCCTTACATGGTGGCCATGCAATTAATCTATTTCCCCCGATTTCCCACCCGCAGCCGGAACTCCCGAGCCGGAACCTTTCTATTTGTGTGTTTCTGGTAAGCCTGTATATCTGACGCACATCCGCCCATAGCAGCAATGGACGGAGAGACTTCACTCGGCCCGCTGGGGACTCCCATTTCCCATCTCCCCAAATATCATTCTCAAAATTCACATTCAAGAAGATGATGATGTCAGATTTTAATTGTGGGCTAAGACAATGCAACTAATTTGCATATTTTAACAAATAACTAAGGCGAGACACTGCAGGTGGATATGGAAAACAGTGAGTGATATAGATTTTAAACTTTGCTGTATATTATTAACACAAATCTGAGCAAAAACTGTATTGCTGTATTTCCGTAATATTTGTTTATATATAAAAATAAGAGTTTATGCTAAAATATGCAATTTTTTGCAGATGAAATCTAAATAATGCACCATCCATGTTTAAAATAATGGCTTAAGCTTTGTTGGTACATTAGATAAGATTCTTTCAGAGGGGATTTGGGATATCTTGCATAGTTTTTTGAATAAGCCAGTAATGGTGATCTACAAAAAAAAGGCAAATATTTAGGATTTTCTTTGTTTTTTTTTTAGTTACTTAATTTGTAAATTCATAGTGGAAATTCAGCAAAACATATCCTATTGCATTTCTGTCATTTTGTTATGTGAATAAGATTGTTTTAAGAGCTAATTTGTAGTTCAAAAACTCCGCACTGTGGCTTTATGCCAAAGAGTGGCACCGCAGAGTATAGAGGATTTGGAGCGACACACGTTATACAAGGGAAAGTAGCTTCGTAGCCTCACACTGTGGCTGATGCGGGTGCCCTGTGGACCCGCTGGTTACCCGTGTGCCAGGGCATGTGCCAGGGCATGTTCCAGGGCCATAAACAGCCACAGACCTGGGCTACAGTCTGGCCGTTACCGCGGGAGCGGAGCTAACGTTAGCTACACCGCGGACTCGCCCTTGTTTAGAGCGGCCGCTGACGGCGCGGCCAGGTTTTATAACTTCATTCAAAAAGCCGCGGATTAAAATCACATTTATATCCCAAACCGAAGCGCAAATAAGAAAGAACACTTCTTATATTTTATGATCATGATGGTGACTTTTCGAAAAATGTCCACACTTTCAGCCACGATTGTGGAGACTTTCCCCCACAATATCTCAGGATTTACAGCAAATCTGCAGAAGTCACCAGCACCATTGGACTCGGCTACTCGTGTTCTGACTGGAAAATATCACGGTCCGGGAACGGGATTTGTTGCCACGGAAAACGAGATGAAAAAAGTGTTTTTTTTCGAGCGAGGTCCAGACCTCTGATTGAAGATTTTGACGCTGCAGGTGGACTTTATTCATTCATAACTCAACAATTAGTTGGCCTAACGAATAACTAAAAAACACCAGTGGATTCCTTGATTCAAGCTGCGTTTAATGATACTAGATTCATAAATATCCGTCGAATATTGTAACCGCTAGATGGCGCTAAAGCAGAGGAAGCTCATTCAGGTCATTTTCACCACTCAGTGTCGGCTGCGTTTTGCGTTGCTAGTGACATAATCTGAGGAGAGAGTCTAGTCGCTCTCGTATTTGCCATACGTGGTCGCAGCAGTTGTAGTACTCACTTCGATGTTGCGGATGATCACACTCTTGCCGTTGGTGTACAGGAAGTTCTTTCCTTTGGGGTCTCCACCGATGACCTTTGCGACTCCTCTCTCCATCTGCGGCAGACTTGCAAACACGTGCTCTGCAACACACACACACACACACACACACACAGGTCATCCTCTGCTCCCGCTCATATGTTTAACGCCACAAAGAGAAACAATAATCAGTCAATATTTCATTTAAGATACGTGGAAACATTCATCAAACAGAACAAGGAACATGTCGATAGTCGATAGTCAAAAGCCAATTGGACACGAAAAACTAAGGGTTGATTTAAACCTCTCAGTAGTGAAGTCGGAGTCCCACAAGGTTCCGTACTAGGGCCTTTGATGTTCTCTCTATACATCAATGACCTGCCGGACGTCTGCCCCGAGCTCAATATACTGATGCTGATGATGCTGTGCTGTTCACTCAGGGCATGGATGATGGAACAGTTGCTGCCAATATTACAAATGGTCTGAACAAAGTGCAGGACCAGCATTAAACAAAGTACTAAAACTACTCGTATTTGACTTTGACCTGACATTTCATTTCACAGCTCTCACTTTGCGGAAAAAATATCGGGATATATATCGTATATCAACATTCAACCTAAATATATCGGGATGTGACTTTTGGTCCATATCGCCCAGTCCTAATGCAAGCTCAGAGAATCATTAAAGGGGCTAGATGCAAGTTTGCCATTTTATACTCACTACTGCCGCCTCAGGCCATACGTGTAACTGCACCTTCTACATTAAGCTCGTGCATGACGGCACTTTAGACCCGAATGAACACCTTTCTGAGTGACAGTGCAGGATTTTAGAGGCAGTTGTGGTGAACAGGTCTGAGCTCATTCTACACATTAGGACATTGTTCTCAGAATCAATGTCCTACAGTGCATATGAAACTCTCCCCTCAGGCAGACATTACAGAGCACACGCCTGTTCAAGAGCAACAGATACAAGCGCTCTTTCCTTTCGTCTTAAATGTGTTCTGTTGTCCTTATTGTGATGCACCGGGCGCAGCTGATTATTTGTGTAGATCCTTGCTTTTATGTGTGTACTACATCATTACTACAGCACATGCTCCACCCGCCGGTCCATAAAAGGCAGACATGTTGTAGGGGAGAGTGGACATATAGCTGGTGGAGACCCACAAGTCTCCTCTGATGCATCCTCGGTAAAACGGGCGGAGCAAGTTCTCATCCAGGGATTTCCGGGGACTTGCTGAGAAGCGGACTTTGAATTGGAACAGGACTTAGGCCACAGGTGATGACGTTTTACGAGTTCATGATCCACAAGTCCATGGAATGAGAAACGGACCAGGTCTTGGGGTAAAATGAAGCTCCATAATGAAAGGTGTCACGAATCATTAGAAATGTCATGTATGTATGTATGTATTTTTGTTGTTTTTGTACTAGGCCAAAACATTCACCTTCAGACTTCTTTGTGGGTTATTCTATGGCCAAAATGTGCCTGGCAAGTTTAAATCATGTAAAGATTTAATCTCAAATCTTACAGAAAATAACTTTTTTTTTAAAAGGTTATCTTTTCAACTTAGCCACTGGCTCCATTTGTCCGACTCTATCCTAATGCTGTCATTAAAACTGCTGTTAATTCAGGACAAATCTCCTTACTCTTTTCCACAGTTTGAACCGATTGTGAGACCGATGTGTCTGAATTTGAATGGTTGTGTGAGGGGACAATAAAGTTAATCAATTATACATTCAAACGATCCCTAATTATGACCAGACAAACCCATTTTAGATCTGACATGTGGCTGGACATGAGCTGGTCAGGTCCTCATCCACTGCTCTGTGTCCAGCTGCTGTTTCAGGTTTGTGTGGGCGACAGGGGAATCCTCAATGGTCCAGGCGGAAGTCTGACTGACCTGACCTGGCTTTGAAGAACTTGCGCATCACATTCATTCGTTTTGATTTCCACATTCATGAACTCGTATCAAAATTAGAAGGAAAAAAATGCCAACAATACCGTGGAAAGTCTGCGTCAGGATTAATGATTCGCAGATTAGAAAATGATGCGCAGACAGTTCCTCATTGCTTTTAACTCCACTTATATAACAATACGTGGGGTACGAACTGAACTCCTTATTATAAAACGTATTAACTCCATTGTCCTCGTGTCATTAATAATTCAACAGTGTTATTTCCCGAGTTAGCGTCGCTTTTATTCGGACTTGACAGTTTCTCAGAGCGAACTTCTCGCCTGCCACTGCGCCGCAGCCCGGACATGTCACAACAGGCTCTGAATGAGGGTGGAACTTCCTCATACGGCTCTGACGGACTGGAAGCCAAATAGATTTAAAACAAAATGTGTGACAAAGCCCCGGGAGAGGGCTGATCGAGCCCGACAGACGCCGATTCCAGGAACAATATTCTCTCCATACTCTCCGATGGGCGAGGCCTGGATCCGCGCCGTTTCCCGAAGTCTCTTCCCGAGCCTGTGGGTGTGTGAGGCGGGGGGACTTACTCAGCTCGAAAGGCATGGTTCCTCCGGAGTGCAGCCCTCGGTGGAGCCTGGTTCTCGGTGAAGAAATGGGAGAAAAGGACAAAAACAGCGGCTCCGAACGCGCTCAGACCTGCGCCAAACCAGGAAGAGTCGAGACAGACGACTGTGCCCAAATAAGGTAAAGTCAGGAGCACGCGCCGCCGTCAGCCACTAGGAGGCCGCACGAGGAAACCGAGCTTCTCTCCCTGCGCACAGACTGTCAGGCGCACACACCACTCACTCTGAGTACAGACTGTCAGGCGCAGACGCCACTTTACCCTGAGCAGAGAGCACAGACAGGCGGAGAGACCACTTTACCCTGAGCACAGACTGTCAGGCGGAGAGACCACTTTACCCTGAGCACAGACTGTCAGGCGGAGAGACCACTTTACCCTGAGCACAGACTGTCAGGCGGAGAGACCGCTTTACCCTGAGCACAGACTGTCAGGCGGAAAGACCACTTTACCCTGAGCACAGACTGTCAGGCGGAAAGACTACTTTACCCTGAGCACAGACTGTCAGGCGCAGAGACCACTTTACCCTGAGCACAAACTGTCAGGCGGAGACACCACTTTACCCTGCGCACAGACTGTCAGGCGCAGAGACCACTTTACCCTGAGCAGAGAGCACAAACTCTCAGGCGCAGAAACCACTTTACCCTGAGCACAAACTCTCAGGCGCAGAGACCACTTTACCCTGAGCACAAACTCTCAGGCGCAGAGACCACTTTACCCTGAGCACAAACTGTCAGGCGCAGAGACCACTTTACCCTGCGCACAGACTGTCAGGCGCAGAGACCACTATGCCCTGAGCACAGTCTCAGGCGCAGAGACCACTATGCCCTGAGCACAGTCTCAGGCGCAGAGACCACTTTGCCCTGAGCACAGTCTCAGGCGCAGAGACAACTTTACCCTGAGCACAGACTGTCAGGCGCAGAGACCGCTTTGCCCTGAGCACAGTCTCAGGCGCAGAGACAACTTTACCCTGAGCACAGACTCTCAGGCGCAGAGACCACTTTGCCCTGAGCACAGACTCTCAGGCGCAGAGACCACTTTACCCTGAGCACAGACTGTCAGGCGCAGAGACACTATACCCTGAGCACAGACTGTCAGGCGCAGAGACCACTTTGCCCTGAGCACAGACTGTCAGGCGCAGAGACCACTTTGCCCTGAGCACAGACTGTCAGGCGTAGAAACCACTTTACCCTGAGCACAGGCTGTCAGGCGCAGAAACCACTTTACCCTGAGCACAGACTGTCAGGCGTAGAAACCACTTTACCCTGAGCACAGACTGTCAGGCGTAGACGCCACTGCCATGGTGCTGACATGTTTTTTATCCTGTAAAACATTTTATGTATTTTCTTTATTTTCCAGTGTCAAATGTGTAGTTTTTGCCTTGCCTGTTCTGCTATTTTGTCTCTACGTGAAATGGTAAGAAACGTCTATACAAAAAAAAGCAAATGTGGCCTTTCTTATCCTAGGAAAAAAAAAATCCCCTCCTGCGCATCCTGCCAGGCCTCAGTGCGCAGGCGCAGACGGTGTGTCCTGTCACGTGAGAAGCATGGCGTCTCTGAGAGGAGCTGTCGCATCAGTGCTCAAGGTGAGACTGGAATAAACCACAAACAAACCTCATTTAAATGAATAACATGCTTAAGATGATCCGGATAAAGGTGTTTCCTCTGAGTCTGGGAAACTAACGTTATTTACGCGCGTTTATCACCGTATTTTATATTTATTTGTTTACTGTCATGGATACATGCACTTTTTTTTCGATCATTTAAATCACTCTTTTATATCATTTGTCTCGTAAAACACAGAGCTTCGTTTAAGTTGTATTTCCTGGCTCTCAGTGAGTTTGTGGCAGATACTGTTATGCTAACGACGTTGTGAACTCGATCAAACTGACAGTTACTTTTCCGATGTAATACGGCTGTTCACTCGCGGCTGTAAATTCTGTTTGGCTGTGAAAACTCCTGGATGAATGATGTGTCTCCACATCTACAAGTACTGTCTTCATGTGCTCTCGTAATTATGGTGAATACCACTTACCAAGTAGAAAGTTGCACATGAACGGTGCCTAATCTGGTGTTTTCCACTGTTTCTCTCCTCTGTTATATTAACATGATTCTCTCTGTAGGCTGTAGGGGGCGCTCTCCTCTGTTATATTAACATGATTCTCTCTGTAGGCTGTAGAGGGCGCTCTCCTCTGTTATATTAACATGATTCTCTCTGTAGGCTGTAGGGGGCGCTCTCCTCTGTTATATTAACATGATTCTCTCTGTAGGCTGTAGAGGGCGCTCTCCTCTGTTATATTAACATGATTCTCTCTGTAGGCTGTAGAGGGCGCTCTCCTCTGTTATATTAACATGATTCTCTCTGTAGGCTGTAGAGGGCGCTCTCCTCTGTTATATTAACATGATTCTCTCTGTAGGCTGTAGGGGGCGCTCTCCTCTGTCATATTAACATGATTCTCTCTGTAGGCTGTAGAGGGCGCTCTCCTCTGTTATATTAACATGATTCTCTCTGTAGGCTGTAGGGGGCGCTCTCCTCTGTTATATTAACATGATTCTCTCTGTAGGCTGTAGGGGGCGCTCTCCTCTGTTATATTAACATGATTCTCTCTGTAGGCTGTAGGGGGCGCTCTCCTCTGTTATATTAACATGATTCTCTCTGTAGGCTGTAGGGGGCGCTCTCCTCTGTTTTATTAACATGATTCTCTCTGTAGGCTGTAGGGGGCGCTCTCCTCTGTTATATTAACATGATTCTCTCTGTAGGCTGTAGGGGGCGCTCTCCTCTGTTATATTAACATGATTCTCTCTGTAGGCTGTAGGGGGCGCTCTCCTCTGTTATATTAACATGATTCTCTCTGTAGGCTGTAGGGGGCGCTCTCCTCTGTTATATTAACATGATTCTCTCTGTAGGCTGTAGGGGGCGCTCTCCTCTGTTATATTAACATGATTCTCTCTGTAGGCTGTAGGGGGCGCTCTCCTCTGTTATATTAACATGATTCTCTCTGTAGGCTGTAGGGGGCGCTCTCCTCTGTTATATTAACATGATTCTCTCTGTAGGCTGTAGAGGGCGCTCTCCTCTGTTATATTAACATGATTCTCTCTGTAGGCTGTAGAGGGCGCTCTCCTCTGTTTTATTAACATGATTCTCTCTGTAGGCTGTAGGGGGCGCTCTCCTCTGTTATATTAACATGATTCTCTCTGTAGGCTGTAGAGGGCGCTCTCCTCTGTTATATTAACATGATTCTCTCTGTAGGCTGTAGGGGGCGCTCTCCTCTGTTATATTAACATGATTCTCTCTGTAGGCTGTAGGGGGCGCTCTCCTCTGTTATATTAACATGATTCTCTCTGTAGGCTGTAGGGGGCGCTCTCCTCTGTTATATTAACATGATTCTCTCTGTAGGCTGTAGAGGGCGCTCTCCTCTGTTATATTAACATGATTCTCTCTGTAGGCTGTAGGGGGCGCTCTCCTCTGTTATATTAACATGATTCTCTCTGTAGGCTGTAGGGGGCGCTCTCCTCTGTTATATTAACATGATTCTCTCTGTAGGCTGTAGAGGGCGCTCTCCTCTGTTATATTAACATGATTCTCTCTGTAGGCTGTAGAGGGCGCTCTCCTCTGTTTTATTAACATGATTCTCTCTGTAGGCTGTAGGGGGCGCTCTCCTCTGTTATATTAACATGATTCTCTCTGTAGGCTGTAGAGGGCGCTCTCCTCTGTTATATTAACATGATTCTCTCTGTAGGCTGTAGAGGGCGCTCTCCTCTGTTATATTAACATGATTCTCTCTGTAGGCTGTAGGGGGCGCTCTCCTCTGTCATATTAACATGATTCTCTCTGTAGGCTGTAGGGGGCGCTCTCCTCTGTCATATTAACATGATTCTCTCTGTAGGCTGTAGGGGGCGCTCTCCTCTGTTATATTAACATGATTCTCTCTGTAGGCTGTAGAGGGCGCTCTCCTCTGTTATATTAACATGATTCTCTCTGTAGGCTGTAGAGGGCGCTCTCCCCTGTTATATTAACATGATTCTCTCTGTAGGCTGTAGGGGGCGCTCTCCTCTGTTATATTAACATGATTCTCTCTGTAGGCTGTAGAGGGCGCTCTCCTCTGTTATATTAACATGATTCTCTCTGTAGGCTGTAGAGGGCGCTCTCCTCTGTTATATTAACATGATTCTCTCTGTAGGCTGTAGAGGGCGCTCTCCTCTGTTATATTAACATGATTCTCTCTGTAGGCTGTAGGGGGCGCTCTCCTCTGTTATATTAACATGATTCTCTCTGTAGGCTGTAGAGGGCGCTCTCCTCTGTTATATTAACATGACTCTCTGTAGGCTGTAGAGGGCGCTCTCCTCTGTTATATTAACATGATTCTCTCTGTAGGCTGTAGGGGGCGCTCTCCTCTGTTATATTAACATGATTCTCTCTGTAGGCTGTAGGGGGCGCTCCTCAATGGCGGACGCTCTCATCCCGCCCCCTGTCCCTGGGCGTGGCCCTGTCGGGGGCAGAGTTGCCTCGTGCTGATGCCACCTTCAGAGTGACGATGGTTCCTGGAGATGGAGTGGGCCCTGAGCTGATGGGAGCTGTCAAAGACGTGTTTAAGGTGAAGTGGCTCAGTGGTTAGTCTTTGTTTCACACCCAGAGATTGTAGAGTTCTTCTGAATCCAGTCTGTGAGCTTCTCCGCAGACAGCGCTGTACGCCACATTTCGTTTGGACACACTAATCTGGACTTGATCAGAAGATTCTGCACGTTTTAAACCTAAGCACTTTATCTTCATGGCGAGGGCTGGATGCTGCCTCTACTTTAGCGTTACCTGCTTTTTGGCGTCACATGCGACTAGGCCTGGGGCAGTAACCGGATTACCGCCCCAAAAAAAAAATGCCTTTAAGTAAACGAAATTTAACCAGAAAAGGAGCTAATAATATACCACAACAAGTGTCTCAACGAAAAAAACGAACAAAAGTCTCAAAAAAGACCAGCCACAGGTGAAAATAAAATGAAAAGGCACCCGCCCTGAGCAGGTGAGGTGCAGCAGGCACATATCAGGCCTACGTGAGCGCGTAGTGTGTGGGTGACGAGACACAGCTCCATATGCACATGAGCAGGATGCATTTACTTAAAGTTTAGACCGGGCCCGAGGGCAAACAAATACATCTGACCCGCGTCCCCCCGAAGTTTGGGGAAACTGCACCGGGCTGGCACGAAAAGATAGAAGCACAGAGATGTTTGTTTGCGATGGTCGGAGTGACTAACCTGGCTAACGTCAGACTGCTGTGTGCGCTCCAATCATTTGGAACTGCACAGCAGCACAAAGTTTCACATGGATTTGGGACCGATCACAGAACGAGGAGGGACGGCAAGATGATGACGCGCTATTCAATATACGGAAGCTTGTAGTTTATTTACGGATAAAAAAAAAAAAGTTTATTTACGGATCCAACATGACGGCAGCTGATGCGACGCTATTTTTCGATCAAGCTTTAGGTCGTGTTTTAAATAGTGTAGCTTGAAAGTTTACAGCGGGTACGTCAGACGTCATCGGATATGATGATACGATTGGCTGTGGCCTCGTGCAGACGCATGATAGACATTCGTATCGCCCAATGAACGGCTATGGACGATTGTAAACCACACCTCTCCTACCAGAAAATGAATCAGTGGTCCCCAGACTAAATATCACGTGTGATTTTAGTAGGGATGCACCGATACCCATACCAGCATCGGGTATCGGGCCGATACCACACGCTTGTACTCATACTCGTACTCATTCATGAGGTCCCGATACCAGAAACTGATACCATTTGAGGCGCAGCTACGAGGCGCACCTACGAGGCGCAGCTCTCAGCTGAGGAGAGAAGAAGCAACAAACTGGAGAATTCTTTAGTGTAAACACAATAATCCACATAGAGCTGACTTTATTACAGACTGCGCTCTCTAAACCAGAGTCTGAGCTGGATTTAACCAGAGCTTAATGTTGTTAGCGCTGCAGCGTCTGCAGTGTTTACAACATACAGGCTAACGTTGCAAACTCGCGGCTAACAGTTTGGGCCATTCTGACGCCGTTTTAAGCCCAGGGGTTTATTCATCTGAAAAACTAAAGCAGCGACTAAAAAGTCCTCAGAAAATCCAAATCAAAGACATACAGCATGTTTATATTGAGCGAAAATGAGCTGCAACAGAACAATGAAAACGCTGTAGCTTCTCGCTAAGTTGCTACAAAACACACGAGAAAATCTACAGGAGCTGAAGTAAAGACGAAAAGAGACCATTTCAGTAACATCTCAATACTATTGTTAAATAAAAACATATAAATGAATAAAGCTCAGGCACTGGGAGCTTTAGGACATGGGCTTTTCTGTCTGTGATGGACAGAGACATAAAAATAAAAAAATGTATTGAATGAAAATAAAAATAAATGAATAAATGGCATCAGCACAATTCTAATATAACTGCTCTTAAATGTGTCGCCTACTTTACTTAAGGAAATGTACATGAGTAAATTAACTAATTGCAAACCAATCTGCTGTGAAAAAAGTAAGAATGTTGAAGAAAATGCCTTGTACTAGTATCAGTATTCGGTATCGGCAAGTACTTAAATCCAAGTACTCGTACTCGTATCGGTTTTAGAAAAAGTGGTATCGGTGCATCCCTAGATTTGAGTCTGGTGCTAGCCAGGCTACAGAGTGACGGGACTGAAGCTGAATAAATGATCACGCGAACATGAGCGTCACCTCATAATAAGAGCCTAATTCACTCAGTTTTTCACAAAGCGCCAGGTCTGTCAGGAGAACAGCGGCTCAGGTGCTTGAATAGCCCCCCTCCCCTGTTCCAATGTGTCCCCCCACCTTTGAAACGCTTCTGACGCCGATGAGCGGTACATCACAAAACTGCGGGAATTTGTTGATTACCGCCCGCGGTATGAAAAATCCAAACCGGCACAGCCCTAAATGCGACTTCATTTTTTGAGCAGAAATTCCACTTAAAGAGACTAGATGCAAGTTGGTAATTTTGTGCTCACTACTGCCACCTTATGTGTAACTGCACCTTCTATATTAAGCTCGTGCATGACGGCACTTCGGACCCAAAGTAACTACTTTCTGAGTGGCAGTGCAGGATTTTAGAGGCAGTTGTGGTGAACAGGTCTGAGCTCATTCTTCTAACATTTTAAGAGTGGAGTAATATGAGCTCTCCTGTGGGTGCGGGTCAAAAGCCTTGCAGCAGAAGTTAGGACTACTCACAGACGAGCCAAATCTGGATGTGGCTGGAACATGTAGGGGGAGGAAAATACTTTGTTTTAACATTTTTAAACTCCGTATAGTCCCTTTTAAGCAGCGATAAAAAGAGAGAAAGACATGATTGCCTCCTGAGCTGCAGGGACAAGTCACATCCACATCAGGTTTTCTTTCAGCGAAACGTTTGTAAATGCTGTTCGACAAAGTGAAAGCGCTTCCCACGTCAAACATAGTGAGAGCGCTCATTCTGTCACTAAGACTTACCGAAATTGTTCCAGAAATGGCTAATGCAGAGTGAGCGCTCACTTTATCCAGAAACAATCTTTGATCTGCAGCTGGAGTTTAGTAACAACAGCAGTAACTTCAGGCTCTGCGGGGCTAAAGCTAAAGGTAAAGCCCATGTGTTTCTTATTGTCACTGCCGTGTTGTTCTCTCTGTCTAAGATGAACTCTAGTTTCTTATTCAGTCCTGGTTTTGAACCAGTTTAGTCTACATCCTGGCTTCGACCGCGGCTCTGCCATCGCTAATAATAACTGAAGTGTGACGGAAGTTATAGCAGTTGCTTTGCTTTAAGAAAATATCTGCATTTGCGCTGCAGGCAAGTTTGATAAAACACTGCCCCGAACGAGCGTCTCTGCAGAAATAGCTTCAGCTCCCGGTTCCTAAAAGTCTGCGAGGAAAGAAAGCACCTCACAAATGAAGAGAGAGAAAAGAAGTGTTCTAAATGCACACGCAGTTTATCTGTCAAATAAAAGCCAAATAATGTCCAGTAGAAGAAAGAGAGAAGTGAGACTTGGACAGAGGGCAGGAAGAGCACGGAGCAGGCGCTACGCAGGCCCGGGGTGGTTGAGTGGGAGGCGGGCGGGCGCCCCCGTGGAGGCGATGGACCCACGACTATGCGCTAACAGTCACAGTGGCGCGTTGATTTCGTGTTAGCATTGTGATGGCAATATGTGGCGGCCGGTGTGTGTGGGTAACACTGAAATATTCAATATCCCAGTTTTGCATATCGTCCAGACAACAATTTGGATATTATCGTCTAAATATTATATCCCCCACCTGGCCACACCGCCTTTGCTCTGCCCAATCCCGTCAGACCCTGGATGCCAAGCAGGGAAGGGCCTGGCAGGACTTGGATGGGAGACCGTTTGGAAACACCAGGAAGCCTAGCGAATGTAGTGTGTGAGTGAGTGAGTGGTGGTCGGAGGGGCCGATGGCGCAGACTGGTTACCCCAGGGCAGCTGTGGCTATAATAGTAGCTTACCACCAGTATGGAGTGAACGAATAGTGCAATGTAAAGCGTCTTTGAGTGTCCAGAAAAGCCCTATATAAAACCAATGCATTATATATTTTATTCATTATCATTTATTTACGTCTGGAGACCAAAAGTATTGAAAATTGGCACCAAATGTTTTTTTGTTTTTTTTGATACCGCCCCCCTACCGGAGCTTTTCGGTCGGTACCTAGTCGGTACCCAGCCCTCGTCATGGCGACATGTAAACAGGCAGCAAAGTTGCTGCAAAAAAAAAAGCAGTTCTGCATTTTTTGCCTTTTTCTGCAAACTGCATTTGTGGTACGGAGAATGCCGGGGACATGACGAGAATAAAATGACGAGATAAAACGTAA
Organism: Gobius niger; assembly: GCF_951799975.1. Taxonomy (NCBI): domain Eukaryota; kingdom Metazoa; phylum Chordata; class Actinopteri; order Gobiiformes; family Gobiidae; genus Gobius; species Gobius niger. The sequence continues at coordinate 485,705 of NC_136875.1, forward strand.
TAGTTTTGCGAAATAACGCAATAGTTTTGTGATAAAACACAGTAATTGTTGCGAAACGGCACAATCATATTTGGGCAGAGAAAGAGGCCGTCTACGGTGTAAAGACTCTACGCCAGCGGTGCCCAAACTTTTTGTCTCCGAGGCCAAAATGAAAAAGTGCCTCCGAGTCGTGGGCCAAACACGGCGATGTCAAGCACGAAAAACACATATAACTACAAATTATAAAGCTACTTTATTTTATTTACTTTTAATTTTTTTGATAGCCTACATTTGCATTTGATTCTTTGTATGCAAATAACATGCTATATTAAAACAAATGGTAACTATGGCAAAAGCCAAATTTTAGTAAAAGAAAATCAACCATTGTAGCAATTTAGTGCTAAAAGAAAACAACACCTCTATCTACAGCACCTACAGTAACTTTACCTCATTAATTCAACTCAAAGAAACTCAAAGAAAAAGCCACATTAGATTATTTTGAAAGTGTCAGTTCAGCATCAATTCTTATATAAGTCCATTTTTAACATATACTGTTGTTGACGTCAACAACCTTTGCAATAAAAGTTGGAAAACTGTGAAAGTTGATGCTACAACGCTCTGTAATTGATAAATACCAAGACACCACAACAGTGTTTCCTTAACCTTGCGAAAGGAGTGAAACAGCGCCCCCAATTTGACGCTGGTGGTCAAAACGTGTACTGCATCCATATTTACCTTTGAGAATGAATGGAAGAGAGTTAGTGTAAAAGTAGGTCACTCTCTGGCGGGCCAACAGAATCCCTGCTCTACGCTGTCATCCTCCACACACAATGGAGCATGAGTGGGGGAATTTATTGACCTTTATTTGAAATTGGGTTTAAAATTCAAAGAATCAAGATTAGTGCTGGCCAACAGACATGGTATTAATGTAAGTGGAGGGCGTAGTTATTACGTATTATTACGGTGCACGAGATCTTGGAGGGTCCCAGAGTCGTGAGAGGCGATCTTGGGACAGACAATTGTTATTTTAGAGGACTTCAGATTCAGCCAGGCCTCGAGACCAGGAGAGAGGGTCACTCCCCTACCACTGTGTAGCTGACAAAACTGACCTGAATTTACGATCATGTCCTCCAACCCTGGGGTCAGTTTAGTCGCTTGTCTTTTGTCGCTGGCACCAGCACACGGACAAGCACCAGGTTCATCCTGAAATGCTCCAGCGCAGGGGTGGCGAACACGTGCGGCCCTTGGCCAATCAGAGTGCAGCTCTTTGCATGACTGGATGTGTATACAATGCGGCTTTTTGCAAAAGAATTGGTACATATTTCCCATAAACTTTAACAGTCAAAAATCCAACCCTGTTTCCCATCTATACACAGTCTGTGTCTCCCTCCTTTTGGAGGCGGCGTGTAAAAGGTGCCTGTGCAGCATATTCAGCTCATTATTCACAGAAAAAGATCAAAATTAGGAAATGGAAAAAAGCGGAGCTCTTAAGTAGCATATGATGTGAAGCTTTCACATGTGCTGTAACTGTAACACATGCAACTTAAAACAGACTCTCAGACGTCCTCCGGAGGCTCCTGATTAAAGTTTAGGAACTTTGTGCAGCCTAGGGTGCGTTCTCTGCACAGTCCAGTCAGGACCAAGCTCAGGACTGAGTGCTCAGGCCTGGGGTCAATCAGAGGAGGGGGCTCAGTGGGCAGGGCCCCCCACATACAAACACACTCCAGCATTAAAAGTATAATTCTGTCTCAATCAGAACAGAACAGCACAAAATGTCAGTTCATTTAATATAACTTTATTTCAACATTGGTGAGGAGTAAAATCCTTAAATCTAATACAATTATTGAAAAAGCCAGGCATAAAGTTATAGTTTATGTAAGGGATAATGTATAATAAAATAAGTACTTTCAGGTTGTCCAGCGTTCTATACATTATCCCGCTTATTATTTGGCCATTTGCCAACTGAACACACAACATAAACTTCGTACACTTTTATGAAGGTCGAAAGGTTTATTTAATGACTTCCGCGGCAAATAGTTCCCAAAAGTTTGCGCGTTGCTCGGCAACGTTTGGCTAGGCTAGAAGCAGCAAGGCTAGCAGCTAGCCTAGCTACTTAGTTGAAGGTGCAGTTGGAGGAATGGTGGTGAATCTCTGGGTAAGTTGAAAGTCAGACTCATGCTAACTTCACGAGCGATTCCCCGACTTCTCTCTCAGTGACGGGACAGATAGTGTCGCTACTACGTACGTGCGGAGTGATATGAAAGCACCAACTCCGTTGCCATTGGCAGCGTCATTATTTTTTTCAGAGGTCCTTTATCAGAAAATCATAACCGGTAGAACCTTGGAAAATCCCATTCAAATCAACGGAGCTTCTACTTACGTTGTGAAGAGCCGTGTAATAATGTGATTAAATATAACGGTCACATTATATTAAATGACAATAAACTACCGCCCCCGAGTCTCGCGAATGGTCAATAGCAATAGAATGGCAAGTAGGGAGGGACGCTGCTCGTGCGGCGACCAGCAGCAGTGCGTTGTGAATGAATTGTTGTTTTTGCTTTATTATGTGTGGACTCCTGCTGCATAATAATTTCCTTCGAGACATTAATTAAGTTGAACCTTGAACCTTGAACCTTGGTCGGTGCCTTTGTGGCTCTTCACAGGATCAAGGTTGAACATTTCGGCTCTTGGTCTTAGTAGGCCACCCCTGCTCCAGCACTTCCACTCATCCATCCCGTCAAGAGCATGAATGGGGGAATTTAAAAGATCTTTATATCAAATTGGTTTTAAAATACAGATAGTTAAGAAAGTGCTGGCCAGCAGACATGGTATCCATGTCCATGTAGGTCAGGGGTGGGAGAAACAGCATATTGCTCGTCTATGTTAGAGATTTCATTCATGTTAAATTCTTTTTCCTTACGTTTTTTATTATTGAAGCTACTTAAAGCAATTGTCCCCTCAAAGGATGCACCTGCTGTATCATTGGTAGTTAAGAAAAAGTCAGTGTTTTTTAATCTCTCCATGTCCTTTTTGATCAGATAGCAGATTATTAAGTTTCCAAATCGTTGCAATTTTATGTCCAAGTGCAATTGGTAGCAAAATTGCACCAGGATCCGACAAAACAATTGCTTTATATTCACACTGTTTGACTTTTGGTAGTAAATCTTGATCTATCAGAAAATAGTCAATCCTAGAATAGGAATGAGGAACCGCCGAGACAAATGAGTATTCACTCGTATTAGGGTTTAGTGTCCTCCAGGGGTCTGTTGCTTTGTAGATGTTCATGAAATAAAGCGCTAAAGCCTAGAGCAGCCGCCTAAACAGCACTGGGCTGCCAACTTAACAAACTTCTTCTTTATTTTATTTATTACTTATTTTATTAATAAATAATTGTTTAATGTAGTAACCAGAGTCTGGATTACAGTCTCTGTTTGTAATCCCCCCAAAAAAGACAAATGACCAATAAGTTTTCCTTCCATGGCCGCGGCCGACAAAGGCTCCTTCTCCTGAGTTGAAATGAGACCGGCTGCTTCTCCTTTTTCACTCAGTTTGACGTGATGAAATGTTAACTGACATGATGACGCTTTATTATGACATCATGCATAACCTCTATGGTGCTATAATCTCCATAGACTTTTTGAAAGGGTTTAATATGGACGGAGGCTGATTAGCTCTGTGCTAATAAGGGACCAAAGCAGATATTTTACATAGAAAATAAACACTGAAACATGCAGCAAAATGTATGTAAATTGTGCCTTATTTACAGTGTCGTATCGAGTGTGTTGTTGTCATGGTAACATGTTTGTTGTCTCCAGGCAGGGGACGTCCCGGTGGAGTTTGAGGAGTTTCATCTCAGTGAGGTCCAGAACATGGCTTCAGATGAAAAACTGGAGCAGGTCCTGACCTCCATGAAGAACAACAGAGTGGCTATTAAAGGTACTATAGTACTACTACAGTTCTACTGCAATACTACGACTTTACTACTGCAACAGATACAGACGACATCTCATCATAGAAGGGGGAAAACAGAATCTTTTTGAAACACAATTTTTCTCCCTTTTTAGCCATTTTCTGGCAAAATATAACTTATTTATCACATACAAATAAAGTCAAGTCTAAATCAGGCCCATATGGATGCTCATTCACAGCAGATTGTTCAGTGGAGGCAAAAAAACAGCAGTCGTAGCTAGCACTAGCTAGCGTTAACCATGGCACAATGCTAACACCCTCCATTATTTATGTATTTATGGGCTGTTGAGCCACTTTGCTCCTCTCCTTTGTATCTTTATTTAGTAGAAAACCATGTTCATAATTCAGCATTTGTAAAAAGGGGTTGGCCATTTTATACTCACTACTGCCACCTCAGGTCATACGTGTAACTGCACCTTCTATATTAAGCTCGTGCATGACGGCACTGAGTGACAGTGCAGGATTTTAGAGGCAGTTGTGGTGAACAGGTCTGGGCTCATTCTACACAGGGCATGACTGGAACATGTAGGGGGAGGAAAATACTAATTTTAACATTTCTAAACTCTGTTTAGTCCCTTTAAAGTAGTTTTTGAATAATTATGAGAAAGTTTCGATTTTTCTCCTAATTGTTTCCCTCTTAAAGTGCATATGACAGGCTGCCAAGTTTTTATAATTCTTCTTGATTTGGTGCAATAATACCTGTGTTAAGGAAAATATCACAGTTTTACACCCTTAAAATATCAGCTTGTGGAGAAAGTAGGATTAAAACGTCAAAACTTTGGTTAAAATAGCAGGAATCTGTCCATAGCAACTCCTTAGCAACAGTCGAATGCACTTCAGTGCTGATGTAGAAGAAGGTAGGTGCACTAAAAATACAATAGATGGCGCTCTTTATTTGTAGGTATTAGTCTTTCTCTTATATTCTTCATCAGATTTTATAATTTGCTATATTTGTAACTGTATCTATTGCTGGGTTTCAAGTGACATCACAGCGTTCTAAAGGCCTCTAATATTATATAGAGGTAAAATGATTTGTTTTTTGAGGAAATTGGAGTGCATAGACCCGGGGACTGATATTAATGATCATTTTGTGACTTGTGAAAGTGTAGACTGTCAGTGGAGCAGTTGCCAGACCAGTGTTTAAACTTTGTCTTTTGACTATAGTTTGTTTTAGTTTTAGTCTTGTTTCAGTCGACTAAATCAATAACAGATTTACTTGACCATTTTTTACCACTGGAATTGGAAACAAACTAAACCTACTGTGATTTGTGTGTGTATGTGTAATATATAAAACACAAATTTCACTTTAATTTCAAGCGTGTCTTTATTTCAATGCAAACGCAGTACTGAATAATACAGACTGTCCAGTTTGAAATAGTATCTTTATCCCATAACAACAAACAAAAATGTACAATAAATGGCAAAAATGTGCAGTATTCATTTGCTACTCAAATGTATACAAAACAAATGTCAAAGATCATCGACTCCTCAGATTAAACATCCTAAAAAAGTTTGATCTCACAGGTTTTATGCAGCAACACTGTCATGGTACTGTAAACAATAACCAGCTTCCACCTTGACGTCAGGTCCAGGACCTTCAAGCTTACAGCAGAACTGAACAATAAGTGCAAACATCTAGAATTTGATTCTTAAGTGAGCTGAACAACATTTTCTTCTTGACTACCACAATGACTACTGACAGTTCAACCACAGAATACACTCATTTACCTCTATTCCTTTTGAAGAATGCACATAGTGCTAAAGTGACTTGTGCTGTGTTACGCTTTCCCCTGGGTAGTTCACCTGTGACACTGAAAACTCTCTCTACAAAGCTTGCAAAGCCGGTGTTCCATCTAAACACACTACTTGTCAATTGCCACTACTTCTCGTTGCTGCGCATGTGCAGAACTATTGAGCCATTTTAGTTCCGCTTTTTCGGCAAATAACATGGTTTCATACATTTATCTGTGGAATTAGGCAGTCTATTCCACATGTAGTTAGTAAATGACGTAGCTGCAATTTATCTTTTAATATCTATCTGTTGATAATGTAGGCTTTAAAAACAAAACAAAGTACAAGTTTTGTCAGTAATCATAAAGCTTTAGCTGAGGAAAGATTCTTCTGCTCTTTATTTACGTAATATTATGCAAGACAATGACGTGTGCACATGCATTGATACTGTCAGTGCAGCTTGACAAAGTAGTGGAGCTCGACGTGACACCGGCATTGCTAACAGATCTAATGCTCATGCTTTCAAACTGCGATCAAATGTGTCATATTTCCCAAGCCAAAACCGGACTCCTGAATCACCGCTAATGGGCTGTCAGAGCTCCTCTTTGTACTTGCGTAGTTTCTGCCTGATGTGACATGTGGAGGAATTTGGTTTAGGCTTTGCACGGCATTTGGACAGAAATGGTGGTCCAGGGTCAGGCTCTGGTTCATTCAGTTCCTCCATATCATCATCAGGGTCAGTCTCTTGACTCTCAGTGCAATGGACCACATACCCCTCTGCTGGCGTAACCCTTAATTACTGAGTCAAAAATGTAAAAAATAGTGTTGTTATAGCTCTCATATAGCACATTTTTGTGTCGAAGCTCCCGTAACGCGAGTTTTTTACTGAAGTCACCACCACATAAACACATTTTAACTTGGAGGTCATATTTCACAGAAGACATCAGGCCACACCAGCCAGACCAGAACTTTCCCATTTTGCATTGGAAAATGTTAAGATATTTATTTTTTTGTGTTTTTTGAACATGCATTATAATTTTATATGTATGAAAAAAACAGTCAGACCTTCAAATTAAAAAAAAGTTAAAAAACAAAACAAATTGTTCATTCATTGAGTTATTATAGCTCTCAAATTTGCAAGCACATGTTTGCGTCAAAGCTCCCTTAACGTAACTTTTTTAAAGGTGTTATTAAAGGTGAAACAGTTCCTGAACACTGTCATCAGACAGAATCAAATGAAGGATGTTTGCACTTATTGTTCAGCTCACCTGTAAGCTTTGAGGTCCTGGACCTAACTTCACTTTTCTTCTGTGTTGTAATCAACAACTTGTGAAAGAGCTTCACAATTGATGGTGCTTTGTCCACGATTGGCTTCACACTTGCCTCCTTGTTTAGCATGTGGACCACAAGCTGCAGCGTGTGAACCACACATGGCATCCATGTCCATCTCCATGTTTTGATAGCTACCAAAAAGAAAGTAAATACACATCATTACCTATGTTCTTCAATCTCCTCCTCTGAATCACTTTCACCTCGGGGGGGCTCCTCTTGACCATCTGAGCTGGCCTCTTCTTCTTCTTGAGTACTGTGTTTAAATGCTGCTACCATATTGCTACCATTGTCCGTTATTAGTCACAATTTTGGCGTTTGAAGGCCCCGTTCTTGCATGCACTTATCCACGCAGGCCTTAAAGGGAATGTTAAAATGATGTATTTTCCTCCCCCTACATGTTCTAACAATGTCCTAATGTGTAGAATGAGCCCAGACCTGTTTTTTCAATCAGATTGTTTTCTTTGGCACTGCCATCTTCTTATCAAAATGTTCTATCATGAAAATGAAGTCCTCATCTTCTTCTGTAGTGAGTGATAAAAAGCAATGAAAAAAATACAATGTTCATGCACCTTTCACAGCCAAAAATAATCTGTAGATTAATCGATTGCCAGGTGCTACTGTACAGCACTAAAAGCAAAGAAGAGTGGAAAAAAGCAAATATTTAAGAAAGAAAATGTAACAAGATTTTATAAGGTGTTCCCTTGTCTGGCAATGTTGTGTGTTTGGATGTGAACAGTCACGTTTCACATGACTAATCTAGAAACATTTGTGATACTGCCAACAAAACATTATGAAATATTCTAAATATTAGTATGAATCAAATCAGAGTGGATCATTTCAGAGTAGATCACTTCTGTCCACAGTGGATCTCAATAGTCCAGACTCAGAGTAAATCACAAGTTGACAGTAGATCCCCTGAAATGATCCGGTATGCTATTACAGTGTTTATTATCATGTTAAAACAGTGTTACTGTATCTGTCCAGGGAAGATCCACACACCCATGGAGTTCAAAGGAGAGCTGGCCTCGTACGAGATGAGACTGAGGTACTGCATCAGGACATTAATGTGTCTGTGTAATACTTTGTACTGTGTAGTACTGTAGTGATAATACTTTGTTCTCAGGAGGAAGTTGGACCTGTTTGCAAATGTGGTCCATGTGAATAGTCTGCCCGGATACGCCACGCGCCACAACAACCTGGACCTGGTCATCATCCGCGAGCAGACAGAGGGGGAGTACAGTTCCTTAGAACATGAGGTACTACTACTTCTACTACTGCAGCAATACTCAAGTACTGAGTCCTCATAGTGCACAGAGGGGGAGTACAGTTCCTTAGAACATGAGGTACTACTACTACTACTACTGCAGCAATACTCAAGTACTGAGTCCTCATAGTGCACAGAGGGGGAGTACAACTCCTTAGAACATAAGGTACTACTACTACTACTACTACTACTACTACTACTACTACTACTACTACTACTACTACTACTACTAAAGGCAGCAATACTTTGAACCTCATGACTCGTCAGCGTGACCGTCACCCACATAGGCAATGCAAGGGAACGGTAACGTTAGCGCTTTAGCTCAAATGCATGATGTGGGGACTTTGGGTCGGGGTAGTTGTCCCATAGTGCCGCTGCAGCGCCCACTGCCAGCATCATCATGTCGTGGAACCTCCATATGGAAATGGCACAATGCATTATGGGGCTCCCAGGGGCAGATTGTATAGATTCACTCTCGCCGCATTATGAATTTAACAATGATTACTGTCTGATGATATTTTCCCAAGTCTGCAAAGCCAAAGCACACTGCAAGGACCAAACTGAGGACAATATTTTCCTTATTTACGTTTCTGCCACTCTAAATAGTACATGTTATACCCTCGAAACGATCAACTACTCATAGTTATAGTTCTCATAGATTCATGGGGTTCATGGTTCTATTCCTCACAAAGACTGAAATCAGTGTGTATTTGAAAAATAAATATTTGCTGCTCCTGTGCCAAACACCTGATGATAACCCCTTCCCCTCTCTCACACCGGCCCCGCCCCTCTGACTTGCTCCCCTTACATCACCCCGCTCTCACCCCGCCCCGCTCTAACCCCGTCCCGCTCTCTCACTCCTCAGTCTGTGCCTGGAGTGATCGAGTGTTTGAAAATCATCACGAGAGAAAAATCCAGACGAATCGCCAAATTCGCCTTCGACTACGCTACGAAGAAAGGACGCAGTAAAGTTACTGCAGTACATAAAGCCAACATCATGTGAGTACTACTGGTACTACTGCTACTACTACTAAGGTCCCGGATTCGATTTGATTCTGGATCATGATGTCGTGTTGATAGTGTGATGATGTTGTGTTGATGGTGTGATGATGTCATGTTGATGTCATGTTGATGGTGTGATGTCATGTTGATGGTGTGATGATGTCATGTTGATGGTGTGATGATGTCATGTTGATGGTGTGATGATGTCGTGTTGATGGTGTGATGATGTCGTGTTGATAGTGTGATGATGTCATGTTGATGGTGTGATGATGTCGTGTTGATAGTGTGATGATGTCGTGTTGATGGTGTGATGATGTCATGTTGATGGTGTGATGATGTCGTGTTGATGGTGTGATGATGTCGTGTTGATGGTGTGATGATGTCATGTTGATGGTGTGATGATGTCGTGTTGATGGTGTGATGATGTTGTGTTGATGGTGTGATGATGTCATGTTGATGGTGTGATGATGTCATGTTGATGGTGTGATGATGTCATGTTGATGGTGTGATGATGTCATGTTGATGGTGTGATGATGTCATGTTGATGGTGTGATGTCATGTTGATGGTGTGATGATGTCATGTTGATGGTGTGATGATGTCATGTTGATGGTGTGATGTTATGTTGATGGTGTGATGATGTTGTGTTGATGGTGTGATGTCATGTTGATGGTGTGATGATATGTTGATGGTGTGATGATGTCATGTTGATGGTGTGATGTCATGTTGATGGTGTGATGATGTCATGTTGATGGTGTGATGATGTCATGTTGATGGTGTGATGTCATGTTGATGGTGTGATGATGTTGTGTTGATGGTGTGATGTCATGTTGATGGTGTGATGATATGTTGATGGTGTGATGATGTTGTGTTGATGGTGTGATGTCATGTTGATGGTGTGATGATGTCATGTTGATGGTGTGATGATGTCATGTTGATGGTGTGAGGATGTCATGTTGATGGTGTGATGATGTCATGTTGATGGTGTGATGTCATGTTGATGGTGTGATGATATGTTGATGGTGTGATGATGTCATGTTGATGGTGTGATGTCATGTTGATGGTGTGATGATGTCATGTTGATGGTGTGATGATGTCATGTTGATGGTGTGAGGATGTCATGTTGATGGTGTGATGATGTCATGTTGATGGTGTGATGTCATGTTGATGGTGTGATGATGTCATGTTGATGGTGTGATGTCATGTTGATGGTGTGATGATGTCATGTTGATGGTGTGATGATGTTGTGTTGATAGTGTGATGATGTTGTGTTGATGGTGTGATGATGTCATGTTGATGGTGTGATGATGTCATGTTGATGGTGTGATGTCATGTTGATGGTGTGATGATGTTGTGTTGATGGTGTGATGTCATGTTGATGGTGTGATGATGTCATGTTGATGGTGTGATGATGTCATGTTGATGGTGTGATGTCATGTTGATGGTGTGATGATGTCATGTTGATGGTGTGATGATGTCATGTTGATGGTGTGATGTTATGTTGATGGTGTGATGATGTTGTGTTGATGGTGTGATGTCATGTTGATGGTGTGATGATATGTTGATGGTGTGATGATGTCATGTTGATGGTGTGATGTCATGTTGATGGTGTGATGATGTCATGTTGATGGTGTGATGATGTCATGTTGATGGTGTGATGTCATGTTGATGGTGTGATGATGTTGTGTTGATGGTGTGATGATGTTGTGTTGATGGTGTGATGTCATGTTGATGGTGTGATGATGTCATGTTGATGGTGTGATGATGTCATGTTGATGGTGTGATGTCATGTTGATGGTGTGATGATGTCATGTTGATGGTGTGATGATGTCATGTTGATGGTGTGAGGATGTCATGTTGATGGTGTGATGATGTCATGTTGATGGTGTGATGTCATGTTGATGGTGTGATGATGTCATGTTGATGGTGTGATGATGTCATGTTGATGGTGTGAGGATGTCATGTTGATGGTGTGATGTCATGTTGATGGTTTGATGTCATGTTGATGGTGTGATGTCATGTTGATGGTGTGATGATGTCATGTTGATGGTGTGATGTCATGTTGATGGTGTGATGTCATGTTGATGGTGTGATGATGTCATGTTGATGGTGTGATGTCATGTTGATGGTGTGATGATGTCATGTTGATGGTGTGATGATGTCATGTTGATGGTGTGAGGATGTCATGTTGATGGTGTGATGATGTCATGTTGATGGTGTGATGTCATGTTGATGGTGTGATGTTGTGTTGATCGTGTGATGATGTCATGTTGATGGTGTGATGTCATGTTGATGGTGTGATGATGTCATGTTGATGGTGTGATGTCATGTTGATGGTGTGATGATGTCATGTTGATGGCGTGATGTCATGTTGATGGCGTGATGATGTCGTGTTGATGTCATGTTGATGGCGTGATGATGTCATGTTGATGGTGTGATGGCGGCGTGATAAGTGTGTGATGTGTCTCCACAGGAAGTTGGCCGACGGCCTGTTCCTGCAGTGCTGTGCGGAGGTGGCTCAGCTTTATCCCAAGATCAAATATGAAAACATCATCATTGACAACTGCTGCATGCAGGTCTGAATGCACCTGATGCCCTTCCATTACTCCCTCCTCTCTCCTCCTACGTAACCAACATCAAAATGTACATTCATTTTAACTGCAGATGAAAACAGGGATTTTTCCTGCCGCGTCCGTTTACACATTGGAGGCTAGTTTAGTTTTTAACAGACCAAACTCTCCCTTTACCATGTTTATTTTATGATGTTCAGACATTACAAAACTTTAGGTCCGTTTTCTCCAAATGAGGTTTTCATTCCACTCTTGAAACAACATCTCCACTTTAGTTGCTCCTACAGACTCCACACTTTACAGGTTTTTCAATATCTGTCAAAACCTGTCTGATTTATTGAGCTAGAATCCCTTAGAATCCCTATGTGCAGAACTAATATGTGCAGAATCTTGTGTGCGCTGTACACTGCGTTCCTGGGACCTGGGATGATGAGTTTTCAGATTAAGCCCAGTTAAGGGAAAAACTACTGAAAAAGGGTGTTCCACTTTATTAAGCAGATCATCATTTTTAAGCAATATGGTAAAGAAAAAGGATCTGTGCAGATGGCACAATATGGACGGTTTCTGCCAGACAAGCACATCAGATTAAGAGAACAGATGCTACAAAGCAGCATACAGGTATTTGAAGCTGCTGGTGCCTCTGGAGTCTCCCGAACATCAAGGTGTAGGACCCTCCAGAGGCTGCAGTTATGCATAAACCTTCTATCCGGCCTCCCCTAAACGGTTAATTGAATGTTCATGAACAGAACGGCTGCAGTGGCTCAGAAATACATGAGACTCATTTTCAAACAGTCTTGTTCACTGATGAGGCCGTGTAACCCTGGATGGTCAGATCAATGGTGTAGTGGATGGTTGGTGAATGGCCACCATGTCCCAACAAGGCTGTGACGTCAGTAAAGAGGGGGCGGAGCCATGTTTTGGGCCAGAATCATGGGGAGAGAGCTGGTCGGCCCCTTTAGGCCCTTTTAGGCTCCCTGAAGGTGTGAAAATGACCTTTGAAAAATATGTTGAGTTTCTGACTGACCACTGTCTTCTATGCTACAAAAAGAAGAGCCGTGTTTTCCCGAACAAAATCCTCTTCATCATGACAACGCACCATGTCATACTGTAAAGAAAACCTCTGCATCACTGGCTGCTATGGGCATCAAAGGAGAGAAACTCATGATGTGGACCCCCTCCTCCCCCGACCTCAACCCTATTGAGAACCTTTGGAGCCTCAACAAAAAAAACTTCTATGAGGGTGGGAGGCAGTTTTCATCCAAACAGCAGCTCTGGGAGGCTATTCTAACATCCTGCAAAGAAATCCAAGCAGAAACTGTCCAAAAACTAACAAGTGTAATGGATTTAAGAATTTTGAAGCTGCTATCACACAAGGGCTCCTATGGTAAAATATAACTTGACCTGTTAATATTTTTTTGATTGAAATAGCTTTTGTTTTCAGTAAGTATGACCTCCTAATGCTACAAATTCTACAAATGACCATTTTCAGTTAATTACAAGCTTTAAAATGTATTGAAACGATGAGTTGCATAATAATTTGGAACAGTGTATTTTGAGGTTTTTACTATATATATATATTTTTTTTAAATACTGTTATCACTAGGATTTTTTTTCCACCACATTTAAATGATCCTCTACCAGGTAAAGACTTGAAAATGATCCTGACTCTCATTTGAGTTGACAATTTAGAAAATCTTAGAAAAATGTCATTTGCGTAATAACTTGGAACGCAGTGTATGCAGTACAGTTTGCAGTACTGTCTGTAGTACTTGCGTTTATTGTACTTGTTAATCTTGTGTCTCCTCAGCTGGTGCAGAACCCATACCAGTTCGACGTGCTGGTGATGCCCAACCTTTATGGGAACATCATCGATAACCTGGCGGCGGGGCTGGTGGGCGGCGCCGGGGTGGTCCCTGGGGAGAGCTACAGTGCTGAGTACGCCGTGTTCGAAACCGTGAGTATCACACAGAGAGTACCTCCCTGAAGTCTCCCCTTTGACCGCAGCTCTGCTCCTCTCCTGCAGGGGGCGCGCCACCCATTCGCTCAGGCCGTCGGCCGGAACATCGCCAACCCCACCGCCATGCTGCTGAGCGCCGCCAACATGCTGCGCCACCTCAAGTGACTATTCACGCCAAACACTCTCACTCTCAGATGAATGATCTTTCATTCTGGCAGTGGCTCTCCCGATTACCCAGCAGCCCCTGCAGGGGAACTTAAAGACAAATCATTAATACGAAGGGGCCGACCGATATGGATTTTAGGGGCTGATACCAATATGTTTAGTGATGTCATATTAATGTATTATTTGATGTATTTTCCCAAAGAGCTATAGCTCAACGTTTATTACTTAAGTAAAGGTTTCAATCATACAAATAAAACGTTGTCACTAATTAGTTATAGGCCAATTTAGGGCCACTTCTCCATCCTTTATGTGTTTATCCAACATCCATGCACTCTTCACTCCGATGTGAGAACCAAGAAACAGAGCAGAAGTTAGGGATGCATGATAATGGCAATTTGAACCTGTACCGATAACCGATAATGACACCCGATATTTATGTATATATATTTGCATCTTATCCTGGGACAAAAAAATCAATGGAACAGTTCACAGCTCTGCTCAAACTGGGGGCAGTTCTGTACCATGTGTGTTTCAAGTAGCTTTCAATTAATTTATTTTTTAATACAAATTATTAGTCTATGGGTGGGAAACACTGAGCTCATGGTTTTTAAAAATTAAAAAATAATTAGTTTTTTATTTATTTATTTTATTGACATGTCTCTACAGGCTCCAGTGTGACTTTATGCACTTCCTGTCACTAAACTCCCCCCTTCTGTCCCTGTTTCCTCTGTCTCAGTCTCGAGTTCCACTCCCAGATGGTCACTGACGCAGTGAAGAGGGTCATCAAACAGGGAAAGGTATGTGTCTCCTCTGCTGCCCCCTGGGGTTAACACCTGTCACTGTTTGGCAGAGGTGGGAGCGAGTCAGACTTAAAGTGCAATTTATTTATTTTTATTAACCTTTTATTAAACCAGGATAGTCCCACTGAGATTAAGAATCTCTTTTTTCAGGGGAGTCCTGGCCCCAGAGGGGAATCGAACAAACACAATTATATTTAAGATTTTGCAAAAAAAATCGCCCATATATGGTCATGTTTTAAAACAGTTAGGGGGAAAACAATTTGGAGAAAAAACTAAACTTTCTTTAATTATTCAAAAACTACTTAAACAAATGATGAATTATGGATATAGTTTTCTACTAAATAAAGATACAAAGCCATGGAGAGGGGCAAAGTGGTTCAACAGCCCATAATTACATAAATAATGGAGATAATGGAGAATGCTAACATAATGCTTCATGTTAGCATCTTGCTAATGCTAGCTAGCGCTAGCTATGACTTTTTTCGCTTCTACTGAACAATCTGCTGTGAATAAACATCCATATGGACCTGATTTAGACTTGACTTCATTTGTGATGAATAAGTTTATATTCCACCAGAAAATGGCTAAAAAGAGTGAAAGATTGTGTGTATTTTCCCCCTCGGTGAGGCCACGCCCCCTTCTATGACGCACTGCCGTCTGTATTGTGTCATAGAAGCTACCTCCTGCTCGTAGCTTAAAATTTCATATAAAAACAACTCTTCTTCCCAACATTTCTTCATTAATTTGCTGCTTCACTGAAATAAAATGATAATTATGACTTACAACAGATGTTATAATCTAAATAAGTCAAATTTCCAAAAGCATTAAACCGTGTAACTGATGAAAGGCGTCAGGTAATTGGTTTCTTTGGGTTAAAAAAACATTTCAGCAATGAGTGAAGGGGTGAACATTCTTAGACCTCAGAAGTTTCTCGTGGACAGGAAAACGTTTAGTTGAGTTTATTTGAGGTTTTATAAGCAGTACACACAACCTCTCCAGCGCACTGTTGGCTGAGAAAGAGAAACAAGACTAGCCAGGCATGACCCCATGACCATTTGACTTATCCCACCTCTGCTGCTCGGTGTTGGGCTGTTCCACTGCTGACTGATGTTCTGTATTGGTGAACCTCCTCCTCTGCATCCACCCTAAAAAGCCTTGATGCGGACTCTGCTGTGTCGACGCTTTTTAAAGGTTTTTGTGACATGTGAATCCTGCCTGTTCCTCCTCCTCACCTGTGTCTCCATCTTTCCTCCTGCCTGCCCCGCCCCTCCCTCTCCTGGCCCCGCCCCCGCTCCCAGGTAAAGACCCGCGATCTCGGAGGTTACTCGACCACAGGGGACTTTGTGGGAGCTGTGGTGGAGAACCTGCGCCATCGCCCCGCCTACTGACCCCACCCACTGATACCTCGGGCTCATGTCCAGTGCATGTCCCGCTGCTCGCCCTGACACTCACTGTAACTCCTAAAGGCTCTGTACCTGCTTCTTGATCACGTTGGAGATTGTTGGGTGTGTCCAGACTCATTCCTAACGTCATTATGTCACAGAATAAAGCTTTGTTACATACTACTGAGTGTTGACTTTTACAATGTACAGATCTGGTTTCACTGCAGTCAGAATGTCAGGTACAGAGCCTTTTGAACCCGCTCCCACGTTTATGGCGCTGAGACAGAACCCTGTGGGTTTCCGTCTGTCAATGCGTTGTCATGGCAACTGGCCAGGTCTGACAACGCTCCCTCATTCCCCTAAACTTTGAACTTTTATACATTTTGTCTTGTTTACAACCATAAACATGAAGATTTTATTTAGAATTTTAGAATGTTTTACTGAAAGTTCACACACAAGTAACAGACAAGTGTGAAGTGAAAGAAAATTATACTGATTGATTCTGTTATTTTTCAAAAAATAGAAAATCGAAAAGTGGGGCTTGCATAAGTATTCATGCAGCATTTTCTGAGTGCATTAAATTGCCTTTATAACATTCCTAATGACGGCAGAATGATCACACCTTGGCCTAACCATTATATATAACTACAGCTGTTCTGTGAGGGCCTCAGAGCTATGGTCACTAAACAACATCATGAAGGTCCAGGAGCACCAGAGAGGTCAGGGATAAAGCTGTGGAGAAGTTTAAAGCAGCATTTAGTTATACAAAGATTTCCCAAGATTTAAACATCTCCCGGAGCAACTGTTCAATCCATTATTCAGAAATGGAGAAAGTATCGCACCACTATAAACCTACCAAGACACGGCCGTCCACCTAAACTAACAGACCGAACAAGGAGAGCACTGGTAAGAAATACAACCAAGTGCCCCATGATAACTCTGGAGGAGCTGTGAAGTCCTGCCGCTGAGCTGGGGGAATCTGGACATGGGACAACTATAAGTCGTATCTACACAAATCTGGCCTTCATGGACGAGTGGAAAGCCATTATTGAAAGGAGGCCATAAGAAATCCCGTTTGAAGTTTGTAGAAGTCATATGGAGGACACAGCTCCATGTGGAAGAAGGAGCTTTGGTCAGATGAGACAAACATTTAACTTTTTGGCCCAAATACCAAACGTTATGTATGGAGCACACCTGACACTGCTCCTTGTCCTGAGTGGCACTGCATAATATAGATTAATAGTTTATTAAACAAAACTCAAAAGTTGTAAATCACATTAATCTTGTTCTAAAAGTGCATATTAAAGGGGGGGTATTATGCAAAATTGACTTTTTCAAGCTTTCCATCATGTTATTATGTCATTCCCTCATTAAAAACATGCCTG
Organism: Gobius niger; assembly: GCF_951799975.1. Lineage (NCBI taxonomy): Eukaryota > Metazoa > Chordata > Actinopteri > Gobiiformes > Gobiidae > Gobius > Gobius niger. The sequence goes on from NC_136875.1 coordinate 503,239, forward strand.
AAGTGTTGCCTTGGCACATTCACGTATTTCTGAGTAATCTGTAAAAACTCTGATGGCGGCCATTTTAGGGATAGGTTTGCCTGAGTCCTCCTAGGAACGCCCCCACCTCCTGGAGACGCCTCCGAGCTTTCGTCACCAGCCGAGTAACCAACCACTGCTCGCGTGAAGACAACTTATAAGGCCAACAGGTGGACCGTGTGGTCATTGAGGAGAGGGCTGACCGCAGGTGGACCGTGTGGTCATTGAGGAGAGGGCTGACCGCAGGTGGACCGCGTGGTCATTGAGGAGAGGGCTGACCGCAGGTGGACCGTGTGTTCATTGAGGAGAGGGCTGACCGCAGGTGGACCGCGTGGTCATTGAGGAGAGGGCTGACCGCAGGTGGACCGTGTGTTCATTGAGGAGAGGGCTGACCGCAGGTGGACCGTGTGTTCATTGAGGAGAGGGCTGACCGCAGGTGGACCGTGTGGTCATTGAGGAGAGGGCTGACCGCAGGTGGACCGCGTGGTCATTGAGGAGAGGGCTGACCGCAGGTGGACCGCGTGGTCATTGAGGAGAGGGCTGACCGCAGGTGGACCGCGTGGTCATTGAGGAGAGGGCTGACCGCAGGTGGACCGCGTGTTCATTGAGGAGAGGGCTGACCGCAGGTGGACCGCGTGGTCATTGAGGAGAGGGCTGACCGCAGGTGGACCGCGTGGTCATTGAGGAGAGGGCTGACCGCAGGTGGACCGCGTGGTCATTGAGGAGAGGGCTGACCGCAGGTGGACCGCGTGGTCATTGAGGAGAGGGCTGACCGCAGGTGGACCGTGTGTTCATTGAGGAGAGGGCTGACCGCAGGTGGACCGCGTGGTCATTGAGGAGAGGGCTGACCGCAGGTGGACCGCGTGGTCATTGAGGAGAGGGCTGACCGCAGGTGGACCGCGTGGTCATTGAGGAGAGGGCTGACCACCTGCGGTAAAATGATAGAAATATCGTTGGGCTAACGGATCAGCATGATTAATGAAGCGCTAACACCATGTTGAAAAAGGTGAATACTGTGTAGTACTGCAGTAGTACTATGTGTAGTATTTGCACTTTGTGTCTGTGCAGGTTCGTACGTCAGACCTGGGAGGATATGCCTCGAGCGACGAATTCACCAGAGCGGTCATCGCCAACCTCTGACTCCGCCCCTTTAACTTATGACTCCACCCTTTACTCCGCCCCTTTAACCCTCTCTGTATCCTGACTCCGCCCCTTTAACCCTCTCTAACCCCCTGACTCCGCCCCTTTAACCCTCTCTAACCCCCCTGACTCCGCCCCTTTAACCCTCTCAGTAACCCCTGACACCGCCCCTTTAACCCTCTCTAACCCCCCTGACTCCGCCCCTTTAACCCTCTCTCTAACCCCCTGACTCCACCCCTTTAACCCTCTCTAACCCCCCTGACTCCGCCCCTTTAACCCTCTCTCTAACCCCCTGACTCCACCCCTTTAACCCTCTCTCTAACCCCCTGACTCCGCCCCTTTAACCCTCTCTAAACCCCCTGACTCCGCCCCTTAAACCCTCTCTGGAACCCCCCTGACACCGCCCCTTTAACCCTCTCAGTAACCCCTGACACCGCCCCTTTAACCCTCTCTAACCCCCCTGACACCGCCCCTTTAACCCTCTCTAACCCCCCTGACTCCGCCCCTTTAACCCTCTCTCTAACCCCCTGACTCCACCCCTTTAACCCTCTCTCTAACCCCCTGACTCCGCCCCTTTAACCCTCTCTAACCCCCTGACTCCGCCCCTTTAACCCTCTCTAACCCCGCTGACTCCGCCCCTTTAACCCTCTCTAACCCCCCTGACTCCGCCCCTTTAACCCTCTCTAACCCCCCTGACTCCACCCCTTTAACCCTCTCTAACCCCCTGACTCCGCCCCTCTCTGCTGTGGATGGTGGAGTTCTGCCGGTCTTTCGGATTCTCTGCTACAACAGTTATTTATTTACTTGTTTAAACCGGTTTCTCGGAGTCTGATGAAAATGAAAATGAAAGAGTATTTATTAGTTTCTTTATGAATATTTAAACCTGTCTGTGTGCTGAATGTAATGCATTATTTGCTGAACTTAAACCAAAGGCAGTTTCTGTTCAATAAAAACTAAATGGATGATGCTAGTCTTTACAGAGCCTTTGTTCAGTGTCCGATCTGCCTCAGGGCAGCTGTGGCTACATATGGAGCTCACCAACACAGAGTGAAGTGACAGCAATAAACGCACACATCACGATCATAGAAAAAAGTGCCTTTATTTCAGGACATCTGACACTTTTCCTTGCCTTCCGTGATGTCACTTCCTGTGCAGCTCGCGGGCGACGGCGTCCAGCTGTGGGGCGTCCAAACAAACACTCAGCAAACATCCAGGTGTGAGGTGTAGAAATGTTGAATACTCACAAAGATGTTCCTGAGGACGTTCCGTCGCTGCGGCCGCAGATAACTGCACTCTCCGGACTCGCACAGCGTCAGCTCCGCCGAGATCTGAGCAGACGAGAACAAATCATCCTCAGCTCAGAAGAACAGTTTGATCCACCAGGATATCGGGAACTCAACATGTGGCACGTGCGTAAGGTTTCCTCATCCTGTCACTGTAAAGTGCGCATGATTTCACATATGGCTGGCGACAGTCCGGTGCTGTCTGACATGGCTCACTCTGAGGCGGGGCTCCGGTCGGGGGACTGGCCGGACACATGTTGTAGGGCTGTGACCCTTGCGCTTCTTTTTTTTCCTAGGATGGGGAAGAGCTTTTCCCATTAACTTGAGTGTTTTAGTTTGGATCAGTTTAAACTTGGGTTGTTCTCAAATGTGGCCTTTCCCATCCTAGGAAATGATGATGCTTACTTCTGAAATCAGTTTATTTCCCAGGCATCCAGGGGCGGACTGGGACTGAAAAACAGCCCTGGACTCTGACCAGCCTGGCCCAAATTAGCGTAATTGTGACACTTCCACAAATACATATTTTAACCTCTTACCCCCCGCCTTAACATTAACGAGTGCATTTTCCCCAGGTCGGCTTTTTATTATTATTTTTTTGATCGGCATCATCAGCAAAAAGAGCGGGAAAGGTGGTCGTAGAAACAGAAGCAAAATCATTCATATAAATAATGAATAATAATGGTCCCAAAACTGAACCTTGTGGTGCACCATACTCCACGGAATTCCTTTTAGATTCATGTTTTTTTATACTGGGCTTTACCCAAATCTAAAAGCTTCTCGACTGGAGATCAACAATGTAACGCCTCATTTGAAAGCTAAGACCTACAAAAGTGACGGAAACTTTTCGTCACGTCGCCACATTTTTGTCATATTTTTGTTGTTTTTTTAAATCATTTTTTGTTGTGTTTTTCTCACGTTTTTGTAGTTTTTTTCCCCGTCTTTTTCTCATGTTTTTGTTGACTTTTCATCCTCTTTTCTTTTTAGCTTTTAGATTTGGGTAAAGCTCGGTTGAGGCGGGACTGGTGGCCCTTCTGTGCTCTTCCAGAATAGACACATGGCCAGTCCGCCCCTGCTGGCATCTCTGCTATAAACAAAACAAAGTCACATTTCTGCTAAAACAACAAAACAAAAACCCCTGCCCAGTGAATCTCCTTTACAGACCACACTTGGGGCCATAAACCGTAACATGTACATTAGGTGCCAAACGCTCATATTTGACACGCGAGTTCCCATCATCAGGTGCATGCAGGGGTTTCTGACCTCTGAAGGGGGAGAGTTCAGCTCCCTCTTGCCTCCCGGGTACCAGCCGTGGGACCAGTGCTGACCCGAGGACAACAGCGCCCCCAGGCTGATGACCAGCGCCACCACAAGCAGCAGACGGCAGCGGAGCATGTTCACCTGGGAAAAGAGGTTATGCACATGATGTCACAGCCATGCCCACATCAGACCTCGGAAGCTGAGCAGGAAGGGCCTGGTCGGTACTTGGATGGGGAATGTAGTGAGTGAGTGGTGGTGGTCAGAGGGGCCGATGGCGCAGACTGGCTACCTCACTTTCGTCAGTCTACCCCAGGGCAGCTGTGGCTATAACAGTAGCTTACAACCACCGAGTATGGAGTGAATGAATGATGCAATGGAAAAGCGTCTTTGAGCGTCCAGAAAAGTGCTGTATAAAACCAATGCATTATTATTATCATCACAGAGCAAGAGCTTTCCACGACCACAAGTTATGAAATGTATGAACAGTGAAGGTGTAGAATGTGTTTTAATCCTAATTCAACAATAATCTGTGAGGAAAATGAAGGTTTTTACTTTACTAAAAACCACAGCCATAACCCTTCTGCCACGACAAAAACCTGATCTACAGCGAGAGGACAATTACTATAAACATGTCACACAAATGCTGCAAAAATGACAGAGAAAAATGAGACACCAAAAAAGACAGAAAAAATCAAGAAAAAATAAAACTACAAATGGCAAAAATTTACAAAAAAAAAGGAAAACATGGGGAACAAAAGGAAAATAAAACTCCAAAAGGATAAAAGTGTAAAAAAAAAGAAAAGCCAGAAAAACCTGGAGAAAGACGAGGCTCACTGAGTCTTACCTGATGCGGCGGATTCTGCGGCGTCTGTTCCTCAGGGGTTTTTATATTGGCCTTGGCTCCGCCCCTCTGACCCACGCTGACCTCAGGTGACCCCATTACCTCGTTCAAACAGCTCAGTGACAGTGAGTCACAACTAAAACATGTACAACTTTACCAATAGTTCAAAAGACACGGGTGCCTGCGATACATTTATCATTGTCTAAGCCGGGGGTGTCATGGGGCCAAAACACCAAGAGGCGAAACTCACAATTTTAGCTCAAAGTAAAGCACCTTTTCTCTACAAATGTAAGTTTTGCTCATAATATATGACCTAATGGGGTGTTTTGCTGGGAAATGTGAAAATATTGACAGTATTTTCCACATTTTAGAGTCCTATTCATGTATTTGGTCTCTGATTTATGAATAAATGTTTCTTTAAAATTCTCTTGGGGGCCAAAGGTTTTATGCTGGAGGGCCGAATTTGGCCCCCGGACCTGGTTAGTGTACTTATGGGTATTTGGAATTTCTTCATTGGAATGAAAATAAAACAATTTTGGTTTGCAAATCAAAAAACGAAAAAAAAAAATGAAGACGAAAACGAAAAACAACTCAATTTTCGTTTATGTAACCGGAAGTTGTCATATTTGTGCCAAGAGCGCTGAAGATAAACGCCTCTTATATGAAGGTGCAGTTTGTGCAAAAACATCCGCCTTGTGATTGTCGGCCTGAGGCTCGAAGCGTGCTCGAATTGGCACATTTAGGCCATTCCTTTGGTTCGTGGCAGCAGACACTGTAGATACTATAATAGGAATGATGGCAATAAAAAAAATCTTTATACGAGGCCGGAGTCTGGGGTCTCCTTTGTGCACAGTGAGGCACTGGTGTGAACACAAGAGCGCAGGATTTTCTCTGTCATCAATGGCCTATTAGCAAATGAAGGAGAGGAACACATTCACTTTCATCTCAAGTTAGCAAAGGTCTAATGAAAAGTGCTGGAGAGACACGAAAAAATATGTTTTGGAAAACTGTAGGATTGATCTAATCTACTGTCTCTCTATGATACCGTCCTTCAGTAAATCAGGATCTTCTTCTTCTTCAGACTAACCGTCAATGATCTAAACCAGTGTGGTCAACATCTCACTTTAACTTGGCCCCCAATCAAAACCGCCCTTTGACTCGGGGTTCTGGGGGCTCTGTGGCCACTTGGTAACTTTTACGCACAGCCCAGATGCACTCAGCAGACTGGCGAGGTGTGCACACGCGTTGTTGGCGCGTCTTCAAACATGGCAGTGAATCTGTTTTATTAAAGAGAGAAAGATTTGGTGATTTGGAGTTTTTTCTTGCAGCCCTGGTTTCTGTCCTCAAAGTTTACAACGACCCCCGTCCAGTTCCAGACCGCTGCATTATCTGCAGAAATGACCCTTGTACGTAGCCTGTTTGCAGTCCGGGAGCAGCTTGGCCACGTAAGGCAATGCTGCGTGTTGATGCACTAGAGGCACTTGTAAAACAGATGCAGTTTGTGGGGAGCAGGGGCGTCAACTTCCCCTCAGCAGCAGGTAGGCTACAGCAGGCTGTCAGTGAGACTGAAGTCTGCCTAGATGTACAGCTTAAAGGAACAGGCCACCGTTTTTACATACTGAGATATGCTCTTACCTCACTTTAGTCGAGTTAATATATCCCCGTCTGGTCTTTGTCCGTGCGCTCACACATACGCAGCCTCTCCCACATGTCACATAGCTCCAAAAAAGCTCACGATAGAAGCTACCAAGCTCTTCCACGTGTTCCCTATTTAAATTAAGTTACGTGAAGTGTTTTCCTGCGAAGTATATTTACCCAGAAATGTAACGTGTCGATTTTATAAGCAGATAAAAAGGGGGACTATATTGTGAGGCGTAATGATACGAGGAGTAAAACGTCCGCGCAGTAACTCCTAAAGACTTCCCCCGCTCACTTCCGTCAATAACCTTTAGGAGTTACTGCGCGGACGTTTTACTCCTCGTATCATTACGCCTCACAATATAGTCCCCCTTTTTATCTGCTTATAAAATCGACACGTTACATTTCTGTGTAAATATACTTCGCATGAAAACACTTCACGTAACTTTATTTAAATAGGGAACACGTGGAAGAGCTTGGTAGCTTCTATCGTGAGATTTTTTGGAGCTATGTGACATGTGGGAGAGGCTGCGTATGTGCTCCGTTTGCCTGGCAGAGCGCACGGACAAAGACCAGACGGGGATATATTAACTCGACTAAAGTGAGGTAAGAGCATATCTCAGTATGTAAAAACGGTGGCCTATTCCTTTAACCTACAGTCTTGGCCTTGGAATGGAGCAGGTCGGGCGATCACGAGAGCCGCCGTTACGTTGTGTTTGTGTCTGGCTCTTCTATCCCAGCCTCCGCCAGTAACGACCACTGCACCTCCACAATCAGCCAACATATCAATCTGTTAGGCCAAGTCTAAATATGGACAGAGCTGTGCATAAAAGTTACCAAGTGGCCACAGAGCCCCGAGTCAAAGGGCGATTTTGATTGGGGGCCGAGTTAAAGTGAGACATTGACCACACTGGTTTAGATCATTGACGGCTAGTCAAGAGACTGATCTACTGAAGGACATTATCGTAGAGAGACAGTAGTTGTGCGTATAAATGATTAGATCAAACATATTTTTTTGTGTCTCTCCAGCACTTTTCATTAGACCTTTGCTAACTTGAGATGAAAGTGAATGTGTTCCTCTCCTTCATTTGCTAATAGGCCATTGATGACAGAGAAAATCCTGTGCTCTTGGGTTCACACCAGTGCCTCAGACTCCGGCCTCGTATAAAGATTTTTTTTACTGCCATCATTCCTATTACAGTATCTATAGTGTCTGCAGAAAAGGACAAGAAAATACAGGCGGCGACTCTACACAGTGTTATGGGCAGCGAATGCAGGCATGTCGACCGTCACAACCTGAGCGTCACGGCGGAGCAGAGAGAGGATCCTGCAGCAATACTGAGCGCCCTGGAGAGATACTTCACACCGGCCATTATCTAAGAGAGACAGTATCAAACACAAGAGGAGAGTGAGTGACGCCTTTGTGACCAGGCAAAGAGAGAGAAAGCGTCGACGTGTGAGTACAGGGCATTGTGAGAGCTCCAGGCGCAGATTGTTGAGAGAAAAGGATCTTAACTTAGTCATGCGAGTGATGGACACTGCTGGGACGCACGTAACGCACACTGAGACAGCGCCCTCTGCTGTCAAACATCCAGCGGAGCACTTCAGAGCGAGACTGAGCCACTCAAACAAGGCGGCAGACCACACCTGCAGGTACTGTGGAAACACCCACGCTAGAGGCAGGGACCACTGCCCTGCTTTCGGAAAGAAACGTAAATTGTGTGGGACCAATAATCACTTTGCCAAAGTGTGTATGAACAGCAAACGGGGCAGTAGCATGGGCAAGCTGCTCTGCATGGACGGTGAAGCTGAATCAGGGCAGAGCAGTGAGGAGGAGTCACATCTGTACATGACTGAGAGCCGGAGCAGTGGGACAGACTAAAGGGAAAAAATGGATGGTCACAAAGATAAGAAAACGCTCTGATTCAAAGCAAAACTACGCCAAAGCAATGCCGGCCTCAGACTGTACTCAGAGGGGGGGTAATAAAGTCAGTGGGTGTTTTTGACACAGAATGCACAATCCAAGGCAATAAGCACAAGCTCTACTTTGAAAGAGTGAATAAGGGTCAGTTGCCCCTCCTGTCAGGCGACACCTGTGAACGTCTTGGTTTCATGCATTTCACTATTCCAGAAGATGCTCTCAAGGTGGACACAGTGGTTCGAGCAGGACATTTGAGCAAAGACACAGTGGTCAGCAAATACAATTATGTATTTACCTCACCTGTGGAGGCATTACCTGGCAAAGTACATTTTTACCTAGATCTGGACGTGAAGCCAGTACAATGTGTCCCCATTGCTCTGAAAACTGCAGTTAAGGCCCAACAAGTATGAAGCAGAGGGACATGTTGCACCCGTCACAGAGCCAGTCATTCGGGCGGCACGGTAGCGCAGCGGTTAGTGCTCTCGCTTCACAGCTAGAAGGTCCGGGTTCGATTCCCACCAGGGACGGGGCCTTTCTGTGTGGAGTTTGCATGTTCTCCCCGTGTCTGCGTAGGTTTCCTCCGGGCACTCCAGTTTCCCCTACCACTAAAAACAAGCACAATAGGCCAGGATGAATGATGTGTGAGTGAATGTATGGTGGTCAGAGGGTCCGTTGGCGCAGACGTGTGCAGTCGCGAAAGCTCCTCTAACAGTCTCCCCTTGGGGAAACTGCAGCTACAAACGTAGCTTTCCACCACTGAGTATGGAGTGAATGTACAATTGTCTCATGTAAAGCGCTTTGTGACTATATGTCTGTGAAAGGCGCTATATAAATAAAGATCTTCTTCTTCTTCATTGTGAGCAGACCGCAAAAGCTGAGAATCTGTGTTGATCCCAAGTGTCTGAACAAGGCTCTCCGGCGCTCTCACTACATAATGACACTACATCTCTGGCCAAGTTCATGCTCCACCTTTCTGTGAGCCTCTGCGACGTCTGCTGGACAAGGACACCCTTTGGCATTGGCTACCAAAACACAACGCTGCAATGCAAGAACTTAAGTCTTTGGCGACAGCTATGCCAGTGCTTCGATTTTCTGATCTTTCCAAACCTGTCACAGTCCAGAGTGATGCGAGTCAGAGCGGGCTTGGTTGCTGTCCCATGCAAGAGGGGAAGCCTATTTAATTCGTTTCACGAGCGCTCACTAATACTGAACGGAATTACGCACACTTTGAAAAAGAATGCCTCAGTATTGTCTTTGCATGCCAGAGATTCCACTACTACTTGTATGTCCGTGACGCTATCACAGCAGAAACTGAAACCACAAGTCCCCGATTTCAATTTTCAGCAAGCCTCTCCTCGGCGCCCCGAAAAGGCTTCAAGGAATGCTCATGACTCTTCAAAGCTACCAGGACTGGAAATGTTCGGGCAAAGTAAACTACAACCAGCAACACGTGATCTGCTCTCTGCAGGAGGTACAGGAGGACCTGCAACAGGTGAACCAAGCAGATAACCTGAATGTGACGGACAAGGATGAGGGTCAGCAGACACTAAGGTCCAGTCACCACAGGCTGGCCAGATCTCAGAGAGCAGGGGCCCGTCATTATCAGAGGACACTGGCCCTCTTGAGACGAAATCAGGGCTCAGACTGGCATTTTGTTCAGGGGTCAGAGAGTTGTTCTTCCCAAATCACTGCGCACAGAGATGCTAGCACGTATACATGCTAGTCATATTGGGGGAGAAGCATGTTACAGGCAAGCTCGTGAGACGTTATACTGGCCAAACATGCAGGCAGAGATCAGAGACTTGGTCAGCACTTGCACTACATGCAATGAGTACGCACAACAGAAGGAGACCATGCTCTCCCATCCACACCCAGCAATGGTAGATAGTTAGCATGGGTCTCTTTAGTCAGGGGCGCGAGGACTACCTGCTCATTATAGATCACTATTCTAACTTTTAGGAGATTCTCCCAGATCTTTCAGCAGAGACTATAATCAAGGCATGGCCAACCGGACAGGGTCATCACAGACAATGGCCTCAGTTTACTTCCGTTTGCTCGTTTCGCCTCGGAGTGGGAGTTTGAGCATGTGAAGTCCTCTCCAAGGTATCCCAAAGCAAATGGAAAGGCAGAATCTGCTTTGCAAAGGCCACTCGTGATGTTAATGACCTTTGGAAGGCAGTGTTGCACAGGCGCAATACTGAAAATATGGACAGCAGCCCGGTGCAACGCCTCATGTCCCGTCACCTTAAAGGAATAGGCCACCGTTTTTACATACTAAGATATGTTCTTACCTAACCTTAGTCGAGTTAATATATCCCCGTCTGGTCTTTGTCCGTGCGCTCACACATACGCAGCCTCTCCCACATGTCATATAGCTCCAAAAAAGCTCACGATAGAAGCTACCAAGCTCTTCCACGTGTTCCCTATTTAAATAATGTTACGTGAAGTGTTTTCAAGCGAAGTATATTTACACAGAAATGTAACATGTGGATTTTACAAGCAGATAAAAAGGGGAACTATATTGTGAGGCGTAATGATACAGGAGCACAGCGTCCGCGCAGTAACTCCTAAAGACTTCCCCGCTCACTTCCGTCAATAGAAGCTGCGTGACTTGTACAGAGCCTTTTACAACAAGCAGAAAATATATTTTGGGAAAGTGCTGCACATTCCTACCTCATGGTGGAGCTCCTGAGTCCTGTGTCGTCGTCCGGGGTGAGTTGGAAATCTGTGAAACATTACTACACTATATACTTTCTGCTTGTTATCACAGCCCGGCACGATGCACGTAAAAGGCATCGTTCACAAGTTATCCACGCTTCTTCAACTGTTCTCTGCTGCTCTACAAGTCACACAGCTTCTACTGACGGAAGTGAGCGGGGAAGTCTTTAGGAGTTACTGCGCGGACGCTGTGCTCCTGTATCATTACGCCTCACAATATAGTCCCCCTTTTTATTTGCTTATAAAATCCACATGTTACATTTCTGTGTAAATATACTTCGCATGAAAACACTTCACGTAACTTTATTTAAATAGGGAACACGTGGAAGAGCTTGGTAGCTTCTATCGCGAGCTTTTTTGGAGCTATGTGACATGTGGGAGAGGCTGCGTATGTGCTCCGTTTGCCTGGCAGAGCGCACGGACAAAGACCAAATGGGAATATATTAACACGTCTAAGGTGAGGTAAGAACATATCTCAGTATGTAAAAACGGTGGCCTATTCCTTTAAAACATCCATTCCTGTGACTCACAAACTCCTTGACCAGCAGTGGTGACGGGGTTACGGAGAGGCTGCAGCACAGGAGGCAGCACGGGTCCTGCCGGAGCTGGAGTTTGGAGAGACTCCTCCTGGTGACGCCTCCCACATCTGGAGAGCTGGAACCTGCCTCAGCAAGGTCGCACCGAGGTCTGACCTCGTGGACATGGACGGTTCTGTTCAGTTGATCTTAGAGTGACAGAGTCTGAGGCTGCACAAGACACAGAGACCTTCACAAACACAGGGTCCTATTGTACATGTTTTAGTGGAGACCTTCACAAACACAGGGTCCTATTGTACATGTTTTAGTGGAGACCTTCACAAACACGGGGTCCTATTGTACATGTTTTAGTGGAGACCTTCACAAACACGGGGTCCTATTGTACATGTTTTAGTGGAGACCTTCACAAACACGGGGTCCTATTGTACATGTTTTAGTGGAGACCTTCACAAACACACGGTCCTATTGTATATGTTTTAGTGGAGAACCTGCAACTCCCAGTTCCTTTTCCACTGCTCTATAAATATACAGCGCCTCTCTAAAGTATTCATACACCTTGAACTTTTGCACATTTTGTCATGTTTACAACCCTAAACATAAAGATTTTATTTTGACTTTTTTACTGAACGTTCACACACAAGTAACAGACAACTGTGGAGTGAAAGCTAAATAACGTGTGGCCCTCTGCTGCAGTCTGAGGGGTACTCTGATAATAAACAGAAAAACACAGAGTGTAAAGTCTCTTTATTGGAGAGAGAGTTCTACAAAGTCCTTTATCATATTTATATTATTTACAAAATGTTTCACAAAAGTCAAAATATTTCAGTTTAAGACAAAAACCGTGTCAGAGGAAAGACATTTACTGGAGGAGAGTCGGAATAATGAGTTTAGGTTTGTCAAACATATTTGTGTGAAATCATCGAGTCCCCGCCACTGGGATAAAGGTTTGTTTGGTCAAATTCACAGAAGAGGCACTTCTCACATTCTGCACACGTGGCCCAGATAACCACTCTGCCACATGTGCCCGGGCTAACCACTGTGCCACCTGGCTCTGGAGCTTTGGCCGTGGTTGATGACGTTGCATTCAAGTCGTCCTGGGAGTTACGGCAGTTAAAAAATGCTGATGCTCATGTTACTAACGCCGGTGAAGTGTGGAGTCTGTAAAGTGTTTTAGTCTGTAAAGTGTGAGTCTGTAAAGTGTGAGTCTGTAAAGTGTGAGTCTGTAAAGTGTGAGTCTGTAAAGTGTGAGTCTGTAAAGTGTGAGTCTGTAAAGTGTGAGTCTGTAAAGTGTGAGTCTGTAAAGTGTGAGTCTGTAAAGTGTGAGTCTGTAAAGTGTTTTAGTCTGTAAAGTGTGAGTCTGTAAAGTGTGAGTCTGTAAAGTGTGAGTCTGTAAAGTGTGAGTCTGTAAAGTGTGAGTCTGTAAAGTGTGGAGTCTTTAAAGTGTGGAGTCTGTAAAGTGTTTTAGTCTGTAAAGTGTGAGTCTGTAAAGTGTGAGTCTGTAAAGTGTGGAGTCTGTAAAGTGTGGAGTCTGTAAAGTGTGAGTCTGTAAAGTGTTTTAGTCTGTAAAGTGTGGAGTCTGTAAAGTGTTTTAGTCTGTAAAGTGTGGATAGAGAGGGAAAAATGACATGAACATTTAATATTTTTGATGGAAACCTACTTGATTTTTAAAGTTAGGGTCTGTAGTGTTTTGTACATTATACATTTCATAAATGTCTGTCTGTGTCTCATCCAATCAGAAGCAGAATTGGCACCAAGAGCCTCCAAATACACTCACTTTAAGTTTACTCCATCGACACGTCCTCAAGCGGTGCCACTTTAGCTTTATGTGATAAAAATAAAATAAAGGTAACTTTGTTTACACTACCATGATACATTGTGCCTAACTAAATGTAGTACAATATAATGTGCTCTGTAACAGTCTATAATAACTTGTACCTATGTAGTGCATACACAATGGAATAACTTGTATTAGTACTTTGTAAGTACATAATGTAATAGGACACGAGACCCACATTTTTGCGAAGCCCATTGTACTAAATATAGTTAGGTACAATGCATCATGGGTAGTGTAAAATAAAGTGTTACCAAAATAAAAAAATAAAATGTTCATACACCATTCACAGCCCAGCGATTAATCATACAAATCTTGGGTAGATTAAGTGATTACTAAAATAATGGTTAGCTGCAGCATTTGTAGCGTCTCGTTTAGCGACGACATGAACGCAGCGCTCGTCGTGTTTGATCGTCCCAGAAATGTCTCCGGATAAAAAATCAATTTGTCCTTTCAGTCAAAGTCAAACATATGGGGCGCGAGGTCACGGCGAGGTCGAACTCATCAGGAAAGGGTCGGATTTAAACAAGTATTTGACTCAAACCAAACAGCGGTTCTCCTGTGGACTCCAGTCACACTTTGGTCCTAAATTGGATTGATTCAAAGCGTGGCTTCGCTCGGGCGGGTTCCGGGTTTTATTATGCGTGTGAAGAAAAGTCTGTTCTTCAGGAGGAGTTTGAAAAGCACATTCAGTAAAAGGCAGCAGTAATATCGTTAAAAAATACATCTGGTTCAGAAAAAAAACATTCAGCTCAAAGTTAAAAAAAACAAAAACAGGAGTGTCGTGAAGTCTCTCAAATTCAAAACAAAAGAAACTCAAATAAAAAAATAAAAAACGGTCAAATCACTGTCGGAATGTTTCCTCTGCAGCAGACGGAAAGTTCTAAACGTGATGCGAGAGTTTGGCACTTTACTTTCTCTGCAGCGGATTAATAAAACCCTTTCAAATGGAGTCGGTGCAGCTAAGCATTCTATGGTGGTAACTATGGTAACAGGACTTGGGTTATGGTTAAAAATCTCTGTAACTGCTGGACCTATCCACATGAAACAAAAACTGTCCCAAAGTCCAGCGTCTTCTCTCTTAGCACATCATATTTTAGCCGTGAAACTTTGAGAAACTTTGAGCGCGTCTCTGTAAAGTAATGAGACGATAAAAAGAACCCCAGAATAAAAAATATTTATACATTTAAAATAAAGTTATAGTGCTCCGGAGTGTTCCCAGACAGACCTCCGCCAAGCCGCCGTCTCAGCCGCAGCCTCGGAGCGAACGGCCGAGGCTCCAAAGAGCGCCATCTGGGGGGCGTGTACTGTAGTAACATCTGAAGTATTTGTAAAGTACTTGTTAAGTCCTATTTAAAGTTGGCATAGTCGGAAAAGGCGTCGATGTACTCCTGCACCACTTTGTAGCAGAACTCGTACTGCTCCTGGAACACAGAGAGGGACGGTGTCAGAGGCGGTCGCCACGGAGACCGCAATCACACACTAACGGCATCGCATCATGGCATGTCTTTCTATCTTTATTTCGTAGAAAACTGTATTCATATTTCAGTATTTGTCAAAGTCGTTTTTGAAAAATTTTAGAAAGTTTAGATTTTTCTCTTCTTTGTTTTCCCCCTCAACTGTTTCAAAACATGACCATACATGGGCGATTCCAGAGATGCCGTCTGGATCACTCCCCTCCACTAAGGACATGTACTCCACCCGTCTGACCCGCTAAGACCCATCAGTCGATACTGTGGAATCCACTGGCCAGGTCCAGTCGACTGAAGAACAGTTTTATGAACCAGGCTGTCAGGAAGCTGAACTCCCTCCTGTCCCTAGAGCCTAAAATCGGCTCTGTGTCCGTGTAATAACTGATTTGATCTCGACTTCTCCAGTCCTATGTTAACTGATAGGAGAAAAGGGGCGGGCAAAATTCATGGCTGTGCCCACGCGAACTTCCGGAATAAGGTGAATAGGAATTTAAAAAAGACAAGTGTTCATTAGCCTGTGCTATGCATAGATACAGATGGCATCTCTGGAATTAATATGGTCATGTTTGAAGCTGTTGAAGCTGTTGAGGGGGAAAACAAACTTTCTCCAATTATTCAAAAACTGTTTAAATGCTGAATTATGGAAACAGTTTTCTAATAAATAAACATACAAAGACATGGAGAGGAGCAAAGTGGTTCAATAATATAATAATTACATAAATAATGGAGAATGCCTCCATCATGCTACATGCAAATGCTAGCTTCGACGGCCGATTTTTGAACAATCTGCTGTGAAAAAAAAACATCCATAAGGAGCCGATTTAGACTTGAATTTATTTGTGTGTGATAAACAAGTTTATATTCATGCAAAAAATGTCTAAAAACAGTGAGAAATTATTATTTCCCAAAAGATTCTATATTTTCCCTGTAGCCATTAGCACTAGCCCAGTCAGTGTATTTCCCCTGTAGCACTTAGCATTAGCCGATTCAGTGTATTTCCCCTGTAGCCGTTAGCACTAGCCCAGTCAGTGTATTTCCCCTGTAGCCGTTAGCACTAGCCCAGTCAGTGTATTTCCCCTGTAGCCGTTAGCATTAGCCCATTCAGTGTATTTCCCCTGTAGCCGTTAGCACTAGCCCATTCAGTGTATTTCCCCTGTAGCCGTTAGCACTAGCCCAGTCAGTGTATTTCCCCTGTAGCCGTTAGCACTAGCACAGTCAGTGTATTTCCCCTGTAGCCGTTAGCACTAGCCCAGTCAGTGTATTTCCCCTGTAGCCGTTAGTACTAGCCCAGTCAGTGTATTTCCCCTGTAGCCGTTAGCACTAGCACAGTCAGTGTATTTCCCCTGTAGCCGTTAGTACTAGCCCAGTCAGTGTATTTCCCCTGTAGCCGTTAGTACTAGCCCAGTCAGTGTATTTCCCCTGTAGCCGTTAGCACTAGCCCAGTCAGTGTATTTCCCCTGTAGCCGTTAGCATTAGCCCATTCAGTGTATTTCCCCTGTAGCCGTTAGCATTGACCCGTTCAGTGTATTTCCGCTGTAGCCGTTAGCATTAGCCCAGTCAGTGTATTTCCCCTGTAGCCGTTAGCATTGACCCGTTCAGTGTATTCAAATCCTGGACCCAATTTACACTGAACGTTCCATCCCCATGCAAATGAATATAGAAGACAAGGGCAATTAAGTAATGCCCATACTTTTTCATGGCATTTATGTTATTTCTTTATCATAAACATATTATGAAATTATATTATGATTAGTGGACATTGGATGTGTGTGTGTGACCCCACAAAAAGCAAAAAGTTAACAGAATTTGAGAAAACATCTGGATCGTTCATCATTTGTGATGTTTGGTGAATAATGCTAACGGCTACAGGAAAAATACATTGAGCATGCTAACGGACAGTTTCCCGGATTAGCAGACGAGCTGATGAAGAGCTAATGATGAGCTGATGATGAGCTGATGAAAAGCTAATGAAGAGCTAATGATGAGCTGATGATGAGCTGATGAAAAGCTAATGAAGAGCTACTGATGAGCTGATGATGAGCTGATGAAAAGCTAATGATGAGCTGATGATGAGCTGATGAAAAGCTAATGAAGAGCTAATGATGAGCTGATGATGAGCTGATGATGAGCTGATGATGAGCTAATGAAGAGCTAAAGAGCTGATGATGAGCTGATGAAAAGCTAATGATGAGCTGATGAAGAGCTGATGAAAAGCTAATGAAGAGCTAATGAGCTGATGAAAAGCTAATGAAGAGCTAATGACCAGCTGATGAAGAGCTAATGTCCAGCTGATGAAGAGCTGATGAAAAGCTAATGAAGAGCTAATGATGAGCTGATGATGAGCTGATGAAAAGCTAATGAAGAGCTAATGAGCTGATGAAAAGCTGATGAAAAGCTAATGACCAGCTGATGAAGAGCTGATGAAAAGCTAATGAAGAGCTAATGAAGAGCTGATGAAGAGCTGATGAACGTGTGCATGTTTGTTCTCACCAGTGTCTGCACCATGTGCGGTCTCTGCAGCCGCAGACTCTTCACCGTCTGAAAGACGTCCAGGATTCCCTCGGCTTTGACCCGCTCCAGGACCGTGCTGAGTGCGCAGAACGTCCCCGTGCGGCCCGCTCCAGCGCTGAAACCAACACGGCACAAACATTACACAAGTCTGGCTTTGTTTAATCCCATCAGCTACGATAGGTTTTAATATCAATAACTCGAAATATGTGTAAACATCTTTTGCTGTAATTAATCTGCTATGAACAGAGTTTCTGGTCAGCTGCAGTAGTTGTATTGGTAGTTGCAGTAGTAGTTGCTGTTGACTTGTTGTGTTCCATACAATTGACCTACTTTTGGGTGTGGGCGGGGCTACACACCGGTGTGCAATTGACAATAAATGGCGGCTGCTCATTCATAAAAAACCTGTTCGCAGGCACGCCAAACAGAAACCTGTGTCTAGTATTTTCCTCCGTATTTTACCCGGCATCTCAAAGCTCTTCATGAGTATGGCTGCGCCAACAGGTTATGGGCCCAGTAGAGATTTTGGGAGCCGATGGAACCGTTTATGTTTTGACGGAGATGAAAAGAATTATGAACTGTGGGAAACGAAATTCCTGGCACATTTGCGTCTGCACGATCTGAAGTCCACTATCCTGAGTGAAGCCCCCGCTGCAGACGCGGAAGGTGCAGAAGCGGACGCCAGTAAAAATGAAGAGGCGTATGCAGTT
This sequence comes from Gobius niger, assembly GCF_951799975.1. Lineage (NCBI taxonomy): Eukaryota > Metazoa > Chordata > Actinopteri > Gobiiformes > Gobiidae > Gobius > Gobius niger. The sequence goes on from NC_136875.1 coordinate 521,112, forward strand.
CTAATTCAGCTGTTGGACGACAAAAGTTTGTCTCTAGTAATGAGAGATGCCGCCGATGATGGCAGGAAGGCGCTGCAGATCCTGCGTGACCATTACGCAGGGAAAGGGAAGCCGCGCGTAATCAGTCTGTACACGGAGCTGACTTCTCTCCAAAAAGGTGTGAATGAGAGCGTCACAGACTATATAATCCGTGCAGAGACTGCCATCACAGCGCTGCGTAATGCAGGAGAGACACTGAGTGACGGTTTACTGACCGCAATGATTTTAAAGGGCCTGCCTGATGTATTCAAACCATTCTCTGTTCACGTTACGCAGAGTGATGAAACGTTGACTTTTGCCGACTTTAAAACTAAACTGAGGAGCTATGAAAGCACGGAAAAGTTTGTTGCTTCTAGCTCAGGAGAAGACAGTGTGATGAAGGTGAAAGGAAGAGACAATTGGAGCTCTAAACTCACCTGTTACACCTGCGGACAAAAGGGACACAAAGCAGCGGAGTGCGCATCGGCTGGGGAGCGCCGAGAGCAGAGGCAGTGGTGCAGCTTCTGTAAAAGCGCAACCCACAAGGACGCAAACTGTCGGCGGAAGAAGCGGGACCAGGTGAAGCAAGCGGTGGATGAGGAGGACCACACGTTCGCATTCAAGGTGCAGTTGGATTCCGCCCCGGACTCGGTCAGCGCGGTGAAGGCGAAGGGCCTCATGGTCGACTCGGGAGCGACGAAGCACATCATCACGGACATCGGGAGATTCGAGGAGTTTGACCCAAGCTTTAAGCCTCAGAGCCATGTTCTGGAGTTGGCTGATGGAGAGCGAGCCAGCGGGATTGCGCTGAAGAAAGGCACCGCCAAAGTGCGCATAATGGACCGTCAAGGCCGCGATGTGGAAATGATCCTGAAGGAGGCGCTCTACGTCCCATCATTTTCCCAGGACATTTTTTCGGTCAAAGCGGCAACAGCGCAAGGTGCGACAGTCATCTTCAAGGAAGGACAGAATCGTCTAATCCACAAAAATGGTACTGCTTTTGACATTAACACACAAGACAGACTATTTTATCTAAGTACTCTGCTAAACGAACCTGATAAATGTAATGTGTGTTATGATGTCCATACATGGCATGAAATATTGGGTCACTGTAATTATGATGACGTGTTACAGTTAGAAAGTGTTGCAGAAGGCATGAAAATTAAAGGGAAAAGTGACAAGGCAAATCTAAAATGTGAAGTGTGTATCAAAGGAAAATTCGCACAGAGCAGAAATACAGATCCAGATGAAAAAGCTAAGGATGTACTGGAACTTGTTCATACAGACCTGGCTGGACCTATAGAGCCAGCAGGTAAAGATGGTTTCAGATATACTCTTGCTTTTACAGATGACTATTCAGGAGCTATGTTCACTTATTTTCTGAAAGCTAAAAGTGATACAGTTAAAGCTACAGAGAGATTCATTGCTGATGTTGCCCCTTATGGAAAGATCAAATGCATAAGGTCAGACAATGGAACAGAGTTCACAGCTTCTGTATTCAAGTCACTGCTAACTCAAAATGCCATCAGACATGAAACCTCAGCTCCTTACTCGCCCCATCAGAATGGGACCGCAGAAAGAGCATGGAGAACCTTGTTTGAAATGGCAAGATGTATGCTGATTGAGAGCAAACTACCAAAAGATTTGTGGACATATGCAGTACAAACGGCTGCAATAATCAGAAATAGATGCTATAACAGACGTCTTGGACAAACCCCATATTACGTGTTGACTGGGAAGAAACCGGACCTGTCCAGAATGAGAGCTTTTGGCTCAGAATGTTATGCATACAAACAGGACAAGAAAAAGTTAGACACACGGTGTGAGAAAGGAATATTTGTTGGTTATGACAAAAACAGTCCAGCATTGTTGGTCTTTTATCCACACACAGGGAAAGTGTCGAAAAACCGACTGGTGAAGTTTGTCACAAAGAAAACAATTGAAAGTGACACTCAGACAGATGAAGACATGTATGAACATTTTGGAAAAGGAAAGAAAGCTGAAAGTCAGCCACCAAAACCTGATGTCACTTATGAAAACCCTCTGGAGGTGAAAATTGAGTTGTGTGAATCTAATACCAACTTAAAGGGTGAAGGTGAGAGCAGCAATAGTGCTCGTTATCCAATGAGGGAGAGGAGACGCCCTCAGTTCTATACTGACTGTGATTATGAAGTCAAATTTGACGAAGATCAAGCGTTGACAAATATTGACTATTGCTATCGTGTGACATGTGACATCCCCCAGACACTGCAGGAAGCCTTGAGCTCTTCAAAATCAGAGCAGTGGGTTAAGGCTATGAATGAAGAAATGGACTCTCTGATTGAGAATGATACCTTCACATTGACACCCTTACCTGTAGGTAAACATGCAGTGGGGGGCAGATGGGTTTATGCCATCAAAGAAAATCCTGTTGAGACAATTTACAAGGCTCGATATGTGGCAAAAGGTTATAGTCAAGTGGCTGGTATTGATTATAACGAAACCTTTTCTCCTACTGCTGATATGACTTCTGTACGTGTCTTAATGCAGCTAGCAGTTCAGTATGATTTAGAACTACATCAGATGGATGTTAAAACTGCATATCTGCATGCCCCAATAGACTGTGAGCTGTACATGGAGCAGCCTGAAGGTTTTGAGGTCAAGACAAAAACAGGAGAAAAATTGGTGTGTAAGCTCAATAAGTCGCTGTATGGTCTGAAGCAGTCAGGACGAAACTGGAATAAGATGCTTCATGATTTCCTTATTGAAAACAAGTTTGTCCAAAACACAGCAGACAATTGTGTTTACAGTAAACAATCTGACAATGAAAGGGTCTTATTGATCATTTGGGTTGATGACCTTATCATTGCAGCAAGTGATTGTCAAATACTCAAAAGTGTAAAGGAAATGTTGGGTGCAAAATTCAAAATTAAAGATCTTGGGAAACTGAGACATTTTCTTGGCATTGATTTCACCCAAAAACAAGGGGAAATAAAAATGAATCAAAAGAGATACATCACCAAAATTTTGGAAAGATTTGACATGACTGACTGTAAACCAAGATTAACACCATGTGAAATGAAAATGAAATTTGACAGTGAGGGTGAACCTGCTGATTCAAAGAAATATCGTGAAATTGTTGGCAGTTTAATCTATGTAATGACATCTACTCGACCAGATCTGAGTTTTGTTGTTGGAAAATTGTCACAATATCTTTCTGAACCAAAACAACAACATTGGGTTGCAGCTAAACATGTGTTGAGATATTTAAAAGGTACTGTGGACCAGGAATTGTGTTACAGAAAACAAAATGTAAATCTTAAACTTTTGGCCTATTGTGATGCAGACTGGGCAGCAGACCAGAATGACAGACGCAGTGTGACTGGCTACTGTTTTAGTTTGTCTGAGAGAGGGCCCATAGTTTCCTGGAAGTCTAAGAAACAGTCCACAGTAGCTTTGTCCACGTGTGAAGCTGAATACATGGCTTTGTCAGCTACAGCTCAAGAATGTTTGTATCTTGCACATTTGTTGGCTGGAATGGACAATGGGTTGGACTATACACCTGTAACGATTTTTGAAGACAATCAAGGTGCTATTGCCCTTTCTAAGAACCCGGTATGTCGCCAACGGTGCAAGCACATCGATATTCGGTATCATTTTGTCCGATCCGTACTCAGTGATGGCAAAATAACTGTTAATTACTGTCCTACAAATGCAATGGTGGCAGACATTTTTACAAAACCTGTTACGAAAGTAAGAATGGACAACTTTGTAACATTTCTTTTCGGTATTTGAATTTTGTATTATGAAAAAAAAAAAATGGAAATGTTTTTGTATTGTAATGTTGTACCTTTGTCAATTTAGGAAACAAGTGGGGGTGTTGACTTGTTGTGTTCCATACAATTGACCTACTTTTGGGTGTGGGCGGGGCTACACACCGGTGTGCAATTGACAATAAATGGCGGCTGCTCATTCATAAAAAACCTGTTCGCAGGCACGCCAAACAGAAACCTGTGTCTAGTATTTTCCTCCGTATTTTACCCGGCATCTCAAAGCTCTTCATGAGTATGGCTGCGCCAACAGTTGCAGTAATAGTTGTTGTTGTAGTAGTAGTAGTAGTAATGGTACGTAGCAGTAGTAGGAGTATTTGCAGCTGCAGTGTACAGTAATAGGGTGGTTCCAGCTCTGTTGCTGATATTTCTGGACGACCGTCGTAGTGGTAGTTGTTTTGCTGGTATTGGAGTGTACAGTGTTGCAGTAGTCATTGCAGTAGCAGTAGTAGTATTTGTACCTGCAGTGCACAGTAATAGGGTGGTTCCCGCTCTGTTGCTGCTGCTTCTGGACAGCTGCGATGATATTGATCATTCCTTTTCCGTCAGTGGGGATCCCAACCTCCGGCCAGCCGTGGAAATGGAACTGCCGCACCACACGAGCCTTGCTCTCCTGAAATACACCAAGTACTTTAACTGCAGTACAACCAACTCTTTAAGAGGGCCGGTATGCATTGGTACTCTGTACCGACACCTTTGAAAAGCCAAGTTTAGATCCTTTTCCATCCTTTTCGAGCCGCCTGTATTACTGCTGGGCAATCAATCGAAATGTTATCCTCCTTTATCCTATCTCTACCTTGTTCAATCACAATAATCATCATGGGATTTATAATCCACAGGTTTACAGACATTTCTTTGGCAAAAACAGCTCCTTGTTTTGGAGTTTGGATGAGAACATTGAAGATCTGTGTGTGGTAAAGGATACTGGCAGAAATATATCTTTTATACAAACCTCAGCTCAAACAAAAACAGATTGTCTGAGTTCATGAATCATCTACATTAGGGCCGTCACATATAACGTAAACAGGAAAACACTATTGAAAATACATTCATCAATAAATGAATAATAATGAGTTGTGATTTTAGTGCGACAGGACTGTAGCCTCAAAAATAAGAACCGCTTACTTGTATTAGTGCTACATTATAATCATTATTCATCACACACAGGTGCACTGGGGGCAGACTGACCATTTATCACATGGCTGTAATATACTGTTTATATCCTGAGCGCTTGTCATGTCAGTGCCCTCTGCTGGACATGTGTGGAATTCTTTCCTTTAAAAAAAAATGTTGGCTGCCTCCTAGTGGCTGGAGTGAGCATTCTGATTACTTCTTTAAACATTTCTAACTTTTTTTTTTGACACACAAATGCTCTACAAGTCAGGGGCAGTGGTCAGAGAACTTAGCCTGGCCTCAAAAATGTGAAAAAGAAAACATGACATCACAAAATCAATTACTTTATGCAATAAATTATAAATATACACCAACATCGTGTCTCATCTGTGAAATACATATTAATGACTATCTGTTAGGGCTGTGCTATTAATCGAAATTCAATTACGATTTCGATTATTACACTAGACGATCACCAAAATAGCATAATCGAGAAAAAAACGATTATTAAGGATGCCCTCCCGCTCGTCCATCCAAAGCGCAAAAAGTCCGTCCTGGCGCTGTGTGGGCGCGGCTGATCAGCTGAAACACCAGCGCAGTGTGATAGAACTGTAAATTATATCGTACTAATATTTTTTATACCGAACTCTTGAGATAACGCTTCTGTTAAGAGCTCACCGTGTGCTGAAGGAGAACAGCTGTTCAGAAGCCTCCACATCCTTTGCTCAGACACTGGTTTTGTTTAGTAGAAAAGTCTAAAACTCTTCAGATCAATGGAGCTCAAAGCAAACTCTTATTACTTCAGGCCACTGAGATGATTGTTTCTGTTCCCTTCACATTTCACGAGCTAAAGGCTCAGGCTTTGGTTTGACATAAAAATATTAGCGCTGTGTGATGATGTCATCAGACTGGGCGGCTCAGTTGGACAGGTGTGAGGGCTGGCCAGCAGGGGGCAGGTTTCTCTTATATAAAAATAAGGTTTTTACCGTCCATAGTTGTTTTTTAAAATAATAATAAAAATGAATAAATAAAATAAAGCTTTTTTAAGGCAATAAATCATTGTTTGAATAATAGTGATTTCAATTATTACTGAAATAATCGTGATTATTATTTTTTCTATAATCAAGCAGCCCTTGATTATCAAACAGTTTGTCCTATGAGCCTTAGCCCACAGGCCCCGCCCTCATGACCTGTGTCCTGTGTTAACAGTATTATGCTCTTCCCAGTGGGTGCTGCACAGTCTAAAAAAAAATGGATCTCTCATTCTATCTCTCATTCTTGTGGCATTTGACTTTTTTTTTAATTTTTATTCTCGTTAACCTAAAAAAAATCAAAGTTAATTCTGGTTTCATGTCAGACAGTGAGAAAAAATGCAAATGTGTCTTTATGAAGTGTATGTAAACATATAGTTCCTGCAGTATGTGGTGTGTGGTGTATTATTGCAGTAGTATAGCAGTCGTATTGCAGTAGTATAGTAGTTGTATTGCAGTAGTATAGTGGTGGTATTGCAGTAGTATAGTGGTGGTATTGCAGTAGTATAGTGGTAGTATTGCAGTAGTATAGTGGTGGTATTGCAGTAGTATAGTGGTAGTATTGCAGTAGTATAGTGGTAGTATTGCAGTAGTATAGTGGTGGTATTGCAGTAGTATAGTGGTAGTATTGCAGTAGTATAGTGGTAGTATTGCAGTAGTATAGTAGTTGTATTGCAGTAGTATAGTGGTGGTATTGCAGTAGTATAGTGCTAGTATTGCAGTAGTATAGTGGTAGTATTGCAGTAGTATAGTGCTAGTATTGCAGTACCCGTGTGTTTGTGACCAGGAGGTCGCGGACGGTGTAGCTCTCGTTCTCTTCTTCTCTCTTCAGCTCGATGGAGATGTCTCCATGCACCACAGCGCCATCACTGGGCCAGTACTGAGCACACTTCTCCTGCAAGTACAACAGTACTTATCATCACAGATCATAAGTATCTCCACATTAGTACAAGTACACAGAGTACATGATCAGAGAGGAACCTGTTCTGATACTGAAAAGGAAAAAGTAGGAAACTAACTCCAGAAAAATATAGGCACTGTGCATTCTTATTTCAAAATGAAGTCATGTCAAACTAAAATATACTACTGAGTAAAAGGAAAGAAACACTTAATAAGCGTAAATACAAATGTGCAGACGGTCTATACTACAGCCTATCTCCTTCTAGTCACTTTAAAACTACAGCTCAAAATTAGCCCAATAAAAGTGCAACACTGGCATTAGTCTTAACATTCTAACACAGTGCATTTGGTGATAGTGACAGGTCTCCATGGTAACACTAAGGGGAGGGGTCAGCGCTCCTTTTGCTCATGTGCAAACAACATGTGAAGGACAGAAACAGAGTGTTCCTTTCAGTGGCTCCCTCTCCTCGCTCTGAGGGACATAATCCGCTCGCCTGGTCACAACACAACAGCCTCCTCTGTAGCCCCGCCCCCTCACCTGCCCCCGCTCCTCCAGCTCCGTCAGCATCACAATGGAGCAGCTCCTCCACTCCCAGATCATTCTCCAGAAGTCCTCCATGGTGTGGAGCAGAGGGCCCTGACTCGCCATATATGAGTCCTTCTGACGGTAACCCTGGAAACGAAAGCACGTGGGGTCAACGGGGGCGTAGAGAGGTGGTGCCAGCGCGGTGAACACTTACGTCGATGAAGGAGGCGTTGACATAGTCTGTGCTCTCCTCTCCTCTCTTCACCGGAATGATCACACGGTTAAACTCGTCTGAGACAGAGACCAGCCCAGCCAGAGTTCAGAAACAGGGAAAAACAGAAAGGCTTTTAGCTGTAGATGACTGACCAGCGGGCGAGGACAGCACTGTTTTGTGACCACCATGACACCACCTAGTGGCTCGTGCAATTTCAGGGAAACCAATGGGGACTTTACACATGTCATAAACAACTTTAAAGTCTGATTTCAAAGAAAGTTAGCATGTCTAAAGCTGGATATTCCCCCTGTAAAGCGCTTTGAGTGCCTAATGTCGTACAAGCTGAAACCGTTTTAGCTCGGCCTTTGATGTGCAGGCCCTGGAGAACTATTGAGGATTGTTGCTGCTCAGTCCGAGGGCTGTTCCGATGGACGATTGTGATCACGATGGAGATCCACCATCGTGACGCCTCGCCCCCCCTGTCAGAAACACGCCCTGACCTTCTGTAGGCCTAGTATGGAGTAATGTATGGTGACATTTGTTGTTAGTGGTGTTTTTAATATACTGCGCCATACGTTGTATGGTCGCGTTTCTTTCCTGATACTGTGACTTTGGTTCTCATGTCTATGCTCACTGGTTCTCATGTCTATGCTCTCATGTCTATGCTCACTGGTTCTCATGTCTATGCTCACTGGTTCTCATGTCTACGCTCACTGGTTCTCATGTCTACGCTCACTGGTTCTCATGTCTACGCTCACTGGTTCTCATGTCTACGCTCACTGGTTCTCGTGTCTATGCTCTCATGTCTATGCTCACTGGTTCTCGTGTCTATGCTCACTGGTTCTCGTGTCTATGCTCTCATGTCTATGCTCACTGGTTCTCATGTCTATGCTCACTGGTTCTCGTGTCTATGCTCTCATGTCTATGCTCACTGGTTCTCATGTCTACGCTCACTGGTTCTCGTGTCTATGCTCTCATGTCTATGCTCACTGGTTCTCGTGTCTATGCTCACTGGTTCTCGTGTCTATGCTCTCATGTCTATGCTCACTGGTTCTCATGTCTATGCTCACTGGTTCTCGTGTCTATGCTCTCATGTCTATGCTCACTGGTTCTCATGTCTATGCTCACTGGTTCTCATGTCTATGCTCACTGGTTCTCGTGTCTATGCTCTCATGTCTATGCTCACTGGTTCTCATGTCTATGCTCACTGGTTCTCGTGTCTATGCTCTCATGTCTATGCTCACTGGTTCTCGTGTCTATGCTCTCATGTCTATGCTCACTGGTTCTCGTGTCTATGCTCACTGGTTCTCGTGTCTATGCTCTCATGTCTATGCTCACTGGTTCTCGTGTCTATGCTCACTGGTTCTCGTGTCTATGCTCTCATGTCTATGCTCACTGGTTCTCATGTCTACGCTCACTGGTTCTCGTGTCTATGCTCTCATGTCTATGCTCACTGGTTCTCATGTCTATGCTCACTGGTTCTCATGTCTATGCTCACTGGTTCTCATGTCTATGCTCACTGGTTCTCATGTCTATGCTCACTGGTTCTCATGTCTATGCTCACTGGTTCTCATGTCTATGCTCACTGGTTCTCATGTCTATGCTCACTGGTTCTCATGTCTATGCTCACTGGTTCTCGTGTCTATGCTCACTGGTTCTCGTGTCTATGCTCTCGTGTCTATGCTCACTGGTTCTCGTGTCTATGCTCTCGTGTCTATGCTCACTGGTTCTCGTGTCTATGCTCACTGGTTCTCATGTCTACGCTCACTGGTTCTCATGTCTATGCTCACTGTTTTACACTGTCTGTACCCACTGCCTGAGATATTACCAGTTGGTGGTACATGATTCATTAAAATCACCTATTTCTACACCGGGGACTCATGATCATGAAATAGTTTATCTTTATGTGTCACTATAATGTATCATTTAAATGCATTGTGATTTTGATCTCAGTGAGTTGTCACCCATAAGTTAAAAAGGTGACACCTGGTCGAGCAGACCATGCTACCTGATGCCCTGAGGAAGACACTTTGTTTGTTGAAACGCATAGGCATGTCCATGTAGAATTAAAGGACTTTTCCTTTTTACTAAAACAGTGCCTCGGAATCTTTCTTGCCACACTCCTATTTATTTTTGTATGGTATATGTCTCTATGCAAGATCCTGCTATTTCAGGAACCCCAGAGGATAAAACAGAAAAAATTCCCCCCAAATCCAAATGTATTTAAGGAGAACTGCCGTCTGCCGTTGCACTCCTGGCCTGTAGGGGGAGGTACTCACAGGGGATGATTTGCAGCACTCTGTTCTTCTTCATGTTGGCCGGCAGGTTCCCCGTCCTCATCTTATCGTTCTGGATCTTTATGGACGTCAGCTTCTGCACAAACATAACCCAAACCTGGATCATGGTTCTCTGTAATTCCCGGGTTTATCCCCATGAGTTCAGCGTCTTCTGAGGCACGAATCAACTAAGGTCACATTATTTCCTCAAAAAGTCCAAAAGGGGAGAAAAACTGGCTGATCTTGGTGTTAAAGATGAATCTGGAGGTTTGAAGCTCAAAAATCAGAGAGATAGCTCTGAGCTGCTGTTACAAATGCTTCCATTATTTGTGTCATTGAGCGTTCTCTCCCAATATAACAGTATGATGAAGTATAACATGATGTGGTTTCTCCATCATTAACATTAAAGGGACTATACGGAGCTTAAACATGGTAAAATTATCTGATTTCCTCCTCCTAAATGTGCCAACAATGTCCTAAGGAGTAGAATGAGCCCAGACCTGCACTGTCACTCACTTCGGGTCCGAATTGCCGTCATGCACGAGCTTAATAAAGAAGGTGCAGTTACATGTATGACCTGAGGTGGCAGTAGTGAGTATAAAATGGTTAACTTGCATCTAGCCCCTTTAAAGGTCCTATATCATACAAACATCAACTTTTTGGAGCTTTTAACCATGTTCTTATGCTATTTCCTATCAAAAACACCCCCAGAGCGATTTTTTATACTTCATTCACGCATGTCTGTGTAATCCTCCTGAATCCTGCTCCGCCCTTTCCTGGCAAATGACTGCCTTTGACCATTTTACGCATGATTGTCCAACCAGGAAGTTAGCTTTTATTATTTTTGTTTTAAGAAAGAAAGAAAGAAAAAAAAGGAAGTGCCCGACGTGTCCGTGCTGCCCTTGCAGGGTAAACAAACGCACCTCCTGAGCCTCTGAACAAAGGCATTGTGAAGAAGAGGCTCCTTTCTAACCTACACTGCACACGCCTGTACTTTTTTAACCTAACCAGGCCACGGAGACAAGCCATCGTCAGGGCTCCTCCATCAGAGGAAGCCTGTGAAACTCTGTCAACTTGCTATTAACTTGCAAAAACAGAGAGGGGGCGGAGTTAACTGAATCAAAGTGTCTTGTCTTCCGCATTGGAAAAATACCCCCAGAAAATATTTCTCACAAAAATGAGTACTCCATAGTGGTAGAGGTACAATATATCATATAAATGCATATAGTTGACTTTGGAATGGCTAAAATAGTATGATACAGGCTCTTTAAGAGGAGGTTTATTGGAAACTGGATTTGTATCTGACCCACAAAAAGAACAAACTGAACGGAATATGATTTAGCATTTAGCTCACAGGACACTTTAATACACTCATTCTTATCTAAAGTCAAATTTCCCAAAGTCTTTAAATTCATAAATGATTTCTAACGACGCTGTACTCCGCCTCCAGCCCGCCCCTCACCTTAAATTCCATCTCCAGCCCGCCCCTTCACCTTAAACTCCGCCTCCAGCCCGCCCCTTCACCTTAAACTCCGCCTCCAGCCCGCTACAGCCCGCCCCTGGTGCAGGAGCGTAGAGTTTGGACAGATGCGACTCCAGCGATGTCACTTCCAGCTCGGTGTCTCCATAAAGATAATGCTCCAGGAGCGCCTGGAAGATGAACACGTACTGCATCTGCGGGAGGAAGCGGAGGTACTCAGTGTGTGCAGAACCTTGAGACCAACTGAAGAAAGCCAAGGAGCCACAGGGTTAGACGGTGGATGGTGCACTCACAAACTAGAAATCTTTTTCGGGTTAAGTGACCTTTTGCAAACACCCCCCTTTATTTATATTATGTTAGTCAGAAATGGAGTTTAACACATGTCATAACAGGAGAGAAGTATCTGTGAGTGACTCTGTGGTGGAACATCAGCGCCATGTCCTCCTGAACGAGGCTGCAGTGATGGAGTAGATTCAAAATACACAACTATGGTACTATAGCACCGGCCTCACGTGGAATGGGAGAACCCCTGGAGAACCCCTGGAGAACCCCTGGAGAACCCCTGGAGAACCCCTGGAGCTGCCTTAAGCGTCATGCTCTGTCGGGTAAGTTCTCATGTTTAGTATTGATCAAACATCACAGACTGAGATGCTGATGGAGTCACTCACCACGTGTTCAACATGCCGTTTTCTGGATGTTCATTCATGTATTTGTATGAAAGACAGACCATTATTTCCTCCCATTCACTTCACTGCTCCTGACATTTACAACTACACTTAGGCTACTCTTTAGGTGCCATTTAGGTACTCTGTAGGTACACTTCACCTTTAGCTATACTCTTTAGCTCCTTTTTAAGCTACTCTTAAGCCACTCTCTAAGTACTCTTAAAATGCTGTTAAGTAGCTCTTTAGCTACTATTTAAACATGGCTAGATTAGGTCAAATTTGACCTAATCTAGCCATGTTTAAATAAAGGCTTTTGAATATTTCTACTTTTGGAGCGCCTCAGTTTGTTGAAACGGATCCCTGCACTGAAGAGCACCCAAAAGACTAAACTTATACAACTTTTTACATCCGAGTAGCACTCCAGCCTCCCAATTTTTTCAACTCTTTAGCTACTCTTAAGGTTCTGTTTGGATACTGTTAAGCTACTCTTCAAGTATTCTTTAGCTACTCTTTAGTCGTTCTTAAGGTGCCGTTAAGTTGCTCTTTAGCTACTCTATAGGTAGTCTTTAGTTGCTTTTTTTGGTACTGTTTAGTTACTCTTTAGGTACTGTTAAGGTGCTGTTAAGTAACTATTTAGCTAATCTTTAGATACTTTTAAGTTACACTTTAGCTACTCTTTTTGGCGCAGCGGTTAGTGCTCGTGCCTCACAGCTCGAAGGTCCCGGGTTCGATTCCCACCTGGACGGGGCCTTTCTGTGTGGAGTTTGCATGTTCTCCCCGTGTCTGTGTAGGTCAGTGGTAGGTTATAAAAAACATGCTCAATAGGTTAATCCTCCAGCCAGGTGTTTCTGACCACCAGCCTGGCTCCACATCATGGAGACGGGTCCCCGAGCACCGGCCCCTGCTGGAGCTCACTGCTGCCCCATGCCACACTGAGGATGGGTCAAATGCAGAGAACTCATTTCTCTACACAGACTTTAGCTAGCATCTAGGTACTCTTAAGTCGCTCTTTAGGTGCGCTTTAGTCACTCTTTAGATGCTCCTTAGTTACTCTAGATGCTCTTTAGGTGTGCTTTAGGTACTCTAGCTACTCTACACACTCTTAAGTCGCTCATTAGGTGCGCTTAAGGTGCTCTTTAGCTACTCTAGCTACTCTTTAGTCGCACTTAAGGTACCGTTTAGGTACTCTTAAGGTGCCCTTTAGCTACTCCAAGTACTCTTTAGTCACTCTTTAGGTACTCTTTTGGTGCTCTTTAGCTACTCTAAAGTCTCTCTTTAGGTGCTCTTTAGCCACTCTAGTCTCTCTTTAGGTCCTCTTTAGGTCCTCTTAAGTTGTTCTTTAGGTCCTCTTAAGTTGTTCTTCAGGTACTCACGTCGGTCTGGACCATCTGACAGCGCTGCGCTCTGATGCGAGTCACGAAGCCGAACACGTCGACCTTTCGCTCTGACATCATCATGTCCAACATGGCGTCGATGACGATGAAGGTCCCGGTGCGTCCCACGCCAGCGCTGGCATACAAAAACATACACACATACAAGGTCTTTAACAGGGTATTCTGCCCCAACGTGCAGGCAGAGCTCCAGACTCACAGTTTATGTTGTGTTAGGCGCAAACTCAATTTGTGATATATATAATATATATAAATACATGATTTACATAATAGGTAATAACAGTATATTTAAATGCATGAGTCTCATATGTCCGACCATCTACATCAGGGGTCCTCAAACTTTTTTCTCTGGGGGCCACATTATCGTTCCTGACAGTGATGGGGGGCCGGGCCAGGTCGACTGCAACATAGAATTGCATAACCCAAACCAAAGGCCTCACTGTGAAGTAGAGATTACTCGCCTGGCACAATCATCACTACTACTATATCCACAAGATCAACACTTGATTCCAGGCACATATTTGTTTAGCTGTAGTGTTTGCAAAAATAGTAATCAAGTCTTCACTCTTTGTTTTAAGTTGAAATACCACAGGTATTCCATTTATTTTTATTTTTAAATAAAACATCATTGCATAATGTGACCAGAGTTCCCTGTGGCGCACCCCCTAGCCTGGCCCGTTTCTGTTGGCAGCTACAATACCTCACTATCAGGTCACAAAAACTACAATCAAACATATCCTGAAGTAACTCTTTTGAATCAATGTTGTGTGTGCGTGGATGATCTGTAGTGTCCCGGATTGCAACAAAAATGGAACAACAGTATTATTTCTTTCTTTCATCTTTACTAATAAAGCGCTTTTCATACAAAGTGCAGCAATGGGCGTTGGATCAGGACCGAGAAGGCGAAGGGAAGAGCGGAAGAGCGGTGGGAATCAACGCGCGTCAGCTGTTCAAAGCGGCGTGATCGCGGTGTGCGGAGGGAGGAGGGAAAACGCACATTTCCGAAAAATGTATTGATCATCTGATTTTGGACCAACATAACAACCCCTAGGCTAGTACATCAAAGAGAGACAAGTGAAACGGAAAAGATGAAATCTTTATGTCAAGCAGCCTATGGTTTGAAATGCCTTCCCCGAGCCCATTCGGATCAGAGGTATTATTATGCTTCAATAAACTTATGAAAACACGGTGCGGGCAAAATAAAGGCAAAAAAAAATAAAAATAAATGACATGATCGCTGGACAGACAGGTAGGCCTACTACACTCAAACCCACACGTAGGCTATTGAAATAAAATCCGGGAGAGGGAGAGAGGAAAGAGGTGAGACTTGCCTCAAGTGTCAGAGAAATGTAGGCAAAATATTCCACTATCAAGCACAAACAGAATCAGGAAACTATTTTCATTCATGTCTTAATGCTTAGCAGCAACAGTGCAGAGGTTTTTATTTCCCGACAGAATCGCGCAGCAGTGGCTCCGCCTGAAGTGAACACATGCGCGCGTCTGATTACAAGCCCAGCAACAGCACAGTGTGGTTAGGTGTGTAGTTGGAGGCTAGCCTTTTGTGACTTTTGTTAGTTTTTTCGTTCATACGCTTGTTCTGGTGTATTATTAGTTCATTTTCCGGTTAAATTTCGTTCACTTAGCGTTGCTAGTTTGTGTTGTGTTTAGTTGGAGATAGTTGTTCTGCGTTTATTTCTGGTTAATATTCGTTCCTTCGTTTGGGCTGACTTTGCTCCACAGAATAAACATAAAAACACTACACTCACTGTGCACTCGATCTTCTGAGGATCAGTCGTAGAACTTTCTGCTCTTAAACCTCTTTATCCATGATTCTCACTCGTCTGGTCAGTCCTCAGCTCCATTTGGAAAAACTTTATAATCCACAAACACAGGCCTGTCTTCACCTGCCCCGCGCCCATCGCCGCTTGTTTTACGTGTCTAAGGTTGTAAATAAGCCTTAACTTCTCCATGGTGTAGCTGCTGTAGCCACGCGCTGTTGTTTTGGTCAGTGGAGGCAGCGTGCGAGATGCATTCAGGGACCGCGGGAAAGGCGCACTTCTTACTGTCCCTTTTTCCCCCACAAACGCGGGGAAAATCGTGACAAATATATAACAGTGGGGTTCTCCAGCGGGGGGGCAATAGGGGCAGCAGGGACTGGCTCCCAAACATCAGGAGGAACGACCGCAGGAGGAGGAAAAGCCGGCGGAAAAATGACGAAAAAATGCCATTCGTAACGCATCGTGCCTATGTGTAAACCCAGCATAACTAATTTTATAACGAAATATATTTTTTATTAAACAACAACAAGCAAACAAACAAAAACACAAGCATGTTATTTGCCAAAAGCAATAAAAACAAATTATAAAAAAATAAATAATTGACCAATTTTGGGAATTGCCTCATCGGGCCGGTTTACATGGTGGGGGGCAGAGGGGGTGGGGGGGCCGGTCAAAGGGACGTGGCGGGCCGTAGTCGTAGTTTGAGGACCCCTGATCTACATAATAAGGCACATATTGTTCACTCAGCTCACACAGCTTAAAGGAACAGTTCAGTTTTTCCATACTGAGATATGTTCTTACCTGAGCTTAGACGAGTTGATGTGTACCTGTCTGGTCTTTGTGTGTGCCCTCAGTGAATGCAAAAAGACCAAAGATGTTGTTAGCGCGTGGCTTCTTCCAGTATACACCTATAGCTCCAAATGGGGTGAAGTTTGAAGCGACCACGCTCTTTCATGGGCACACACAAAGACCAGACAGGTACGGATCCGCCAGGGAATACCTATCTGGAGGAGCATCGAGGCGAGGGAACACCTATCTGGAGGAGCATCGAGGCGAGGGAATACCTATCTGGAGGAGCATCGAGGCGAGGGAATACCTATCTGGAGGAGCATCGAGGCGAGGGAATACCTATCTGGAGGAGTATCGAGGCGAGGGAATACCTATCTGGAGGAGTATCGAGGCGAGGGAATACCTATCTGGAGGAGCATCGAGGCGAGGGAATACGTATCTGGAGGAGTATCGAGGCGAGGGAATACCTATCTGGAGGAGTCCCTAGCTGGGGGAGTGTTACCTGCAGTGCACCACGATGGGGCCGGAGTACTGGGGGTTGCAGTTCTTGACCTTCTTGAGGAACTTGAGCATCCCAATGGGGGTGAAAGGAACGCCGAAGTCAGGCCACGACGTGAAGTGAAACTGAGTGACCAGACGCTGTGGCTTCTTCCCCGAAACATCCCCCACCTGTGATAAACATAGAAACATTCAGCCTTGATTTGCTGTCATTATGAAATGATTCAACAGATATAACCTGTACATCACTAAAGCTTTTTCCTTCTCTTCTCGCTTTGTAAACACAAGGCTGTAAGATCGAGGCCGACGCTCGTCTTTATCCAATAACGTTATCGTTATCGTTATCACATTTAGTGCTGTTCATAAGCAGTGGCATTACAATGGCACTTTACTTGCTGTAATATTACCAACTTATTTCTGAAAAAACAAGGTATCCCTAATTTATTATAATTATATTTACATGTTTTCTGGAATCAATTCAGATTTAATGTGTACCATATATGCTGACAACAATCTAGGAGACACCGGGTTTGTTTCTAAAAGGAGACATAAAGAGACATACGACTGTCAGTCCCATTACACACGGGAAGTGGAGCTAAATGTATCACACATGAAAAGACTGCTAATGCCTATGTAGCAATCCAATGTTTCTTTCAGATGTTTTTATACACTTATGTGTATTTCTCATGTTTTAAATACTTCCAAATGCTATGAAATGCTGCTTAAAACAACCTTTTGCCAAAAAAGGACTATTTTTAATGAAAACTCAATAATTGTTAATTAAAAAGAAACCGATAAACCTATAATAAAATAATTTGGTATCGTTTGGTGTGCTCAGTTAGTATTAATAAACATTAGTAATCATTTTAGGGTTAGGGTAAGGGTTAAAGGGACTAGATGCAAGTTGGTCATTTCTATACTCACTACTGCCACCTCAGGTCATACACGTAACTGCAGCTTTTATATTAGGCTCGTGCATGACGGCACTTCGGACCCGAAGTGACACTTTTCTGAGTGACAGTGCAGGATTTTAGAGGCAGTTGTGGTGAACAGGTCTGAGCTCATTCTACACACATGGCTGGAACATGTAGGGGGAGGAAAATACTTGATTTTAACATTTTTAAACTCCAGTTAAAAGTTAAACTGTTATAAAGTATTATTCACCTGTTATAGCCTGTAATATATTTTCCTGATAATAAGCATTAATTGCCAGTTGATAAACGTAGATGACCAGTTAATAGCTGTTATAAACAGTAATTGGCTGTTAATAAACATTAATTAGCTGTCATAAAACGGTAATCACTCCACTCCTGGAACCGCCACCTTAACGTGGTGGGGGGGTTTGAGCACCCGAATGATCCTGGGGGCTATACTGTCCGGGGCTTCGTGCCCCTGGTAGGGTCTCCCATGGCAAACAGGTCTTGGGTGACGGGTCAGACAAAGAGCGGTTCAGAAGCTCCTTATGAAAGACCAACAGGCCCGGTTAGAACCGTGAGGTCGTCCTTCTGTGGACCCCCCACCTGCAGGAGGAGCCATAAGGGGCTGGTGCACTGTGATTTGGGCAGCTCCAACAGCCCCCACGACCCACAAACGCACAAGTGGAAGAAGATGGATGGAAAACATTTATTACCTGTTGAATGCAGAACTTGCGGACCGTGTAGTCGACTAGGACGGTGGTGTCCTCCACAGACACTCGGATACTTCCGTACGTCCAACAGCCCTGGTCCGGCCAATACTGAGCACATTTACACTGAAATATAAAACAGAATCATTTGTGTCAAATTCATCTGATAACTATTTCAGATCATGGGGACTTTGGAGATAAAGTAAAGGGTAGATCGTGGGGAGACCCTATGGAGAATGAATAACTCTTAGTTAGGAGGAGGTGAAAGAATTTACTGAAAAATAAGATCCGACTTAAAAACCTACCAAGAATTAAAGAGCAACGATGTTGATGATGTTAAATCTGTGACTGTGAGGGAAGCTGACAAAGCAACCTTAAGAGGAGAAATGGAATATTGGAATATTCCTCATTGTAGAAACAAAACTTGAGGGTAAAATGGAAAGTAAAACAAACCAACTGCAATGATCAGCTTTGATTTCTGTTTTGAGGGTGAGAAGTCCTAAACTTTTGATCAGCTGCACAGCCTATTTTAGTTGAATTGTTGTTTTCAATAAAAGGTTTGTTCAAAACGTTTTTTTGTTTCTTCTTATTTTCACACTGAAGTTACTAGTTACTATACTATTTGGAACCTTGCAAAATGTGAATATTTGCCATCTTTCAACTGGTCTTTTGATCGGGACAGTATATAAAAAATATTATATAACACATTCAGCCCTACATACAGCAGTACATTTGTTTAAGGACATCTGGTACCCAACACAGAGTGCAACAGCGCCACCAAGGGTTTACGTCACTAGCCTTGACTAGAAGTAGTAGTAGTAGTAGTAGTAGCAGTAGCAGTAGTAGTAGTGGATGTATTCTCTTAACACATCCAGACCATTTATTTGTAGCACCACAGAGTATTCTGTGTTAAAGCTATGGACACATGCTGTGGCTCGTTTGAAAGGTGACACTCTCAGCTCTCCGTAGGTGGAAACGTTTTAGATTTGGGTAAAGCCGAACTGGAGAAAATGTGGTAAGTTCATGTGGGGGTTAGTATGCACCAAACAGAAAAATAAATCAATTTACACATTTGTTTTCATTTTGCAGCAATAGAGGATTTGGGGAATATGAAAAGAACTCAAATAGGAGCTGTTCTGCCGTCAGTCGGTTTGATATCATCACAGATCTGTGCGTATCTTCTGTCTCCGCCCAGCGGGGAAAAGGGGGCGGGGCAGACATGCAGGCACAGCGGACACTCGGAGACTCAGACACTGCAGCGGCTCTGGCCTCTGAGTCCACACAAGTTTGATAAAACACTGTCCGGAACGAGCTGCTCTGCGGGAATGAGCTTCTGCTACCGGTTCTGCAATGTGACTCCTACAAGTCCTCAGGGAAAAGAAAACATCTAAACGCACACGCAGTTTATCAGATATGAGTCAAATAAGGTCCAGTAGCAGAAAGAGAGAAAGAGGCTGAAGGAGGACGGAACAGGCTGAAGTCAGGGCTCCCACTTCAGAGGTCAGATCCGGGGCTGAGTGAGAGACACCGGCCAGTGCTGATTCTGTGACCACAAATGAGTCCAAATGCCCAGATGAAAGGTCCAGATCGTGACTTTTCACACGTTGTTGATTGTTATTTATTTCAGTTCTGTTCTGTTCATCTCGGAGCTCCCAAAATCACACATCAGGTGTTTTTTGACATTCAGCATGTTAACTGGATTCAGCTTCCCCGTCAGACTCAATGGCCGCTGGCTGCTCTGCTTTAAGACAACGACACTAGAGGCCACTAGAGGCCGCCATTGCTGTGCCATTGCCGTAGTACCTGCATATAGCCACTAGTCTCCCATTAGAAATCATTACACTTTAGACACATTAAAAACAACTTTAAAGCCTGGTGCCAATTTTTTGGAAACTTTCTAAGGCTGGATATTCCTCCTGTGATAACACTGGGTTAGTTACAATTAAGGAGACCAGGTTTACGTAAGAAACTAGGGATGTCCCAATCCGATCACGTGATCAGAAATCGGGCCCGATCACGTGGTTACAGACTCGATCGGAATCGGACAACACCTCCCGATCAGGACTCGGATATTTATGCGTGTCCAGTCCATTCTCGTTACTTTTGATCAGATTTCGAGCTACCGCGAACCACTTTCTGTCCCCTCCCCCTGGCCCAGCGCCACTGTCACTCACTCCACCTGCTGCGTCAAAGCGCTCGCATCATCGCTCAGTCCGTGCCCCCCCTTCGTCTGAGAAATCCACAAATCCACACAAGTGCCAGCGCAGGAGAACAATAACAACATCTCCCATAACCCGTGCAGAGTACAAAGTAGAGTTACTCTCTATATCCAAAACCATGAATGAAAACAAGTTGAATAATATAGTTTTTTTTCTTCATTTTTAAAATACTGTATTAGGTATCGGATCGGGACTCGGTATCGGGCAATTCTCAAAATCAAATGACTCAGACTTGGACTCAGGACATCCCTATAAGAAACATTTTAGAAAGGTCACACAAGGGCCGAGTCTACAGTGAAGATCCCGCCCTTATGTCCTTTTTAGGAACATGCTTCGTCAGAGCTGGGGAGGGGGAGTCTGGAAATCCTCCATGATTTCACCCTCGAATGTGGTCATTGTGGCAAACGGGGAGGAGTGAGGAGGAGTGGTCTATTATTTTTTACAGTCTATGGTCAGACTTATTCTAGAAATAATCTTTGTCATAGAACTCGGTGTGAAATCCAGTTTCTGTGTTTCACAGGGACCTCCAGCCATAAGCTCGTTTAACATCATAGACTTTTTATCCTTTTAAATGTTTTGTGTCATGCGGCAGTCATCGACATCGATACAGCACAATTTTGAATTGGCGGGTTCTTACTCACCTCTTTCCTCTCTTTGAGGTTGGTTACCATGACGATGGTGGCGGTGTTTTGTTCCCAGATCATCCTCCAGTAGTCGTTGACCGTTTCCTCCTTGGGCCCTGAGCAACAGCAGGAGAAACAGAATTAATTCAAAAGCACCAGTGTCCAACCCTTCAAACGTCTTTTAACTAGGGCCACGACTTTAACGCACTTATTTCGATGAATTAATTACAAAGATTTTAACGCATTCATTTTTTAACGCGATTAATCGCATTTTCAAAAAGTCCCGAGCCGGAGCCTTTTGTAGATCTGACGCACACGCTACATTCGCTCCTCACATCAGTGTGTCAGACTGTCCACCCCAGGCCCTGACCCTGCGTTCACTATATAGTGGCGCACAGATTCTGTTGAAACCCACTCCTCTTTCCTCGCCGCCGTGTGTCGTCTCGTACGAGGAGTGCAGAAAGTAGTGTCCGGAACGCTACATCGCTAAACTCCGAGAACCATGTATTTTTGCGATAAGGACCGACCAAATACAAGAGGTGGTGAATTATTTATGGATATATCAGATACGTTTGATTTCACGTGCATTTGTCAAGAATGAAGAAAAGTGCTTGGATTATTGCCTTTTTGCCGTAGAGAGGAAGCTGTCGATCATTTAACAGCTCAAGGTAAAGGTAAGTAACTTTTCACTGTAACCAGTTATAGTCAAGAAGTTCATCAATGAAAAATATGCAACACGTGATTTAAACAGCTGTTGTTGTTGTTTATCAAGCAGTCAGCTGTTCTCCTCTGACTCTCGCAGTGCATTGTGGGCACTGCTCACTACTTTTCAGAATGCATTGTGGGAAATGTGGAGTGCACTACTTTTTTTCTCTCTGGACATTCGGATACCCACAATGGGGTGACCACGATATTGCAGGGTTGCAGGTTCTAGAATGTGATGATGTCACAGGACCCAGTGGAGGGGCAGGAGCCAGTTTTTCCAATTAACTGCATGACACTTTCACAAGCCATAGCTAAGAAGGAAATATATGAATTACAAAAATGATCCTAAATATCAGTCACTGGGTCCACAATCTCTCTGTACAAGACCAAAAAGGTCCTCAAAAACTAAATATTTTTACCTCTGTATCAGTGTTAATTTTGACTACATATTTTATTTTTAGTCTTAGTCTTTTGACTAAAATGTAATTTAATTTGAGTCAAGATTTAGTCAAAAAAAACGTTTAAATTTTAGTCTAGTTTTAGTCGACTAAAATTAAGACTAATTTAGTCGACTTATATTTATAATATTCATTATAATCATATTTAATTGTGGTCCTCGACTTCATGGAGCTGCTCCCACATGAATAAAGCTCAGACCTGTTCATTTGACAGTAAATTTACATGATATGAGGCTTTTTCAGACGGTCAGTAGAAGTTTGAATGATTTTAGTCTCTCCTTTTCATTTTTATTTAATAATAATAATAATAATGCATCGGTTTTATATAGCGCTTTTCTGGACACTCAAAGACGCTTTACATTGCATTATTCATTCACTCCATACTTGGTGGTGGTGAGCTACTATTGTAGCCACAGCTGCCCTGGGGTAGACTGACGGAAGCGAGGCAACCAGTCTGCGCCATCGGCCCCTCCGACCACCACCAACCACTCAC
Source organism: Gobius niger (assembly GCF_951799975.1). Taxonomy (NCBI): domain Eukaryota; kingdom Metazoa; phylum Chordata; class Actinopteri; order Gobiiformes; family Gobiidae; genus Gobius; species Gobius niger. Next base: position 543,722 of record NC_136875.1, read on the forward strand.
TCACTCACTACATTCGCTAGGCTTCCTGGTGTTACCAAACGGTCTCCCATCCAAGCACCGACCAGGCCCTTCCCTGCTGAGCTTCCAAGGTCTGACGAGATTGGGCATCGCAAAGGCGGTATGACCACTTAGTCTTATTTTAGTCGACTAAAATATCTGGACATTTTAGTCATAGTTTTAGTCTCATGAGAAACTTTTAATTTAGTTTTAGTCCAGTTTTAGTCGTCAAAAATATCACTTTGACTAAAATTAATACGAAATTAACACTGCTCTGTATAATATTATAGGCCTTTAGAATGCTGTGATGTGACCTGAAACCCAGCAATAGTGCACTATACACTACACAACTGTGTACAGCAAATATTCAACTCTTAAAGGCAATGCTTTATGCCCCTTTTGCTTTAGTTTTACTATATACCAGGGGTCTCCAAGTAAATTTCACATTCCACAAACAAAAGCTCTAGTAAAATATGTTTTGATTGAGAATATACTATTGAGGAAACTTGTTTCAATAAATGAAAAATAATGAGCCTGACAGGACTGTAACACTTAACAAAGCCTGTGTCACAAGTCTCTGCTACACTGTGGTCATTATTCATTCACTCAGCACCTGGTGGTGGTAAGCTACTATTGTAGCCACAGCCGCCCTGGGGCAGACTGACCATTTACCACGTGATTATAATGTGTTGTTTATATCCTGATCTTTTCTTATGTCAGTGCCCTCTTTTGGACACATGTGGAATTCTTTCCTATCTTTATTTATCTTTATTTAAGCTGCCCCCTAGTGGCTGGAGTGAGCATTGTGGATATTTCTTTAAAAATTCATAACTCTGCACAGGAATGGGCTTTTTTTTTTTTTTACATACTCAAGAATTTGTGCTCTATAAGTCAGGGGCCGGAATGAATCATCTCCGCCTGTTGGAGACCCCTGCTATATACGACGGAAACCGTGGGACTATAAAAACTGTTTAGTTACTGTTTACAAGTGACATGAATCAGTTCCTAAAACACTTGAAGATGAATAGCTATAAATGCACTTTGCACCAATTTGTTTGTTAAATAAGTTAATAACACTAATTAATAACACTACAACATCAAGTCTCACCACTACTTTGAACCCTGTTCTTTTTTTACAATAAATTCTATTTATTTACATTGGCAAGGCAACTTTATTTATACCGTGCATTTACATACGTCAGTAAATAAACAGAACAGGTTTAAACAAAGATAATCTCGCTACCTTGAGCCGCGATGAACTTGTTCTTCTCCTGATAACCCTGGACACAAGATAAGGAACACTTAAGCTCACTATTAACACTTTAGTGAGCAATACTATAGCTCAGACACAAGATTATTAACACTTTAGTGAACAATACTATAACTCTGTACACAAGATTATTAACACTTTAGTGAGCAGTACTATAACTCTGTACACAAGATTATTAACACTTTAGTGAGCAATACTATAACTCTGTACACAAGATTATTAACACTTTAGTGAACAGTACTATAACTCTGTACACAAGACTATTAACACTTTAGTGAACAATACTATAACTCTGTACACAAGACTATTAACACTTTAGTGAACGGTATTATAACTCTGTACACAAGACTATTAACACTTTAGTGAACAGTATTATAACTCTGTACACAAGATTATTAACACTTTAGTGAACAGTGCTAGAACTCTGTACACACTAGGAACATTACGAGCATACGTTTCTTATATTAGTTTAAATGACCTAAAACAGAGGTGTTTTATTGGAACAGTTTCTCAGAGGAACTTACATTGATGAAGGAGGCGTTGATGAAGTCTGAGTCGGGAACTCCCTCGAGGAGAGACAGGTGCACTCTGGAGTGGTCGTCTAAACAATGACAAAAACATCAACAAGCATCACCAACAAAAACACTAATAAAACAGGTCAGTAGTACTGGAGAGTACTGTAGTATTTACTCACATGGCAGAATATTGACGTATCTGTTTTTCTCTTTGTTTTCATCTTTAGACGCTGCGTCACACGACGCCTGGATCGGACACACAGGGAGCGCCTAAAAAACCCCGAGAAGAGATAATGACCCTGATATTAGTGAACACACCATCTTGTTACGTTTTTAAATAAATTACTACGAAAAAAAGTTCAATGTGTGTTACCAGTTGCCTGGAAGGCCCCATAATCTGATATTAGACCTAAGATGTTAAGGATATTGACAACTGCATGAAATATCCATGTTTCACTTACAGTCTCGACTAGTGCTGGGTACCGTTCGTTTTTTTCCGATACCACTACTTTAACGATACCTGCTTTTCGGTACCAGTGCCTTAACGGTACTTTTTTCGATACCTATGTTATTTTAATTGAGTTCAGGAGAACAAACAGCACAGCGGCACAAACACGGCACATCAGAAAACAGGCGCAGCAGCGTCACCTGTAACCTCATTTTTTGAGCAGAATTCCCACTAAAGCCGTGATAAAAAGAGACAAAGGACATTTTTTACCTTCTGAGCTGAAGGAACAGACCAGATCCACATCAGGCATCAGCTAAACTTTTCTAAACACACTGCGCCTCACACGTCACAGATCTGTTACATAGTGAGAGCGCTCACTCTGTCACTGAAAATGCACCATAACTGTTCCAAACATGGCTAATGCAGAGTGAGCCTCACCTTTTCCAGAAACAATCTTTGATCCCAAATGCTCCGGTGCAGCTGGAGTTTAAACAACAGCAGTAACTTCAGGCTCTGCGGGGCTGAAGCTAAAGCTAAAGCCCATGTGTTTCTCGTTGTCACTACCGTGTTGTCACTGCTTTTCTCTTTGTCTAAGAGCTTTAGTTTCTTATTCAGTCCTGGTTTAGTCCTGGTTTTTAACCAGTTTACTGTAAGTCCAGGTTTAGTCCTGGCTCAGACCGCGGCTCTGCCATCTCTGATAATGACTGAAGTGTTAGTAAGTTAGAGCTTTGCTTCGCTTCTGCATTTGCGCTGAAGCTGCTCATGAGTTCAGGCTTTTTTAGACTCACTGCGGATCATTTATTGATGTTTGGAGAGAAAATGTACCGAAAATTAGCACAGAAAAAAAAAGTTTTCCGATACCGCCCCCTACCGGAGCTTTCCGGTCGGTACCAAGTAGGTACCGTTTAACCGTACCCAGCCCTAGTCTCGACTCAAACTCTTCTCTGCATTGTTGCTTGTTTGACCGCTTGTTGTCGTCAGTGTATTGATGAATATAAAATAAGATTTGTAGAAATGTTTCACGTTGAACTCTTCTGTGAACAGCTTGTTCTCGTCGATATATTTATAAAAATAAAATATTTGTAGAAATATGTCACATTGAACTCTTCCCTGAACAGCTTATTCTCGTTGATATATTTAAACAAATAAAATAATATCTGTAGAAATATCTCACGTTGAACTCTTCTCTGAACAGCTTATTCTCGTTGATATATTTAAACAAATAAAATAATATCTGTAGAAATATCTCACGTTGAACTCTTCTCTGAACAGCTTGTTGTCGTCCGCCATTCGCCGATTCATTTCCTCCTCCAATTTGTCCACAGGAAGGGGTGGGTACTTCCTGTTGGTGCTCGGGGAACGGGCCAATAGCGGCACACTCTGCATCTCTGCCGGAATAAACAGGAAAAAGACAAATGGTGTTTAAAAGCTATGAATAAGCTCCGCCTCCGAGTGAACTGCATGGGCCTTTTACAGAGATTCACTGTTCGGATGAAAAACATTACTTTTACGTGAACTTTCAACTTTTTCCTGTGTTTCTCAACACGTCCAGCAGAGGGCGCACTCTCTGAGAAAAGACTGAAAATAATCTACTTCAGACAGGAGCAAACTCAACGTTCCTGAGAAGGTTAGCGCCCCCTGTGGGTGAAGCTCTCGTCCATAGAAATGAATGGGCAGAGATTGTCTGAGAACTTGTAATTTACGTCTGAAAAAAACTTTTTATGAGGCTTTTTTGTGTATTTGTCAAATATGAAAAGGCAAAGGAAGTGAACTGCTGCTTTAGATCATTTACAGAGAGGATGTTGACCCTTTTAAACTGAGCTGAACCAGAGCCGGTGCTGGCCCTTCTGGGGCCCTAAGCAAAAATCCACACGGGGCCCTACAGTAGCGTCCCATGGCTATTCAACAAAGAGCGAATCCATTTATGGTCAAAAACGGTTCCACTGTGCAGTCGTGCAGGGCAGAAGTGGAACATACAGACCTCAATTCAGGCCCCGCCCCCTGTGTGAGAACCACTAACCACTAAGCCACTGTGAGACTGGGATTTGGGCGGCATGGTGGCGCAGCGGTTAGCGCTCACGCCTCACAACAAGTAGGTCCCAGGTTCGATTTCCATCTGGACAGGGCCTTTCTGTGTGGAGTTTGCATGTTCTCCCTGTGCCTGCGTAGGTTTCCTCCAGGTACTCCGGTTTCCCCTACCACTAAAAACATGTACAAGAGATTCCCCTCTGGGGCCAGGACTCCCCTGAAAAAGAGATTCTTAATCTCAGTGGGACTATCCTGGTTAAATAAAGGTCAATAAAAATAAATTTAGGACGACTACTAGTCTATTTCCCTTTTTAAAATAGTAAATGGCAAATGGTCCCATTCTCTCACCTCTGGTCCCTGACCCACAGATTGGGAACCGCTGATTTCAAACTAAAAACCTGCTCCTGACGGTTGTTTCTGTCCGACCACTGAGGATTAGCCTGTGAGTAGCACAACTCGTTATAGACTGTGCACAGAAGAGAACCAGAGTTACTGTGAGTAACTGTGCTCATGAGAACCGTGTGGATTCAACTCAACAAAAAGGCCACGGACACGGCTTTACTCTCGTCTACTCGCCAAACCACTGTCCTGATGCTCCAGACCCACCAGACACAGTAAGAAGAGTTTAAATGAAAGTGAGGCCGTTGCAGCCCAGAGTCTGCGCAGAGAAAACATGAGAGCAGCGCCCGGGACACGCGTGTGATTAATCAGTGAAAAAACACCGTCGATTGACTGAGATGTGGGGCCCTTGCGTAGTTTGCGTATAGGAAAAAACGGCTCTGAGCTGAACTCACTGTGATCATTACATCAGTCACATTAATGAAGAACCAAGACTTTTGTTGGTTTTCAATGTCATTATTCTGTCCCTTTTATATTGTTTCCAGCCGACAATGGAGTTCTGTGGACTGTGAGAAATAAATATCCATGGTTCATTCAGCACCAAATCAACTGTGGCTATTACTAATGTTCTGAATAATACATTTGCCCTAGGGGTCGGTGATATGGAATAAATAAAAAATCATGATTTTTTAGTTATAAACACACAATTTTGATTTTATCCTAATTTTTTTATATAACAAAAATAACTTAAAACCATCCCACAAAAATGACAGTCAGTTCTGGAGACAGCTCTGAGCATGTTTATTCAGGCTGAAGATGCACAGATTGTACTGATGCACTGCCAGCAGATGGAGCTGTTCCCCAATAATAACCATAGACAGAGGATGAACAGCTGGACCAGAATGATTCCCCTCTACATTTTTTATACCGAGGGGGATCAGTCTGGACCCCCCTCCCCCGGTGAACGATCCTGTGTAATCAGATTTGTTTATTTGCGTTACATGTTGTTCAAGAGCAGCGTCACTCACTGGACGCAGACGTTCCCTCAACACAAATCTACGACCGGCTCAGAGAGAGAGAGCGTCTCCAATCAGAGGATAAATATTCTGCCAACAATTATATACACAGCACTAGATCTGAGCTCCTGTTCCACCACTAACAACAATCTACAGCACACTAAAGCTGTTCCGTGAAGTGTGTTAAAGTGTGTTGAAGCGTGCTGTTGGCGTGTTGTTGGCGTGTTACCGGTGTCGTCGGAGCGGCCGTTGCTCAGTCTAAAGGAGTGGGCGTGGCTTCCCGCCTGTTTGTATTTCTTAAACCTGGAAACAAAACACACAGACTGTTACTGAACTGAAGATGGAAGGGCATCTGTATCACTCTGGGGTATGAGCGTTGTGTCACTGGGGCATGGGGGCTGTGTGACTCTGGGGTATGAGGGTTGTGTCACTGGGGCATGGGGGTTGTTTGACTCTGGGGTATGAGGGTTGTGTCACTGGGGCATGGGGGTTGTTTGACTCTGGGGTATGAGCGTTGTGTCACTGGGGCATGGGGGCTGTGTGACTCTGGGGTATGAGGATGGTGTCACTCACCTGAGCATGTAGAGGATGATGATGATGAAGATGATCACAAGCAGAGACGACAGCGCCACCATCACCGCGATGATCGGCATGTCCTCCCCCGAGTCCTCATCTGCAATACAAACACAGGTCATCCTCTGCATCACTGACACTGGTCATCCTCTGCATCACTAACAGGTCATCCTCTGCATCACTGACAGGTCATCCTCTGCATCACTAACAGGTCATCCTCTGCATCACTAACAGGTCATCCTCTGCATCACTAACACAGGTCATCCTCTGCATCACTAACAGGTCATCCTCTGCATCACTGACAGGTCATCCTCTGCATCACTAACACAGGTCATCCTCTGCATCACTAACACAGGTCATCCTCTGCATCACTAACAGGTCATCCTCTGCATCACTAACACAGGTCATCCTCTGCATCACTAACACAGGTCATCCTCTGCATCACTGACACAGGTCATCCTCTGCATCACTAACACAGGTCATCCTCTGCATCACTAACACAGGTCATCCTCTGCATCACTGACACAGGTCATCCTCTGCATCAGTGACACAGGTCATCCTCTGCATCACTGACACAGGTCATCCTCTGCATCACTGACAGGTCATCCTCTGCATCACTAACACAGGTCATCCTCTGCATCACTAACAGGTCATCCTCTGCATCACTGACACAGGTCATCCTCTGCATCACTAACAGGTCATCCTCTGCATCACTGACACAGGCACAGGTCATCCTCTGCATCACTAACAGGTCATCCTCTGCATCACTGACCCAGGTCATCCTCTGCATCACTGACCCAGGTCATCCTCTGCATCACTGACAGGTCATCCTCTGCATCACTAACACAGGTCATCCTCTGCATCACTAACAGGTCATCCTCTGCATCACTGACAGGTCATCCTCTGCATCACTAACAGGTCATCCTCTGCATCACTAACCCAGGTCATCCTCTGCATCACTGACACAGGTCATCCTCTGCATCACTAACACAGGTCATCCTCTGCATCACTAACCCAGGTCATCCTCTGCATCACTGACACAGGTCATCCTCTGCATCACTAACACAGGTCATCCTCTGCATCAATGACAGGTCATCCTCTGCATCAATGACAGGTCATCCTCTGCATCACTGACACAGGTCATCCTCTGCATCACTAACACAGGTCATCCTCTGCATCACTAACCCAGGTCATCCTCTGCATCACTAACACAGGTCATCCTCTGCATCACTAACAGGTCATCCTCTGCATCACTAACACAGGTCATCCTCTGCATCACTAACACAGGTCATCCTCTGCATCACTAACAGGTCATCCTCTGCATCACTAACAGGTCATCCTCTGCATCACTAACAGGTCATCCTCTGCATCACTAACACAGGTCATCCTCTGCATCACTAACAGGTCATCCTCTGCATCACTAACAGGTCATCCTCTGCATCACTAACACAGGTCATCCTCTGCATCACTAACAGGTCATCCTCTGCATCACTAACAGGTCATCCTCTGCATCACTAACACAGGTCATCCTCTGCATCACTGACACTGGTCATCCTCTGCATCACTAACACAGGTCATCCTCTGCATCACTAACAGGTCATCCTCTGCATCACTAACACAGGTCATCCTCTGCATCACTGACACAGGTCATCCTCTGCATCACTAACACAGGTCATCCTCTGCATCACTGACACAGGTCATCCTCTGCATCACTAACAGGTCATCCTCTGCATCACTGACACAGGTCATCCTCTGCATCACTAACAGGTCATCCTCTGCATCACTAACAGGTCATCCTCTGCATCACTAACAGGTCATCCTCTGCATCACTAACACGGGTCATCCTCTGCATCACTGACACAGGTCATCCTCTGCATCACTGACACAGGTCATCCTCTGCATCACTGACACAGGTCATCCTCTGCATCACTAACAGGTCATCCTCTGCATCACTGACACAGGTCATCCTCTGCATCACTAACAGGTCATCCTCTGCATCACTAACACGGGTCATCCTCTGCATCACTGACACAGGTCATCCTCTGCATCACTGACACAGGTCATCCTCTGCATCACTGACACAGGTCATCCTCTGCATCACTAACACAGGTCATCCTCTGCATCACTGACACAGGTCATCCTCTGCATCACTGACACAGGTCATCCTCTGCATCACTGACACAGGTCATCCTCTGCATCACTAACAGGTCATCCTCTGCATCACTGACACAGGTCATCCTCTGCATCACTAACAGGTCATCCTCTGCATCACTGACACAGGTCATCCTCTGCATCACTAACACAGGTCATCCTCTGCATCACTGACACAGGTCATCCTCTGCATCACTGACACAGGTCATCCTCTGCATCACTGACACAGGTCATCCTCTGCATCACTGACACAGGTCATCCTCTGCATCACTAACACAGGTCATCCTCTGCATCACTGACACAGATCATCCTCTGCATCACTGACACAGGTCATCCTCTGCATCACTGACACAGGTCATCCTCTGCATCACTGACACAGGTCATCCTCTGCATCACTAACAGGTCATCCTCTGCATCACTGACAGGTCATCCTCTGCATCACTGACCCAGGTCATCCTCTGCATCACTAACAGGTCATCCTCTGCATCACTGACACAGGCACAGGTCATCCTCTGCATCACTAACACAGGGTGTTATTAGTTCAGGCAGACACTGTTTAATCATTCCTGTGATTTTGATGAAGATCAGACCACATTTAGTGACCAATTTAGGCAGAAAAGTGACAGATTCCAGACGCTGTACTTACCTTTTCTGGCCACTGTATATAGTTCAGGCCTATGTAGTAAATGAGGGGTTAGGGACTAGGGTGGACATTCGGACACAGTCTAAGTGTCTAAGTCATTTCCCAGCTTCCCCGAACGCAGCGTCTGAGCCTGACTCACCATCAGCTGCTTCAGTTTAACTATGTCATAATGACAAATATTTAAGGCGCATTCCAGGAGAGTTAGAGACAGGGACATGTGCGGAGAGTTCAGCTCTAACAGACACAGCACATTTAGCATCATTTCTCTGTTTGAGACATATTTGATAAAGAATCGGCCTAAAAACATTGTCCTCACAAAGATCCCTTTAAAAGGACAGTGTAGCCGATCTGCCGGTTGGAACTCCATATTGACTCGATGCATGAAATGTTTCAACTTTCTTTTGGCCAGTACAAGGTAACAACTACTTCCTGTCCACATTTTAACCTATATTAATATAAAATAAGATTTAACAGAAGAAAACTTGAATGAGCTGAGTGTTTCATAACAATTGGTTCAGATGGTGGCACTATTTTACAATTTGTTAGGGTTAAATTAGTGTTAGCCTTTAGCTTGAAGGCTAAAACTTTCTTACTTTCTTACAGTTATAAACACAGAAGGCAGGTTACAGCAGCACTGCACAAAACAGGAGGAGACACGCCTCTAGAGTCAGTAAAATACTCTGTCTATATTCCAGTATAATCTCGGGTCGCCCGTTGCATTATGGGTAAGGAAATTTCTTTTGGCTACCAGACAATATTGATGTTTAGCGAAAAGCAACAAAGAAAGCTCTGATTTGGACCATTTTAACCGCTAGAAAGTTGATGACTTAAAGTGTTTTCGCTGTGATTCCAAGACGTATTTAGTGATTTAAAAAGTGATGGTGTCTGTGTCGGGCTGATCCCAGGTCCTGTCCTTCCCCTGTCCGCTATGGTCCACTCCTGCCTACGGAGGCGCTGTCCAATGCTTTTCTGAGAAATACTTATCTATCAGTATAATTAAGTGAAACACGTTTTTGGCTGTTTCTTTGTTGTTAATTCACAAGGCTATTAAGATAAAGGTCCCAGTGTTTGTCTTTGGAACTTTGCAGTTTGGACCCAGAAGGAACTTTGTTATTGTGTGTGATGTCACACTTAACAACAGAATAACTGCGGGTAACAGTGAATTCATAAAATTACATCCGAAACTCTACCAACCATATAGATACAGACGGCATCTCTGGAATCGCCCATATATGGTCATGAAAACAGTTAAGGGGAAAACGATTTGGAGAAAAATCTAAACTTTCTCTAATAGGTAGCGTTCACGATTTAGAATGTGATGATGTCTTAATGTCAGATGGAGGGCAGGGCCAATACAACTCTATGGGAAAAATGCAGTTTTTGGAAGAAATCTCCAAAACGAAAATTGACAAATGTTTTTCCTCTTCAGTTTTGATCGTGATCGGATTCACAAACCTGTGATTTTATTTTTTTGTCTGAAAGTCCTTTCTATTAGACAACATCATGGTCATGTTTTCACTTATTGTCACCACTTTTTGACATTTTTTAGAGATAATAATTGTACATTAGTTCATATGTGCCGACAGAGGAGATAATGAACTTTGTGACAGTTTTTGTTTCATGTGGATTCCTCCAGTAATGACTGAGATATGAGCCAAAAAATAAAGACATAAAAATATGCATTTTGTCAGTTACCACCGTTACCATAGTTACCGTCAGTTGACCTCCACCTCAATGTTAAACTATGGCTCTTTAGAATGTTGTGATGTCACGTGAACGCTACCTATTATTCAAAAACTACTTTAACAAACGCTGAATTATGAATATAGTTTTATACTAAATAAAGATACAAAGACATGGAGAGGAGCAAAGTGGTTCAACAGCCCATAATTACATGAATAACGGAGATGCTAACATGATGTTAGCATCGGGCTAAGGCTAACGGTTAGCTAACACTAGCTACGACTGCCGTTTTGTCACTTCTACTGAACAATCTGCTGTGAGAAAATATCCATATGGACCAGATTTACACTTGACTTTATTTGTGTGTGATAAAAAAGTTGATATTCAACCAGGAGACAACAGTGGAAAATTGTGTTTCTCTAAAGATTCTATTTTCCCCCTGGGTGAAGCCACGCCCCCTTCTATGACGAGATGCCGTCTGTATCTATTCCGGAAATGACTATGGGCACCTCCATGAACTGTTAGTTAAAGAGCATTACTGGTCAAATATTCTGTGGACTGATGAAAGCAAAGTTGAATAGTTGAATAACACACAATGTCATGTGTAGAGGAACAGCAGACAAACATCAAAACCCTATCCCCACTGTGAAGTATGTGAAGTACAGGAGCATCATGGGGCGGGCGGGGGCTGGACAACTTGCTATCATCAATGGACAAATTAATTTACAAGAAAAACTTGAGGCCATCTGTCCAACAGCTGAAGCTCAACAGAGGATGGACTCACAGCACAAAAGCAAATCCACTTCAGAATGGTTTCAGAAGAATAAGAGAGGTGTCCTGGAATGGCCCAGTAAAAGTCCAGACCTAAACCTGATTGAGATGCTGTGACATGACCTCAAGAAAGCCATTCACACCAGACATCCCAGGAATCTGCTGAACTGCAACAGCTTTGGAAAGAGGAATGGTCCAAGATTCATCCTGATGGTTGTGCACGTCTAATCTGCAACTACAGGAAACGTCTGGATCAAGTTATCGCTGCCAAAGGAGGGTCCACCAGCTCTACAAGGGGTTCCTTTACTTGTTCCTCTGTCCTGTGAATGTCTACATGGTGTGGCCAGGAAAAATATGACAACATTGTTTGGGTGGTATTAGTTTAAGTTCATTCTTGTGATTTTCATAAAGATCAGACCACATTTGAACAAATCTTTAGAACTTTTTTATTATTTTAACCAAATAAAACTCCATCCCCCCCCCCCCCTTACCGTGGGGGGTGGAGCTCACTGTGGGAGGAGGGGCTTACCGTGGGGGGTGGAGCTCACTGTGGGAGGAGGGGCTTACCGTGGGGGGTGGAGTCTGTGGTGAAGTCTGGAGGTGGCCCTGTGGTGGCCTCTGTCTCTATGGCGTACTCTTCATCTGTGTCCATCTCAGGCTCGTCTGTGGGGGGGTCGGGGACTGGCGGGGTGCTCTCTGGGTCCGGAAGGGGAGGTATGGGGGGTGTGGGGTCCTCAGGTGGCCTTGGGGTGCTGTGGTCAAGAGTGGGTGCAGGCGTGGGCTGCTCTGGGGGGGCAGGAGTATCCGGGGGGGCGGGGCTGGGTTCCTGTGGGAGGGCGGGGGTGGGGTCCTGTGGGGGGGCGGGACTGTCAGATTCTGGGGAGGCGGGGTCAGGGGGAGGGGCCACAGGGAGCAACCGTATCGTGCTGTTCGGATTCGCCACGGGCGGATCACCGGGAGAAGTGGAGGGAGAAGGCAGGGTCAGGGGGACAGGAGGCGGGGCTGAGGTGGGCATGGTTGGGGGGGCAGGAGTGGCCGGGGCAGTGGGGGCGAGGGAAGGACCTGGAGAGAGAGAGAGACATGACATTAAATGGTAAATGGGTTATTCCGTGTGGTTTCACCCAAAACCTCCCAGGTGACCCCCTCAGATTTTTGCGTTCCTCCACATGTGTAATCAACACGTGCAAAGTGATTTGCTCTAACTCCCAATCGTTATGTTTAGACAATTTACAAAAGGAGTTGCAACCACCTTTTCTGCTCCCAGGTGCTTTTTGCGTTTGTGAGCACCTTTAAAGAGCAGTAGCTCCAAAATGGCTACAGTTTGGTCTGTGCCATGTCTGCTAAACATAGTTCCAGAAACAATCATCACAAATGTTCTAGATTGTACAGTTTGGGATTTATAGGCTGCTAAAAATGGCAATTTTTGAAAGTTTTATGTTTTCCCCCCCAAAATGTCAGGGGCTCTAGAAAAGAAGTGTGTTGAGTGCTCATCTTCATACTCTAGGTTTTAGTTTATTAGGATATAACCTTGCTGCAGTAGAAGCAGGATGTCGATCGGGAGGGTCTTTGAGTTAAGATGGTCCTACTCAGAAAAGCTCAAAAATGACCCTCTAGTCCAGGGGTGGGCAACATGAGGGGCCACACGAGAAGCCTGAATTGAGTCGGAGGGCCGCACCAACAATAACTCAAATTTATATCGGGATATAAGTATAATATATGGGGAGTGTATCGCCGGGTCAATAAACAAAAGCTCCAAAATTCAAAAAATGCTTTGATTGGGAAAATACATTGAGAACTTTTTTTTCAATAAATGAATAATAATGAGCCTGACAGGACTGTGGCCTCATAAACACGACTTACACTTACAAGCCTGTGTCACAAGTCTCTGCTACATTGTAGTCAATATTCCTTCACTCCACACTCCGTGGTAGTAAGCTACTATTGTAGCCACAGCTGCCCAGGGGCAGACTGTCCATTTCCCACTTGCAAGTCACACAATGTGTTGTTTATATCCTGATTTCTTATTGTGTCAGTGCCCTCTGGTGGACACCTGTGGAATTCTTTCCTTTTATTTTTATTTAATCTGCCCCCTAGTGGCTGGAGTGAGCATTCTGGTAATAAAAAAAAAAAAATCATAGCTCCGCACAGGAATGGGCTAGAGCAGGGGTCGGCAACCCGCGGCTCCGGAGCCGCATGCGGCTCTTTCATCCTTACACTGCGGCTCTGAGTGGCTTGGGAAAATAAATTACAAAAAAAAACAAAAAACTAAATATTTAATTGAAGTGTGTGTCAAGGACCGAGACGTCGCCCGGCATGGCGCAGCCGGGGCCCCACCCTGGAGCCAGACCTGGGGTTGGGGCCCGAACGCGAGCGTCTGGTGGCCGGGCCTCTGCCCACGGGGCCCGGCCGGGCACAGCCCGAAGGGGCGACGTGGGCCCGCCCTCCTGTGGACTCACCACCCGCAGAGGGATCCGTAGGGGTCGGGTGCTAAGAGGACTGGTCCACATGCACAGCTTCTGGCGTTCGGGACATGGAACGTCACCTCGCTGGGGGGGAAGGAGCCTGAGCTTGTGCGGGAGGTTGAGAGATACCGACTAGATATAGTCGGGCTCACCTCCACGCACAGCTTGGGTTCCGAATCCCAACTCCTGGAGAGAGGCTGGACTCTCCATTTTTCTGGAGTTGCCCGCGGGGAGAGGCGGCGGGCTGGGGTGGGTTTGCTCATATCCCCCCAGCTCAGCCGTCACGTGTTGGAGTTCACCCCGGTGGACGAGAGGGTCGCGTCCCTACGCCTTCGGGTCGGGGACAGGTCTCTCACCGTTGTCTCGGCCTATGGGCCCAACATCGGTGCAGAGTACCCGGCCTTCTTGGAGTCCCTGGGAGGGGTACTAGATAGTGCTCCGACCGGGGACTCCATTGTTCTACTGGGGGACTTCAACGCCCACGTGGGTAACGACAGTGAGACCTGGGAGGGAGTGATTGGGAGGAACGGCCTCCCCGATCTGAACCCGAGTGGTGTTCTGTTATTGGACTTCTGTGCTAGTCACGGTTTGTCCATAACGAACACCATCACCCCCATCACCGGGGCTGAAGTCACCGAGGTGGTGAGAAAGCTCCTCGGTGGCAAGGCTCCGGGGGTGGATGAGATTCGCCCTGAGTACCTTAAGTCTCTGGATGTTGTAGGACTGTCTTGGCTGACACGTCTCTGCAACATCGCGTGGCGGTCGGGGACAGTGCCCCTGGATTGGCAGACCGGGGTGGTGGTCCCTCTCTTTAAGAAGGGGGATCAGAGGGTGTGTTCCAATTACAGAGGAATCACCCTCCTTAGCCTCCCCGGTAAGGTCTACTCCAGGGTGCTGGAGAGGAGGATCCGGCCGATAGTTGAACCTCGGATTCAGGAGGAACAATGCGGTTTTCGTCCTGGTCGTGGCACACTGGACCAGCTCTATACCCTCCGTCGGGTGCTCGAGGGACGAACCCTCGGGAGTTCGCCCAACCAGTCCACATGTGTTTTGTGGACTTGGAGAAAGCGTTCGACCGCGTCCCTCGTGGTGCCCTGTGGGGGGTGCTCCGGGAGTATGGGGTCCGGGGCCCTCTGCTAAGGGCTGTCCGTTCCCTGTATGACCGCAGCAGGAGCTTGGTTCGCATTGCCGGCAATAAGTCAGACCTTTTCCCGGTGCGTGTTGGTCTCCGCCAGGGCTGCCCTTTGTCACCGGTTCTGTTCATTACTTTTATGGACAGAATTTCTCGGCGCAGCCAGGGGCCGAAGGGTGTCCGGTTTGGGAGCCTCAGAGTCTCATCTCTGCTGTTTGCAGATGATGTTGTTCTGTTGGCTTCAACAAACCAGGACCTTCAGCACGCACTGGGGCGGTTTGCAGCCGAGTGTGTAGCGGCCGGGATGAGGATCAGCACCTCCAAATCCGAGGCCATGGTTCTCCACCGGAAAAAGGTGGTTTCCCCTCTCCAGGTTGGTGGAGCTGATGACTGACCAGACGAGTGAGAATCATTGAATAAAGAGGTTTAAGAGCAGCAAGTTCGACGGATCCTCAGAAGATCGAGTGCACAGTGAGTGTAGTGTTTTTATGCTTCTTCTGTGGAGCAAAGTCAGCCCAAATTGTGCGGCTGTTGCACTGACTTATCTGACATGAAGCGTGTGCGTTTGTTGGTGCGTTTGCCCTGATAGACTCAGTCTGCGTTTGCCCGTGTTACACATTGACAGGAGTGGGGTTGAACTGGTGTGACTGTCCCATAGACTGAAAAACTATTGCTATTCTCCAGTATATTGACAGGCCTGAGCTGGTGTATTTGCTTTTTGTTTAACCCGATTTGGCAAGAGCCCAAGGAGTCAGGGGCGCACGGCGGAGCGAGACGTCCCTGCTCCGCCTCCAGCCCGGTGTGCGCGGCAGCGATCTTGTCCACATTCGCCCAATTCTTGACAGATTTTTGACAGAACGCGACAATTCCCAATAACTCGCAGCAGAACGCAACAGCGCGCAACAGTGCGGGACGCATATTCGTGACCGTGCGTAATAATTCGTGCCATTAATCGTAACACGCAGTAACAGGTCGCAACAGTTCGCGGCGGCGCGTGAAACCTCTACCCCGTATCACCCACATTCGTGATCCTCGGCCACGAATGTGGATTCGTGGCATTCGTGACTTGTCGTCGTTATGTGTAAACCCAGCATTAGATGTCAAAAAGTATTTGCGGCTCCCAGTGTTTTCTTTTCCGTGGAAACCGGATCAAATGGCTCTTTCGGTGTTCAAGGTTGCCGACCCCTGGGCTAGAGACTTACTTTTTTTTTTACATACTTATGAATTTATGCTCTACAAGTTGAGGGCCGGACTGAATCATCTCGCAGGTCCCCCCCAGGTCTGCTCTAGTCTATGCAGCAATTAGCCACTTCAATTGTTTTCACAGATAGAAGCCATATCAGTCAGTGGGGGTGTTGTTACCTGTGTCAGGGGCGTAGTCAGAGGGGTTTGGGGTGTGGTTACCTGTGTCAGGGGTGTAGTCTGAGGGGTTTGGGGTGTTATTACCTGTGTCAGGGGCGTAGTCAGAGGTGTTTGGGGTGTTGTTACCTGTGTCAGGGGCGTAGTCAGAGGGGTTTAGGGTGTGGTTACCTGTGTCAGGGGCGTAGTCAGAGGGGTTTAGGGTGTGGTTACCTGTGTCAGGGGCGTAGTCAGAGCGGTTTAGGGTGTTGTCACCTGTGTCAGGGGCGTAGTCAGATGGGTTTAGGGTGTGGTTACCTGTGTCGGGGGCATAGTCAGAGGGGTTTGGGGTGTTGTTACCTGTGACAGGGGCGTAGTCAGAGGGGTTTGGGGTGTTGTTACCTGTGTCGGGGGCGTAGTCAGAGGGGTTTGGGGTGTTGTTACCTGTGACAGGGGCGTAGTCAGAGGGGTTTGGGGTGTTGTTACCTGTGACAGGGGCGTAGTCAGAGGGGTTTGGGGTGTTGTTACCTGTGTCGGGGGCGTAGTCAGAGGGGTTTGGGGTGTTGTTATCTCTGTCGGGGGCGTAGTCAGAGGGGTTTGGGGTGTTGTTACCTGTGTCAGGGGCGTAGACTGAGGGGTTTGGGGTGTTGTTACCTGTGTCAGGGGCGTAGTCAGAGGGGTTTGGGGTGTTATTACCTGTGTCGGGGGCGTAGTCAGAGGGGTTTGGGGTGTTGTTACCTGTGACAGGGGCGTAGTCAGGGGGGTTTGGGGTGTGGTTACCTGTGTCGGGGGCATAGTCAGAGGGGTTTAGGGTGTGGTTACCTGTGTCGGGGGCGTAGTCAGAGGGGTTTAGGGTGTGGTTACCTGTGTCGGGGGCGTAGTCAGAGGGGTTTAGGGTGTGGTTACCTGTGTCAGGGACGTAGTCAGAGCGGTTTGGGGTGTTGTTACCTGTGTCAGGGGCGTAGACTGAGGGGTTTGGGGTGTTGTTACCTGTGTCAGGGGCGTAGACTGAGGGGTTTGGGGTGTTATTACCTGTGTCGGGGGCGTAGTCAGAGGGGTTTGGGGTGTTGTTACCTGTGACAGGGGCGTAGTCAGGGGGGTTTGGGGTGTGGTTACCTGTGTCGGGGGCATAGTCAGAGGGGTTTAGGGTGTGGTTACCTGTGTCGGGGGCGTAGTCAGAGGGGTTTAGGGTGTGGTTACCTGTGTCGGGGGCGTAGTCAGAGGGGTTTAGGGTGTGGTTACCTGTGTCAGGGACGTAGTCAGAGCGGTTTGGGGTGTTGTTACCTGTGTCAGGGGCGTAGACTGAGGGGTTTGGGGTGTTATTACCTGTGTCGGGGGCGTAGTCAGAGGGGTTTGGGGTGTTGTTACCTGTGTCAGGGGCGTAGTCAGAGTGGTTTGGGGTGTTGTTACCTGTGACAGGGGCGTAGTCAGGGGGGTTTGGGGTATGGTTACCTGTGTCAGGGGCGTAGTCAGAGGGGTTTGGGGTGTTGTTACCTGTGACAGGGGCGTAGTCAGGGGGGTTTGGGGTATGGTTACCTGTGTCAGGGGCGTAGTCAGAGGGGTTTGGGGTGTTGTTACCTGTGACAGGGGCGTAGTCAGGGGGGTTTAGGGTGTGGTTACCTGTGTCGGGGGCGTAGTCAGAGGGGTTTAGGGTGTGGTTACCTGTGTCGGGGGCGTAGTCAGGGGGGTTTAGGGTGTGGTTACCTGTGTCGGGGGCATAGTCAGAGGGGTTTGGGATGTTGTCACCTGTGTCAGGGGCGTAGTCTGAGGGGTTTGGGGTGTTATTACCTGTGTCGGGGCGTAGTCAGAGGGGTTTGGGGTGTGGTTACCTGTGTCAGGGGCGTAGTCAGAGGGGTTTAGAGTGTGGTTACCTGTGTCGGGGGCTGGGTCCTGAGCTGAAGCCCCCAGCAGCAGCAGGAGGAGGAGGGGGAGGGCTCTCACGTCCATCCTGCCCTGGAATAGAATAACAGAAACTGATTACCCAGTAATCCACTACTGCAATCAGATTACAGTAATAACCGGTCATTATAAAAAAACTTTAGAATGTTTTCTTTTCTCCTTTTTAGTACAAAGGATAACTTAAGCTTCCATCTTGTAACACAACCACACCAACCGCCTACACACACACACACATGCATGTGCACACCTACAAACACACACACGCCACTGTAAAGCTGTTTGTCCTGTGTCGTATTGTAATGTCTTCAGTCTATTGTTTAATGAGTTTTCACTGTACTGTACCGCACTGTGTTGTAAATGTCGCCTGTTTGTACAAGATAAAATCATTATATATTACTGCTCCAAAGTTTGGGCTCATCCAGGCCAGTTCAATAGCTTCTTTAATCAGCACAACCGTTTTCAGTAGTGCCAGCGTAAATGCACAAGGGTTTTCTAATCATCAATTACCCTCTAACACAATGAGCTGACACAATGTACCCGTAGAAACTGTACACACCTACACCGCTTTCCAAATTATTATGAGAATGACCTTTTTCTAAGTCATCAACTCAAATCACAGTCAGCATAATTTTCACAGTCAGCATAATCTTTAACTGTTAGAGGAAAACATGAATGTGTAATATCCCGGTGATATTACAGTATTTTTTTCCAAAACAAATATAGTAAAAAACTCAAAATCTACTGTTCCAAATTATTATGCAACAGTTTCAATACATTTTAAAGGTTGTAATTAACTGAAAATGGTCATTGATTGAATTTGCAGCATTAGGTCATATTTACTGAAATCAAAAGCTATTTCAATCAAAAAACATTGAACAGGTCAAGCTACATTTTAATATAGAGGTTCTTCTTTGAGAGGAGCTTCAAAATTCTTAAATCCATTTAACTAGAGAGTTTTTGCTTGGATTTGTTTGCAAGATGTCAGAATAGCCTGCTGTTTGGATAAAAACTGCCTCCCACCCTCATAGATGTTTTGCGTTAGGATGCTCAAAAGGTTCTCAATAGGGTTGAGGTCAGGGGAGGATGGGGTCCACATCATGAGTTTCTCTTCTTTTATGCCCATAGCAGCCAATGATGCAGAAGTATTCTTTACAGCATGGCATGGTGCTTTGTCATGCATGAAGATGATTTTGTTAGGGAAAGCTCAGTTCTTCTTTTTGTACTGGCCCAACATGACTCCGCCACCTCTTTGCTGATGTCGCAGCCTTGTTGGGACATGGTGGCCATTCACCAACCATCCATTACTCCACACACAATGTACCTCTGGAGGGTCCTATACCTTGATGTTTGGAGAATCCAGAGCAACCAGCAGATTCAAATACCTGTATGCTGTGCTGTGCTTTGCAGCAGCTGATGTATTTATTTGGCCGAAACCGTCCTTATTGTGCCTTTATCTGCACAAACCCGTGTGTGCTCTCAATCAGTCACAAATCTCTTAACCGTACGCTGATTATGCTTCCTCTTTCATGAAATATCGAAGGTTTTCATACCTAGACCAAGGCATTCAACTATTTCACGCTTTTCATCAGCAGAGAGATCCTTTTTCCTTCCCATATTGCTTGAAAATGTTGGACTGCTTTATAACGTTGAACATCCTTTTTCAGTGAGATTGATGTCAGTGATTCAAAGAGCCATCCATGAGTTTCATTGAAAACTCATGGATGAATTTTTTTTTTTTCTTTTTTTTTTACCTTTATGGCACTGAAATGCAATTTGCATAATAATTTGGAACACAGTGTATGAAGGTATTCCATTGAAATGCACTAATTTCCAGCTAGAATAGGCATTCAACACATTAACTACATCTAGACTAACAACTAGAATATTTATGATTAATTTAACCGACTTGCACACAGTAGACCCCGGTTCGAAAATCCCCACTGGGGAAAATGGGCTGCCAGTGTGGGTCCTTTGGCAAGACCCTTCACGCTACTGCCATACCTGAAGCATTGGAAACGGCCAAACAAAGGCTATCTCTTATTCATCTGGAATTTGACAAATAGAAATATGTTTTTAAATTCTAATTGATCTGATTTTTTTTTTACAAATGTGTGTTTTAATGAAGTGTATGTAAACATACGGTTCACACTGTATATAGTTTCAAATAATCCATGCTGTATTTTCAGAAGCCCATACATCTAACTTCCAGACAGGTCGTGGCTTGGAAATACGGAAATACGGATCTAACGTAACGATATTGTTCGTTAATATGATGTGCTAGAAACAAAACGTTCTCATATGAAAAACTCCACGTCAAACTCATAAAAATCCCCAAACAATGTCATGTGCACAGATTGGCCTCAGGCTCTTTATCTGAACTGAATTTGAATAAAGTGCAGAAAAGAGATAATGCACGTTATAAAGTGATTGAAACAACTCAACTTTATTTGATTTGATTGGAGAGAAGGAAGGGCATTACTTTTAGAGGGAGTAATCAGTCATGGTGGTGTAACTGTGTGTTGGTGGGCGGTACCTGGCGGAGGGGGCGGGGTCACTCACTCATTCGTCTTTGGTCCTGAAACACAAACACAAGAAAGGAACCAATGACTAAGATGAAAAACAAGTATATTTTATGACACATGGCCACCTCAACTTTTCCTGCTCTACACCGCGTTCCAAATCATTATGCAAATGATATCTTTCTCAGATTTTCTAAATTATCAACTCAAATGACAGTCAGCATAATTTTCAAGTCTTTATCGGTGAGAGGATTATTCGTTTCAATACATTTTAAAGCTTGTAATTAACTAAAAATTGTCATTTGTTGAATTTGTAGCATTAAGAGGTCAATCAAAAGCTATTTCAATCAAAAACATTTCAACAGGTCAAGATACATTTTAACATAGGATCATCCATTAAACTTGTGAGTTTTTGGAGAGTTTCTGCTCTGATTTCTTTGCAGGATGTCAGAATAGCCTCCCATGCATGAAGATGATTTTGTTCGGGAAAGCACGGCTCTTCTTTTTGTACCATGGAATAAAGTGGTCACTACACATATTTTTCAGAGGTCATTTTCACCCCTTCAGGGAGCCTAAAGGGGCCGACCAGCTCTATCCCCGTGATTCCAGCCCAAAACATTACTGACTTACTGACGTCACAGCCTTGTTGGGACATGGTGGCCATTCACCAACCATCCACTACTCCATCCATCTGACCATCCAGGGTCACACGGCCTCATCCGTGAGCAAACTCAGCAACGAGAGGCGAAGACAGGACGGAGGCTAACGAGGTGAAAGGACACGCCTCTCCCCGCTATCGCGCCACAACAATGCTAACAGCTGCATCAATGATGATTTACCATCAGGACGGGCAATCTACACATCCATCCACTGTTCAAAGTGTGATGGCCAACTTCTCTCCTTCCCCCTCACCAAACATCCTACTGTATCTACTTCTCCCTCGCTGCAAAGTTGTTTGCGCTAAAAATCGTTGCACTGTAAGTACGATTTAAATTAAGATGAATAAATCCACAGAGACCACCTCTTTTGGTTGTACTGCAGAGCCATGTCGTTCTCTGTCCCTCCATTACATGCTTAACATGGCACACTTTTTCATTGCAGCCAACTCATGATGTTTTTAAACTATATAAAACCTCATGATGTTTTTAAACTATATAAAACCTCATGATGTTTTTAAACTATATAAACCGTCCTCATTGAGCCTTTATCTGCACAAACCTGTGACAAAATACTATCCACGAGTTTCATTGAAAAACTTTTTTTTTTTACTTTCATGACACTGAAATACAATTTGCACAATAATGTGGAATGCAGTGTTGTTCCCTAAGTGGACCTCCAAACACAAACTGACATCTGTCTTCAGCAGACAGGACTCCACAATATCACTCATTTACTTTTGTCATTTATACTTTTATCAGGACAGGATTACGTTACACAGATACAAAAGTGCTATAGAAATAAATCAGCTGCCATTCCATATTCAGTCGTTCGTAACAAAGTCTTATTTTGTTCTACATGGAGAAACAAAACCAATTTAGAATATAAATTAGATCAATTAGGAGAAAACGATGACAACATGTACATAACATGTAAATAGGGATGCAAAATGCTTAGAATTTTCACTATGGGAAATTTTCAATGGGAATTAACTGGAATTTATGGGGAATGAATAGCCTGGGAACCCCCAGGCTGCCGTGTGCGCTCAGATCATTTGGAACTGCAGCAGCCTGGGGACCATGGCCCAAATGTGGGACCAATCACAGAACGAGGAGGGACGGCGAGACCAGGACGCATCATTCAACATACGGAAGGTAGTATTTTATTAACGGATAAAAAAAAAGTTTATTTACGGACCCAACATGACAGCAGCAGACGCGACGCCATGTTTCGAGCTTCACACCGTGTTAAATAGTTAAGCTCGAAAGTTTACAGCGGGTACGTCATCGGCTACGTGCAGATGCATGATAGACGTTGGTAGCGCCAAATAAACGGCTGTGGACGATCGTAAACCACACCTCTCCTATGAGAAAATATCAATGGGAATAAACAGGGACTTCAGACAATGGAAGGTTGCTTCTTTACAAACAGAGGAACTGAAGCAGAAACATGTGATGTGATAGGAACACTCATCTGATGACTAGTCTCAAAGAAAGATGTTTTGCCATGTCTGACACGAGGGTTTGAAGAGGACTGAGTTTAAGTTTGTGTCCGATTCAAAGAAGAGCTTTTAAACTGAATAATAGACTCATTCCATGTTTGTGTCCATCATTGTTATGCAGCAGTGCAGTCTGACAATATCATGTCGTTTGAAAAGTCTATAATGGAGGTCTGTTCTGTTTAATGCAGCACTGTGTCAGACACGCCCACTCCTCCTATTGGTCAGAGTCTGTCATGATCTGATTGAGTGACAGGTGAATTTAACAATTAATCACAATGTGATCAAACTAAATCAATCAATAAAACGTGTCCCAGTGCTGATTAGAAAGAGAATTAAGCAGAATGCAAGTTTAGCAAAGTTGTGTCTCACACTTACTGAAGTCACTTAATGCATGTTTTATGGTTCAACATCATTAAAGAGAGGTTAAGAGTTCACCGCTTGTTTATTTCAAAAGAAAATGCCAAAAAAATGTCATTTAAGTATTTGGACAGTTTACAGTTTTATTTTGAACATTTCCCACATTTACAAGCAAAGGTGCACAAAAACAAGATAAAAAAGCAAAGGTGCACATTGAACGTTTTTGACAGGCCGACGCCGATATTTGGGGAGTTTCATTGACTGATGCCGATATGCACGGCCCCGATTTTTTCAAATTTCTTGTCTATAATCCTATGAGATTTTTAAACTGTCGCATGTGTTGAACTGTGACAGCAGGGGGCGTCACAGCCTTGCATAAGGCTGATTAATAAAAAACATCCCTGTCCTGGAGTGAAAAAGTGAATGGTTCTCTTTTCTCCAGTGCCGATATAAACAGTCTTCATTTTTTCTTGATTTATCAACTATATCAATCAATAAAATAATGTAAAAACATTAAACCTGGATCACTTCACTATTCTACACTATTTCCTTGGGGAAATGACAGGTTTTAGTTTCCACTAATATTAACAACTTACATAAAGTGATCTATGATATTATGTTAGATCAGTTATTTCATGAAATAAAATCTGCAGCAGTGGTTTTAGTTTATTTCTTTACGTGATCCAGTTTCTGTCCCAGTCTTTCTTAGTTGATGTTAGCAACTATAACATTTTGCGCTGGATTCAAAAATACAATTGCAGAAGTTAAAACTAACTCAGCGACTGAATTCTCCAGATTCTGAGCATCAAAGTGAGCTGCAGTCGTTCATATTCACTGAGGTTTAGTCTGGTGTTTAGCTTTTTTCAGAGCAATTTTCATTGTCATCATTTTCATCCATCACTTTCAGTTCTGGCGATATCTCCGTTTGTCAGCATTAGATCGGCCGATAGCCGATATTGAAAAATTCCCAAATATTGACCTGATATATCGGCCAGCTGATATATGGGTCGGCCTCTAACGTAAAGTCATTTAAAGTCAGTTAAATGAAGTCCAAAACAACTTGAGCTGAACAATATGCTAGTCAGGGGAGAGTGGGGAAAGTTGGGTCACTTCTTAGCTTTACTGCCAAGGCTTTCAACATTGACTAAATCACAAGGCTTTAATATTGAATAGAAACAAAATAGTACTCAACCCTCCCATACTATTCTGAAGGGTAGACGCTAACATTGATCAAAGTTAGGATACTTCAACATGAAACAGGTCCTTCAGATAGAAAACATCCACCCGTAAACCGCAGTGTTGGTCATTACTGAAGCTGAAAAGATCTACAGGAAACACAGCAGATGGATCAGATCTGTCAGAGCCTCTACAGATGAAGGAACAGCAGAACAACAGGTTCTAATGAGAGAAGATCCTCCCACTCCTTCTTCAGCCACTCCTCACCAAAACATGTAAACCGGGGTCAAGGATGAAAGGCTTGGTACAGTCTCTTCAGTGTGACCCAACTTTTCCTCTTTCTGCTCTGGTTTCCTCACCTGTCAGGCAGCTGCCATCCAGCATCCACAAACAGGAAGTGGAGTAAAGGCTCTAAAGCTGAAACCACTCATCCATTTAACCATAACTAATGGATCAACTATTACTATTACTACTACTATTGTACTACTGGTGAATGGCTTTCTGGTTTACACACTAAGAACTAGAAGAAATGACATGAAAATGTAGCATTTTGTTATTGAAAGTGAGGGTGTGTAGAGCGTTCTGTCTTTATGTCAGAAATGTGACGTGTCTGTGTCTCAGAAGAAGCTTCAGTCTAATAAACCGGTTTGGAAATAAACCTCTTTAAGCCCAGCTCACGTGCTCATAAAACCCCGTCAGTGTCAGTGCATTCAGTCCTTTATGGCTCAGTGGCTGAACTCTGGAGGTTCTCAGCTTTCAAATGAGGAATGGCCTGTTCACACAAACTTGTGCTTGTGTTCATGAGCAGCTTTGAGCTTTGAAGTGCTAAGAACCTCCTCCCTCACTTTAGGTTTGCTCCATCACTTTGGCCTGATGGGAAAGGCTTTCACACACTAATCATTACCCGTAACAATAATAACACCAAAATAAGTCTGTGGAGACTCCTACTTCTTACTCTAGCTGATAAAAGTACCTGCAACTATTCCCAGGTATGAACTCGACCCAAACCCAGATGTGAAAGGTCATTAGGAACACTGGTGCGGACCTAAAGTCTCATGCCTCAGGCAGACCCGAGCTGGGCCTGGGCTCCTCAGAGCGGCTTCAGGACCAGAACCAGGACCGGGACCGGGACCGGGACCGGGACCAGGACTGGGGCCCCGTGCACGGAGCGCGCGTGCGTGACAGGAAACGCACGGTCGAAACACGCACGCATCAACAACACTCACCTGAATCCTCAGAGTGTCCGAGTGCGCGGCTCAGAGGCACAAAGGCCCGGGGGGCAGTCTGCTCCGCTCCCCGGGAACAGCGCTCTCGCCCGGGCAGAGTCAGAGGACAGGCCGGGGCTGAGGAGGGGCCGAGGGGCTGGGCTGGTTCTCTCCGAGGGACGGACGGACGGGGCTCCACACACAGCGGGCCGTCAGTCGCCCATGGCCCGCGGGTCGGGGCCGGTCCGGGTGAATCCTGGGCTGGTCCGGGCTGATGGTCCCAGTGTGCGCCTAAAGTCCTGGCTGTGGCTCCTGTCTCAGTCCGCCATGTTGCGTTGGAGGAAGAATGGAGCACATTCCCGTCAGGCCTCAGCGCGTCCCAGGATCCGCTCCGAGCTCAGCGACCCCTGGCGGCGGCGCAGGAACCGCACAGCCTCTTCTTCTTCTGTTGTTTAATGGAGGTTTATTATTGCCCCAGTACAGAATGTAACCTCACTTTCACGCATGCACAACTCCCTCTGCTGTGGGATCTGCCACAGTGTCTGAAACATGCTGTTCCACAAACCTTCAGGTGCTAAGTCCTGATCTGACTGAAAGAGCTTCTCTGTTAATGAGAAAGAATAAGAACATTTTATTTCAGTTTGTCTTCTTTGTTATAACAAAGGCTTGTAAAACATCCGAGCAAAATAAAGAAATAACAAAAACGTGACAAAAGCATGTGTTCAACACATCAGTTCTTAGTAAATATTAGTTAAGACTTGTTGGTTTTGCACAGAGGTGGGTTATTACATTTTAACTTTTTGAAGTAATTGTACTTTTGCAAGTAGTATACGCAGTACCTCTCGAAGTACTAATACACCTTGAACTTTTGCACATTTTGTCATGTTTTCAACCATAAACATAAATATTTTATTTTGATTTTATTACTGAACGTTCACACACAAGTAACAGACAACTGTGAAGTGAAAGCAAAATGATACATGATTCTGTTATTTTTCAAAAAATAGAAAAGTGAAAAGTGGAGCGTGCATAAGTATCATACAGCATTTTCTGAGTGCATTAAATTGCCTTTAAAACATTAATAATGACTCCAGAATGTTCACACCTTGGCCTAACGGTTAAATAGAGGCACCTGTGTATAATCTACTCTCAGTATAATTTCAGCTGTTCTTTTAGGCCCTCAGAGCTGTGGTCGGAGTGTATTGGTCACTAAACAACATCATGAAGGTCAATGAGCACCAGAGAGGTCAGGGATAAAGCTGTGGAGAAGTTTAAAGCAGCATTAAGTTATACAAAGATTTCCCAAGATTTGAACATCTCCCGGAGCAACTGTTCAATCCATTGTTCGGAAATGGAAAGAGTAAAGCACCACTGCCAACTTACCAAGACACAGTCGCCCATCTAAAATATGTGGACGAACAAGGAGAGCACTGGTCAGAAAGGCAACCAAGTGCCCCAAGATAACTCTGGAGGAGCTGTGAAGTCCTGCCGCTGAGCTGGGGGAATCTGTACATGGGACAACTATAAGTCGTATCTACACAAATCTGGCCTTCATGGACAAGTGGAAGAAAAAAACGTTATGTATGGAGCAAACCTAACACTGCTCATCGTCCTGAGTGCACCATCCCCAGTGTCACATATGGGGGGGGGGGAGCATCATGATGTGGGGCTGCTTTTCCTCAGCGGGGACTGGGGAGATTGTGAGAATAGTTGTGAAGATGGATGGAGCCAAATACAGAGACATTTTGGAGGAAAACCTGCTGGAGTCAGAAAGAGAAGTGAGGCTGGGGCGGAGATTCACCTTCAGCAGGACAATGACCCTAAACACAAAGATACATCTACAAAAACAAACATATTAATGTGTTAGAATGGCCCAGTCAAAGTCCTGACCTAAATCCTATTGAAAATCTGTGGAAAGACCTGAAAACGTCTCTTCACATACTTATGCACACCCCACTTTTCGGTTTTCTTCTATTTTTTGAAAAATAACAGAATAATGTATCATTTTTCTTTCACTTCACAGATGTCTGTTACAACTTTGAACTTTCAGAAAAAAAATCTAAATAAAATCTTTATGTTTGTAGTTGTAAAGGTGACAAAATGTGCAAAGCACTCCATGGGCACTTGACAGCACAAATGACAAGCACACATGGATCAATACATGAGCACAGCTCAAAAGGGAATTGGGAAAATCCCAGAGGTGCCAAACACCAGCTCCTTGTGGACCGAACAGTTGCTCGAGACTGCAGAACCCGACACACTAACCTGAGCACTTGATTACAAGAAAGCCTACTTACATACAATGATCCAAGAGCCTTCATTGCACTATGAGGTTGTGAAAAATCACCCTTGAGGCCAATGGCAAATCAAATGTGGCATATACCAATGAGACACCCTGTCCCCACTGCTGTTCTGCATCAAGGACAAGGCTCCGACAGATACATGCTCAGTAATGTCTCAGACAATGGGGAGCAGAAGATGAGGCGCTGGAGGTTCTGTCATGGGAGGACAAGCCCCTACACCACCGAAACATAACTGAAGAAATCTTACCAATGGCTAGACAGAGCCGGACTAAAGGACAGCACAGAGGCTCATCATGGCTGCACAGGAGCCTTGAGCACCAGGGCAATAGAGGCCCAGATCTACCACACCAGACAAGACCCCAGGTGTAGACTGTGCAAAGAGGCCAATGAGACAATCCAGCTTTACAGAACTGCAGGGTGTAAGAACATAACTGCAGGGTGTAAGATGCTGCAGGTGTAAGAACATAACTGCAGGGTGTAAGATGCTGCAGGTGTAAGAACATAACTGCAGGGTGTAAGATGCTGCAGGTGTAAGAACATAACTGCAGGGTGTAAGATGCTGCAGGTGTAAGAACATAACTGCAGGTGTAAGATGCTGCAGGGTGTAAGAACATAACTGCAGGTGTAAGATGCTGCAGGGTGTAAGAACATAACTGCAGGTGTAAGATGCTGCAGGTGTAAGATGCTGCAGGTGTAAGATGCTGCAGGGTGTAAGATGCTGCAGGGTGTAAGATGCTGCAGGGAGAGCTTACATGGAGCCAAGTGGCTGGTATAATGTACAGGAGCCTGAAGAGGCTCAAAGCATCTCGGTCTGGAGAGAAGGTTGACAGGCAGCATTTCCCCTTGAAACTCCACTAATACTGACAGACTGAATGTATCACTGTTGAGTATGATGTTGAGTACAGAGATGGGTCTGAGAGGCCAGTGTCACAGGCACAGCCATCGTCACAGTTGCCTGCGTCAAATTCACAAGCTGAAACCTAAGAAACATGTATTTTCTTCAGTGGAATGCTAGAAGCTTGGTGGCAAATGGGCAAGAGCTCAAGAGGTTTATCTCCGAATTAGAGACTAGGCCTGAGGTTATATGCACTGTTGAGACATGGTTGAAGTCTCATCTGAATTTGGTTTTAAAATCGGCTTATTGTGCAGTAATTGATTTGATCTTGTCTTCTCCAGTCAAATGTGAACGGATAGGAGGAAAAGGGCACAATTCATGGTGACGCCCAACGCGAACTTCTGGAATGATGGAGCTATTTTGGAGCTTTATTTTAGGCTTGAGTTAAGTTATAGCCTAATTTCTTTTCTTTCTTGTTAAAGCTAATTTGCTTTATTTTGCATTTATGCTTATTATTGGTTTGTCATTTATGTTAATTTAGTGCATTATTTACGTTGTTGTTTATTGGTCACGGGTGCTTACGATCATTTGCATGAGTAGGTCCAGGTGGGAGGGACCTCCGGCTGCGAGGGCACAGGTTTTTTTTAGCAGCGACAGAGAGGCAGCAGAAAATGTCTGCGCTATCGTAAATAAACTTCCTCAAACACATTTCTCTAGTATGGACTTTGATTCATTTGATGCATCTGGAATCTTGATGCAAGTGGAATTTTACTTAAGCTGATTGGACAATGTTTACATTTATAAGTGATAGGAATTTGGGCTAACGTTAACGTTAGTATAGCTATAGTGGAGGCTGCAAAAGCTTCTATTGCGGATGTGAGGCCTGGAAGTAAGAAGCGGAAACTGGTACCTTGGTGGACACATGATTGCATGCAAAATAGTGGAAAGAAAGCGTTTAAAGATTTTCAAAATTGTTTATGCTTTCAAACGTATCTGGAAAATAAAAGAGAGCAGGCTACGGTGAGGAAAGTAATCAGGAAAGTTAAAAAGGATAACTGGATAAAGTACTGTGGCGTTATAGCAAGGCAAACCTCCGTGAAGATGAGTGGCGTGCGGCAATCATGGAGTTCTCCAGTCCTTAAGAATGGTGAGAATGTAGCAGTGAAGGGTGACGATAAGGCAACGTTTAAGGAATAGGCCACCGTTTTTACATACTGAGATTATGCTCTTACCTCACTTTAGCCGAGTTAATATATCCCCGTCTGGTCTTTGTCCGTGCGCTCTGTCACGGAGCACATACGCAGCCTCTCCCACATGTCACATAGCTCCAAAAAAGCTCACGATAGAAGCTACCAAGCTTACACAGAAATGTAGCATGTCGATTTCATAAGCAAATAAAAAGGGGGACTATATTGTGAGGCGTAATGATACAGGAGCACAGCGTCCGCGCAGTAACTCCTAAAGACTTCCCCGCTCACTTCCATCAATAACCTTTAGGAGTTACTGCGCGGACGCTGTGCTCCTCGTATCATTACGCCTCACAATATAGTACCCCTTTTTATCTGCTTATAAAATCGACATGTTACATTTCTGTGTAAATATACTTCGCATGAAAACACTTCACGTAACTTTATTTAAATAGGGAACACGTGGAAGAGCTTGGTAGCTTCTATCGTGAGATTTTTTGGAGCTATGTGACATGTGGGAGAGGCTGCGTATGTGCTCCGTTTGCCTGGCAGAGCGCACGGACAAAGACCAGACGGGGATATATTAACTCGACTACGGTTAGGTAAGAGCCTATCTCAGTATGTAAAAACGGTGGCCTATTCCTTTAATGGTCAAGGCTAATGTACAGTAGTCTCAACTTAACTAGTGACGAAAGACGTAGAAGAGAGGCGACAAAAAAGTCTGTATCAGTATCTGTTAAGCCACGTTCAGACCGCACGCTTCTCAGGCTTCAAAAACCAGCCCAAAGCCCCCGTCCAGAGTCTGCAACCCACGACATCAAAAGAGCCATTTCGGACCATTTCAATCCAAACAAAAGTCTCAATAGTTTTAATGCTCAACCAACTGATTAAAGGCACACTGCGTAACATTGTGCACTATCATCAGTACAAAACCTGCTCCAGGTGACCAGCTCAACATAGAAAATGCGATTTTTGCGGTGGGTAATCAAAGTATGGATCTGGATGAGGACATAACCTATTTAAATCTCAAATTTACTAACATCTCCATGGAGACCAGCTCAAAGATGAAAATATCTGTCATAAATAATTGCTTATATTTCAATATTATTTTGGGGTAAAATTTGACGCGGTGTGGCTTTAATATTATTGTTGATGTACAGTACCTGAAGAATTTGTTTTATTAAAATATAAATTCCTTCACAATATTGATTGAAATGATTAAGTTTCAAGTTTCAAGTTTAATGGTTTTGTATAGCCCAATATCACAACAGAAGTCGCCTCAAAGGGCTGCAACAAACATCAAGGCAATAAAACACAGCAACAAATATGACAATTAAAAGTTCAGGTGAATCCAGGCAAATATAATGTCCAAAGGTAGCGATGAGCGGCGTGGGCGTCCCCCGTCCTTAGACTCTCCAGTACGGCAAGGAAAAACTCAAAAACCCGGCAGGAGAAAAGAGAAACCTTGGGGAGAACCACAGAAGGAGAGATCCACTCCCATGGACGGACAGGCTATAGAGACCCAGGGCCGAAGGATCCCTCAGCAGACGGGCCAAGATCACAGACCGTCCAGTCCTCAGATTCCAGAATGCAGGTTCCTCCGTTCACCCAGGTTCCTCCGTTCACCCAGGTTCCTCCGTTCGATCTAGACAGGCACTCCCGAGGGGGAGTGGGACAGGAGACACCATGTGAATAGTGATGAACAGACTACAGATAAATTAAGTATTGTATCATGATAAAACAAAGTCTGCAGTAAGAAGAAGAGGATAGCGCTCAGTGTCCCGTACTTCCCACAGCAGTGTTTCTCCTGAGGCAGCTTTACTTCAGGCTGTGGGTCAGAGCTTTACCAAACTGACCTGATAATAAGCTAATTCGAAGAGGTACGTTTTGAGCCTAGTCTTAAATATAGGGACTGTGTCTGCTTCTTTAACGTGGGCTGGGAGTTTATTCCACAAAACCGGAGCTTGGAGCTAATGGCTCTGCCTCCTACAGTAATTTTGGAGACTCGAGGAATTACTAGTTGCCCTGAGTTTTGAGAGCGGAGAGCTCTGGTTGGCTGATATGGAATGACAGCGTCTTGGAGATAAAGCGGAGCTAAACCCTTTATGGATTTAAATGTGAGGAGCAGGATTTTAAATTTTATTCTAAACTCAACAGGAAGCCAATGGAGAGACTTTAGCACAGGTGTAATGTGTTCTCTTCTCTTTGTCCGGGTTAACAATCTAGCAGCTGCGTTTTGAACTAATTGAAAAACGCAGAAACGCAAATAGTGGTTTGTTTGTTTGTTTTATGTAATACTTATTTGTAGATTTTTAATTTTAATCTATGTTAATACCATTGATCATTTCTCTTATTGATGAGGTTTTTTATCGTTTCTCTTATCGATTCATTCAAAAATAGGCTATAAATTATAATATGTGCTTCTTGTATTTTTTATTTAAACAGGAGATAGTAAATTGACCTATTTTGACATAAGCTTCCTATCATACAAAGCATTTTTATAAAGGCTATTACCAGAATCTGACATTAGCTGGCAGAGAATTTTCCTAAACAGGCTTTGAAAGTGACAGATGTATCTATTCAGTGCAAAGTATCAAAATCAGAGGCCAAGTAAAAAAGTTGTGGCAAGATAAATGGTATTGGGGGGATAAAGGGACGGGGTGTTAAAGTGTAAATCCGGAGGTTGCTCAGGGTCGCCCGGTAGTAAAGGTGTCGAAAAGAAGAATGAGAATAGGACGTGCCGGACTACACAAAACGCCAAAGGTAATGGGAAAACATCATTCAGGAAACTGTGATATTTGTAATGTGCCAGAAACGGTGGATCATGTTTTAATAATGTGTAGGAAATTTAATAGAGAAAGGGTTTTAATGAAAAGGAAAATAGGACAGTGGGGAAAGGTTTATCATGAAATACATTTAATCTAAGATGTCAGATCATAGAGTAATACAGTATAAGTTTCAATTTTTAAAACTCACCGGACTCATTGAGAGAGTCCATCCATCCATCCATTTTCTTCCGCTTTATCCGGGGCCGGGTCGCGGGGGCAGCAGTCTCAGCAGAGATGCCCAAACTTCCCGATCCACACACACCTCCTCCAGCTGTTCTGACCCCGAGGCGACACCAGGCCAGCTCGGAGACATAGTCCCACCAGCGTGTCCTGGGTCTTCCACGAGGCCTTGTCCCACTAGGACATGCCTGGAACACCTCCCGCGGGAGGCGACCAGGAGGCATCCGGAACAGATGCCCGAGCCACCTCAGCTGGCTCCTTTCGACGTGAAGGAGCAGCGACTCTACTCCGAGCTCCTCCCAGGTAACTGAGCTCCTCACCCGATCTCGAAGGGTGCGCCCAGCCACCCTGTGAAGGAAACTCATTTCGGCCGCTTGTATTCGCGATCTCGTCCTTTCGGTCATGACCCAAATCTCATGACCATAGGTGAGGGTGGGAACGTAGATCGATCGGTAAATCGAGAGCTTTGCCCCGACAGCTCCCTCTTCACCACGACAGACCGATACAGCGACCGCATCACTGCTGACGCCGCAACGATCCGTCTGTCCATCTCACGCTCCATCCGTCCCTCACTGAGAACAAGACCCTGAGATACTTGAACTCCTCCACTTGAGGTAAGGACTCCCCACCGACCTGTAGAGGGGAAACCACCTTTTTCCGGTGGAGAACCATGGCCTCAGATTTGGAGGTGCTGATCCTCATCCCGGCCGCTACACACTCGGCTGCAAACCGCCCCAGAGCAGCTGAAGGTCCTGGTTCGTTGGAGCCATCAGAACAACATCATCTGCAAACAGCAGAGATGAGATCCTGAGGCTCCCAAACCGGACACCCTCCGGCCCCTGGCTGCGCCTAGAAATTCTGTCCATAAAGGTAATGAACAGCACCGGTGAAAAAGGGCAGCCCTGGCGGAGACCAACACGCACCGGGAACAGGTCTGACTTACTGCCGGCAATGCGGACCAAGCTCCTGCTGCTCATACAGGGAACGGACAGCCCTTAGCAGAGGGCCCCGGACCCCATACTCCCGAAGCACCCCCCACAGGGCACCACGAGGGACGCGGTCTAACGCTTTCTCCAGATCCACAAAACACATGTGGACTGGTTGGGCGAACTCCCACGAACCCTCGAGCACCTGATGAAGGGTATAGAGTTGGTCCAGTGTGCCACGACCAGGACGAAAACCGCATTGTTCCTCCTGGATCCCAGGTTCAACCATCGGCCGGATCCTCCTCTCCAGCACCCTGGAGTAGACCTTACCGGGGAGGCTGAGGAGGGTGATCCCCCTGTAATTGGAACACACCCTCCGATCCCCCTTTTTAAAGAGGGGAACCACCACCCCGGTTTGCCAGTCCAGGGGCACTGTCCCCGACCGCCACGCGATGTTGCAGAGACGTGTCAGCCAAGGCAGTCCTACAACATCCAGAGACTCATTGAGAGAGTACAGTTTTTATTTTGTTTCTGTAGCTTGCAGGCTTTTTTATTGAACAGTTATAGGTTTACAAACAGTTATGCCAGGGGTAAAAAAAAAGAAAAGAAAAGAAAAAGACAGAGGCAGCCCTTAGACAAGGTTTGAAGTATCATTTGGAACTTGAAGGCTACATTGTTCCTAGAGATTACGCCATAATGACGCCAATGCACAATTTATCCGGAGGGGGGCGGTAATGAGCTACGTTTGTCCGCATCCGCCGTTAAGCAGCCAAAGAAGAAAAAGAAGAAGCAGCAGCAGCAGCAGAAGTAGAAGAAGACGACGACGTCATTCGCCCGTGACGTCACACCCGGAAACAGCAGACGGAAATCAAGATGGCGCCGCTGGAAGAGGCCGCGGAGAGCAGCGGTGTTTGTGTGAATTAAAGCCTGAAAAGCGCGGTCCTGAGGCGGCGGTGGAGCGGGCGCGGCTCGGGGACATTCTCTGGTTCAGTGTGATCGACGGGATCGGGGTTTGGACCAGGTGAGACCCGCGGAGTCTGGGCTTTTCGTGGCTCTTCTGGTGTGAGGGGTGGTGCCTGCCCCAAAACATTAGCCAGGCCAGTGCTAGCGAACCTGCGAGCCCCAAATCCCACAAACATCAGCCGTAAACCACGTGAAAACCACCACAGCCGTAAATATATGCCGTGTGTTAAAGTCACGCGAGGACACTGAGGGTCGGGGGTTAAACATTTGGTGCTTTGTGTGTAAATGCTAGCCGTGGTTTAGCCGGGTGCTAGTGTGCTAATCGTAAACGCAGTTAAATTAATGATCTGAAGTGAGAGGAGCCAGAGCACGCACTGTTCTGGGGTTTACTGATTTTTTTCGGATCCCTTCACATCTCCAACACACGAGAGGATTTGGATTTGTGGTGTTCGTCACTGTGACCGAAACACGCAGTTCTTCTCAGATCATTTGGTCGCGGCCTGAAATAATCGCGGTGTGATGGTTATTTACTCCCTGCGCTCGTAAAAGTGGCCGGTCACGGTGTTGCATAAGGGTGGTTGTGACTCAGCTTTTAGAGAAAGGTCCTTTTCTTTCCCGTGTGAGAGACTATGGGCCTGAGGCGGAGTTCAGCAGGACATTTAGAGCCAAGATGAGACTTCACGCGAAGATGTAAAACTACTTTATTTACCTATATATTCAGAACCAAAAAGAAGTATGTAGAAAAATGACGTCTTTGGATGGGACTGATTCTTTTTAATGGTGCTCCGTGTTTATATATCCTTCTGCTTGTTTAATTACATGTTCTTGTCTCAAGTCAAGAGAAAGGCCATGGTTTTGTGTATGATGAAAATCTGACACACTATAGGCTACTGTTAAATAAACACTGTGCTGTTTGTTCACTTTTGTCTATGACGTGCTTTAGGGCTGAAACAACTCATGGATTGACCGAGACTAAAGGATGTTGGATGAATGTTTTTCTGGTTTACACAGACTCATGGTATAAATATGATGTCGTCTGTGTCTCAGGACAGTTATCCAATCAGAAAGTAGAATGAGCTCCACTCTCAAATAGTTTAAACCGGTTTGAAGATAAGATAAAGATAAGATGGTACTTTCTCCATCTGTGAGATCAATAAAGTACCATCTTATCTTTATCTTTATCTTATCTTAAGATCCCAGCTTCTGTCCCCGATAAAGTCCCAATCAGTGTCAGTGCAGCCTCCAGTCCTTTCAGCTCAGTGACTGAACTCTAGAGGTTCTTAGCTTTCAAATATTCACACAAATTTGTGCTTGTGCTCTGACGACACCATCTTTCTCTCCCTACTAGATACGAAGGTCGACCCCAGCGTGTATTTCAGGGAGATAGACAGTTGCAATCTTGGTGCGATGATCATTTTTTGGGCCTTAACACAAAGAAAGTAAAAGAGATGATCTTCGACCCTCGGGGGGTCGCAGCGCATGACCCTGTAATAACTGGCAACAGTGTCATAGAACAAGTGCCCACATATAAATACTTAGGCCTGATGGTGTCTCACAGCTTGAGCTGGAGTGAACATGTAGAGTATTTACGCGGTAGATTAGCTCAAAGGCTGCATTTCCTCAGAAGGCTGCTCTTGTTCGATATGTGTGCAGAGATCAGGACTATATTTTACAATGCAGTTCCTGCAAGCATTGTGAGAAGTGGCTCCCTGACCAGAGTAAGACCAAGCTGCACAGAGTGGCAACATCAGGAAAACCAGACTCACGGCCTCTTTAGTCTTTGTGAGGAGGTTGTTGCAAGCCTCTAAAATTCTGCTTGATTAAACTCATGTTTTGTTTTCAGAGTACGATCTGTTGCCCTTGGGGAGGCGATACAGAGCCAGCCGATGCAATGGCAACTGCTTTAAATGTTCTTTTATTCCCAACTAAACAAACAGAAAAGCAAGGCTCGGTCCTTGCCCCCTCCACTCCCCTCCTAAGTTAGTGAGGAGGCCCCCAGCCCTGGATCCACTACCCTAGACCCTCTGCCTGGGTACTGTAGATCCCCCCTCAGTGTTTCTCAGTTCACTGGACAAGGAGAGGCCTAACTGCGGTGGATTCCCCCCGTCCTTCCCTCCTCTCAAATCAATTATTCTCTCTCACCGCTATGTGTAGTGTATTACCTGTCTGCTCACGGCTGGTTGTTTTTTTGTTCTTCAAACGTTTTATTCATCAGGTAAATGTTGTGCGACTGAAGATGGAAATATGAACTGGTCCAAGTATTTGAGAACATGTTTGGGCTGGAGTGGGCTGCTCCGCACGAGTCGGGACAGTTATTTGATGAGGGCATTGCATTATAACATGATCAGCTGAAGAAGTGAACAAATGCAGACAGATGTTTGACCAGAGGAGCTGTATTTCCTCTGGACGTGCTGGAGCCTGTGTGGAGCTGCTTGTGTTCGGTGGAAAGCGAGTTCGGTGCTTTTGCCTGAGGGAGAGGAGCAGCCCAAACAGTCACAGAGAAAATAGGCTTCTTAAGGAGTGATGTATGAATCAGTGTAACTCTTCTGACGGTCACTTTCTAGGTAAAATACTTACTGAGTGTGTCTCCTGTTTCTACAGAATCGCTCATGGCTGCAAGGAAGTCTGGATCAGAGGCATCCAACAGCGGTGAGGACCCCCACATCTACAGCGCCGTCAAACAGTCTTTACCCCCTTCCTGATTTCTTACATTTCTTTATATATTTACCACGCTTAAATGTTTAGGTTCATCAAGACATTTTTTATATCACACAAGGACATAATCAGTGAATACAAAATGTAGCTTGCCAGTAGTTATCACATTTATTATGGCAAAGAAAAGTCCAAACCTCTCTGGCCCTGCGTGAAAAAGTAAATGCCTCCTGACCTTAATAACTGAAGTCACGTGTTTGCGACAGCTGCTGAGTTTGTCACATCGCTGAGGATGGATTTTAGTCGAACTCGGCCATATTGGAGGGTTTTTGTGCATGAACTGCCCTTTTGAGGTCACACCACAGCATCTCACATGGATTTAAGCCTGGACTTTGACCTGTGGGATCCTTGTCCGGCTGCATGGCCAAAGAGCGCGTGAACTGATGGCCGGACGCTCTCCTCCAGGAGTTCCCGGTAGAATGAATTATTCCATAAATGACAGCAGGTTGTCCAGGTCCTGAAGCAGCGAAGCCCCAGACCGTCGCACTGACACCTCCATGTTTGACTTGTGGCATGGCGTTCTTTTTTAATCAAATTCTGCGTTGTTCTTACGCCCGATGTAACGAGTCGCAGTCATGATAAAAAGTTCACCTTTGGTCCCGTCAGTCCACAGATCATTTCTCTAAAAGTCTTGGGAATCATCCAGATGTTTTTTGGGGAGACGAGCTGTTGCGTTCTTATTTGTCAGCAGTGGTTTTCGCCTCAGAACTCTCCGTGGAGGCCATTTTTGCTCCGTTTCTAATAGTTCTAGACTTTGACTGAGCTCAGTGAAGCTGCAGATCTTCAGACCTCGTTCCGGGTTCTTTGGTGACCTCCTGGATGAGTCGTTGCACTTTTGGACTCATTTCGTGGCGTTATAGGTTGTCTTCTGAGATTTTGTAGCTTCTTTATTTGTCTGACCGGTGTAAATGTGATATTTTCTTGATTCATCAAACGTGGTGGTAATCAGGCTTGGGAGCGGCCAAAGAAACTGAACTCAGCTTTTACAAAAATCTGGTTGTTCACTGATAATCACAGAGGGGACATTTAGAGGTTTTGACTGTTCTTTCCTTTAATAAATGTGCTAGTCATTTTGAAAGTGCATTTTGTATTCATTGTGATATAAAAATTGTCTTGATGACTGGGAACATTTAAGTGTGCTAAATATAAACAAATGTAAGAAAGATGGAAGGGGGCAAATACTTTTTCACAGCCCTGTACAATACATGACATCTGAAGCCTGTCACTGCACAATATATCATGATTGCATTATTAGGTAGAGGTTATGCGTGTGATATGATATCCCGACATAGCAACACCATGGCAGTGAGCATCACAGCAACAGCAGCATATTGTTGTTCATTGATTTTTCCTCTTAATTTGCTGCTATATTGCTTGTTTGGTATCGAAATATGGTTTAGGTACTATGAACAAAAAAGTAAAAGTATCGAAAGCAGAAGCTGGAAAAAAATCTGTATATTCAAGTTTATTTGCTGTTGGTCGTCACAATTTGAAAAACGCAGTGAAATCATGGAGGGTGGGAAAATTGGGGAAAAAACATGGTTTAAGAGACTAGATGCAATCTGGTCATTTTTTTTACTCAATATTGCCACTTCAGGTCTGAAGCGTAACTGCAGGTTCTATATTAAGCTCGTGCATGACGGCAATTAGGACCCGAATGAACACCTTTCTGAGTGACAGTGCAGGATTTTAGAGGCAGTTGTGGTTAACAGGTCTGAGCTCATTCTACACATTAGGACATGGCTGGAACATGTAGGGGGAGGAACATACTTAGTTTTCACCAGTGTTTGAAATACCCTTCAATATTCCCCATCTCCACATCAGTTTTCTCAACATAGCCTTTGCAATGTTGTGCGTTATTACAATGCAAGCAAACAACTGAATAAATGTCAGGTCTATGGACATGCAGTGCACCTGTCAAGGACTAAGGTCTAGAGACCTGGACTCCCGTCCCGCGGGGATCGCAGGACCCTGTCCGACATGTCCCGAACAGAGGAGACAACAGCGTGTTAGACGTGGACTCGAGCGCAGATGCAGATTCCATCTCCACGCCGCAGCACCTTGACTAGCTGCTTTTGCCCCGCACTGAGCGACCGAACTTCCAGCTGAAACCCGCTGTTCCCTCCCGCGCAGGGGAATTCAACACTTGTCCAAACCTCTTCATGCGCTGCACTTTGTATAAGCCATTAAAGCCAACGCACACCAAGACGCTTTTTGACCCTTCTAGACCTTTGACCCTTCTGTAGTGGCACAGACGACTCTGTGGTCTGTGGCAGACGGAGAGATTGTTAACTTTGTTGGGAGTTATAAGAGAAACGGCAGAAAAAAAGAGTACTCTGGGAAGGGAAGCTGTCCATCGCCAACTCACTCTTAAACTGCAAAAAGAGCCACGTATGCTCTCTCGTAGAACACGGACCTGCGTGTTGTATTTTCTGTCTGATAAGTGGATAAATGGTGTGTTTAAAGTGCCATACGCAGCGTGCTCCAGGGTTGGTACATGGCGTGTTGCGTTCTTTTAACAGCTCAGGACTCGTCGAGACTCGTGGGCGGCCAGTCCCCTGAAAACCATTCCCGTGCAGGTCTCTAGGGTTTCTTTCCAAGGTAATAATTGGGGACAGAGACTGCGGAGCGTAGGGAGCCATACTAACTGAATTTATAACAACATTTTTTTTCCATTTATTTATTTATTTAATATGGACATAGCAATTGGACGAACCAGATGCATTGTTTAAAGTGTTATAGCACATGTGCTAATTTTCAACACCTGTCCATAGGGGGCTTTTAGGTTTCAAAGATAAAACACATTATTAAACACAGTTACAATAAAACAGATTATTAAACTAGATAAGGCACATTTTACACATGTGAACACCTTTGGGCCGATTTGAGCCACTGTTTAAGCTCTCTGGTGAAGATGGTAACGTTCGTCTGCAGTTTCAGAGCCGTAGGGAGAGAGTTCCACAGTGTAGCCCCTCTGAAGGAGAAGCACGACTGTCCAAAAGATTTTCGAAATTTTGGGAGCACACAATCCCCATTAACTGAGGCTCTGGTGGAAGGTCTGAGAGAGCCCTGACACCTCACCATGAGGCCAGAGAACAGAGGTGACACACAATTGTTCATGGCCGTCCCCAGCTCACGCTCAACCCACGCTTCGCCCTCGCGATCGGGCCCCAGGGGTCTGATGGGTTAATCAGGGGGGTCGGACCCCCCCACACCCCCCGTATTTCGAACACTGGTTTTAACATTTTTAAACTACGTATAGTCCCTTTAAGGAAAACCGTTTAAAAATGGGGGGCAGATGAAAGATGTAGAAAGTGTTTATTCTGCCCTTTTGTAGTTAAAGAAGTGCCTTGTTTGTTTCACCACAAATAAATGATACAAATGTAAAAGAAATTAAATGGAGGGAAAAGGAATATTATTATGTTTTATTTTTCTATATGACAAATATTTTACAGGGCTGTAAACTTTGGGCGAGATTCTGCATTTTGATTTCGAAAAGGGTAATCCTCGTGAATTATGCAGATCTGTCATAAAAATACTTGGAGGGGTTAGGGGAGTCTGTGAGGCGACCCGGTGCCGTGCTGGCATTAACTGGCACTCATAACGATGACTGTTGACTGCACCAAAGGGCTCATTCAGCGCCACAACAGCCAGGTCCTGAAGAAGCTGCCCGGTTGAAGGCGAAAGGTTGGCTCTGAATGAAGTGACTGACTGGTTTGGAATCCATAATGAATCTGTTGGGTGTTTTCCCCTCGTGTCCCCAGGGCCAGTCAGTTACCTGGAGGACGTTCCCTTTAAGGTGAATGAGAAGTTCCGTTGTCCAGCCAAAGTGGGCCTCCCTGTGGGCTTCTGCCTGCCAGACTCCTCCCTGCTGCTCAGCACTCAGGTCAGTGACAACAGGCTGTTATCCAATGTGTTCATTTCCAAGGTCTGTGGGGATATCCACGTGCATGTGCAGACGTTACCGAACCTTAGCCGTTTTCACACCATTCTTGCAACAAAATGGCCTTTTCACCCTTTCAAGACCCTAATGTCAAAAGTACACTCCACAAAAGAGCCTTAAAAGAACCATACATTCAGATTTTTTTCTGCTTTTTACAAAAATGTTCAGTGGCTTTTGGGTCATTTAGATAAGCCACTGGAGCCCGCAGCCGACCACACAAGGGTTTTTAAAGGGACTAGATGCAAGTTGGTCATTTTATACTCACTACTGCCACCACAGGTCTTACACGTAGCTGCATGTTCTATATTAAGCTCGAGCATGACGGCACTTTGGACCTGAAGTAGCACCTTTTTGGTGAACAGGTGGCTGGAACATGCAGGGGGAGGAAAATACTTAATTTTAACATTTTTAACTCTGTATAGTCCCTTTAAGTCGCTCCTACAGACTCCACACTTTAGAGGCTTGGACTCAACAACATTTGGAAGGTTGTTTTCACATGGATTTTTCAGTATCAATTCATGACAGATTTATTGAGCTTTGAACCAGAGGTTCAGCTGGACTTTTTTTTTGCCAGACACTTTGCCCGGCTGGGTCATAAAATGTCGGCCATTCACTAGAATTACCGGCCATTAAAAACATTTAATGAATGTATCTTATTATCAGTAATATACACCTACATTTATTCATGGACCGAGTGCTTTAGTCCAAAAACACAGCTATTTCTAATTAAAGAACGATGTGAGAAAAATGCAACTATTCACCTTATTTCGCCCCGCCCACTTTTGCCTCTTGTTGCGTTGTCTCGGCACTTCTGTTGTCCAGACACTTCCGGTCGAGCGCAAAGCCCGTTCATTTAAACGGAGAACGAGG
This sequence comes from Gobius niger, assembly GCF_951799975.1. Lineage (NCBI taxonomy): Eukaryota > Metazoa > Chordata > Actinopteri > Gobiiformes > Gobiidae > Gobius > Gobius niger. Next base: position 586,149 of record NC_136875.1, read on the forward strand.
GAAAATATTCTCCGCTCAAATCTGATGTTCAGTCGATTGATTTGTGTAAAATGTCCGATGTTCATTTGCACCGACATGTCGACACTGCATCGTTTCTCTGTGTGGCCTGAAATTGGCCTAGTCTTTTTTGTAGTAACTGATTTTTATCTGGACTTCTCCAGTTCTATGTGAACTGATAGGAGAAAAGGGGTGGGCACAGTTCATGGCGGCGCCCACAGAAACTTCTGGAATTAGGTGAATAGCCCAGATCCAAGCATCAAGTTGTGCAGTGGCAGCGACAATGACCCAAAGCACAGAAGAAAATCCTCTTCAAAATGGTTTCAGAAGAATAAAATACGCGCAAACTTGGTGGGTGGTAGTTCAAGCAGACACTGTTTGTCTATTCTTGTGATTTAAATAATGATCAGACATTTTATGACCAATTTATGCCAAAATTGAAGAAATTCATAAAGGTTCACTTACTTTTACCTCTCACTGTAAACTTGGGCTACGAAATAAAGAAGCAACCCAAAATTTGTACTGAAATGGTAAGTGGACCGAGCTGAATGTCACATTTAAACATGGCTCCCTTGTTTTATTATTGTGGATGAATAAAATGCCTTATTTGGATTGAAACCATAATTGTATTCTCATTTCTGTCCTAAAGTGTGAAGTCCATATCTGTGTGTAAATGTTTTCCCGTGTGTCCCTCCCTCAGTATGACTTCTCGCTGGAACGCCGCAGCGCGCAGTGGGGGGTGGATTTGGCAGACGCTCGTGCAGCTCAGGCCCGTGCTGAGGAGACGGCGAGGGTTCAGAGCCAGAGCCCCCCGGAGGAGGAGCCTCCCCCTGGCGAGCTTCCTCCGCCCGCCCTGAACCCCGTGCTGGCCACTCTGAGCCATGACGCCATCCTCACGCCGCTGCCTGCCCCCTCCCTGGGCGTACGCAGCCTTCAGCCCGCCCCCGTGCCGCACTCCCTCGACCTGACCGACTTCGAGCGCGAGGAGGACCCCTTCGACAAACTGGAGCTGAAAACGCTGAACGACAGGGAGGAGCTGCGGTCCATCCTGCAGAGCCAGCCCCAGCCCCAGCCCCAGCCGCCACCAGCCCCGCCCCCCGAGAGGAACAGCCCCTCCCCCAAACCCTTCACACACAAACCAAACGGGCTGGTGTCACTGCTGGACGAGCGGCCCTGCAACATCCGCTCTCTGTCCTTCCCCAAACTGTCTGACTCTGAGCTTCCTGCTGCCCCGCCCCCCTACGTCAGGCCGCTGCTCCCCAACGGCTCCCCCCAGAGGACGCAGAGAGGAGAGGTCATCGTGGAACCGGCGCTGACAAAGACTCCGCCCACTAAACCAGTGAGTTCATAAGGGTCTTTTTATGACCTAGGGCTGTGCCCGTTTGGATGTTTTCATACCGCGGGCGGTAATCAACAACTTCCCGCGGTTTTGCGATATACCGCTCATTGGCGTCAGAAGCATTTCGAAGGTGGGGGGGACACATTTGAATGGGGAGGGGGCCTATCCAAGCGCCTGAGCCACTGTTCTCCTGCCAGACCTGGCGCTTTATGAAACACTGAGTGAATTAGGCTCTTATTATGAGGTGACGCTCATGTTCGCGTGATCATTTATTCAGCTTCAGCCTCTTCACTCCGACCATCACAAACAAACATCTCTGCACTTCTATCTTCATATTTCCCACAAATGCAGATCAAATTGAGTGAAAAGGAGAAAGGAAGCAAACATTTACCCGTCAAATGAATTGTTCTGATATTATTTGGCTTAGTTCGAGTCCAGACAGCAGGTTTAACACGCGTGTTGACCGGTTGAACACTCGTGCCAGCCCGGTGCAGTTTCCCCAAACTCACGCTACATCAGCTTCATCACCCGCTTTGTAAACACATCCAAAACTAAAGTTCCTTACCTTTAAGTTACTGGTCAGGCCCTTTGTTCTGATGAAGGGAAACACGCTGTCCACCTGCCCAGGACCGTGAAGAGTCCTGCTCCTCCAGGATAATCTGTGAAAAGTCCAAAAACACGACGCATGAGTGTCCTTGTGCTTTGGTCAAATCTGCCAGTCCGTCCAACGATCAGCCTCTGGTCTTCGTAGTTTAGCCGTTTTTCCCCGGTTTACAGAGCCATGTGTACATTTCAGCCGCTCTGAGGTGACGGTAGCGGAGCCGCATAAACACACTACACAAAGCGGAGCGGATAATGTCAAAACATTTTTTTTATGGAAAATGAGAGGCGGGTCAGATTTAATTGTTTGCCCTAGCGCCGCCTATTGGACAGGCCCGGTCTAAACTTTAAGTAAATGCGTCCTGCTCATGTGCATATGGAGCTGTGTCTCGTCACCCACACACTCCGCGCTCACATAGGCCTGACGTGCCTGCTGCACCTCCTGCTCAGGGCGGCTGGTTGTTCATTTTATGTTCACCTGTGGCTGGTCTTTTTTGAGACTTTTGTTAGTTTTTTCTTTGAGACACTTGTTCAGGTTTATTATTAGTTCCTTTTCTGGTTAAATTTCATTTACTTATAGGCCTTTTTTTTTTTTTTTGCCGGTGATGACGGTGAGGAACTCAGACCCGCGGTAATCCGGTTACCGCCACAGGCCTATTATGACCTTCAAAAGTTTTACATTTCCTGGACATTTTACAGAGTGGCTAACGCGATTAGCATGGCCTCGACACCACTTATAGTGGTGTGCAAAAGTAAGAGAAAAACAGGTGAAAAAAAAGGTAGAAAAAGTCATGTGTCCCGGCTCTCTAATGTTACACTTTACCATGAAATATCCGTCCAATATTCTTCTGCTTTATCTGGGGCCGGGTCGCGGGGGCAGCAGTCTAAGCAGAGATGCCCGTGGGAGGCGACCAGGACGCATCCGGAACAGATGCCCTAGCCACCTCAGCTGGCTCCTCCGAGCTCCTCCCGGGTAACTGAGCTCCTCACCCCATCTCGGAGGGTGCGCCCAGCCACCCTGCGAAGGAAACTCATTTCGGCCGCTTGTATTCGCGATCTTGTCCTTTCGGTCATGACCCAAATCTCATGACCATAGGTGAGGGCGGGAACGTAGATCGATCGGTAAATCGAGAGCTTTGCCCCGACTCAGCTCCCTCTTCACCACGACAGACCGATACAGCGACCGCATCACTGCTGACGCCGCACCGATCCGTCTGTCCATCTCACGCTCCATCCGTCCTTCACTCGTGAACAAGACCCCGAGATACTTGAACTCCTCCACTTGAGGTAAGGACTCCCCACCGACCTGTAGAGGGGAAACCACCTTTTTCCGGTGGAGAACCATGGCCTCGGATTTGGAGGTGCTGATCCTCATCCCGGCCGCTACACACTCGGCTGCAAACCGCCCCAGTGCGTGCTGAAGGTCCAACAGAACAACATCATCTGCAAACAGCAGAAATGAGATCCTGAGGCTCCCAAACCGGACACCCTCCGGCCCCTGGCTGCGCCTAGAAATTCTGTCCATAAAAATAATGAACAGAACCGGTGACAAAGGGCAGCCCTGGCGGAGACCAACACGCACCGGGAACAGGTCTGACTTACTGCCGGCAATGCGAACCAAGCTCCTGCTGCTCATACAGGGAACGGACAGCCCTTAGCAGAGGGCCCCGGACCCCATACTCCCGGAGCACCCCCCACAGGGCACCACGAGGGACACGGTCGAACGCTTTCTCCAGATCTACAAAACACATGTGGACAGGTTGGATGAACTCCCACGAACCCTCGAGCACCCGACGGAGGGTATAGAGCTGGTCCAGTGTGCCACGACCAGGACGAAAACCGCATTGTTCCTCCTGGATCCAAGGTTCGACTATCGGCCAGGAGGACCTCCTCTCCAGCATCTACATTTTAATTATGTCCCTGGGTTTTGACTCAGTCCTGTTACCCTGACACATTACCCCAGCTATAAAAATTGTAGCATTCTAGAAGTCACATTACATGGTCAACAAAAGGTTACATTTGTTGGATGTTATTGAGGCCATGGGAAGACCAAAAGTAATATATTTGTCAATATTTCTACTAGTGCTGTCCAATGATTAAAATATTTAATCGCAATTAATCGCCTGTTTTTTATATTCTAAATGTCCTTTGAATGATACTTTTAATACTCTAATGCTGCTATTGGGTTCCTCAAGCAAATGCACAGAAAACTTGGCGTGCAAGCAAGGTTGGGTTAGAAACCCTTACATTGTTGTTTTACAACATAAGGTTCATTCTTATCCACACATTTCTCTTAATGTGTGGATAACAGGAGGGATGAAATAGAACGAGGCTTTGTTCTTGCTAACCGGAGGAGCGCAGCAGCTTCGTAGCTCAGGTAAAGGCGTCTCTGCTGTAGTTCCAAACTTTGTTTTGGTTGACCAAAATACTTGTCCATGTCGTGGTAAACAGTAAAGCCTTGGGAATGAGTGTGCTCCATCTGTCATCAGCGGGCAGACGGAAAACAAACCAATGTGATATTTCTTTTTCTGTAAAATGATGTGACGCGCTCCCACAACAGCAGCAGCAGAGAGCTTTGTGAAGCCGGCCCCCCTTGACACATACATTTATATACAACCGATTGACACACATTAGAGAATGATGAGGGGAGGTTCACGGAGGTGCAGCACAGCGGCTCATGCAGCGGCTTTGTAGGTCGGAAAATGAGACAAATTAATCTCGCAATAACAACATTTATGGAATAGATATATAGAATTGGACAGCGCAACTTTCTACTGAAACTTGGTTTGTCACTTTTAATATTGTATCCTGTTACCTCAATTATTTCTAAAATGTTGATTGATTTCTTAAAATTGGAAAGCTTTGACATATCATTAAAATGTGCTCGATGTCCACATGTCACCAGACGCTGGGTTCCATCCCTGGTGATGTTCTGCCAGGCCTGATAGTGTCCCACGAACAGTTCGTGGGACACGATCCCTTCAGTTTGGTCTTCAAGTGAAATGCCGCTCAAATGATTGACTTGGCCATTGAATAACATTTCACTTCTTTGCCTTAAAAAGCTCTTTTGTGACTTCTGCAGTAGCTTCGGGTCATTGTGGTCGCTGTGAAGCAGCGTCCAAGCATTTGGCTGAATATGAGCTCATAATATTGACCGAAACACTTCAGAATTCATCCTGCTGCTTTTGTCAACAATCACATCATCAATAAATACAAGTGAACCAGTTCCATTGGCCCAGACACGCCCATGGCAATTTGAGTATGACAGAGACTTGAACTTTGATTTTATTATCTCATCAATCAATAAAATACATTTTGATAATGTCAGGTCTCGCCAGTGATGAACTCCAGGACTTTGTTAAATCTCTTTGATCAAACTTTTTATTTAAATGTAGGTCCAAATTATGATATAAATGGAGTATTTCCAATATTTTGCACCAGCTGTAAAACTATACTTGATTCTCTCTGGATTCCAGTTCTCCTTAATGTGTAAAATAAACTTATTTCATCCATGTTGTCCAAACTCCCAGTTTCGAGCAAGGCCATTGTTTAAAACCTGGTTATTTCACAAGCTCCACTCACCATCTGCTTCTCTGTCCTCAGGCGAACACAGCCAACTGCGGCGGTGGTCTACCATGTGGGGGCGCTCTTCTCAGTATGACCCCGGGGGAGCAGCAGTGTGTAGAGACACTGGTGGGAATGGGCTACTCCTATGAGGGGGTGCTCCGTGCCATGCAGAAGCAGGGCCAGAACGTGGAGCAGGTGAGAAACTGCACTGTCTACTGGCAACCTTTCACTACACGTCAAACAGCACCATCTACTGGCAACCTTTCACTACACGTCAAACAGCGCCATCTACTGGCAACCTTTCACTACACGTCAAACAGCACCATCTACTGGCAACCTTTCACTACACGTCAAACAGCACCATCTACTGGCAACCTTTCACTACACGTCAAACAGCACCATCTACTGGCAACCTTTCACTACACATCAAACAGCGCCATCTACTGGCAACCTTTCACTACACGTCAAACAGCGCCATCTACTGGCAACCTTTCACTACACATCAAACAGCGCCATCTACTGGTAACCTTTCACTGCACGTCAAACAGTGCCATCTACTGGCAACCTTTCACTGCACGTCAAACAGCACCATCTACTGGCAACCTTTCACTACACGTCAAACAGCACCATCTACTGGCAACCTTTCACTACACGTCAAACAGCGCCATCTACTGGCAACCTTTCACTACACGTCAAACAGCACCATCTACTGGCAACCTTTCACTACACGTCAAACAGCACCATCTACTGGCAACCTTTCACTACACGTCAAACAGCGCCATCTACTGGCAACCTTTCACTACACGTCAAACAGCACCATCTACTGGCAACCTTTCACTACACATCAAACAGCGCCATCTACTGGCAACCTTTCACTACACGTCAAACAGCACCATCTACTGGCAACCTTTCACTACACGTCAAACAGCACCATCTACTGGCAACCTTTCACTACACGTCAAACAGCACCATCTACTGGCAACCTTTCACTACACGTCAAACAGCGCCATCTACTGGCAACCTTTCACTGCACGTCAAACAGCGCCATCTACTGGCAACCTTTCACTGCACGTCAAACAGCACCATCTACTGGCAACCTTTCACCACACGTCAAACAGCGCCATCTACTGGCAACCTTTCACTACACGTCAAACAGCGCCATCTACTGGCAACCTTTCACTACACGTCAAACAGCGCCATCTACTGGCAACCTTTCACTACACGTCAAACAGCACCATCTACTGGCAACCTTTCACTGCACGTCAAACAGCACCATCTACTGGCAACCTTTCACTACACGTCAAACAGCACCATCTACTGGCAACCTTTCACTGCACGTCAAACAGCGCCATCTACTGGTAACCTTTCACTGCACGTCAAACAGTGCCATCTACTGGCAACCTTTCACTACACGTCAAACAGCGCCATCTACTGGTAACCTTTCACTGCACGTCAAACAGCACCATCTACTGGCAACCTTTCACTACACGTCAAACAGCGCCATCTACTGGTAACCTTTCACTACACGTCAAACAGCACCATCTACTGGTAACCTTTCACTACACGTCAAACAGCACCATCTACTGGCAATCTTTCACTACACGTCAAACAGCACCATCTACTGGTAACCTTTCACTACACGTCAAACAGCGCCATCTACTGGCAACCTTTCACTACACGTCAAACAGCGCCATCTACTGCCGACTAATGATGGGAATGGAGAATCTACTTGAGTAATCCATTGGAACCGTATGTCTCCTTCATAATCGATTGTTCTTATCGATGCCACAGCCTCTTTACCGCTTTCACTTCATCACAAACTTAAGTCTCGTTATGTCGTAACGAGTCCGTGTATCTGTCGTCTCTATTCACCTTATTGTGGAAGTTCCAGTGAGCACCACAAGTACCTGTCCCTGTCCCTTCTCTATTAGTTTACATCGAACCATAGACGACAAGACAAAATCAGTTACTCCAGAAATACAAAGCTGTTTTCTGCCCACAGAAACAGAGCAGTGTCCACTTGTTGGTGCAAATGAACATTAGACACTTTACACAAGTCAATCTACTATAAAACTACAAGAATCATGCTCACATTATAGTCTACAGTCCACCAAAATATCTGCAGATTTAAGTCAGTTTTAAACTCATTGACTACATTCTTAAGTGAATGTAATGTAATGTGTAAGCATCATTCTTGTCACAAAATCTGACTTTGGTTAAATGTATGGTGAAATGTTGAAGTTGCTGAAGTGAGTAGTGCCACAGTCACTGAGGCGTTTGTTTCAGCCTGTGATTGGACGTAAGGATCATGTGACCGTGTGTGTGCAGGTGCTGGATTATCTGTTTGTTCACGCACGCCTGTGTGAGAGAGGCTTCGACGCCGGCGCCGTGGAGGAGTGTCTGGAGATGTACCAGTGCTCGGAGGAGAAGGCAAGTCAATCATCAATGTAGCTTTATGTTACTTCAACATCGTAAGGCTCATTTATGCTCCATTTCATTTGTAAATCAATCAGTTTGTTCCAAACTTAGTTACTGCCATCTGCATTTATGCTTCCACCCGTTTATAATGTCCAGCATGAGTTGTGGAAAGTTGCCACCAGAGGGCGCTGGAAGATGTACTTAAAGATGAAGAGCACCACCTCCAATGTTTTTTATCATTATCCCTCACGAAACCACTGGTCTCCGCATCTACCATATTGTCACTGAAAGTCCTCTCATCTGACAAACAACATACCTGTGTTTTTGAATGTCTCCACTTTGGTGACAGTCATGTGACCTGTGTTTTTGAATGTCTCCACTTTGGTGACAGTCATGTGACCTGTGTTTTTGAATATCTCCACTTTTGGTGACAGTCATATGACCTTTGTGACAGTTCAGTTTCATGTGGATCGCTCTAAAATCCAGCATTTTGACTGAACAGCACCAACTCCATCTGAAGTGATAGGCTGTTTATAATGTTGTGACATCACTTTGCATGTATCGTCATGGTAACAGTCCCCTGTCCCTCTCTCCTCAGGCGCTGCGCTTCCTGCAGCTCATGTCGCGTTTCGGGGAGATGGGATTCGAGCGTGAAGCCATAAAGGAAGTTCTACTGTTCCACAACAACGACCAGGACAAGGCTCTGGAGGAGCTGATGAGCCGAGCTGCGGCCAGCTGAGAGCGCCCTCTGCTGGGGCGACACTCGCTTTACTGACACTGTGCCTCAAAGCAAGACACACTGGGGTTCCAGAGTGTGTGGTGAAGTGCCGGACTAGAACCCGAGTCTGTGACAAGACTTTATCTAAGTTTATCTTGTGTGATGATGGAGAGACGGTGATGGAGAGGCGATGATGGAGAGGCGATGATGGAGCGTTCTCTGAGGAGCGCCTCCCAGGCTCAGCTGTAGGGGGCAGTGCGGGGCAGACCTCTCACTTAAGTGCCCTCTGCACGATGGGTTTTTACTGTTGGCACTTTTTAGACGTTTAAGTTGTTCTGATTTTGTAAAAGTTGAAGCGCACTGCAAAAAGAGGTGCCTCTGAATCTGCTGCGTCTCGGTCTGTCCAGAAAAATCACTTAAATCACCATCACTGACTTCATTCTGTCAATTTAGATTCAGAATCACTTCAGCTGCACAAAGGAAGAAATTATTAAACCAAAAATGTTCAGAAGATTTCAGATCTGTCTGAACCTTGGGGCCCCAGACAGACAGTCCTGAAATCCAGGCTTTTGTCTCTAAACAACACTGACCCGGGATCAGTAGCAGTCATCGCCTGACGCTGACGCCTTTAGAAACTATGAAAATGTACAGGGGGCGCTGTAAACTGTGACGACAGACGAGATCTGCTCTGTCTGAGAAACTCCACTTACAAAAAGTCATGTAAAAGTATGTCTTCTCCAAATCAGTGAAGTTGTCATGGTTTGAAAAACTCATGTCAGTTAATCTGTCCATGAAGAACCGAAATTAAGAAAACACATCCACAGCCATGCTCATTTAAACTAAATACGATTTTTTTTCATCTAATTTTGAGTGAGATCTTTTTTCTTTGCGTTAAGGAAAGACTTAAAGACCTAAATCAGGGTTGAATCAGGGGATTTCTTTCAAGAACATCGGACTTATTTCTCGAGGACTTTTGTGGGACTTACCTGTAGAAGGTCCCCGTGATACATTTAGTCTGTGATCATCCGATGAGGCACTAGTTTAAAAGTCTCTTCCCAAACTCCTCCCAGTCACCGCCCATAATGTCCTGTTGGAAACTACTTCCTGTCCACATTACAGCTACAATTCTAAACTCCGAAGTCAAAGTCAGTGGTTATGAACAGCTGCTTGTTTCTTAACCGTCTAACTCTCCATAGGAATAAACCAGTGAGCCTCTGCATCAGTGTAATGTTGGAGCTCTGGGTAGACCCTGAACGCAGCACTTCTATGATTAAATAAATGTCCTGTTTCTAACTCACCACAATCGCATCATTATTTAGAACGGACTCGACACCTTCAGCTGAGGTGGTGGTCTGGACTGGGTTTTGGATGTAATCTGTAAAGCATTCTTTCCTTCAGTAATATTTATTTAATCATTTTGTGAGTTTCTAAAATAAATCACACACAGTTGGTCTGCGTTACTGACTTCACTGAACACAGTCTCGTTAAACGGATGTAACGCTTGTTGCTGCCGCCGTTCTGCTGCACAGAGAGTTTCTCCTCACACCCATCAGTCTGCCCCCGGGCAGCACAGAGCCGTGTGAGTGCAGGAGAGGAAACTGCACTGGATTACCAGGGAGGCCACGGCTCAGCTGGTCTACACAGAGGTGGGTACCGTTAACAATACCCATACCTATACAGTACTTTTTGCCCATACCTATACTAAAATATAAATGGAACAATAAATGTGTGGAAGATCTGCAAAGTTACAATATTGGGTTCATCTCTAGTATCAAGAAATGTGTGAAAAAATGGGAGAAATTGTGGCAAAAATAAGGGGAAAAAAAGGGGCCTAAATAAGAATAAAAAGGGGAAAGATAGTGCAAGCTTTGGGCATGGATTGGATACCGGCCGCACCTAAACAGTTTTTTCGATATCATAAAAATTGACTTTTTCAAGCTTTACATCCTGTTATTCTGTCCCTCCCTCATTAAAAACATGGCTGAAGTGTTGCCTTGGCACATTCACGTATTTCTGAGTAATCTGTAAAAACTCTGATGGCGGCCATTTTAGGGATAGGTTTGCCTGAGTCCTCCTAGGAACGCCCCCACCTCCTGGAGACGCCTCCGAGCTTTGGTCACCAGCCGAGTAACCAACCACTGCTCCTCAGCAGAACCCCCTCCCCACTGATGCCACAGACAGCGTGTGGAGGGGGCGTGTCTAAAGGCTCAGAGGTTCTTAAAGAGACAGAGGCCTATTTCAAGACATTCACTACAGACATTTTGAGAGAGACATTTTATACAAGGCAGTTATTCTAATTTACTGCATTTACAGACCAACAGAAGGTTTGTCATCATTGTAGTGTGATATAGACTGGTGCTGTGGGGCTGACAAAAGCAGAACACCCCCTCTTTAAGAGTTCCATCAACACAACTGTATATGTTCTCAGAGGTGTTGATACTCTTACATGAGAACATTTACTTACAATTACACCTGTGCATTATGCAACTTTGTGTGGGGAAAAATGCATATTTGACCTTTGTGTGAACCCGGCGGCTGTATGGGCGGCCAACATGGCATCTTTACTTTCCATCATGGTGGCCTCAACGATGCTTCAGGGCCAATTGTGTTTTGGTAGGTTTTCACTGCTGATGGATCTGTCTCCATGGATACGTATACATTCCATCTAGAAAAGCTGAAATCAAATAGGTTTTGTGTTCTTAGTTTGTTTCACATGACCGTGACAGTACTCCTGAAAGTTGTGAGAGATGTTTTTACACTCATTACTGTGAAGAAAGACCGAGGTGTTCAAGTCTTTGACCGAGCGCATTTTCTCCAGCTCGGCTTTACCCAAATCTTAAAGCTTCTTGACTGGGGAGCAACAGTCTGTGGCAAGACGAGTGGTTAAAAAAATATAGTATTTCCTTTATTTACATGGGTTTTTAACATTTCATGGCATTTAAGTTCACAGATCTTACAATCCATATCAAACAGTAGAATGTAGGCAAGTTTCACAAGCTTCATATTGTGTCTATGTTGATATAGAAGAGAAACATGGGTGACTTAGAAGAGAAACATGGGTGAGACATAACCATAGACATGGAAGAGAAACATGGTTGAGACATAACCATAGACATAGAAGAGATACATGGGTGAGACATAACCATAGACATGGAAGAGAAACATGGGTGAGACATAACCATAGACATGGAAGAGAAACATGGGTGAGCGTTGATGTCACTTCCTGTTGTTTCTGCTGTTGGGTAGGGACGGTCGTATTGGGCAAACAGCTCTGAACCTTTAGTTCCTAAGTGCATAGGGATCTAACAGTTGACCTTATGTTCGGACCTGGTTCTTTTGTATCACGCCAGAACAGATATTTGGAAATAGCCAAAGCAAACACTGGAGATAGAAGTCGTCTCAAAGATAAGGCGTTTATTGCCGTTGTTCCTATAGTTACAAAGAAGTAAAACCAGCTGATGACTTAAGAGAGAGAGAAGTCCAGACCTGTGGACACGCTGTCAGGACGCAAACACCCGGAGGAACCAACATGGAGGACAAAACCCACGCCATCAGCCGCCATAGGCCATCTGTACACCACGGCACAGGCAGGATAGGCCGTAAGGTGAACCATGAAAAGTTGCCCAGAAATTGAATCTCGTTCCACGGAAAGGGAACTTCACAATCTCCAATTCATAAATAATGAGTTATGTTAAGCAACCAAAAACAAGCTTGTTGCAAATTATCCTGCCAATTGGTTATTCATACTGAAGAATTTAATGCTGAACTTCAGGCATAGTGCGATATTGGTGGCACCTGACTGGTGCAGCGCGATCACCGGATTGACCGTGTCGCCAATATCGAATTACGCCTGAAGAAAGTGGTTCTGCAATAAATGCTTCAGTATGAATAATTGGCAGTATATTTTGCGACAAACTTTTTTTTTGCTTAACAGTGTTGCCACAGTTACATTACTGATTACTTGATTTTAAAAGTAACTAAGTTAGATTAAGTTACTTTATTAGTTACATTCAACTGTGGCCACAACACAGTAATGACAAACCTTTTACCAACAGTCACATTAACAAAGCTGAGCAGACTCAGTAAAGTGCTGTATTTCCCCCTCTCTCCCCGACCAGTGTTTGTGTCTCAGGCTGAAAACAGGACCTGTCACATTATATTACGTCACTCGCCGACATTCAGATTGTTTTTTTTTCTCCAAAGCAAAATGACGAAATTATAACTCAGTAATTTGGAAAAGTTACTTAAATCTGATAACTTGTTTGGAAATAGTAACGCGTTAGATAACTAGTTACTAAAAAAAGTAATCCGATTCCAGTAATAATAATTACTAAGTAATTAGTTACTGGCATCACTGCTCGTTTAATATTTATGGGGTGAGATTGTGGAGACGCTCATGCATGCTTTTATCACCAGTCGTATCCACTACTGTAATGCCCTGCTCTCTGGACTTCCCAAAAAGAGTAACTCAGGTTTACAACTTTTACAAACTTCAGCAGCTCGTGTCCTGACGAAGACCAGGAGGCGGGACCACATTACACCGGTTTTAGAATCGCTGCATTGGCTCCTTGTGTGTTTCAGGATTGATTTTAAAGTTCTTTTAATGGTTTTTAAATGTCTTAATGGTCTTGGTCCTTCTTATCTTTCAGAACTGCTTTGACCTTATGAACCTTCACGGCCCCTTCGCTCCTCCGGCAGGGGCCTATCCATCCATTTTCTTCCGCTTTATCCGGGGCCGGGTCGCGGGGGCAGCAGTCTCAGCAGAGATGCCCAGACTTCCCGATCCACACACACCTCCTCCAGCTGTTCTGGGGGGACCCCGAGGCGACACCAGGCCAGCTCGGAGACATAGTCCCACCAGCGTGTCCTGGGCCTTCCACGAGGCCTTGTGTGGCTGTGTGGGTGCTGTCCTGTGGAGGTGTGGCCCTTGTGGGTGCTGTCCTGTGGGTGCTCAGGTGGAGGTGTGGTGTCTCTGTCCTGTGGGTGCTCAGGTGGAGGTGTGGGTGCTGTCCTGTGGGTGCTCAGGTGGAGGTGTGGGTGCTGTCCTGTGGGTGCTCAGGTGGAGGTGTGGGTGCTGTCCTGTGGGTGCTCAGGTGGAGGTGTGGCCCTTGTGGGTGCTGTCCTGTGGGTGCTGAGGTGGAGGTGTGGCTGTGTGGGTGCTGTCCTGTGGGTGCTGAGGTGGAGGTGTGGCTGTGTGGGTGCTGTCCTGTGGGTGCTGAGGTGGAGGTGTGGCTGTGTGGGTGCTGTCCTGTGGAGGTGTGGCCCTTGTGGGTGCTGTCCTGTGGGTGCTGAGGTGGAGGTGTGGCTGTGTGGGTGCTGTCCTGTGGAGGTGTGGCCCTTGTGGGTGCTGTCCTGTGGGTGCTCAGGTGGAGGTGTGGCTGTGTGGGTGCTGTCCTGTGGGTGCTCAGGTGGAGGTGTGGCTGTGTGGGTGCTGTCCTGTGGGTGCTCAGGTGGAGGTGTGGCTGTGTGGGTGCTGTCCTGTGGGTGCTCAGGTGGAGGTGTGGCTGTGTGGGTGCTGTCCTGTGGGTGCTCAGGTGGAGGTGTGGCTGTGTGGGTGCTGTCCTGTGGGTGCCCAGGTGGAGTTATGGTGTCCTCCTATGGGGACCCTTGTGTCTGTGCCCGGGCGGCCGTGACTGGTCTGCTGCTCCCGGGGAGGACGGCTCCTCTGATGGTGTTTCCTCACCCTGGTCATCTGTACCCAGCCTCATGAACTTGACTTTGATTCTGTGTGTGAGTGTAGAGTAAAGGTTAGGGGGGTTGGTGTGTGTGTATTGTGATAACTGTATATATTGGGAGGGTGGGAGGGTTTGACGGGCGTTTTAAATGTCTTCTAAATGTCAAGCACTTTGCGATGCACCTTTGTATGAAAAGTGCTGTATAAATAAACATTGATTGATTGATTGATAGTTCCCTTTCAGTGGAACGGGACAACACGAAAATGGGGTTCACCTTACGGCCAGTGCTTAATTTGTAAATTTGTATTTTCAGGAACACTTTTGGTCTGATGTGATGGATTGGGGAAACAGGCCAAAACATTTGCCGGAACACTCTCATTAAACACCATTATATCAGATACATTTTTTGCCGGATCCTCCAAAATATTTCCCGGATCCTTTACCCTGAAAAAAATTTGGGGAATGCTTTCCCCCAAACGGGGGATCAAATTAAGCACTGCTTACGGCCTATTTTAGGGCCATCCTGCTACAAATGTAATGCCTAATTTGAAAGCTAAGGCCTTCTGACTGAAAGCTGATCGGAAATTTTTTGTCGCAGTGTTGCCTTTTTTTCTCACATTTTTGAAGCGTTTTTGTTTCTATTAAATACGACGCTTTGTGTTGTATTTTTGTCACTTTTTAATTTTTTTGTTTAATATTGTCACTTTTCCGGCACGTTTTGTCGCTTTTTTGCCACATATTGGTTGCGTTTTCATCCTTGTCATAATGACGCAGGAAAAATGCACTCGGTTAAGGCAAGTACTTGTTATGTATTTGATAGTCAGTCGGATTTTGTCTATGACGTATGTTTAGATTAATGAATCAACTAATTTTATATATTAAATATAACAATGACATTTTCATTTTGCCTTTTCCGATTTTCATGAAAATCTCTTCCCGGATGTTTTTGTATTTATTGCGATGTCGTGAGCGCGCACGTGGATCGGCGGCGGCGCGCACGCGGTCCTGATTGTTGTTGTTGACGTTTGAGTGGTTTCTGCGTCTGCGCACTCCGCTCCGTGCCCAGGTCAGTGCCAGTTGTGTGCCAGTGTCCAGCGTCTGTTGGTGCCCACCAGAGACACTCCAACTCCAGCCGTGAATGCGCCCTCTTCCTTCGGCCTGAGCAGCGAGTGACTCCTTCACCTCACCACCCCGCATCAGAGGCCCGGTCGGCGGCTGCGCTCCCTGGGAGACTGCGGATTAGAGGCCTGTTAGGCGGCTGGACTCTTGATGTGAGCACCCTGTCTGTGCGCCAAGCGAAGGCCCGCAGCACCAGGAGCCTCCCCCCGTTTGATGAGCCCTCTCTCGGCCGCTCTCTGCAGCTCCATGTGGGTGACCGCCCTGAGTGTGTCCGACTATGGCCCGAAAAACAGTTAGCAGGAAAAGGAAGGCCCCGGAGCCACGGATCCAACAGCAGGTGAGGCTAACAGCTAACAGGCTAACCTCCGATACCGAGCTGATACTCCCTCAAACTGAACCGATACCGGGGGGACAGTCCCGCAGACCTGTGGTCAGATTGGTGGGGAAACGTAGATCGAGGATGCGGGTGTTGGTTTATTGTAATATTCAGACAATATTCTGTGACTTTTCTGACCCCAAAACAACCAGGGCTAAAGGCTAACGCAACAGCTAACGTAACTAACTAGCGTCAGCCCAAAGACGTCCGGATTATGGAGTTTACGCAGTAAATAACCCAGTTCAGTATCAACTGTAATATAAAACAGCCCTGAGCATCATATTTAAAAGTCTTCTAATGATGTTTGTGGAAATCTACTGATTTTAAGAGCTATTTTGTTATAAAAAGCCGTTGTTTATGCAGTTAGCCTTTAGCTTCGTCATCGCTAGCACAGAAACTACCGTCATGTTCTAGTTTTGATTTAAGTGTGAATGATTTAAAGAATGCCGTGCTCTCGTGTGGACTGTGTTCTAATGTTCTGATGTTTGTTACTTTTGCCATGAGGTGTCACGTTTTTTAAACTAAACCAAGGAGTTTGTGAAGGTTCAGTCACTCCGGACCCGGAGGGTGTCTCCTATGACGCGATCATCTTTGACCCACAGACAAAATGTGACAACACTAATGACCCTCACAGCAACAAGGTCCACCCGGTCCACCGCACTCCCACCCTCACAGTAACAAGGTCCACCCGGTCCACCGCACTCCCACCCTCACAGCAACAAGGTCCACCCGGTCCACCGCACTCCCACCTGACCTTACAGCAGCACCGTCTGGATGAGGCTCGTGTACTGCTTCACATGATTTCACAAAGTGTCAGCGAAATCGTGATTATTTTGTAGGAAACTGACATTTGAAATATTCAGATGTTTGGATATTTCAAAGGCCAGTTGTTTGGATTCACCTTTATTTTATTGTTTTTAGTCCATTTAACTACCTGGATGAGTGAGAAACTACATTGTTTTTCTAATGCTAATCATTTATTTTTCTTCCCAATAAGACGGAGAGATAGGGAGATACGTTTTTTTAAATCTTTTTTAATATACATAATGTATCTAATATATATTATATATTGTATATTTTTTATATATATATGTATATATATATATATATATTAGTGGTGGGCCGTTATCGGCGTTAACGTGCTGCGTTAACGCGAGACGCCGTTAGTCTATTCTCAAAGCTGGGTTGGGAGCTGGGTCTATACTCTGCTATGATGACTTTCACCGTGATATTTTAAGGTCAGCACACATTACACGACTTTTATGCCCAATTTGGGACGCACAGGAGAAACGTGAGTGATTATAGCGTCTCCAAAGCGACACACAGAAGCAGCGGCCAATGACATAGTGAAAAGAAGACAGAAAAACACCGCGGCGCCTCCCTCTTTCAAAACAGAGACATAAACAACTCATTTCATGGCCACAGCCCCACACGAAACAGCCCCACACCAAACAGCCCCACACGAAACAGCCCCACACGAAACAGCGCAACTTTATCACCAAATGTTCACCAGAGCCTTTTCCAGCTACATTTCAACCGCGAGCAGAGTTTAACCGCAGCACTTACTGAGTTTGGAGACAAACTTTCCTGCTCCTTTTCTCCGAGTCCGTTAGCTTCTCTTTCTCCGCTCCGCCCGTTTCCTTTTCTCATCAAATCCAAAGAAATACGTCCCACATCTTCGTGTTGTCGACGTTTATCTCATTTTGACAGAATATCTCCAGGTTGAAGCTCGTAGTAGCAGAAGCTGCGTTGTTGTGACAGTGATCACGTGACACTGTTGACCAATCAGGAGACGCACACATGTTTCCCACGCTCACAAACAGAGGCCTATATTTTCTGATCTGGTAAGACGGCCCACATTACCCGTAAATAAATACTTGGGGACTCCTGCCACAACTATCCCATGTGAGAGACTTTTTTCTGTAGCAGGTCATAGTTGCAGAAGAGGAGATTTAGTTTGTCACCAGAAAATGGATTAACACAAAGCTACTGACTGTAAACAGTTCATCAGGACCTCTTAGTTCAAAATGAATGTTTAACTGAATAAACAGTTAGTAAACACAAGTGCATCTTCTTGAACATGAATTATTTTCATCACCAATTATCATAGTAGAACGTTCTCATGCAGTTTGTGATGCATTTTGGAAACAGGAGAAGATGAGCCCCTGGTCTAACGCACCAGCTGACTTGAGAAACTCGTTCTCAAAGACTTACGTTATATATATATATATATATATATATATATATATATATATATATATTATGTATAAATGTTACGTATTATCGTGTGCAGGCTTTGGAGTGCCTGTAGTTATGGTGCATTATGTAAAGCTCGGCTCCATAATCTAATCTGTGATAAGTTACATTTGAAGTGTTAATATGTGCTTTTAAAAGACTGCTCAGCATCACACCTACATACTTGACAGACACTACTTCCAGAAGTGTTTCTCCTTTAACAATAGTGTGTGTCTGCAGTCGCCCTGGTGCCAGCTGAAGCGCTCCCGCCTCACCTCCCTCGCCCACCGATGTCATGGCGGCCGCTCCGTGGTGTGTGCCGTCAGGGGCAGAGAGTTCCGCCCACAGCTACAGCTCGAGAGCGCCCTCGAGAGGAGTCTGCGTGGCGTGGCGGCCGCTCGTCTGCCCGCCATCCTGAAGGAGAGAGAGCTGCCCCTGGGAAGGTTAAACAAAGTGTTCGCCGCACAGTGGCTCAACCAGAGGCAGGTGGTGTGTGGCACCAAGTGCAACACGGTGAGTTCACTGACCGCTGTACAAACGGCCCTCAAATGAACATTCTAACCCTGTGTGCTCTGTCCCTGCAGCTGTTTGTGGTGGACGTGCTGAGCTCCCAGATCACCAGGATCCCCATGCTGGTGGACAGAGAGTGCCCCCTGATGGCGAGGCGTTACCGTGCGCCACGCCTGGAGCACCTGGGCTGTGGGATCCACGCCATCGAGCTGAACCCGTCGAAGACACTGCTCGCTACTGGAGGAGACAACCCCAACAGCCTGGCGGTGTACCGGCTGCCCACACTGGACCCTGTCTGCCTGGGTGATGTACGTGTTTCTGTGGGATGTAGGTGTGAAGGAGGTCTAACCCATAGAGCAGTACAATATTCAGACACTATATTCCTACTCTCACACAGCTTGTCGAAAGCAAGTGTTAGAATGGCCAATAGTAGAACAACAACATGAAGTGATATCTTTTCTCTGAAGGAAGCATTTCAAACAAGGCGTCATTAACAATTTGTAATGCTCAGTTTAAGAGTCTTGTTTTACATGTGGCCTCCAGGACTGGCTGAGTGCATCCAATGGTTCTGCTGGCTGAGCAGCTTCTTTATCTTTCAGAGTGAGATTACCAAACCACACAGTAATAGAACTGGTTAGAATGTTCTATTCAAACGCAGACATCGCACTTCCATTGTGTAAAAGCTTCAAAAGTCCTCAAAGTATCCCATAAATAATGTCCAAGTTTTGGAAAACATCGGCTCCTTAGCCACAGCGTAGGCTAGCCTCTGCTCCACACGCAGCTAAAATATCCATCCTGGTATGGATACATTCCTGCACGGAACCAACTTCACAAAAAAATATTTTCAAAATAAACTAAATAAGCTGCATTTTCAAATATGCAACCTTTTAATGAATGCAAAGAATTGTATAAATATTATAAAGTAAAAAAAAAAAAGCTACACCTGAGCTGAACAAAACTCCACTAGAAGTGCATTTATACAAATAATGTCTGACTCCACACACACAATAAGTTACATTTATTTCAAGTAAATTACCAGTATATTGGTGCAAACATGACATCTGTTCATAGCTAATCATAAAATCTGATCAAAAAATATCAGAAAAAAACAAAAAAATACCTGTAAATAAGAGCGCCATCTGCTCTATTATCAGTGCACATACCTTCTTCTACGTCAGCACTGAAGAGCGGTCTACTGTTGCTAAGGTGTTGCTAAGGACAAATTCAACCAAAGTTTTGACTTTTTAATCCTATTTTCTCCACAAACTGATACATTATAGGTGTAAAACTGTGATATTTTCCTTAACACGGGTATTATCTCACCAAATCAAGAGGAATGACAAAAACTTTACAACCTGTCATATGCACTTTAAAGGAACAGGCCACCGTTTTTGCATACTGCGATATGTTCTTACCTTAGACGAGTTGATGCGTGCCTGACTGGTCTTTACGCGTGCGCTCAGTCACGCAACAATGGGGGTGAAGATGGAAGCGACCAAGCTCTTTCACATTTCCCCTACTTAAATACAGTTATGTGAGTAGTTACACGATCCAAGTATAGATACACAAAATTAAACAATTTTGTAAGTGGATTTAAAAAGGGGGACTATATTGTAAGTTGTAGTAAGGCTAAACGCTAACAGCATGTTTGGTGTTTGTGCGTGCGCTCAGTCACGCACAAACACCAGACAGATATGCATCAACTTGTCTAAGCTCAGGGAAGAGCATATTATCTGACGGTGGCCTGTTCCTGTAATGTTGAGCTGCTATGGTTAGCAAAACAAAGCTAGCCTCGCAATAGTGGAGTATGTTCTATCTGTGGGTGCGCCTTGTCGGTTTTCTCTGATGGCCTCTGTGCTCCTCAGGACGGACATGACGACTGGATCTTCTCCATCGCGTGGATCAGTGACTCCATGGCTGTGTCGGGTCAGTGCCTTTTCTCCTCAAAGTCCGGGCCCTTGACTGAAATTGTGACGAGATGTTTTAGTGGAGCATAGCCATGGAAATGTGGACCGACATCGTGTTTCTGTGATTAAAATGAGACCAAAGCTAAAGTCAAAGTTGTTAATGATACTAAACTGTCGACTCCTAAGAACCAAATCAAATGAAATGAAGGGACTAAAGAGGGGACATTAGAATGACTAAAACCAGTTCTAATATGTGAATGAACGCTGCTTGTAGGCTCTCGTGACGGCTCCATGGGGCTGTGGGAGGTGTCGGAAGCAGTCCTGGCAGAGGGTAGGCGGAGTCAGTGTGAGGATGCCGTGGTGCCGTCGTACGCTCACATCTCTCACCGAGCACTCAAGGACATCCCCAAGGAGACGACCAACCCATACAACTGCAAAGTCCGAGCGCTGGCCTTCAACGGGGCATACAAGGTCAGCACCTCCTCTGCTGTTCCACAGGGCTCTGTAATAGGGCTCCTGCTGTTCAGTCATATGATCTTCTACCAGCTCCCCGCTCTCCTGTCTCCTCCTCTGGCCCTCTCCCTCCTTTTCTCCTGACGCTCTCTCTCCCTCCCCTCGCTCCTCCCCTTCTCTCCTTCTCTGACCCCCTCTCTCTCCTTCTCTGACCCTCTCTCTCTCTCTCTCCTTCTCTAACCCTCTCTCTCTCTCCCCCTCTCTCCTTCTCTGACCCCCTCTCTCTCCCTCTCTCCTTCTCTGACCCTCTCTCTCCTTCTCTGACCCCCTCTCTCTCCCTCTCTCCTTCTCTGACCCTCTCTCTCCTTCTCTAACCCTCACTCTCTCTCTCTCTCTCCTTCTCTGACCCTCTTTCTCTAACCCTCTCTCTCTCTCTCTCCTTCTCTGACCCTCTCTCTCCTTCTCTGACCCCCTCTCTCTCCCTCTCTCCTTCTCTGACCCTCTCTCTCCTTCTCTAACCCTCTCTCTCTCTCTCTCTCTCCTTCTCTGACCCTCTTTCTCTAACCCTCTCTCTCTCTCTCTCTCTCCTTCTCTGACCCTCTCTCTCGCCTCTCTCTCTCTCTCCTTCTCTGACCCTCTCTCTCTGACCCTCTCTCTCGCCTCTCTCTCTCTCTCCTTCTCTGACCCTCTCTCTCTGACCCTCTCTCTCGCCTCTCTCTCTCTCTCCTTCTCTGACCCTCTCTCTCTGACCCTCTCTCTCGCCTCTCTCTCTCTCCTTCTCTGACCCTCTCTCTCTGACCCTCTCTCTCTGACCCTCTCTCTCCCCTCTCTCTTGCAGGAGCTGGGTGCTGTGTCTCTGGACGGTTACTTCCATCTGTGGAAAGCAGAACACAACCTGTGCAAGGTGAGCTCAGTGTTTCAGCGTCAAAATCCCCAAAATCAACACCGCGCACTCTGATAGCTGAGGTCAAAGATCCATTTATTCAATTGATAAAGTTTCGGCAGAGCCATCTTCAGATCATTCTTTTCTGAACCACAGTGCATGTGGAGCAGACCAGCCCAGGTGGCTTAGATCTTCTCCAAAGAGATCAATCCGGAGGCCTGTTAAGCCGCTTAATGTAATAACTCCGCAATATGTAAGAAAAGTACACAATGTAATAAAATTGTCCCTTCATTTTGTAATGAACCTATCCAACGCATTATGTCATAAATTTGCAGAATTTTGTAATAAGTTATTACATTTTGAGACAGTTTTTACAAAATGTACTTGACACATTTTTGTTTTCCGGAAAGTGTACTAACATGGTCCATTAAGTAATAGTTGTATTGCTGCTCTGTAACAATACAATTTAAGAGCAAATTAGAACCAAGCAGCTGCACAAAAGGTAATAGTATTTGATATTAAAAATCCCTTTTTTCATGTCCACCTTCTGTGCCCTGCCCCACTGTTTGAGAACCTTGTTCTTTTCACCCCCTGAGTCCTCAACTCAACTCAAGGACAAGGACACGTCACACCAAAACTCATCAGCTTAAAGTCTATAGCTGCAGGCGCCCTCTGGTCCCTGATAGGGCTGCAAGCTTTATTGATATCGAGTCGCAATCAAGGTATTGACAGCTAACCGAAGCTTACGGTTAGGTTTTCTTCTGTCTGTGGCATCTGAGCGATAGATGTCAGGGATCAGTGGCGTTTAGGAGATGCTCTGTGATTCCATCCCCCAGAGGTAGTTCTCTGCAAGAATATGTTGTTTGACTAAAGTCTAAAAGTAACTCAACTTCCTTAATTCATCATTTTAGCAGTACACATTTAATATATCAAATATAGATATCGCAAATCCAATCGCAATATTGTTCTGAAAACTTGCAATCATTTTTTTTTCTTTGTCAAAATCGTGCAGCCCACAGTTTGAGAAACACTGATTCATAGACAAACATCTGACTGACCTGCTCTGATGCAGCTGAAATCCTCGTGAAATATCCATTTATTTATTAATCCAATATCTACAGTTAGTTCTTAATGGAAATATGATGTTCTAAATGCCAAAAAGAGACTTTGATGAAAGTTGCAGTTTAACAGATCATTTTAAATCAAAACGTTTACTTTGCTACATTTTCTTTATGCGGATAAATGTGTGTGGATTCATGAGATTTCCGTATCTCATTGAATGCAATCAGAGCAGCTTGTGAAGTGTGGAGGAGAGTGAGGGGTGAGGGTGACAGGTGAGGGGAGGGGTGGTGGTGGTGGAGCAGAGCAGGGTTCACGACTCAAACTACTGATGAAAAAAAATCCAAAAAGACTCAATCACTTAAGGCAGCTTTAAATACCCAAACATACAAATACATCCAAACTCTGCTAAACCACAATCTACAGCAGTGGTTCCCAGACGTTCTGTGCCCGCTGTCCACCCTTTGGGAACCACTGGTCTCCAGCACTTACAGAGGGTGAGCCGTGTGTTTTCATCCAGACCCTCTAACGTGAGGCAAAGACGCTTTAGCTTTCTTGGATGTGTGTTGACTCCGCCCTCTCCATCCTCTCTCTCAGATCCTGTCCACAAAGCTGCCTCACTGTAAGGAGAACGTGTGTCTGGCGTATGGCGAGGAGTGGTCCGTCTACGCCGTGGGCTCACAGGCGCACGTGTCCTTCCTCGACCCGCGCCAACCCACCAGCGCCATCAAGTCTGTGAGCTCCCGGGAGAGAGGCAGCGGTACGACCCAGCCACGCAGTGTCATAATGAGGATCAATGTTAGGGCTGAACAGTTCAATCCCTATTTCCATTTAAAGTAGACTGAGAAGTAAACGTACATCAACTACAGGGATACGCATACTTTCCACGCAGAAAAAACAGAAACCGTTGATCCAGCGGCTGTGTGGTGATCAACATGGCGCTTCTTTGTGTCAAGTTCCATAAAGCATCTTAAATTGTAACTTTAAACTTTCATATAATTAATAATTGTCTGCTTCAGTTCAGTTCAAACATTTGGAACTAAATATCAAAGATATGAACAGCCTTCAAACCAGTCCCAGACGATAGAAACATCCCATAGTCTTGCTTAACCTTTTCCCTTTGGTGTGCCGCAGGAATCCGCTCCGTCAGCTTCTATGAGCACGTGGTTACCGTGGGAACAGGCCAGGGCTCGCTGCTGTTCTACGACATAAGAGCGCAGCGCTTCCTGGAAAACCCCATGTTCAACGGAGGATACAGGAAGTGTCTGTCCGAGGGCCCGCTCAAGCTGTCCACGGGCAAAGGCTGGCTGGTAAAACTCTGCACTATTACTACATGTAGGAATGGACCAAAGTAATGTGTTAAGTATTGACTCCATACCACATGCTTGTACTTGTACCCGTACTCATGACTGTGGCCCCGATGCCTCGGCACAGCGCTCCTACAGGACGCCTCTCCGCTGAGCAGAGCAAAGAGCAACAAGCGGGACAATTCTTTAGTGTCAATCCAATATTCCACAGAGAGCCCACTGTAGTACAGACTACACTCCCTAAATCAGCTAAATGTTGGGTCTGCAGTATTTACGTAGTATTTATTTAAGACCAGCAGCTAATGTTGCTAACTAGCGGCTAACGGCTAAACCGCTTCATTCTTAGTGGCTTAATGCGTCTGGAAAACTAATCCAGAGACTAAAAAGTACTCAGAATGCAAAAGAAAGAGATATAGCATGTCCATATTGATGATTCTCCTTTCTTTCTCCTCACTCTCTCCTCACTCTCCCCCCTCTCTTCTCACTCTCTCCTCACTCTCTCCCCTCTCTCCCCCCTCTCCCCCCTCTCTCCTCACTCTCTCCCCCCTCTCTCCTCACTCTCTCCCCTCTCTCCTCACTCTCTCCTCTCTCTCCCCTCTCTCCTCACCCTCTCCCCTCTCTCCTCACTCTCTCCTCACTCTCTCCTCACTCTCTCCCCTCTCTCCTCACCCTCTCCCCTCTCTCCTCACTCTCTCCTCACTCTCTCCTCTCTCTCCCCTCTCTCCTCTCTCTCCTCACCCTCTCCCCTCTCTCCTCACTCTCTCCTCACTCTCTCCTCTCTCTCCCCTCTCTCCTCTCTCTCCTCACCCTCTCCTCACTCTCTCCTCACTCTCTCCTCACTCTCTCCCCTCTCTCCTCACCCTCTCCCCTCTCTCCTCACTCTCTCCTCACTCTCTCCTCTCTCTCCCCTCTCTCCCCTCTCTCCTCACTCTCTCCTCACTCTCTCCTCTCTCTCCCCTCTCTCCCCTCTCTCCTCACTCTCTCCTCACTCTCTCCTCTCTCTCCCCTCTCTCCCCTCTCTCCTCACCCTCTCCCCTCTCTCCTCACTCTCTCCTCACTCTCTCCTCTCTCTCCTCACTCTCTCCCCTCTCTCCTCACTCTCTCCTCTCTCTCCCCTCTCTCCTCACTCTCTCCCCTCTCTCCTCACTCTCCTCACCCTCTCCCCTCTCTCCTCACTCTCTCCTCTCTCTCCCCTCTCTCCTCACTCTCTCCTCACTCTCTCCCCTCTCTCCTCACCCTCTCCCCTCTCTCCTCACTCTCTCCTCACTCTCTCCTCTCTCTCCCCTCTCTCCCCTCTCTCCTCTCTCTCCCCTCTCTCCTCCGTCTCCTCCTCTCTGACAGAATCACGATGAAACGTGGCGCAGTTATTTCTCCGACATCCACTCGTTCCCGAACGCCGTCTACACTCACTGCTACGACCCGTCGGGCACCAAGCTGTTCGTGGCCGGAGGTCCACTCTGCTCCGGCCTGCACGGCAACTACGCTGCCCTGTGGAGCTAACGGCCTCCTCTGCACCTCCCCCGTACAGCCCAGACACTCTCCTCATGAAGCACCAACGACTTTTGTACAAACCTGTCTCTGAAGAGAAACTAAGTCCCAGACGAGTCAAGTCTGAACGGAATAGGAAAAACTTTACAAAGGCTCTGCGTCTGGACTGGGCTGAAAACCAGAGACTTTTACCGACGCATCCAACTGTCATTATCAATGATTTCAATCATAAGAATCTATTGAAGATTAGAAGAGAGTTCCATCTCCATGTGATCACTGCTCCTCCTCTGCCCCGTCGCTGCTCCTCCTCCTCTGCCCTGTCACTGCTCCTCCTCTGCCCCGTCGCTGCTCCTCCTCTGCCCCGTCGCTGCTCCTCCTCTGCCCCGTCGCTGCTCCTCCTCCTCTGCCCCGTCGCTGCTCCTCCTCTGCCCCGTCACTGCTCCTCCTCCGCCCCGTCACTGCTCCTCCTCCTCTGCCCTGTCACTGCTCCTCCTCCTCTGCCCCGTCACTGCTCCTCCTCCTCTGCCCTGTCACTGCTCCTCCTCCTCTGCCCCGTCGCTGCTCCTCCTCTGCCCTGTCACTGCTCCTCCTCTGCCCCGTCACTGCTCCTCCTCTGCCCCGTCACTGCTCCTCCTCTGCCCCGTCGCTCCTCCTCCTCTGCCCCGTCACTGCTCCTCCTCTGCCCCGTCGCTCCTCCTCCTCTGCCCCGTCGCTGCTCCTCCTCTGCCCCGTCGCTGCTCCTCCTCTGCCCCGTCACTGCTCCTCCTCTGGCGGGGGTCCTGCGGGCAGTGTGGTCGGTGTAAAGTCCTGGGCCTCGTCTTGTTTCTATTGAAGCCAAAGTTATTTTTCTTAACGATTCCGGCGCCGTTTCAAATCCGACCTCTGCAACCAAAAGGATGAACCGTTTTACAAGTTTTGGAAGCGAATCTCTGAAAACGGAATGATTTTATTGAAGAAAAAGAACAATTCTGTTTAACCCTGATCTTTTTCATGATTGTTCCCCACATCCGAGGTCTTCAAACTCAGTCCTCTCCAAGATCTGACCTCGTCTCCAGGCCCAGATCCAGAACGGCTCTGAAAAGACATTCATTACAGAAACACACTGCTTCAAGCCATTACTGCTTCAAATGTGTTCCGTCAGAAATGTGCACCTGAAGAAGCTCAGGGACCACCAGGGGAGGAAAGGTTTGAAATAGTGTCAGAATGAGACTGAAACGGCGCTGAATTATGGAAAACCGCGACTGAAGCTGAACTTTGGCACATTTATCACGTCCATGTGTTTTTGTGTTTGTAAAAATCTGGGGATTCTGAGATGGACTTTGGCTTCTCGTCTCTAAATATCACGATGATTTGTCAATGTGTTGTGCAGCTCTGACCTAAGGAGAAGATTTCTGTTTCATGTGGATCAGCCCAGGAATCACACAGACAAATCCGTAATCACAGACTTATTCATGACTAAATCCAGAGATATTATTATCAGTGATATTTCCCATGACCCTCTCCTGATCAGGTGATGGCTAGGCGTGTTCAGACCCTCTATGACGTGTGTTTTATATCCGTGCGCGGCGTGGTCATGGTGTGTATTTTAACGTGGACATTTTTTACTCTTCTCGAATGTTTTTACGAGCGGACGGAGCTTATTGTATCAAAGGCATAAACAAACAGTAACATTTGAAAAGAGTCACTAATAAAGACGTGTATAATTGAACCTGTGTCTGTCAGTCTCTACCTAAAATATGTTCAATAGGGCTCTCTTTAAACCTCCCTGTGTGAGTAAATGTACTCCAGTAGATTCAGATTAGTATTTGTGTTGAGAACTTCTTTAACTCCACTCCATTTAAAGGAACAGGCCACAGTTTTTCCATACTGAGATATGTTCTTAGCTTAGACGAGTTCATTTGTACCGGTCTGGTCTTCACCCGCGTCCTCAGTCACGTAAACACAGCACAGACGCCGTTAGCATTTAGCCTCTCCTTTATAGCTCCAAACCAGTTGAAGATAGAAGCTACCAAGCTCTTCCAGGTCTTCACTATTTAAATATGGTTACATGAAGTGGATGAAAGGGGAAACTATATTGAATTACCATAATGAGACATGTAACAAAAGCTAGGCTGCCAACAACACATTCCCAAACTAATGTGTGAGACCAACACGCACCGGGAACAGGTCTGACTTACTGCCGGCAATGCGAACCAAGCTCCTGCTGCTCATACAGGGAACGGACAGCCCTTAGCAGAGGGCCCCGGACCCCATACTCCCGGAGCACCCCCCACAGGGCACCACCTCCGAGTCCCCACGTCTTCCTCATCGGAAGACGTGACGGCGGGATTGAGGAGGTCCTCGAAGTACTCCTTCCACCGCCCGACGACATCCCCAGTCGAGGTCAGCAGCCCCCCACCCGCACTGTAAACAGTGTTGGTGAAGCACTGCTTCCCCCTCCTGAGGTGCCGGATGGTTTGCCAGAATCTCTTCGAGGCCGACCGATAGTCTTCCTCCATGGCTTCTCCGAACTCCTCCCAGACCTGAGTTTTAGCCTCCGCGACCGCACGAGCTGCAGCACGCTTGGCCTGCCGGTACCTCTCAGCTGCCTCAGGAGTCCCACAAGCCAACAAGGCCAGGTAGGACTCCTTCTTCAGTTTGACGGCATCCCTTACTTCCGGGCGCCACCACCGGGTTCGGGGATTGCCGCCGCGACAGGCACCAGAGACCTTACGGCCACAACTACGAGCAGCCGCATCGACAATGGAGGAGGAGAACATGGTCCACTCGGACTCCATGTCCCCAGCCTCCCTCGGAATCTGGGTGAAGCTCTTCCGGAGGTGGGAGTTGAAGACCCCACTGACAGAGGGATCCGCCAGACGTTCCCAGCAGACCCTCATCACATGCTTGGTCCTGCCAGGTCTGACCGGCTTCCTCCCCTGCCAGCGGATCCAGCTCACCACCAGGTGGTGATCGGTTGACAGCTCAGCCCCTCTCTTCACCCGAGTGTCCGAGACACGCGGCCGGAGGTCAGACGACACAACTACAAAGTCGATCATCGACCTCCTGCCTAGGGTGTCCTGGTGCCACGTGCACTTATGGACACCCTTGTGCTCGAACATGGTGTTCGTTATGGACAAACTGCGACTAGCACAGAAGTCCAATAACAGAACACCACTCGGGTTCAGATCGGGGAGGCCGTTCCTCCCAATCACTCCCTCCCAGGTCTCACTGTCGTTACCCACATGGGCGTTGAAGTCCCCCAGTAGAACAATGGAGTCCCCAGTCGGAGCACCATCTAGCGCCCCTCCCAGGGACTCCAAGAAGGCCGGGTACTCTGCACCGATGTTGGGCCCGTAGGCCGAGACAACGGTCCCGAACGCCAGAAGCTGTGCATGTGGACCAGGTTGTCGA
This sequence comes from Gobius niger, assembly GCF_951799975.1. Lineage (NCBI taxonomy): Eukaryota > Metazoa > Chordata > Actinopteri > Gobiiformes > Gobiidae > Gobius > Gobius niger. The sequence continues at coordinate 615,193 of NC_136875.1, forward strand.
GGCACCTGCCTCTGACTGCCACCCAGTCCTCTTCGCACCCGACCCCTACGGATCCCTCTGCGGGTGGTGGGTCCACAGGAGGGCGGGCCCACGTCGTCCCCGTGGGCAGAGGCCCGGCCACCAGACACCCGCGTTTGGGCCCCAACCCCAGGTCTGGCTCCAGGGTGGGGCCCCGGCTGTGCCATGCCGGGCGACGTCACGGTCCTTGTATAGTGTACGTCCATAAGAGTCTTCTGAACTGCTCTTCGTCTGACCCGTCACCTCGGACCTGTTTGCCATGGGAGACCCTACCAGGGGCATAAAGCCCCGGACAACATAGCTCCTTGGATCATTCGGGCACTCAAACAACCCCACCATGTTAAGGTAGCAGTTCACGGGGATGTGACTTTACTAATCCAGACAAATATGCTTCAATGCAGGATCATTTTATGTACGCCTGAAAATGATGAATAGCTTTAACCGTTTTCAATAGAAATGTAAAGCTCATATGTTATTAACAGTAGCTAACCTAGCTGCTCACTCTCCTCTACAAACATTTATCAAACATTTTGTTTTGGCCAAAAACTTTGTAATTACCACAAAATCCATCTCATACGTTCCTGTCAGTCACTAATTACGCCTTTATCTGATTCAGCTGTGTCATGCGTTGCTATGGCGACGCCACAGCGGAGTGATATCCCAGTGATTTAACTACCGGACTACGTGTGCGGTTATACCAAAATAATGCACCAGCCAATCAGAATCCAGTATTCACCCAGACCATGGTATAAAGATAAGATAAAGCAATGGGGATAATTAACAAACAATTTGTTTCTGTAACTTGTTACTTTTGTAAAGTGTTTCCCCCAACGATTATTATAAGCGGTAAATCATTATATTTCTGACCTTTCTCCAGCTATGGGTTTATTATGATTATTATAAATGTTGAAATATGTCGGACCTGACACCGTGCTCCGGCGCCGCAGGTTCCTCTGGTGCCTCCTGCCGCTGTAGTGCTGCAGCGCCATCTGTCTGAGGGTGAAGGAGGTGCCGCACAGAGAGCACAGCCGCTCTGGGTCATCCTCTGGACCAGGGGGTGCAGAGGAGGAGCAGAGAGCAGAGGAGGTGGGGGCAGGTGCAGAGGAGGAGGGGGCAGAGGAGGAGTCCAGTGTGAATGTGGGAGTGTTCTCCGCTGGAACAGAAAAGGTTTGTGTCTGAGGTCGAACTGTGCCTGATAATCTTCTCTTTTGTGTTTTTACATAAAAAAAGAAAGGTTTTGTAAGGTCGGTCAGGACAGGAGTTTGAATTGGCCTGCAGCGCCCTCTGCAGGCAAAATTGGGAATGAATAAAACAGTGAAAACCAACTTTAACGTTCAGCTAGTCAATGGCATCATGATAAACAGGTAATGGACAGGCATGAAAAGCCTCTTATGATTCACTCAGAAACAAAAGTACTTAACTTCACAAATGTCCTTGTTTTGGACCAGCCTCAGTCACCTGCAGTGTTGTATTACTCAGAGGTGTCAGTAACTAAGTAAATGTACTCCAGTACTTTACTTGAGTAGTATTTGTGTTGAGAACTTTTTACATGTTTGGTTCATGTGAAAAGCCTAATAATGCAATCTCTATGAACAGTAGGTGGCGCTGTGCAGATGTACTGTCAATGCCCCTGACTCACAACAAGGAAGAAGGGAAATTAGGCACATTCAACAATCACAGTGATTGTTCCTACCACTTTTTATTGAAACAGATTTGAACTAAATACTTTAAATACTCCTGTATTTTCAACAGCAAATACTTTCACTTATGGAATAATCTGACAGAGCAACTTTTGCTTTTATTGGAGTAATATTTGACCAGTAGTATCTGTACTTGTACTGTAGTACTGAAGTACTACGACTTCACAGGTATTAATGTAGTACTACTGTTGTGCTCACAGTTAGGGGCGTGGCCGCGCTCCGCAGGTTTTTGCGGTGGACTTTCCCGTCGTAGAGAGACTTGGCAACAATGGCAGAGCTGAACACCATGTTACAGAAGGAACAGAACCTCTGACCGTCCACTGGGGGGCGCTCTGTCGTCTGCTCCCTCAGCTTCTGCAGGTACAACTGCAGCTTCAGCACATGTTTCGTCCCCTGGACACAGACAGAGACTTCATTCGTTCCTCGACGACAAATGTGTTTGCAGCATTATTGCCTACAGTATGTTCATACTATATGTTTATACAAACAACACAAGCTGCACATGGAGGCGCACAGTGCCTAGAGACTGTCGTCGGTATAGCATAACTAAACTTACTACTGAGAGGGAAGAGCACCTTCTGCCCGAGAGCCGCAGTGAGAAGGATGCTCTCAAACGACCTGTGCAGTCTGCCTGAAGACTCTTCTCCAGGCTCTGCAGAGGGACCGAACTGCTCACTGGCTGTGGTCACAGTTCTTTACACAAGTGCATTACAGAACCAACCTCTCACATGAATGAAACATTAAGAATGTTGTAAACATTGAAAGAGACCGATTTCTTTAACACCTACAGCCTCTGGTGACCTTTGGCATTTCCGAATGATGGATTGAACAGTGCCCCGTCAGATGTTCAAATCTTGGGAAATCTTTGAATAACTAAACGCTGCTTTAAACTTCTCCACAGCTTTATCCCTGACCTCTCTGGTGCTCCTTGACCTTCATGATGTTGTTTAGTGACCACAGCTCTAAGGCCCTCACAGAACAGCTGTAATTATTCTGAGAGTAAATTACACACAGGTGGCCCGTGTTTAATGGTTAGGGCAAGGTGTGAACATTCTGCAGTCATTAGGAATGTCCGTCCGTCCGTCCATCCATCCATCCATCCATCTTCTTCCACTTGTCCGTAGCCGGGTCGTGGCCCCTTATGGCTCCTCCTGCAGGTGGTGGGTCCACAGGAGGACGGCCTCTCATAAGGGGCTTCTGAACAGCTCTTTGTCTGACCCGTCACCTAGGACCGGTTTGCCATGGGAGACCCTACAGGGGCACGAAGCCCCGGACAACAGAGCTCCAGGATCATTCGGGTGCTCAAACCCCTCCACCACGTTAAGGTGGCGGTTCTAGGAGGGGTCATTAGGAATGTTATAAAGGCAATTTAATGCACTCAGAAAAATGCTGTATGAATACTTATGCACGGCTATTTCTATTTTTTGAAAAATCTCTGTCTGCAGCTCTAGTGAAACATATGAAGACTGAAAGCAAAAGTGTAACATCAGGCGCAGCAGCTCATGGACCCGCTGTGCCTTTCTCTGTTTCATTACGTTTCTTTTCAGGATAAATAAGACGAGAAGCTCTGCTAAAGTTGAAGAAATGAAACGGGCTGAGAGGAAGTCTGACACGGAACCATGGGGGCAGCACATTTCACAATAAAGCACATGGTTCGTGTTTACATTGCGGCGAAACAGAGACAAGTGTCACACGGAGACGTCTGACCTGGAGGACATTTGAGAACAGGGACGATGATGGAAAAAGAGAACTACCGCTTTATTTGGATTATATGGAGCAGATGGAGGAGTGAGGGAGTAGGAGACTTAAAGGTGTGATTAATCTCTCTTTTTCAACATAAACGCACGTTTGCATTGCTTCTACGCAGGGCTGGACTGGCCATCGGGAGATTCGGGAGTTTTCCTGATGGGCCGACGTACTTTTGGGCCGGTCAGACCGAGATAAGGCCCGTTTTACTTTACACCGGCCCACAATTAACGGAAAAGCCATCAGAAGCTCTATCATTACACTTATGCAATTACACAACTCCTCCACTAGAGGGGTGTGACGCCTTTTATACCCTTCTGGTGGCGCTTTCTTGAGTCATGGTTCACAGATAATCTCGTATAATGAGCAATGGGCCTCTGGGACATAACACTCATGCCCCTCACATTGTGAATATAAGAGGAAATAGTTTATTGTAACTCCCTCCAGGACCCACAGAACCTTAGACCTCTATTTTTTATACATTTTAGACAAATGTTTGCAAAGAAGTGCATGCTGGGAGTTGTCAGGTGACTCCGTCTTGCCCCTCGTCGTCAGCGCAGTTTGTGAATCTTGTTTCCATTAAAAGGATTTACAATGTTTGGCCTTTTTGGGACTTCTGTTCTCGCACCTCACCTCTCTGACCCTGTGGTGAGTTTTACCATTTCATCTTCATCTACAGTTTGATCACTTGGTTGGTTTTGAGAAGTTTATTTGTGTTGCAGTCGCGAGTGGAACTTCATTAACGGAACGCGCATTTTAAAATTGTTAAGTCATTTTACAAAAATTCCTTCAAGTTATAAATGACAAGATTAAAGTGTTGAGTGCTATGAGGTGTGAGCTTGAATTCAGCAGAAACAATATGCAACTATTGTCCTCGATTTGCAGCTTATACTGTTTTAGTTCAAGCCAAGGGCTTATTGTTTTGCTCATCACCTCGACTATTGCATTGAACATGACTGTTTTTTTTTAGAGGGCCGGTCTTGACCCAAAAGTCCCGGGCCGATTTTTTCTGCCAGTCCAGCCCTGCTTCTACGTATAAATAGTAGTTACAGCACAAGCTCCTGTAATGTTGTCTTGTGAGTGCAGTTTGGGTCAGATAAGTTATAGTTTTGTCAGCGGCGTGCACAGACGCACTGTTGTTTAAAATGAAGATGGGTATTACACCATGCTCAGATGTGTAAAGGGATAGTTCAGGAGTTTTGACATAGGGCCTCATTTCCTATTTATCCAGAGTGTTGCTGATTTCTGGAGATATTTTTTTTGTGTAATTCATGCAGTTCTTATATTTGAAGAGTTCTGTGGTGCTAGGCTGGTGCTAGGCTGGCGCATTTCCATGGTCTGCATTAAAAACAGTCTGACACACTCCACAGTGCACATGAGGCAAATCACTTATAACACCAATATAAAATATAAATGTTTGTGTTGATAGAATAATTTTTGGAATATAACTCTAGCAGATCACTCCGCCACTGCGTAGCTTATTCACCTTATTCCGGAGGCTCACGTGGGCGCCGCCATTAATTGTGCCCGCCCCTTTTCTCCTATTTGTTAACACCGGACTGGAGAAGTCCGCATAAAATCAGTCACTACACGAAAACAAAGCCGTTTTTCGGTCACGCAGACAAACGCTGCAGTGTTGACATGTCGGTGCAAATGAACATTGGCCATTTTACACAAATCAATCGACTTAACATCAGATTTGAGCGGAGAATATTTTCCCTCGTTCTCCGTTTAAATGAACGGGCTTTGCGCTCGACCGGAAGTGTCTGTACAACGGAAGTGCCGAGACAAAGCAAAAAGTGGCAAAAGTGGGCGGGGCGGAATAAGGTGAATACAACCACAAAGCTGATGCTGCTCAAATATAAGTTCTTTTAAATGCAAAATGGTTAAAACTACTCTATCGACACAGACATTTATATCATTAGTTAATGCAGGCTAGCTGATATCCTAGAAATGCGCTAGCCTTGCACTAGCCTAGCGCCACGAAACTCTTCAAATCTAAGAATTGCTCGAATTACAAAAAAAAATCTCCAGAAATCAGCAACACTCTGGATAACTGGGAAATTAGGCCCTATGTCAAAAATCCTGAAATATCCCTTTAAGAAGCCAATTTTACAGCCCTTAGCCTCAGTGCAAGATGCCTGACCTGATAATGTGAGCTCCGCTGAGACTCGTGGACCAACACGGCATCGCACACGTAACAGCAGGAGTCCGTCAGGACACGCTTCAACATCTGTTCCTCCCATTCTAGACAGAACACAAAATGATCAACATTTAACAACAACAAGAAGTCAGTCTGGTGAGAAAACACAGAATTACTATTCAATTTAACTGAAAAACTCAGCAGTTACTCCTCAGGCCCTGCATGTGTCAAAATGTAGACACGGGACATTACAAGATATTATTATATGCACATTTAAGAAGGGCGCACAACTGAAAATGCTCACCCTTTTTAATTGCCTGCTCCTCAGATGTGGCATTGGTGATAATCTTCAGTTAGCTCTGAAGCTTGAATTCCTCTTACTGTGCTGCCAGGCATAATACACTGCCCATAACTACTTTTTCTCTAAATACGCAACTAGTTTTTCTGAAATAAAAAATTCGGAATTACATTTGATCAGGACTTTTCACTCATTAAAGGGACTATAAGGAGTTTAAAAATGTTAAAATTAAGTATTTTCCTCCACCTACATGTTCCAGCCATGTCCTAATGTGTAGAATGAGCTCAGACCTGTTCACCACAACTGCCTCTAAAATCCTGGACGGTCACTCAAAAATGTGTCACTTCGGCCCGAATTGCCGTCATGCACGAGCTTAACATAGAAGGTGCAGTTACATATATGGCCAGAGGTGGCAGTAGTGAGTATAAAATGGCGAACTTGCTTCCAGCCCCCTTAACCTGTGATTTTATTTCAATGATTGAGTGGAAGCTTTTCAGATTTTCACCAACAGGTTCTTTTATACTGGAAACTTATATTCAAGCACAATTTCACACCACACAATACACCAGTGTGGAATAATAGGTATATATTGGTGAATAGAAAGTCTATTTTCATTTCAGAATGGTTCTCTAAAGGTGTCTGGGCTATTGCCCACTTAATGGATGAAGAAGGAAATATTTTACAACATAATGATTTCTGTGACAAATTTCAAATTAGATGCACCCAGAATAAGTTCAAACAGATTGTGAAAGCTCTCCCAATATCACTTGTAGCTATGATTAAGCAGGATATAATATATTCAAAAGTCTCTCCTACCTTAAGACAACTTTACATTAATGGTATTGATTTTCAGAATTACAAATGTAACAACAAACATATAAGAAACTGTCTACTTAACTGTCAAACGAGCTCTCTCAAAAGAGATTATATTCTTAAAGACTTTGGAAAGGAGATTGTAAAAAAGATTAGATGTAAATATTTAAAATTCCCAGTCCCGCCAAAGATGAAAGAAATTCAATTTAAAATAATCAATAGGATCTATCCAACTAGTAGTTTTTTAAAACAGAGATTTAAAATGGATGTAGGAAACTGTAGCTTTTGTGAAAGTGAACCAGAAGATTTAGATCATCTTTTTTGTTTGTGTGAAGTTGTCCAAAGGTTTTGGCTGGACCTTCAACAATGGATTGTCTCTAAAGGAACTCAGATTATCAACCTAACAATTAATGATATAAAATATGGTATTTTTCGCAATAATCATAATGATTTTGGTCTTAATAATATTATTTTGTTAAGCAAACATTATATACATAAATGTCGTTTTTTCAAGACAAAACCTAACATCACTCATTGGAGGAATGAGCTGAAACTTTTTTATAAATCTCTAATATTGATCAACACCCAAAATGCAGAAAAACTGGCTTCTTTTATAGACAATCTTATAGAATGAAATGCCCTTTTACATATTTTTTTTATTTTTTATTTTTATTTTTATATAACCTGCCCCATGTTCTTTTAAATATATATATATATATATATATATATATATATATATATATATATATATATATATATATATATATATATATATATATATATATATATATTCTGTATTATGTGCACTGTACATAGTGAGGTCTTTACGCTGTACCTTTTTTGTTTGTATTTGAATTAAAAAAAACAAAAAAAAAACAAAAAAAAGATTGAGTGGAAGCTTGTATTATGGGAGGCCGTTTAGGAAAAAACACATTGAAAATGAAAGAATACCCATTACACATGTGAAAAAACACAACAAAAATCACAGGTTTATACATTAGATGGCGCACTTGTACATTGTTTGTGTTTGAAACACGTTCAATGAAGAGCAAAATGTATAGAAAATGTTTAGAATTAAAAATGCATTTTTATTTATTTTTTTACACAGAAAATCTTGAAAAAGCTGGTCAGGTTTTTTCACATCGAAAATGAATATGTTTTTTTTTTTTTCTTTCAAAGTTCACCTCAGATCTTTATTTTTTATTTTTATTTATTTTTTACATTTAAAAAAAAAAAAAAAAAGAGGTTGGTGCAACCGGAAGTTGATTGTTGTGACCGGAAGGTACCTGCTGTTGCCGGTGTTGAGGATCAACCTGGGCGGGGTTATTTTGGGTTTGAACTGAAGTGCCTTCGCTTAATTTATTTTATAATTTATTTTATCTATTTTAATTTTTGTTTTCTACTTTCTTGTAGAAATGTTTTATTTTAATTTTATATGTTCTGCATTTTTTTTATCTCCCAACGAGAGTTTTCTGTAAATAAAAAAAAAAAAAAACAAAAAAAAAAAAAAAAGGACAGTCTTGTGGACATCCTTATATGTCCATTAGATGGCGCTATGAACCTCAATAGGCTCACCTCAAACAGATGCACCTTCACGTAGGCTATGATAAATGACATTTAAAAATAAACTTTTGGCTGGTATTTCCATGGGGCTTCGTGGAGGTGAGGTTGGCTGTGTCCATGCCTGACAACAATGCACCTTTCGGACGTCCAGTGAACAATAAAGAACAAGAAAGAACAAACTCACTGTCTTTTCGTCGTCTTAATCGGGATTGCATTAGTTGTGAAGTAGTGTTAATATGAGCATAATCGCACTGTATGATGGCAGACATATAAGCCTATTTTGATGCCTGATGAATTTGAAACGTGAACTGAAACAATATTGTGGACAGGCATAGAGCCAGCCACCGGCTGCCTGTCGTAGCCAATTTTAAACTTTAATTTATTTTCACTATTTAACCAACATTAAGATGATCTATATCTCTAGGAACAGAAATAATGGTTGATGCTTCTGCCTGTATGTCTCACAATTGGATTTATTATTGACAGTTTGGCCATATCCCCGGTTTATTGTAATTAAAGCCCTCTGTTATTTAAATGTCATTTATCATAGCCTACGTGAAGGTGCATCTGTTTGAGGTGAGCCTATTGAGGTTCATAGCGCCATCTAATGGACATATAAGGATGTCCACAAGACTGTCCTGAGACACGCCGATAAACAAACCCAAAATAACCCCGCCCAGGTTGATCCTTAACACCGGCAACAGCAGGTACCTTCCGGTCACAACAATCAACTTCCGGTTGCACCAACCTCTTTGTAAAAAATAAATAAAAATAAAAAATAAAGATCTGAGGTGAACTTTGAAAAAAGAAAAAGAAAAAACACATTCATTTTCGATGTGAAAAAACCTGACCAGCATTTTCAAGATTTTCAATGTAAAAAAATAAATAAAAATGCATTTTTAATTCTAAACATTTTCTATACATTTTGCTCTTTATTATTGTGTAGGCAGTGTATTTGAACGTGTTTCAAACACAAACAATGTACAAGTGCGCCATCTAATGTATAAACCTGTGATTTTTGTTGCGTTTTTTCACATGTGTAATGGGTATTCTTTCATTTTTAATGTGTTTTTTCCTAAACGGTCTCCCATATTGAATTAAGCTCCAAAATGCATCTATTCCGTTTTTTTTTAAATTTTATTTTATAAATTAATGTCCAGCATCAAACATACTATTCACCAATGCAGGACCATTGATTAGTAAAATTATAGTTGGTATAGTCATTTCTCAGTAAAGGCTGAGTATCAGGTACAATTCTGTAAACGTGATTCTGCCGTAGATCAGCTGAATAATGTAAACAAACTGTTAGCATGTGTGGCTAACGGGTTAGCTCCAGGTGGCTAGTCTCCGTATACAGCGCTGAATGTTCCCGCTCTGAGGTAGACTCACCTGGGCCTCGAGCACTACCTGCGTGAGTGTTTGTGACAGTGTTTTTGTCAGACTCAGGGTCCGTGTTTAGGACTTTATTTTTATTTTTAGCTGACGCTGGCTTCGTAAACTGTTCTGTGGCCGCCATCTTGAACTGCACGAACATGCGCAGTGAGTGAGTGGATCTGAGTTACGGTGACACCGTAAAAGGCTTTAATTGTGTGTAATCACTATTTATCTTTCATTAAAATGCCTTCCAAAATATGATATACTTGAATCAATGCATAATTTTATTTGACAAAAATATGCTTCTGTAATTTATATAATTGTATTTACACTCGGGAACACACCACAATTTTGTTTTCTTTAAAAACGACGTAAAATAAATAAAATAATACTAATTTTAAAAAAATTGTGACAAACAATCTGGGCAGCACTAGAGCGCGCACGTCACGTCCAGAACGTACGCGCTTTTACGTACACAGACACGCGCAGTGGTAGCCGGAAGCGTCGACGGAGAAAAATAAATTCCAACAAACGGTCTGAATTTAGTTTAAACTTGCGCGTTTCTCTTCTAAAACCCTCCACTTGAACAACATTACACTCCTCTGCTGCGTCAGCGCCACTGAACACGCCGGACAGAGCTGTTTCTGCCGCAACTTCCTCTGCGACTGCAGCCTCCTCCGAGTGCAACAAACGTAAACAACAACAGCTGTGTCCGAGGGAACTGGGACAACCAGGCCGAACCGGGACAAACCAGGATAAACCAAGATAACCAGGTCGTACAGGGACCAACCAGGACAAAGCGGGACAAACCAGCCCCAGCATGCCCCAGCTCCGACACTGATCCGCGGCCTGAACAGAACCAGCACCGACCCCCGAGTCTGCACTGTCCCCGTGTCCCAGCTCCGAGCGCCCAGGCCCGGCCAGACATGAACCAGTGACCCCCAACCAGCCCGGGGACAGAGAGTACACACACACACACACACGGAGGTACGACACCAAGGCTTTTATCTGCGAAAAACATCTGGATGTGATTCATGTAAGGCCTTCTGCAGGAAAATAATACAAATCAGTCATTTTAGTCAAAGTTGAAGACTTGGGTGTTTAAACGATTTTCATCTACTTAGAAGAATGGGGATTTTACAATATAATGTGTGATATCCTTTTAAACAGTAGGTTGCATCACAACATTCTAAAGAGCCCATAGTTTAAAATTGAGGTGGCGGTAACTATGGTAACTGTGGTAACTGCAGAACTGCAGATATTTTCCTCTTAGTTTTGGTGAATGTTCAGTCATTAGTGGAAGAATCCATATGAAACAAAAACTGTTTCAAAGTTCATTATGTCCTCTGTTAGCATATGAACACATATGGCCACATATGTCCAATTATTTTCTCTGTAAAGTGGAAACAATAATTGAAAACATGAGCGTGAGGTTGGCCAATAGGAAGGACTTTGTTTTGAGATTACTTACAAAAAGTGTATTTCTCCCATAGAGTTGTATCGGCTCCTGCCCTCCACCAGACATTATGACATCAACCTTAAAAAAAGTGCAAATTACTTCAAAAACTGGAGGTGGGCAACAAGATAATAGTTGTTTGGGAGATATAAAAAAAAAAAAACAGTATATCGCCTGAAACTGTCCAGAAACTAAAAAGTAGCAAAATCTGCTGCTGCTAACTGTTAGGTAGGTAAGTGTTTTATACTGCAGTTTTGCAGCACAAAGTAATCGAAATGAATATTCTTGCCAGGATGTTTTTGCATATTTTTCATGGTTTGCATAACAACGATAGGGCTTCATCATTGTTATCAAAAATGCCCCCCAAAATATTGATATATTAATATATATAAAATGAATGTATATACATTCTTTTTTTTTTTTAGATAATATTTGTACTTGATTCGTTTCATAATTGGAGTTTGCGAATACAAGCAGTTGAAATAAGTTTCCTTGGCAGGGTGGCTGGGCGCACCCTTAGAGATAGCGGGAGGAACTCAGTCACTCGGGAGGAGCTCGGAGTCATTCATTTAGAAAAAACAAACAATCAGATTAATCACACTTTGGAAATTTGATTAAGTTATACTTTATTAATCTCCGTAGGAAAATTCGTTCTCAGCATTTGACCCATCTTTAATGCCGCAGGGACGACCTGTAGGAGCAGAGGGCAGCCAGTGTAGGCAAGTTTAAACAAAACTGTAAAAAAGTGAAATAAAATAAATGAAGAATTGTCTAGAGAAGAATACTGGAATTAACAAACTATGAAAAGATGCCACAAACACCATAGTGTGAACATATTTTGAATATATGAAGTTATTTAGCGTATATTGCAGAATTGTAGATGGAAAATGTTAGCATAGGGTTCTGTGTCGGGCTGTTCAGCTCCAGTCTCAGTCACATGCTGCAGGAGGCTGGGAGGGCATCTGCTTTACTCTGTGTGTGCTGCAGGTCCGGAGACATGGCGCAGCAGGCCACGCCCTCCTCGCAGAAGGCGCTGATGGTGGAGCTCAAGTCGTTACAGGAGCAACCGGTGGAGGGCTTTAGGATCACCCTGGTGGAGGAGTCCGACCTCTACAACTGGGAGGTGGCCATCTTCGGACCACCCAACACGCTGTACGAGGGCGGCTACTTCAAGGTACTCACTACACGCAGTACGAGAGCGGCTACTGTAAGGTACTCATTACATGCTTTACGAGAGCAGCTACATCAAGGTACTCACTACACGCTGTGAGGGCGGCTACTGTAAGGTACTCACTACACGCTGTGAGAGCGGCTACTGTAAGGTACTCGCTACACGCTGTGAGAGCGGCTACTGTAAGGTACTCACTACACGCTGTGAGAGCGGCTACTGTAAGGTAATCACTACACGCTGTGAGGGCGGTTACTGTAAGGTACTCACTACACGCTGTGAGGGCGGTTACTGTAAGGTACTCACTACACGCAGTACGAGAGCGGGTACTGTAAGGTACTCACTACACGCTGTGAGGGCGACTACTGTAAGGTACTCACTACAGCGTACAGCGTACGTCTCGTACAGCGTACGTCTCGTACGTCTCGTACAGCGTACGTCTCGTACAGCGTACAGCATACGTCTCGTACAGCGTACAGCATACATCTCGTACAGCGTACAGCGTACGTAGCGTACAGCGTACGTCTCGTACAGCGTACAGCATACGTCTCGTACAGCGTACATCTCATACAGCGTACGTCTCGTACAGCGTACGTCTCGTACAGCGTACGTCTCGTACAGCGTACAGCATACATCTCGTACAGCGTACAGCGTACGTAGCGTACAGCGTACGTCTCGTACAGCGTACAGCATACGTCTCGTACAGCGTACAGCATACATCTCGTACAGCGTACGTCTCGTACAGGGTACGTCTCGTACAGCGTACGTCTCGTACAGCGTACGTCTCGTACAGCGTACGTATCGTACAGCATACATATCGTACAGCGTACGTCTCGTACAGCGAACGTCTCGTACAGCGTACGTCTCGTACAGCGTACGTCTCGTACAGCGTACGTCTCGTACAGCGTACATATGGTACAGCGTACATCTCGTACAGCGTACATCTCGTACAGCGTACTTCTCGTACAGCGTACATATCGTACAGCGTACATATCGTACAGCGTACGTCTCGTACAGCGTACATATCGTACAGCGTACGTCTCGTACAGCGTACGTCTCGTACAGCGTACGTCTCGTACAGCGTACGTAGCGTACAGCGTACGTCTCGTACAGCGTACGTCTCGTACAGCGTACGTCTCGTACAGCGTACGTCTCGTACAGCGTACATATCGTACAGCGTACGTCTCGTACAGCGTACATATCGTACAGCGTACGTCTCGTACAGCGTACGTCTCGTACAGCGTACATATCGTACAGCGTACGTCTCGTACAGCGAACGTCTCGTACAGCGTACGTCTCGTACAGCGTACGTCTCGTACAGCGTACGTCTCGTACAGCGTACATATGGTACAGCGTACATATGGTACAGCGTACATCTCGTACAGCGTACATCTCGTACAGCGTACTTCTCGTACAGCGTACATATCGTACAGCGTACATATCGTACAGCGTACGTCTCGTACAGCGTACATATCGTACAGCGTACGTCTCGTACAGCGTACGTCTCGTACAGCGTACGTCTCGTACAGCGTACGTAGCGTACAGCGTACGTCTCGTACAGCGTACGTCTCGTACAGCGTACGTCTCGTACAGCGTACATATCGTACAGCGTACGTCTCGTACAGCGTACATATCGTACAGCGTACGTCTCGTACAGCGTACGTCTCGTACAGCGTACATATCGTACAGCGTACGTCTCGTACAGCGTACATATCGTACAGCGTACGTCTCGTACAGCGCACGTCTCGTACAGCGTACGTCTCGTACAGCGTACATCTCGTACAGCGTACGTAGCGTACAGCGTACGTCTCGTACAGCGTACGTCTCGTACAGCGTACGTCTCGTACAGCGTACGTCTCGTACAGCGTACAGCATACATCTCGTACAGCGTACAGCGTACGTAGCGTACAGCGTACGTCTCGTACAGCGTACAGCATACGTCTCGTACAGCGTACAGCGTACGTAGCGTACAGCGTACGTCTCGTACAGCGTACAGCATACGTCTCGTACAGCGTACAGCGTACGTAGCGTACAGCGTACGTCTCGTACAGCATACATCTCGTACAGCGTACGTCTCGTACAGCGTACGTCTCGTACAGCGTACATCTCGTACAGCGTACGTCTCGTACAGCATACATCTCGTACAGCGTACGTCTCGTACAGCGTACATATCGTACAGCGTACGTCTCGTACAGCGTACGTCTCGTACAGCGTACGTCTCGTACAGCATACATATCGTACAGCGTACGTCTCGTACGTCTCGTACAGCGTACGTCTCGTACAGCGTACAGCATACGTCTCGTACAGCGTACAGCATACATCTCGTACAGCGTACAGCGTACGTAGCGTACAGCGTACGTCTCGTACAGCGTACAGCATACGTCTCGTACAGCGTACATCTCATACAGCGTACGTCTCGTACAGCGTACGTCTCGTACAGCGTACGTCTCGTACAGCGTACAGCATACATCTCGTACAGCGTACGTAGCGTACAGCGTACGTCTCGTACAGCGTACAGCATACGTCTCGTACAGCGTACAGCGTACGTCTCGTACAGCGTACGTCTCGTACAGCGTACGTCTCGTACAGCGTACGTCTCGTACAGCGTACGTCTCGTACAGCGTACGTATCGTACAGCGTACGTCTCGTACAGCGTACGTCTCGTACAGCGTACGTCTCGTACAGCGTACGTCTCGTACAGCGTACGTCTCGTACAGCGTACGTCTCGTACAGCGTACATCTCGTACAGCGTACATCTCGTACAGCGTACATCTCGTACAGCGTACTTCTCGTACAGCGTACGTATCGTACAGCGTACGTAGCGTACAGCGTACGTCTCGTACAGCGTACGTCTCGTACAGCGTACGTCTCGTACAGCATACATCTCGTACAGCGTACAGCGTACGTAGCGTACAGCGTACGTCTCGTACAGCGTACAGCATACGTCTCGTACAGCGTACGTAGCGTACAGCGTACGTCTCGTACAGCGTACAGCATACGTCTCGTACAGCGTACAGCGTACGTAGCGTACAGCGTACGTCTCGTACAGCATACATCTCGTACAGCGTACGTCTCGTACAGCGTACGTCTCGTACAGCGTACATCTCGTACAGCGTACGTCTCGTACAGCATACATCTCGTACAGCGTACGTCTCGTACAGCGTACATATCGTACAGCGTACGTCTCGTACAGCGTACGTCTCGTACAGCGTACGTCTCGTACAGCATACATATCGTACAGCGTACGTCTCGTACGTCTCGTACAGCGTACGTCTCGTACAGCGTACAGCATACGTCTCGTACAGCGTACAGCATACATCTCGTACAGCGTACAGCGTACGTAGCGTACAGCGTACGTCTCGTACAGCGTACAGCATACGTCTCGTACAGCGTACATCTCATACAGCGTACGTCTCGTACAGCGTACGTCTCGTACAGCGTACATATCGTACAGCGTACGTCTCGTACAGCGTACATCTCATACAGCGTACGTCTCGTACAGCGTACGTCTCGTACAGCGTACGTATCGTACAGCGTACGTCTCGTACAGCGTACGTCTCGTACAGCGTACGTCTCGTACAGCGTACGTCTCGTACAGCGTACGTCTCGTACAGCGTACGTCTCGTACAGCGTACATATCGTACAGCGTACGTCTCGTACAGCGTACATATCGTACAGCGTACGTCTCGTACAGCGCACGTCTCGTACAGCGTACGTCTCGTACAGCGTACATCTCGTACAGCGTACGTAGCGTACAGCGTACGTCTCGTACAGCGTACGTCTCGTACAGCGTACGTCTCGTACAGCGTACAGCATACATCTCGTACAGCGTACGTAGCGTACAGCGTACGTCTCGTACAGCGTACAGCATACGTTTCGTACAGCGTACAGCGTACGTAGCGTACAGCGTACGTCTCGTACAGCGTACAGCATACGTCTCGTACAGCGTACAGCGTACGTAGCGTACAGCGTACGTCTCGTACAGCATACATCTCGTACAGCGTACGTCTCGTACAGCGTACGTCCCGTACAGCGTACATCTCGTACAGCGTACGTCTCGTACAGCGTACGTCTCGTACAGCATACATCTCGTACAGCGTACGTCTCGTACAGCGTACATATCGTACAGCGTACGTCTCGTACAGCGTACGTCTCGTACAGCGTACGTCTCGTACAGCATACATATCGTACAGCGTACGTCTCGTACAGCATACATATCGTACAGCATACATATCGTACAGCGTACATCTCGTACAGCGTACATCTCGTACAGCGTACGTCTCGTACAGCATACATCTCGTACAGCGTACGTCTCGTACAGCGTACATATCGTACAGCGTACGTCTCGTACAGCGTACGTCTCGTACAGCGTACGTCTCGTACAGCATACATATCGTACAGCGTACGTCTCGTACGTCTCGTACAGCGTACGTCTCGTACAGCGTACAGCATACGTCTCGTACAGCGTACAGCATACATCTCGTACAGCGTACAGCGTACGTAGCGTACAGCGTACGTCTCGTACAGCGTACAGCATACGTCTCGTACAGCGTACATCTCATACAGCGTACGTCTCGTACAGCGTACGTCTCGTACAGCGTACGTCTCGTACAGCGTACGTCTCGTACAGCGTACAGCATACATCTCGTACAGCGTACGTAGCGTACAGCGTACGTCTCGTACAGCGTACAGCATACGTCTCGTACAGCGTACAGCGTACGTCTCGTACAGCGTACAGCGTACGTCTCGTACAGCGTACGTCTCGTACAGCGTACGTCTCGTACAGCGTACGTCTCGTACAGCGTACGTCTCGTACAGCGTACATATCGTACAGCGTACATATCGTACAGCGAACGTCTCGTACAGCGTACGTCTCGTACAGCGTAAGTCTCGTACAGCGTACGTCTCGTACAGCGTACGTCTCGTACAGCGTACATATTGTACAGCGTACATCTCGTACAGCGTACATCTCGTACAGCGTACGTCTCGTACAGCGTACGTCTCGTACAGCGTACGTCTCGTACAGCGCACGTCTCGTACAGCGTACGTCTCGTACAGCGTACGTCTCGTACAGCGTACGTCTCGTACAGCGTACGTCTCGTACAGCATACATATCGTACAGCGTACATATCGTACAGCGTACGTCTCGTACAGCGAACGTCTCGTACAGCGTACGTCTCGTACAGCGTACGTCTCGTACAGCGTACGTCTCGTACAGCGTACGTCTCGTACAGCGTACATATGGTACAGCGTACATCTCGTACAGCGTACATCTCGTACAGCGTACTTCTCGTACAGCGTACATATCGTACAGCGTACGTAGCGTACAGCGTACGTCTCGTACAGCGTACGTCTCGTACAGCGTACGTCTCGTACAGCGTACAGCATACATCTCGTACAGCGTACAGCGTACGTCTCGTACAGCGTACAGCATACGTCTCGTACAGCGTACGTAGCGTACAGCGTACGTCTCGTACAGCGTACAGCATACGTCTCGTACAGCGTACAGCGTACGTAGCGTACAGCGTACGTCTCGTACAGCATACATCTCGTACAGCGTACGTCTCGTACAGCGTACGTCTCGTACAGCGTACATCTCGTACAGCGTACGTCTCGTACAGCATACATCTCGTACAGCGTACGTCTCGTACAGCGTACATATCGTACAGCGTACGTCTCGTACAGCGTACGTCTCGTACAGCGTACGTCTCGTACAGCATACATATCGTACAGCGTACGTCTCGTACGTCTCGTACAGCGTACGTCTCGTACAGCGTACAGCATACGTCTCGTACAGCGTACAGCATACATCTCGTACAGCGTACAGCGTACGTAGTAGGGATGGCCGATATATCGGCGCCGCCGATATTATCGGCCGATATTTGTCCTTTTTTCTCATATCGGTATCGGTCCGATATGGGAAAATATCGGCCGATATTTTTTTTTTCTTTGAATTATTTACTACACCGTAATGTCATAGCGCACCTGAAAGCAGCAGCGGTGTAGATGGGCTGCACTGACCTGACTGGGGCAACAATTTATTCAAATTATCTCAAATAAACAGTGGCTCCTAAAAATAAAGAACCTCCAGCATAAATTCACACGTCTCCAAAAGAAAGTATGTTTTTACTAAGTTTAAACAAAGTGGAGCGGACACTTGGACACCACAGAGATGCAGAGCCACAAGTTACTGCTGCAACAAACTGGACTAAAACTGCCTCCATGGACATTATTCTGAGTCAGGATTAACAGGAATCATTTTCTGATGGATTATTTGTCGCTACATCTGAGGTGAGTGTTGCAAAAGTTTCTCCGTCCTGACGCCAGATTTATAACTTTGTTTGTTAGCGCTAGCATAGCTGCTAACAGGCTAAAGCTACAACACGTAAACATGACCTTTCTGTCATCATATAGGTCTCACTACAGTGATGATAATGTCTGTATTGACGTTTACTCTGCCCACTTTTGTCATGTTAATGTCCTGTGAAAACGAGGCGTTATGTCATGTCGCATTTTCGCGCATATTTAATTAGACGCATTTGCGATCGTTCGCGCATTTATCATTGAAAACAAAGCAGATCAAAGCTCATGCTAATCTTGTAAATCTACTATTTGCTTTTTGCCAGTTCTAAACCAACTCTAAATATTCAGTCTGGCCTCATAAGTTCATATAAGGTGCTTCAAAGCTTCATACAGAGCAGTGTGTCCTTTATCAGATTTGTTTAAAGTTAAAACATGTAGCTTAAACAACATGGTAGGCTACATATTTTAATAAAAAATACAATCAATAGTAGCCTAGCATATTCCCAGTGTCAGTGTTTCCCATTAATAGAGGACATGGGTGAAAGTATAATAATAAGTAGGTCTGAGTAAATATTTAGCCAAAAACAAAATGACATTTCACTCCAACATTGCATTTGGTCTTTTTAATATTTTTCTAATAAAAAGGATTGTTTCATCCTGGTGTGTGAGATGTGTCCCAGGCATAAGCATAAGACATTCCAATAATGGAACAATTTACAAACTTTACCACATTTGAGTAAGCCTTTCTATTGATTTTTAACGTTGAAATAAATATCGGCAAATATCGGATATCGGCCACACCAGTGAGGCAAATATCGGATATCGGTATCGGCAGAAAATTTTCATATCGGACCATCCCTAGTACGTAGCGTACAGCGTACGTCTCGTACAGCGTACAGCATACGTCTCGTACAGCGTACATCTCATACAGCGTACGTCTCGTACAGCGTACGTCTCGTACAGCGTACATATCGTACAGCGTACGTCTCGTACAGCGTACGTCTCGTACAGCGTACGTCTCGTACAGCGTACGTCTCGTACAGCGTACGTCTCGTACAGCGTACGTCTCGTACAGCGTACGTCTCGTACAGCGTACGTCTCGTACAGCGTACATATTGTACAGCGTACATCTCGTACAGCGTACATCTCGTACAGCGTACGTCTCGTACAGCGTACGTCTCGTACAGCGTACATATCGTACAGCGTACGTCTCGTACAGCGCACGTCTCGTACAGCGTACGTCTCGTACAGCGTACATCTCGTACAGCGTACGTAGCGTACAGCGTACGTCTCGTACAGCGTACGTCTCGTACAGCGTACGTCTCGTACAGCGTACAGCATACATCTCGTACAGCGTACAGCGTACAGCGTACGTAGCGTACAGCGTACGTCTCGTACAGCGTACAGCATACGTCTCGTACAGCGTACAGCGTACGTAGCGTACAGCGTACGTCTCGTACAGCGTACAGCATACGTCTCGTACAGCGTACAGCGTACGTAGCGTACAGCGTACGTCTCGTACAGCATACATCTCGTACAGCGTACGTCTCGTACAGCGTACGTCCCGTACAGCGTACATCTCGTACAGCGTACGTCTCGTACAGCGTACGTCTCGTACAGCATACATCTCGTACAGCGTACGTCTCGTACAGCGTACATATCGTACAGCGTACGTCTCGTACAGCGTACGTCTCGTACAGTGTACGTCTCGTACAGCATACATATCGTACAGCGTACGTCTCGTACAGCATACATATCGTACAGCATACATATCGTACAGCGTACGTCTCGTACAGCGAACGTCTCGTACAGCATACATATCGTACAGCGTACGTCTCGTACAGCGTACGTCTCGTACAGCGTACATCTTGTACAGCGTACGTAGCGTACGTCTCGTACAGCGTACTTCTCGTACAGCGTACGTAGCGTACAGCGTACGTCTCGTACAGCGTACAGCATACGTCTCGTACAGCGTACGTAGCGT
This sequence comes from Gobius niger, assembly GCF_951799975.1. Taxonomy (NCBI): domain Eukaryota; kingdom Metazoa; phylum Chordata; class Actinopteri; order Gobiiformes; family Gobiidae; genus Gobius; species Gobius niger. Next base: position 635,759 of record NC_136875.1, read on the forward strand.
ACAGCGTACGTCTCGTACAGCGTACATCTCGTACAGCGTACGTCTCGTACAGCGTACGTCTCGTACAGCGTACGTCTCGTACAGCGTACGTCTCGTACAGCGTACGTCTCGTACAGCGTACGTCTCGTACAGCATACATATCGTACAGCGTACGTCTCGTACGTCTCGTACAGCGTACGTCTCGTACAGCGTACAGCATACGTCTCGTACAGCGTACAGCATACATCTCGTACAGCGTACGTAGCGTACAGCGTACGTCTCGTACAGCGTACAGCATACGTCTCGTACAGCGTACATCTCATACAGCGTACGTCTCGTACAGCGTACGTCTCGTACAGCGTACATATCGTACAGCGTACGTCTCGTACAGCGTACGTCTCGTACAGCGTACGTCTCGTACAGCGTACGTCTCGTACAGCGTACGTCTCGTACAGCGTACGTCTCGTACAGCGTACGTCTCGTACAGCGTACATATCGTACAGCGTACGTCTCGTACAGCGCACGTCTCGTACAGCGTACGTCTCGTACAGCGTACATCTCGTACAGCGTACGTAGCGTACAGCGTACGTCTCGTACAGCGTACGTCTCGTACAGCGTACAGCATACATCTCGTACAGCGTACAGCGTACGTAGCGTACAGCGTACGTCTCGTACAGCGTACAGCATACGTCTCGTACAGCGTACAGCGTACGTAGCGTACAGCGTACGTCTCGTACAGCGTACAGCATACGTCTCGTACAGCGTACAGCGTACGTAGCGTACAGCGTACGTCTCGTACAGCATACATCTCGTACAGCGTACGTCTCGTACAGCGTACGTCCCGTACAGCGTACATCTCGTACAGCGTACGTCTCGTACAGCGTACGTCTCGTACAGCGTACGTCTCGTACAGCGTACGTCTCGTACAGCGTACATATCGTACAGCGTACGTCTCGTACAGCGTACGTCTCGTACAGCGTACGTCTCGTACAGCATACATATCGTACAGCGTACGTCTCGTACAGCATACATATCGTACAGCATACATATCGTACAGCGTACGTCTCGTACAGCGAACGTCTCGTACAGCGTACGTCTCGTACAGCGTACGTCTCGTACAGCGTACGTCTCGTACAGCGTACATATCGTACAGCGTACATCTCGTACAGCGTACATCTCGTACAGCGTACTTCTCGTACAGCGTACATATCGTACAGCGTACGTCTCGTACAGCGTACGTCTCGTACAGCATACATATCGTACAGCGTACGTCTCGTACAGCGTACGTCTCGTACAGCGTACATCTTGTACAGCGTACGTAGCGTACGTCTCGTACAGCGTACTTCTCGTACAGCGTACGTCTCGTACAGCGTACTTCTCGTACAGCGTACATATCGTACAGCGTACGTCTCGTACAGCGTACGTCTCGTACAGCATACATATCGTACAGCGTACGTCTCGTACAGCGTACGTCTCGTACAGCGTACATCTTGTACAGCGTACGTAGCGTACGTCTCGTACAGCGTATGTCTCGTACAGCGTATGTCTCGTACAGCGTACGTCTCGTACAGCGTACGTCTCGTACAGCGTACGTCTCGTACAGCGTACGTCTCGTACAGCGTACGTCTCGTACAGCGTACGTCTCGTACAGCGTACGTAGCGTACAGCGTACGTCTCGTACAGCGTACGTCTCGTACAGCGTACGTCTCGTACAGCGTACGTCTCGTACAGCGTCTCGTACAGCGTCTCGTACAGCGTACGTAGCGTACAGCGTACGTCTCGTACAGCGTACGTCTCGTACAGCGTACGTCTCGTACAGCGTACGTAGCGTACAGCGTACGTAGCGTACAGCGTACGTCTCGTACAGCGTACGTCTCGTACAGCGTACGTCTCGTACAGCGTACAGCATACATCTCGTACAGCGTACAGCGTACGTAGCGTACAGCGTACGTCTCGTACAGCGTACAGCATACGTCTCGTACAGCGTACAGCATACATCTCGTACAGCGTACGTCTCGTACAGCGTACGTCTCGTACAGCGTACATCTCGTACAGCGTACGTCTCGTACAGCATACATCTCGTACAGCGTACGTCTCGTACAGCATACATATCGTACAGCGTACGTCTCGTACAGCGTACGTCTCGTACAGCATACATATCGTACAGCGTACGTCTCGTACAGCGTACGTCTCGTACAGCGTACGTCTCGTACAGCATACATCTCGTACAGCGTACGTCTCGTACAGCATACATATCGTACAGCGTACGTCTCGTACAGCGTACGTCTCGTACAGCATACATATCGTACAGCGTACGTCTCGTACAGCGTACGTCTCGTACAGCGTACGTCTCGTACAGCATACATATCGTACAGCGTACGTAGCGTACAGCGTACATCTCGTACAGCGTACGTAGCGTACAGCGTACATCTCGTACAGCGTACGTAGCGTACGTCTCGTACAGCGTACGTCTCGTACAGCGTACGTCTCGTACAGCGTACGTCTCGTACAGCGTACGTCTCGTACAGCGTACGTCTCGTAGCTCATTTCCTGCAGAACAGCTCTTTCACTGCAGTGTTTTATCAAACTTGTGAGAGACTCTGTTTCAGACCTGCACCCTGCTGGCCAGCCCTCACACCTGCAAAAGTAAACTGAGCAGCGTGGCCTGATGACATCATCACACAGCGCTGTTTGTTTTTATGTCAGGCAAAAGCATGAGCCGTGGCATATGAAATGCGAAGGGAAAATAATCCCAGCGCCATGAAATAATGCAAGTCTGCTTTGCAAAAAATAAATAAATAAATTGAAAAAAAAGAAGAAAAAAAAAACGTTCTTTTTCGATTATGCTAATTTTGTAATCGTTTAGTGTAATAATCGAAATTGTAATTGAATTTCGATTAATTGCACAGCCCTACTCCATGATATGCAGGTGGGAATCGAACCTGCTGCGCCACCGTTTATTTGCCAAATTCTGCTGGCATGCTTGTTCCAGAGGGCATACCTCTACTGGATATTTGGGTATTTCACAGTTTAATCGAGTGGTAGAGTTGGCTAATCAAGCCAGAATTAGAAACAACACATGACTCAATGAAAGGCAGGGACTGAAAAGTGTGCTCCACCAAACGGTTGAGGAAACCATTAAAGGGTTTCAGCGAGACTACAAGTGTGACTATAATGTGCAGATATTTTGGTCGACTCCTAAACTAAATCAAAAGTAAAAGAAGGCAATAAAAAGGTGAACTTCAGTGAGACAGATGGAAGGAGTCTGTTCTCTCACATGGACAAAGCACAGACAAACACGAAGCACAGTGTCATCATTATACAGTATATGCTCGTATCCAATCGGAGGCTAGGCCTGTCACGCTAACAAATTTGAAGTTCGATATATTGAGGCGGGAAAGTATCACGATAAGCGATATTATTGACTAATAATACTGGATACTGTTAACTCTTGAACTTCAACTTTTGTTCTTAAGGTGCATAATCACATCCTAAAATACCACACAAGCTACAGTAAACATGAAATATAATGTAGCTCAATTTGCTTCAGTTAGAAATCAAAGTTTTACAAAGAAGAAACGGGAAGGGAATGCTAATGCTGTCTGCTGTACAGACCATAAATATCAAGCCCAAAAATGTATCGTTTATCCGTTTTTTATTGAACAATAAGTCGATATAGTAATTATCGTGACAGCCCTATCGGAGGCATGCAAAATAAGTGTATATGAAGTATTTATCAACTAAATTAAAATATGTGCCAGAATGAACTTTGGTTTGTGTAACCAAGTGTAAGACAGAACTGTTTCTGTGCATGCAGCTGATTAACGACTGTTTTGAAGAGCAGCTATCGAGGATGTTTCGAGGCATGACTGTCCAGAAAAGGCCATTCTTCCACTTGTTGTGAAAAGCTCTGAATGTCCAAAAGAAACAGTTGGCTGGGTGGTCAGTTAACCGCTGTGATGGAGCAGCTGCAGTCATTGAATCAATCATGCTCAAATCAACTCGTTAAAAAGCAATTCATTTGATTCCAGCAAATCTATATGTCTGACATATATTGACATTGATCGACTTTATTTTCCTCATAATTTCAGTTAAAATACAAACTTTATGATTCAAACCAACCTTTTTTAGAGACAAGGGCTACTTTAAGTTGTTCAAGGGCTACCAGTATGGCAAATTCATGCTTTTAAACAAATACTGATTCTCAACACAAATAACTGTTTTTAACATATATATATATATATATATATATATATATATATATATATATATATATATATATATATATATATATATATATATATATATATATATATATATATAACTGAAGTGGCTATATATGGATATACAGAAATCCTACCAATGGCTAGACAGAGCAGGACTAAAGGACAGCACAGAGGCTCATCATGGCTGCACAGGAGCAGGCCTTGAGCACCAGAGCAATAGAGGCCCAGATCTACCACACCAGACAAGACCCCAGGTGTAGACTGTGCAAAGAGGCCAATGAGACAATCCAGCTTTACATAACTGCAGGGTGTAAGATGCTGCAGGTGTAAGAACATAACTGCAGGGTGTAAGATGCTGCAGGTGTAAGAACATAACTGCAGGGTGTAAGAACATAACTGCAGGGTGTAAGAACATAACTGCAGGGTGTAAGAACATAACTGCAGGTGTAAGAACATAACTGCAGGGTGTAAGAGGCTGCAGGTGTAAGAACATAACTGCAGGGTGTAAGATGCTGCAGGTGTAAGAACATAACTGCAGGGTGTAAGATGCTGGCAGGGAAAGCTTACATGGAGCGCCATAACCAAGTGGCTGGTATAGTGTACAGGAACATCTGTGCAGAGTATGGGCTGGAAACCCCAAGGTCAAAGTGGGAAACACCTCCAAAGGTGGTGGAGAATGACCGAGCCAAGATCCTGTGGGACTTCCAGATACAGACGGACAGAATGGTAATGAACCAACCGGACATTGTGGTGGTGACAAAGAGCAGAGGAGCCATTGTGGTCGACATAGCAATACCAAGACTTCAACATCTGGAAAAAGGAACACGAGAAACTAGAGAAATACCAGGGGCTCAGAGAAGAGCTGGAGAAAACCTGGAGGGTGAAGGCATCAGTGGTGTCCGTGGTCGTTGGGGCACTCGGGGCAGTGACCCCCAAACTGGAGGAGTGGCTCCAGCAGATCCCAGGAAATACATCAGACATCTCGGTCCAGAAAAGTGCACTTCTAGGAACAGCAAAGATACTGAACCCTCAAGCTCCCAGGCCGACGGTAGAGGACCCGAGCTTGGAGGAAAAAGAGACCGCCCGCGAAGGGTGAGGAAGAGTTTTTTACATTTATGTATTTGAAAAGTCTCGTGAGCTACGGTGGGCTGCAGTAACATGCTTGTTTATAGGATGTTACTGCAGAGCTAAGTAACTCATGCCCCTAGAGGCCATAAGCGCCACTGAAGGTGTCGTACCACACTGTGTTTTTTTACTCATTAATTGTCCGTGAGAGCAAATACTACGCTGATCATCCATACAGCTTTAGCTTTGTCCGTTATTCTGTTAGCTTCTTCTTCGTGATTCCATTAGTGTGTATTGGTGCTCCGACCCCGAGGCAGGAAAGTTGCAATTTTGGTTTTCTGGCTAGTGACACCAGGGGGAGATGAACGACCCCCCTATCACCCCATTAACACTTGTATTACCCCCAGAGGGAGTGCGGAAATGATTTATTAAGGTAAACAAGTTACGTACTTCTTTAAATTTTCTCAGTCTTACACATTTTTACTAAAAATCTCCCCTTTGTGGCTAATCTTTTTATTTATTCAATGTCCACTTTTAAATCTATTTCCAAATGGGTTTGGTTTCAAATCTTACGGGGAAAATGCGCAGATTGTTTGCACTTTAACTTGCTGCTGTAGAAACCACTGTGGAAACATGAGAGGTAGAAGCTGGAGACATTGACCCATATTTCAAACTGTTTCAGTAGCTTCAGCAGTGTCCCCATCGACCTGCAACCAGCGCTCATCCTCCTCCACACTCACATTAGAAGCTACATTATTAATAGATTGAAAGATTTTGTAAGGATGTTTGAAACATTATCCAGGTGTCCAAGTGTAGTGTGTGCAGCGGGTGGTATTTTTAGACAGACAGATATAACTCAGAGGAGCGCGAGCTGCCTCTGCATCAGACACAGGCATGAACTTTATGCACCTTTTCCAAATGCTTTTCTGAATCATTTCATGAGACTTAAAGTGCATTTGACGGTTGTCAAGTTTTTGTAATTCTTTTTGATTTGGTGGAATAATACCTGTGTTACAGTTTTACACCCATAAAATATCAGCTTGTGGAGAAAGTCTGATTAAAAAGTCCAAACTTTGGTTGAATGCACCTAATTTAGTTTCTTTTTAATATGTTATGGTGAAGTTGGTTCCATGCAGCAGCTATAAGCTCCTCCTTCACGTGCGCAGCATGTAAAGTGTAAACAAAGCAGCCACCATGACGTAAACAAACTACAGCCGTGGCAATTAGCTCTAGCCTACTAGCTTCTCTGCATTACCAGCGCGGTCCTCCATTCATTACACTGAGACCTTTTTAAATGTCAGAGCTCAACATTTGTTCTTATGGTTGGTCCTTAGTATGTCACATTTTGCCCCAGGTTTGCTAATGTTTGTGGGAGAGAGACAGTTTACAGTTTATTTGGACAAATGATCCCACTGACTAAAATGGCTTATCATTAACAATTCACAGTTTCATTCTACGTCACTTCTGGCCTCTGTGGCCAAGAATTTTTTTTTTTTTTTTTTTTAAATACATACAGTATATATATATTTTTTGGACAAATTCAGGAAAATGTTTGAACATAAATCTTGAATATAATTGTTTTAACTAGGTTTTGGTGAAATGGGTTGTCTAATCTGTCATATGCACTTTAAATTGGCAGCTTTTTCACACTTATGTGAATCGCTGCAGGTGAAAACATGATCAGTTTAGAACATCTTTGTTTTAATGTCATGAGTAAAAACTGACTAAACTCTCCCTTTCCGATGTTTATTTATGACAACACTCTGTAATCCAAATATGGTCATTTCCTTTGTGGAAGACGCAAGCTCCCATTGTTAATTTCGGCCATTTTTACTCTTAAAACATGTTATTTTTATATGAAAACATCAAATGACAGAAAATTGCCATACCTTTTCCCCCATATTTCTGTCAATAGACACATTGATATCTCAGTGTTTCTGATATCCCAGGGTCATGCACATGATGTCCCAGTGATGTGAAGTTCTCTCTCTTCTCTGTCCAAAGGCTCACATTAAGTTCCCAGTGGATTACCCCTACTCGCCCCCGACCTTCCGCTTCCTCACCAAGATGTGGCACCCCAACATCTACGAGGTACTCTCTCCCTCTCTGTTGCTGCTCATGTCAAAGTCACTGACTTTCCCTTGTTCCCCCAGAATGGAGACGTGTGCATCTCCATCCTGCATCCCCCTGTGGACGACCCCCAGAGCGGAGAGCTGCCATCGGAGCGCTGGAACCCCACGCAAAACGTCAGGTACTCCCTAACTCCACATCTACCACCCTGCCCCATCAGGTACATCAGGTACTCCCTAACACCACCCGTAACCCCTGTCCCATCAGGTACTCCCTAACACCACCCGTAACCCCTGTCCCATCAGGTACTCCCTCTCTGTCCACAGCTGAGCATCTTTTATCACGTAAAACAATTTTGCGATCTTGAAGTACCACCAGTGTAGTACATCAAGATCTACAAAGGACTAGGCTGTATTGTGAATTATCATCAGCTCCATAATAATAAATCAAAAAGGTGAAAAAAATGTGTTTTTTGTTAAACTGCCGTTCTTATTTTATAAAATCAAAGAATTCATTATAAAAAAATACATTATATATATATTAATAATATGGTCAGGGAAGGAAGACCAATACCATTAGGTCCTTGTCCCTGAAATGTCTGTGGACAGTCTGTGAAGTCCAAACCCTTTCTGTGACCATATTGTGAAAGCTCACTGAGAAGGTGTCAAAAGTGTAAAGCAGTAATCAAAGCTAAAGGCAGCCCTTATGGAGAATTCATAAATGAAAACCTACAGTGAGAAATAAAAGCAAAAACACTCCATATAAAAAAGAGTTTCCAAACGTTTGACGGGTACTAGAGATGCGCCCGTGGATTTGGTCGGGTCGGGTCCCTCAAAATTACGGCAAACTTGGGGTGCGGGTGGGTCGGGTCACAAAGCGCACTGTTTTTTTTGTCCTTATATCGTTGGCTTACTACATACAGTGCATTCTTATCCATAAATGCCACACAAAGTCGACTGTGTTTAGATGAATGTTTAGTTTGAAGGGGTAAACGTGTCAGAACATGTTTTGTTTAGATGTCACCTGACCTATCGCTTCTGTTTGACTTTGATCACCTCTACAAAAGCGTCACAATAGCCGTGCCCGAGCACATAATGACACGTACATGTGATGAAAGTAATGCATCAACAAGAAGCAAGGTAAAACTAAGATCAAAGACACAGCATCTTACTGACCTGAGGAGAGCAACTTCTTAGCGTCAGGTAAAGCTGCTCCACTTCAGTCCAAACTCCATTTACTTTGACAGACAGAGTCGTCCATGACGTGGTGAAAGTAAAGCCTCATGATAGTTTCTGCTCCTTGTTTCCTGATAAGTCCATAAGTGATTTCAAAGGTTCCTCAGCAGCACAAGTGCTAATTCTCCTGTAAACTCTCCGTCACGTGACGCGCTCCCGTTTGAGTGATAGCCACATGCAGCAGTTTTTTAATGTGTGCGGGTCGGGTCGGCAAACTGAGAGGCTTCGGGTTGGTGGGCCAACTTTATTCCCCAGAGCCTCTGTCTTTAAAACTGCTGTAACATGCAAAGAGCGCACTGCTCCCAAAAGTGTGCGGAGCGCAAACTTCAGTTTAACATGTTTTAATGACGTCTACATCGGAGAAAGGTTTCTTTTGTTTTTACCGAGGCCACTCAGAATGAAGCTTCTGTAGCCTTCACTTGCACATTTACTGCTCCTTCATATTTTAAAAAAAACTTTCTACAGCTCGATATTGCTCCTGTGATAACGCTGGGTTAATAACAATGAAAAAGAACCAGTCTGGTTTTTGTAAGGTACATTTTACAAATCTCATATACAAATGAGGGCCGGACCTTGATTGACTGGCCCCGGGAGGGCCGAGTCTACAGTGAAGATCCCACCCTCATGCCCTTTTAAGGAACATGCTCGGTCAGAGCTGGGGAGGGATGTGGTCATTATGGCAAACGGGGAGGAGTGAGCAGATGATGTCCATGTGTGTGACATGTTGGTGTGTTGTGTCCAGGACGATCCTGCTCAGTGTGATCTCACTCCTGAACGAACCCAACACCTTTTCTCCGGCGAACGTCGACGCCTCCGTCATGTTCAGGAAGTGGCGAGACAGCAAAGGCAAGGAGAAGGAGTACGCAGAAATCATCAGGTAAAAGTACTACCACTGCTGCTACTACATATACAACTACAAATACTACTGCAGTAAACAGAAGTAATCATCAGGTAAAAATACTACTACTCAGAGGTGGGAGACTCGCGTCAAATGACTGAACTCGAGTCAGTCGATGAGCAATTTTCAGGACTTGAGACTTGCGTGACCAATGCTCAAAAAGACTGGACTTGACTTAGACTTGCTCGTTGTGACTTGAGACTTAACTTAGACTTGAGGTCGATGACTCTCCATGAGGTGTAACATTAAATTTATTGATTGATGATATTGATTTGATTGATTGAGTTCAATTGTTGAAAGAGCAGGATTCATTGTGTATGTTGTGCCTATGTTTACATATGGTAATTAGCCACATGCTTTTTCGATTTCCCAACACAGTGAGTCTAATCAATGCAGCGGGAAAAGGCAGGAGGAAAATGTGTGTTTCTTTGGATGCAATGAACGTTTTCTACAGTGAGTGAAGAGATGAAGATTCATAGACTTCATAAGGATAGGAAAACATTAGAAACGATTGGTTTCTAATGACTTGCATTTATGACTTACTCCCACATCTGCTGCTACTACTAATACAAATACTACTGCATTAAATGGAAAGAGGAGTATGCTGAAATCATCAAGTAAAACTACTCTTCCTGGGACAAAAGGTATTGGTATTAGTATTTGTTCCAGTATTGGCTCTGATATCCGATACCAGTATTGGATTGCTCTGGACAGTGTTTAACTCAGCGGGTCATTCTGCCTCTGGTGTTCCACAGGAAGCAGGTACTGGCCACGGCAGCAGATGCAGACCGCGACGGCGTAAAGGTGCCGCGGACTCTGGCGGAGTACTGCATCCAGACCCGCGTGCCGTCACAGGACTCCAGCTCCGACCTGCTGTATGACGACCTCTACGACGACATGGAGGAGAGCGAGGAGGAGGACAGCGAGGGGGAGGAGGGGGGAGGGGCCTACGGGGGAGGGCGGGTCTACCAGGACCAGGACGACTCCGGCAACGAGGACTCATGATGGGGGAGAAGAGAGGGGAGGGGGAAGAAGGGAGGAGAGGAGTTAGAGGGTGAGGGCGGGTCTACCAGGACGACAGGCAACGAGGGAGGGGTAGAGAAGTGAGAGGGGAGGCCTACTTACTTTAGATTACGGAGATACGTTCAAGCCGAAGGCAAAAGATGTGTAAGAACCGTGTTAAACGCCTGCTGCTGGTTGCGTGAACATTTGGGTGTCACTAGCACCTGTCGCTGGAACATTTCGGGGTCACTAGCACCTGTCGCGTGAACATTTGGGGGTCACTAGCACCTGTCGCGTGAACATTTGGGGGTCGCTAGCACCCGTTGCGTGAACATTTGGGGGTCACTAGCACCTGTCGCGTGAACATTTGGGGTTCACTAGCACCTGTCGCGTAAACATTGGGGGTCGCTAGCACCTGTCGCGTGAACATTTGGGGGTCACTAGCACCTGTCGCGTGAACATTTGGGGTTCACTAGCACCTGTCGCGTGAACATTTGGGGGTCACTAGTACCCGTCGCGTGAACATTTGGGGTTCACTAGCACCTGTCGCGTAAACATTGGGGGTTCACTAGCACCCGTCGCGTGAACATTTGGGGGTCACTAGTACCCGTCGCGTAAACATTTGGGGGTCGCTAGCACCTGTCGCGTAAACATTGGGGGTCACTAGCACCTGTTGTGTGAACATTGGGGGTTCACTAGCACCCGTCGCGTGAACATTTGGGGTCGCTAGCACCTGTCGCGTGAACATTTGGGGGTCACTAGCACCTGTTGTGTGAACATTCGGGGGTCACTAGCACCTGTCGCTTAAACATTGGGGGTTCACTAGCACCTGTCGGGTGAACATTTGGGGGTCACTAGCACCTGTCGCGTAAACATTGGGGGTCGCTAGCACCCGTCGGGTGAACATTTGGGGGTCGCTAGCACCTGTCGCGTAAACATTGGGGGTCGCTAGCACCCGTCGGGTGAACATTTGGGGGTCGCTAGCACCCGTCGGGTGAACATTTGGGGGTCGCTAGCACCTGTCGCGTAAACATTGGGGGTCGCTAGCACCTGTTGTGTGAACATTCGGGGGTCACTAGCACCTGTCGCGTAAACATTTGGGGGTCGCTAGCACCTGTTGTGTGAACATTCGGGGGTCACTAGCACCCGTCGCGTGAACATTTGGGAGTCACTAGCACCTGTTGTGTGAACATTCGGGGGTCACTAGCACCTGTCGCGTAAACATTTGGGGGTCGCTAGCACCTGTTGTGTGAACATTCGGGGGTCACTAGCACCCGTCGCGTGAACATTTGGGGGTCACTAGCACCTGTTGTGTGAACATTCGGGGGTCACTAGCACCTGTCGCGTAAACATTGGGGGTCGCTAGCACCTGTCGCTGGAACGTTTGGGGGTCACTAGCACCTGTTGTGTGAACATTCGGGGGTCACTAGCACCTGTCGCGTAAACATTTGGGGTTCACTAGCACCTGTCGCGTGAACATTTGGGGGTCACTAGCACCTGTCGCGTGAACATTTGGGGGTCGCTAGCACCTGTGTGAACATTCGGGGGTCACTAGCACCCGTCGCGTGAACATTTGGGGGTCACTAGCACCTGTCGTGTGAACATTTAGGGTTCAGTAGCACCTGTCGGGTGAACATTTGGGGGTCACTAGCACCTGTCGCATTAACATTTAGGGTTCAGTAGCACCTGTCGCGTAAACATTGGGGGTCGCTAGCACCTGTCACGTGAACATTTGGGGGTCACTAGCACCTGTCACGTGAACATTCGGGGGTCACTAGCACCTGTCGCGTGAACATTTGGGGGTCACTAGTACCCGTCGCGTGAACATTTGGGGGTCACTAGCACCCGTCGGGTGAACATTTGGGGTCACTAGCACCCGTCGGGTGAACATTTGGGGGTCACTAGCACCCGTCGGGTGAACATTTGGGGGTCACTAGTACCCGTCGGGTGAACATTTGGGTGTGTTAGTGAGTAGTGAGTGGTAGTGAGGAGCACGACTGAATTGTAAAATGGCTCATCCTGCGTTTGGCCCAGACATGATACACATGCCAGTCACACATTGGCCCTGCTCGTCTCCCTGGGCACCGCGGGTGTTTGCACCTGATCGTGCCTTTGCCTTCAGCGTGAACGTACCTTTGTGATGTCAGAGCAGAAAACATTTAAACAAATACCACCTGCCGCTGTGCCCGTGTTCAAAGCACTTGGCCCTTCCTCTCCGTGGTAAAGTGGGCGGTGTTTGAGCTGTTTGTGGAGAACTGTCTGTGTGAACTTACTGACACAGCTGAAATATCGGACTGTGGTTTCTCCGTTTGGACTTTTCTCTTTTTCAAAGGGTCACAAACTTTTGCCTCCAACGCTGCTCTCTCTTCATTTCACTGTTTTAATGTGTCCTTGTCCCGGGTTCCAGCTGATGCTCTGGGTCGGACTGTGCTCCTCCAGAGGCGGTTTACTTTTCTGCAGACAATGTTCAACTTCAACCCAACTGTGATTGTTCCTCGAGACATTTGGAGGATGCAGAAATAGGTTGCGTTCACAATGATATTACAACATTCTAAACACTCTAAATGGAACTGGTGCAGTGAAAAATTCTATGGTTTATTGTTAGTATTTCTGTAACAACTGGACCTAACCACAAGAAAAAAACTGCCCTGAAGTTCAGTACTAAGGTCACATTTACACCCTTATGACTGTCTCATAAAGACGTCCAAACGATGAAAGGACTTTCAGCCACAAGATGAATCTGGCTGGTTTGTGAATCCAATCACTTCCAAATAATGATCAGAGATATTATTTGGACATTTTCTGTTCGGACACTTCTTTCCAAAACCATGTCTCTCCTAATCAGCCATGAGTCATTGATTAATCTCTCATTATGTGCATTTTCTTAGGTGTTTAGTCAGATATAGAGTATACCTAGTATTTGGAGAAAAATGTGACATTGCAAAAAAAATGTGTTAAAACTCGTGCGTAAAGGTCTCAATTATCTTCTTGTCAATATTAAGGCTCAGATTTCGCCATAAAAATGTAAATTGAAGCTTCTTATTTGAACTACCTCAATTTTAACGTAATGTTTAAGAAACACAGTAGGCGAGCAGGGCAATATTCAGCTGTTCACACTTTCTGTCCTTCGCAGATTTATCCAAGTCAATGCAGCTCCAATGTGAGAGAAGGAGAGCCTGTTGGTCTGAGCAGTGCTGCTTTTGGGCTCTGGACTTTCATTGCCACTTGATTTTCAATCCGGCAAAGAAAATTCTGCAAATAATTGATCATTGTAACCTCTGGCGTCAACGCAACCTATTTTGCTTCTTTATTGCACACATGAGATGTCACTGGAACCTGCTCAGAATAGTCATAATTTGGTCTAACCAAGTGGCCCATTTAAGCCCGGTCTATGGCCCACTTCCGGCCCACAGCCTCCAGCCAAGAGCCCGGTGTTAAGCTCCAGTTGTTTGTTTGTGTTCTCCTAGTGTGACTGTTTCCAATGCAGCGCCAGGACATTTTCAAAGATGATTCTGAAATGTTCTGAGAGACTCCTCGATCAGAAACTGTGCTCCGCTGCGATGGTGGATGGACAGACCACCTTCTGCACTTGAGACACTTCGTTCTGAGGAAAGACGTTGCAGAGGCATTTTCAAACGTGTGGGTTTGCGTTTCAGCGTTAACAGTGTTGTGTGCTTTGGGGATTTGTCAAAAAAAATGCACAATAGTGGATCTGAAGCTAATCACTCGTTTTCTCACGTCATCGACAAACCCTTCGGAATTAAAGCCTGTTTTAACTTTGTCACAAATGTAAAAAATGCAAAGCCACCTTTTAAGTTTCCAGTCGTTTCACAGAGAGGCGGCTACACAGGCTTTTCAAACAAAAACCTCTGCTGTCTCTCCACTAATGTTTTCAAAGAGTAAGACGTGGAAATGGTCAAGTTCTTCCATTTTACTGCCCACTCTGAGGATAATCTGTGCTTAAGCCAGGTCCAAGTCAGACCTGAATATGAAAACACATCGATATTTGCCCCAGATAAAGGCTTTAATTTCTCTGAGTCTCTAGAGAATCTGTAAAACATGAATTGAAGAACCGTCCCCGAGTCGGAGTGAGTTACATCAGTTTAAAGTTTAAGATGCAGCAAAACATGTTTGTCTTTCTGTTGTTGGATCATAAAGTTTGTTTGAAATACAAGCGTTTGGGATGTCGTCATTTCTCAGAGCCAGGAGCAGGAGCCGCCGGGATGGTCCTGGGTTCCCCGAGGAGTCAGGGCATTGAAAACCTTTACAAATGATAACATTTTACAAACAAATGTTTCATAATGTTTTGTCAAACGGCTGATCAGCTGCTCACTCGCAGTCAGAGTCACACAGTCTGTCACACGTCCTTCACACTGACTTTATTTCTGTATAAATACATGTAAAGACAGTCTGGAATTGTGGTAATGGGACACAATTTCCAAATTGAGACTCGAGGTGGGGCGAACGATCACAATTTGAACGAGAGCACCAATCAGCGACCTACGCTTTGCTTTTTATGTCCTACACCATGATTGTTTGTAGTCCACGAACAATCATGGTGTGCATTCAGTTCAGCTCATTTAAAACAGAAAAAAGTGCACTGGTTAAAGGTCACAGTGTCGCGGCCGCCATCTTCACTGTTTTGATTACAGGAATAGCACTGGTGTTTGATGGGAAATCCTGTAGCGGAAGATGACACACCATTAACTCCCGCCTTCCGTGTTTTGATTGGCTCAGCTTGGTGTTGCCTGAGTCAGTGAAATTCAAATCGCACAATACCAGACTGCATCCCCATTTAGCTTTAACACATTGAGTGCCGCTCTGTTTTTGGGATTTAGCTGTTGAGTGCCAACAATCCAGACCATTTTTTGTGATATTTGTAGCACCACAGCGTATTCTATGTTATAGCTATGGACACATGCTATGGAAAGGTGAGACTCTAAGCTCTCTGTAGGTGATTTTTTTTAAATTCTATGTACCTCGGTTTCTGAAAAATCTAAGCTAAACAGAGGCTAGCTTTGATCAAAATCCATCCATCCATCCATTTTCTTCCGCTTTATCCGGGGCCGGGTCGCGGGGGCAGCAGTCTCAGCAGAGATGCCCAAACTTCCCGATCCACACACACCTCCTCCAGCTGTTCTGGGGGGACCCCGAGGCCACACCTCCTCCAGATGTTCTGACCCCGAGGCGACACCAGGCCAGCTCGGAGACATAGTCCCACCACCGTGTCCTGGGTCTTCCACGAGGCCTTGTCCCAATAGGACATGCCTGGAGCACCTCCTGCGGGAGGCGACCAGGAGGTATCCGGAACAGATGCCCGAGCCACCTCAGCTGGCTCCTTTCGACGTGAAGGAGCAGCGACTCTACTCCGAGCTCCTCCCGGGTAACTGAGCTCCTCACCCGATCTCGAAGTGTGCGCCCAGACACCCTGCGAAGGAAACTCATTTCGATCGGTAAATCAAGAGCTTTGCCCCCGACTCAGCTCCCTCTTCACCACGACAGACCAATACAGCGACCAGATTCACTACTGACGCCGTTCCGTCAATCTCACGCTCCATCCGTCCCTCACTGAGAACAAGACCCCGAGATACTTGAACTCCTCCACTTGAGGTAAGGACTCCCCACCGACCTGTAGAGGGGAAACCACCTTTTTCCGGTGGAGAACCATGGCCTCACATTTGGTGCTGATCCTCATCTCAGCCGCTACACACTCGGCTGCAAACCGCCCCAGTGCAGCTGAAGGTCCAACAGAACAACATCATCCGCAAACAGCAGAGATGAGACTCTGAGGCTCCCAAACCGGACACCCTCCGGCCCCTGGCTTCGCCTAGAAATTCTGTCCATAAAAGTAATGAACAGAACCGGTGACAAAGGGCAGCCCCTGGCGGAGACCAACACGCACCGGGAACAGGTCTGACTTACTGCCGGCAATGCGAACCAAGCTCCTGCTGCTCATACTGTGAACGGACAGCCCTTAACAGAGGGCCCCGGACCCCATACTCCCGGAGCACGGTCGAACGCCTTCTCCAGGTCCACAAAACACATGTGGACTAGTCACATCGGTGACTTCAGCCCCGGTGATGGGCGAGCCCACCTCCGAGTCCTCAGCCTCTGCTTCCTCATTGGAAGACGTGACGACGCCCGACGACATCCCCAGTCGAGGTCAGCAGCCCCCCACCCGCACTGTAAACAGTGTTGGTGGAGCACTGCTTCCCCCTCCTGAGGCGCCGGATGGTTTGCCAGAATCTCCTCGAGGCCGACCGATAGTCTTCCTCCATGGCCTCCCCGAACTCCTCCCAGACACGAGTTTTTGCCTCTGCGACCGCTCGAGCTGCAGCACGCTTGGCCTGCCGGTACCTCTCAGCTGCCTCCGGAGTCCCACAAGCCAACAAGGCCAGGTAGGACTCCTTCTTCAGCTTGACGGCATCCCTTACTTCCGGGCGCCACCACCGGGTTCGGGGATTGCCGCCGCGACAGGCACCAGAGACCTTACGGCCACAACTACGAGGAGAACAGAGTCCACTCGGACTCCATGTCCCCAGCCTCCCTTGGAATCTGGGTGAAGCTCTTCCGGAGGTGGGAGTTGAAGACCCCACTGAGGGATCTACCAGTCGTTCCCAGCAGACCCTCACAACACGCTTGGGCCTGCCAGGTCTGACCGGCTTCCTCCCCTGCCAGCGGATCCAGCTCACCACCAGGTGGTGATCAGTTGACAGCTCCGCCCCTCTCTTCACCCGAGTGTCCGAGACACACGGCCGGATCAGACGACACAACTACAAAGTCGATCATCGACCTCCTGCCTAGGGTGTCCTGGTGCCACGTGCACTTATGGACACCCTTGTGCTCGAACATGGTGTTCGTTATGGACAAACCGTGACTAGCACAGATCAAAATCACTGTTTTTTTTTTTCTAGAAATGGAGATAGCAGGGGTTTTATGCAACTCTCTCCTCTATCCTCTCCTCCTGGACGGACACAATGTTATGGGAAGAGGCAAATGCCTAAATATCTCGATATCAACAACAACAGTGTTGACATGTTTTGAATCACGCGTGTTATCGATGGCTTTTTATCACGCATGCCGGCCCTGATGCGACCTGTGCAACGGTCCTGATGCTCCCGCGAGAGCAAGGCGCCGGCGAAGATGCTTTTCACCGCCTTTCTCCGCCAAATGAAGTCCCATCAACACGTGTGCTGACAGCGGACTGACAGATTGGATCTGAAATGTGTCGCCCTGATGCTCCGCAGCCTCCTGCCTCCTCTTTTCTCATCACAGATCTACTTCGATCTGCAGAAATGCCTTATATTTGACAGAAAGTGCCATGGATGAGTCTAACATATTACCAACATTTAAATATGCAGCACTTTATTATTCTAATCCTAAACTGTAAGAGAAGAGAGTTCTTTTCTCTGATGAAGTGCATTTCTCATTTGGTGTGTATTTCTCTGGTTCTATTCAGTTTCACCATTTATTTTCTTTTTTTAAAATCTGAGGTCCTTCCAAGGTCCCCGTACTCCTGGTTGGGACCTGCAGGGGGCCCCGGACGCCACTTTGGGGACCACTGCTTTAGAGTAATTTGAGCCCAAACTGCAGTTTAAAGAATTTGCATTACTACTGTATTATTAATGAACGGACGTAGAGAAAACAGTCCAATGTCATTATTTTCAGAGAATATTGGATTTAATGTTTGAATCACATTTAATGATATTCACAGTTGTCATTAGCAGGTTTTTCAGTCTCCAAGTTAATCAAAAATGAGTCCAATGCACCATGAGGCGCTCTCTCCCTCCACGAGATGTGCTCTCCCACTGGTGAGGCCCTCTCTCCCTCTCCCCCCTCACGAGGCGCTCGGTCCCCGCAGCAGGTGCTCGTGCGCCGCCCGGAGCGTCTGCTGGAGGTCCGAGTACCCGGCCAAGGCGCAGGCGTCCTCCAGCCGTGCCCAGTGGAAGGCCTGGTGCTCAGAGGAGAGGGTGACCATGGTGTGGGGGTCGAGTAGCTCAGCGAGCCAGTACAGTGAGTCTTTAGGCCGCCCCCGCACCTCGTAGTGGAGCTCCCGCACAAACCCCGGCACCACAGACAGCTGCTCCCTGCTCAGCCCCGCCTCCTCCTGGGTCTCCCTGAGCGCCGTGGTCAGGTCGTCCTCGCCTGGGTCCACGTGGCCTGTGGGAAAACACATTCATACAAGAGTCACAGCCCCAAGTGTCACAACATAACATTTGCAAGTTGCTTAAACCTTCAAAGTTCATGTTTTAGCTGTTGCATTTCTGTTTTATTTTCCTTGGTACTCCCACCAGAGGGCAGCATTTGTCCACATTTGTTCTCATCACGGCTTACAAAACTTTTAATGACGATCTGTGCAGTTAAAAGTGTCACAGCCCCAATGCAGAACCTCTCCATCAGAACATCCTCCATCAGAACATCCTCCATCAGAACATCCTCCATCAGAACATCCTCCATCAGAACATCCTCCATCAGAACATCCTCCATCAGAACATCCTCCATCAGAACATCCTCCATCAGAACATCCTCCATCAGGACATCCTCCATCAGGACATCCTCCATCAGAACATCCTCCATCAGAACATCCTCCATCAGAACATCCTCCATCAGAACATCCTCCATCAGAACATCCTCCATCAGGACATCCTCCATCAGGACATCCTCCATCAGGACATCCTCCATCAGAACATCCTCCATCAGAACATCCTCCATCAGGACATCCTCCATCAGGACATCCTCCATCAGGACATCCTCCATCAGGACATCCTCCATCAGGACATCCTCCATCAGAACATCCTCCATCAGGACATCCTCCATCAGGACATCCTCCATCAGGACATCCTCCATCAGAACATCCTCCATCAGGACATCCTCCATCAGGACATCCTCCATCAGGACATCCTCCATCAGGACATCCTCCATCAGGACATCCTCCATCAGGACATCCTCCATCAGGACATCCTCCATCAGAACATCCTCCCAATGAGCAGCTCCACACAGAAAAGTAGCTTATAGGAGAGTAACTCTTAGGGGAGTAGCTCGTGGGAGAGTAGCTCATGGGGAGAGTAGCTCGTGGGGAGAGTAGCTCATGGGGGAGTAGCTCGTGGGGAGAGTAGCTCATGGGGGAGTAGCTCGTGGGGAGAGTAGCTCATGGGGGAGTAGCTCGTGGGGAGAGTAGCTCGTGGGGGAGTTGCTCGTGGGGAGAGTAGCTCATGGGGAATAGCTCGTGGGGAGAGTAGCTCATGGGGGAGTAGCTCGTGGGGAGAGTAGCTCATGGGGAGAGTAGCTCGTGGGGAGAGTAGCTCATGGGGAGAGTAGCTCGTGGGGAGAGTAGCTCATGGGGAGAGTAGCTCGTGGGGAGAGTAGCTCATGGGGAGAGTAGCTCGTGGGGAGAGTAGCTCATGGGGAGAGTAGCTCGTGGGGAGAGTAGCTCATGGGGAGAGTAGCTCGTGGGGAGAGTAGCTCATGGGGAATAGCTCGTGGGGAGAGTAGCTCATGGGGGAGTAGCTCGTGGGGAGAGTAGCTCATGGGGAGAGTAGCTCGTGGGGAGAGTAACTCTTAGGGGAGTAGCTCGTGGGGAGAGTAGCTCGTGGGGGAGTACCTTTTGGGGGAGTCCAGTGGTGCTCTCCGTAGGACGTCTGCAGCAGCAGGAACTCAATGGCGCTCTCTGGAGGCACACGGCGGAATATGATGAAACCGCACGCTCTTAGCGCCATCTCCTGGGCGAGAAGAAAATGACTGGTTATGGTTAAGATTCACCTATTGTACATAGGGTTGTCCCAGTGGATGATATCATCCATCGTGATGGATGATATCATCCATCGTGATGGATGATATAATGGAGGTACTCCATTGCTGCAGTACCTCCATATCGCCGCTGGTCGCCCATTGAAAAGCATTGGACTTCAGACACGTTAAAAACAACTTTAAAGTCTGGTCCCAATTTTACAGCTACAGCTAGATATTCCTCCTGTGATAACGCTGGGTTAGTTACAATTAAGGGGACCAAGAATCTCGTACTTAATGAGGGTCGGACTGTTGGCATTGGAGCTGCGCGAGCTACACGCATAACTACACGTCACGCAAGGGCCGAGTCTACAGTGAAGATCCCGCCCTTAGGAACATGCTTTGTCAGAGCTGGGGAGGGGGAGTCTGTAAATCCGCCATAATGAGGGTAAACGGGCAGGAGTGAGGAGAAGCTGTCCATTTATATATAGCCTACAGCAGGGTAGGCAAGTTTGCTCGATGGAGGGCCGGTTTTCTTCATTGTCAAAAGACCAAGGGCCGGACCCTCCAACTGAAGGATTTGAAGTAAAGCATCACTTTCTATTATGCCAGTTGTAATAGATGGGAGTGTTATGCTACCACTGACCTATAGGGGGCATGGTTGTACAAGGCGAGAATGAGAGCAGCATGTTGTATTGCTGGCTGCCCCAATGTTCATTAAAAACTACAAGTATCATCCATCTGATTTCTCCACATCCTTTAATGTCAAGGATATTACATTTGGCGATGAGGAAACTGGTGAGCTTGGAAGACGCTGTTAGGAAGAAAACGGCTTGAGAGTTCTACGGTGCGGATTCTCGGCTAATGTTGGACAACGAGGAAGCTAGCGCGGACGGCGGTATGGCGACTTCCATGCTGGGAACCCTTACTGCATTTGACAGTCAGACGCAGGCTTGTGAGGAATATTGCAAAGTTTTGGGACACTTCTTTGAGGCAAATAGGATCACAGATGCAGGAAGAAAGCGGGCTATATTGTTAAGCTCAGTGGGAAGCAAGACATACAGTTTAATGAGAAACTTGCTAAGCCCAGACAAGCCGGGGGATAAGTCATTCACGGAGTTGACTGATCTGCTTCAGTCACATTACAATTCAAAGCCCAGTGAAATAGTCCAAAGATTTACATTTAATTCCAGGATGAGAGCGGCAAACGAGACTGTGACAGAGTATGTGGCTGTGCTGAGAGAGCTAGCACAACATTGCAACTATGGAGACAAACTGAAGGAGATGCTACGCGATAGGCTTGTGTGCGGCATTGCGGATGATCGCATACAGAGGAGACTGACGTTTGAAAAAGCCTTGAAAGTCGCGCAGGCCATCGAGACAGCAAACAGGGATGTACGGGACTTGCAACCGACAATGGACAGTGCTGTAAGCAAAAGTGCGTCATCAATGACAGTGCATAAAGTGAAAACGGGACCTAAACGGGAAAGCAGGGGTGTTCCATTGGCCTGTTATAGGTGATCATTTGGCACGGGACTGTCGGTTTCTAAACGAGAAATGTCATTGCTTTGGAAAAAAGGGGCACGTGAAGAAGGTGTGCAGGTCCGCGCCTCCTGTGGCCCGGCAGGCTAAGGGGGGAGGAAGGAGTGTTAAGGATAGCCGAAAGGAAAAAAGGCAGTACACACATCACATGAATGAGTCCTCCGACACACAATCTAGTGATGAAGAAGTCTTTACACTGCACAACGTGAAAGATTCAAAGATAGTAAAAGTCGACCCTATTACCACACAGCTGGACATAAATGGGAACAAAGTAATGTTCGAAGTGGATACAGGCTGTAGTGTGACGATTTTGACAAAAACTGAATATGGCAAGTTGTGGGCAGCAGGAAATGCACAGGAGCTGCAACGCTGCTCATTGACTTTGAAAACATACACAGGCGAAAGGGTATCTACACTTGGGACTGCAGATGTGACTGTAATGTATAAGGACAAAGTCAAGCAGTTACCCGTTGTTGTGGTAGCCAGCAGTGGACCAAACCTGTTAGGCCGAGCATGGCTAAGGGAGTTGGAAATGAACTGTGTACATGTCAACAAGATGGATCAGTCTCAGCTGATTTTACTGAACGCGCTTAATCAAAACGAAGAGGTTTTCAAAGAGGAACTGGGGACCTGGAGAGGCCCGCCAGCAAAAATATATATTAAAGAGAACGCTATACCAAAGTTCTACAAGCTGAGGCCTGTACCTTATGCCATGAGGAAGAAAGTCGAGACAGAGCTGGAGAGACTCACAAAGCAAGGCATCATTGAACCAGTGAAGTTTTCAGAGTGGGCTGCACCAACAGTGCCAGTGTTAAAGCCTGACGGGACGGCGCGCATTTGTGGAGACTACAAACTCACAGTAAATCAAGTCTCTAAGCTCGAGCAGTATCCAATACCAAGGTTGGAAGATTTGTTCGAAAAGCTGACTGGGGGGGAGAAGTTTAGCAAACTAGACCTCAGTCACGCATATCAACAAGTCACTCTGGATGAGGCATCAAAGCCATATGTCACCATTAACACACACAGAGGGCTCTTCCAGGTGAATCGCTTACCATTCGGCGTTTCTTCCAGTCCAGCCATATTTCAACAGGTGATGGAAGGTCTGGTGGCGGGAATTCCTGATGTGGCAGTTTACTTAGATGACATCTTGCTGACCGGCCGGAACGACCAAGAGCACCTGGAGACCTTGAACGAGGTACTGAGGCGGCTACAGGAGGCAGGTCTTCGACTTAAGCGCAACAAATGTGCCTTCATGGGGCGAGAGGCTGAATTCCTCGGGCACAAAGTGGATACCTCGGGGCTCCATCCCCTGCCAAACAAGGTAATGGCCATTGAACAGGCACAAGCACCCACCAATGTCACACAATGTCTTACTTAGGTTTACTCAACTACCACAACAGATTCTTACCAAACCTTACATAGACTGTTGAGAAAGGATACACCATGGAGTTGGCAGGAGGAGCAAGAGAGAGCTTTTGAGGAATCTAAGAAACTCATGCAGTCATCAGACGTCTTAGTGCATTATGACAGCCATAGAGACTTGATATTGGCCTGTGATGCATCGCCTTACGGAGTGGAGGCGGTGTTGTCGCATCGTATGTCAAAAACGGGCAGGAGCGGCCTATTGGTTTCATGTCACGGACACTCACGTCAGCCGAAGCAAACTACTCACAACTGGACAAAGAAGGACAGGCCGTGATGTTTGGCATTCAGCGCTTCCATAAATACTTGTATGGAAGGAGGTTTGTCATTTCCACAGACCACAAACAGACCCTGCGTTCCAGCCTTGTTCTGTAAGAACAGAGTTAAGTGTGCAAGATGGTTGTGTATTGTGGGGGTCATTGTGGGGGTACCTGCGCCAGGTCGGGGAGCTTTGATTCGCCAACTACATCATGGTCACCCTGGCATCACCAGAATGAAAGCTTTAGCACGAAGCTACTTCTGGTGGCCAAAGTTAGACACAGACATTGAAGCAGCGGTGAAGGGATATAGCACCTGCAAAGAACATCGCAACTCACCAGCTCCAGCACCACGTCACCCTTGGGAGTGGCCAAGCAAACCGTGGCAGAGGCTACACATTGACTATGCAGGACCTTTTATGGGCCATATGTTTTTGATCTTGATGGACGCTCATTCAAAATGGATGGACGCTTACCCGGTAACATCAGCAACTTCAGCCACCACGATTGAATGTCTCTGGAAAAGTTTCAGCTGTCAAGGATTACCGGAGATGATGGTGTCGGATAATGGTTCATGTTTTGTGAGTGCTGAGTTTAAAGACTTCATGCGCAAGAACGGCATTGAACACATTACCTCAGCTCCTTACCATCCGTCTTCAAACGGCTGCGCCGAGCGAGCAGTCCAGACATTCAAGTCCATGATGAAAAAAGTGGGTGAAGGTAGTATCCAGAGCAAAGTTTCAAGAGTGCTGTTTAATTACCGCATTACCCCTCAGTCTACCACGGGGCTGTCACCTGCTGAAATGTTGCTAGGCCGTAGATTGAGATCCACATTGGATCTGGTACATCCTAACCTTCGATCCAAGGTTGAACGGAAGCAGGGCATTCAAAAGAAACATCACGACAAGCAAAGAGCAGGGAGAAGTTTCCTGGTGGGAGACGGAGTGATCACAAGGAACTTCAGTCATGGGCCAAAATGGTTTCATAACCAAGGTCACCGGTCCCGTGTCTTACAAGGTCATGTTAGGAGAGGGAACCGTGGTGCGAAGGCATGTTGACCAGATTCTGACAAGCCCTGAAGAAAAGGACATAATAGAACTGAAAATCACAGAACCACCCATAGTGCCATATGTCATCGGCTGATGCTACAGCACTGTCAGAGGAATCTGTGGCAGTGAGGGAGAGTTGTGCTCCAGAAGGAGATCTTCAGCACAAGGACAACGCAAAACCATCATCGACGGACATACCATCTCCAGACGCAGTGAAGAAGCACCACCGCAACAGGCAGTTGCGCCTGCACGCCGGTCTCAACGGACCGCTTCTAAACCCAGTTATCTGAAAGACTATGAATGTCTGAAGTAAAGTAAAAAGAAAATTAAGAAAGAAAGAAAGGAAAAGCAGCATGGATTGTAATGGTATGGTTACTATATTGTTTACTAAGGTTTTAAAAAATAAATATATTGTACGTTGTTGAATTATTTCTAAATAGTAGTAATAGGACATAGTATTTGTTTAAGGGGGGAGGAATGTAATAGATGGGAGTGTTATGTTACCACTGACCTATAGGCGGCATGGTTGGTTAAGCCGCACTTGTACAAGGCGAGAATGAGAGCAGCATGTTGTATTGATGGCTGCCCCGATGTTCATTGAAAACTACAAGTATCATCCATCTGATTTCTCCACATCCTTTAAAGTCAAGGATATTACACCAGTGTTGTACAACAAATACACTGTAAAAATGTCCATTTAAATTAGATAAATTACTTAAAATCACTTGAATAAAGGTTTTTTATGTTAAATTTATGTCGGTTTGAACTATTCTAAAATCAGATAAAAACGCTAATGCCAATGGAACACTTTTACAGTAAAACATATTTATTATTCACTTGAAATTATTATACAAAATAATCTGAATTAAGAAAAAAACTTGTGCTTGTTCCATAGGCAAGAATCGGTTTTATCTGCTCTAAATCCAGACCAAATCTACTCCAACTTTAGATTTAACCTCTTAATTCAAATAGATTTAAGTCATTTCTACCTATAGATGAGTATTCTTTTAGGATTATGGCCTATAAGGGTGTTCTGTTAAGACATTTTAATGAATTGACAGTATTTTTCACATTTCTAGAGTACTTTAACAGGCATTTGATCTCTGACTTGGGTCATAATATTTCACAAAATCATGATGGAGGGCCGGTTTTGGCCCCCGGGCCTGACGTTGCCTACCCCTGGCTTACAGTCTGCACTTCAATAAACGGGGACACGGTCCAGACCTGTCCTCCGCTACAGTAAACCACCTGTTTAGTGGCTTACAGCAGCTACACTGTTTCTTAATATCGCGTGGCTTCGCTTTGCTTTTCGTATGGAAACTTAACAGTTTTATAGCGTTGTGATGGATAACACATCGTAGCAAGCTGAGAGCGCACAAGAAGCAACGACAACAGCAGAGAGCGTTGAAATATGGTCATATGTAGTAAATAAAATCACTATTTTAGATGAAGACTTTTCGCTGTGGTCTAGGTAAACTAACATGGGAGATGTATCTCAGTGTCCTCGGCAGAGTGTGTGATATAGAGACGTGACTCTATGTATTACAAAGTTTTTTATTATATTTTTTCTTAAAGCAAAGTGCACAAAACAAATCACATAAATAAAATATATATAGGCCTATATATTATTGAGCAGGAACACTGTCTTTTTAAAATTGTTTTCAGTTTGCCATTGAAGATGTGAAACAGAATCATCCAGGTCACGTTTCTCTAAAGGCTCGACTGTAACATTGTGAACCCAAAGAGTCAAGTTAATAGTCCGAAGTAATTCAATTACTAAATTTAGTGAATTAAAGGTTTAACCAATGCAACACATACACTAAACTACCACTGAATAATGACCCTGTAGAGAAGAGACTATAATGAGGTCTTTATATGTATGCTTATTTAGTTGAATGATGAAATAATAATGAAAATTCTAGATCCTTTTTTGTACCAGTTTTCTTACTTGATTCTGTACTTCTGGCTTTTACAACAGTGCAGAATTTCTTTGGTAAAACTTACTACAAACCTACTACATCTGACAGCTCATATTGTACTTGAGGTTGAGCTGCATGTGCCACTCACTTGGTCTACATAGATGTGTGCAATAAACACATTGAACAGACAAAGTTGACAATACCAACTATAAAATGTATTGCAGTAAGTTTTCAGCTTCTAGAGACAGAAAGTGGTGCAGCATATACCTTCCTGTGACATATCTGACAGAACATATACAGGCTTCATTTTTTTTCACTGCCCACAATTAAATCTCGCATGGAACATTGATTTAATCTATTACGTTGTCCAATGGGCACAGATGGTTCAGGCACAGGTACTTTGTCTGTGTGCTCCTGATATGGGAGAGGATCCTCGACCACACTTTCAAACAGCAGGGCCATTAGTTGGTCAATGTAGACTGTAAACACAGCACAAAACATTTGTCTTTGTAAAAGCATAGGTTGTTTTGTTTTTGATGTGACATACCTGAGGTAGCTCTGGTCTTCAGGGCTCGCACGGTGTAGTCTCCACGTTTGTACTTTGGGTACACTATCGCATACCGCAGTACACCTTCAGGGGTTGTTGCCTGTGACCTTGTAGCGTTTTCATTGTAGTGCAGGGCAGCAATTTGCAACCTACAACATTTTTAGGTACAGATTCACACAGCACAAATTTCAGATTTTGAAAAATGTATGTATGCATTACCTGGCTAACATTCCTCTGAAGGAGAAGCCTGCACTTTTGGGGGAGAACCTAATTATCAGGCTGTGGAAGGCCTCAAGGGTTGATGTGTGGTACACCGGGCTGATTTTCTCCACATCCTTCACAAAGCACGGAGGCAAAATAATGTCACTGAGCCTCTCACATGCTGCTGTGCCTACAGAGTAAATTACCATGACATAATTGTAAAGCATTTTTTTGTTTAGAATGACAATACATTTATGAAATTTACACAAAATTTCAAAAATGTTATTACTGATAACAAATGCTATACTTACTTGGTTTGAGCCAACCTCTTGACCCTTCCCCAACCAGAGGCCCGTGTAGGCACCGAGGGAACAGGGCATTGTCGTGGGTGGGCACATTCTGCATGTGATTGGCCGTAGAAGTCGAGGAGGACGTAGAAGCTGCCTGATAAAGATGATTCAGCTTTCCCAGCTCATCATTTTTTCCCCCAATTCCTAGAGATAAAAATAAAGATTTACTAAATGCATAATAACCATAATATTGCACATTCCAAAATGCATGCATACCCTTTCCCATGTGCCGTGGGTCAAAGTAGTGCCTGATTTCCTTCTTTTCCTCCCTTAAAAACTTTTGCACGCCAGTGTGTCGGTCCGTCACAATGGCCTCCACATTGACACCCCTCTCTTCCAGCATGGTCAGACTCCGCACAAAGCCCTCCTTCTCCATGTCCACGCTGTTTCCAACCTCATTGCTCTAATAAGGAAAACAAATTAAGAATAAAAGTATTCTGTCATAACGCACAGAGTTATCCCAAATTACATAGTTATGTTTTTATTGTATTGCATTACCTGGACTAGCTGGATGTCAATGACTTTGTTACACGTTAGATTCATCATGGTGTAACTGCCATACTTGGCTGAATGTCCTACACGAATGCAAGTTATACATTAGCTGACTTTTATTAATACTTCAGATAAATGTTTATGAAATGTATTTACCAGGTGAATCTGCCCGCATGTCCCCGCCCAGTGACACAGAGCCGCTTTCAAGAGCCTCCCTGATGAGGTCATCCTGCTGCAGCTTCCACTGCCAGTTGACCGTAGGGATGAGGAGCTTTGCCTGATGCCTATAGAAGCACTGCTCTGACAGTCCCTGAATATTGAAGGCCCCCAAGAACTATAAAATTAAAACATCTGTTATCAGCTGATAATATATGGAAAAATTATCCAAACAATTCAAATGTTTTTGCTGTACCTTTGAAATCTGGCTAAAGGATGAGCCGGTGAACAGCACAGCAGCACAGAGCTGTAGGTTTCCAGCTGGGATGTTGTTCACCATGGGCTGACTGGACCACTGACTGGAGAACTCACAGCGAGGACACTGTTGAGTGACCCGCAGCATTGTGCCCATTGTGATGGTGTCCACAGCACAGCAACCAGTGCAGACAGGACAGCGCCTGAACAGCTCCAGCAGTTGGTCCTCATGAACAATATATTTTTTGTCCTTGTGTGGAGGGACTTCAGTGGGAATGCTATATAAAACAAAGAGGCATATTTCATTCCTCAAAAAACCAGGACGCTGTATATATTTTTTCAATCAAAAAGCTAGATTTTCTTTTTACCTTGAAAAGTCATCTATGTGGAAGCTGGGGTCAGACGCTGACACCTCACACCTTCTCCTTTTTAAAGATGTAGAGGCTGCTCTGGGACTGTCAGGAAGAGGGATTTCCATCAGGTCCTCAGGCCCACAACCGACGCTTGTGTAAGCGGTCCGGGCTTGAATAGCTGTACAAAACACAAACAAAACAAACACGTTTAAAATGGCAGTAATTACACAACTTGTGTCTAACTATATAAAAAAACAAAAGCGTAGACTGTTTTATACATAAAATGACAGTACTGTATAAAGGATAAATAGAGAGATCACCTTTGCTTCCCCTGCTCGGCTTCACATTGGCCTGGGCACTTGCATGCCTTGTAATGACTGGATCAGTCTGGCAGCCAATTTCTCTGCTCACTTTTGGCTGAAAACATAAAAATAAATATTATTTATAAAGTGTACACACAAGCGACATGCAAACACATAGATTGTAAACTTGTATTGATGATTTAGGAATACAACCTAGGATATACTTTAGAATATGCCACTGTATAGCAGACAAACCAAAAATTTGTATCAGGTTCATTCTGCCTATAGTAGGCTACTAAAAACTTCTAAATGGTTTGGCATTTTGAATAGCTGCGTCCAAATAGGTGTAAACTCCTCCACTTCCTTCTTCGTACTTCTGTCATGGACTCGGCCGTGTGTACGCGGACCGCTGTGTGTGACAAACTAATGAATAAGTATTACGTGGAAACCTGGTTGCTCGTTATCGCTATCCATCCGCACACGTCCATGCCTCCACATTCACCATCACCAAGTTACAAGTGTTGGCGTAACTTTGCAGACTGATGCATTAGCAGGCAGCGAGTAGACGCTGCTGTTCCTCAGCCAAAGTGAGCGAGTGCAGGACACATCGCCTGGAGCTGAGGCTGCATAGTCTGTTTACACGCCACATTTTTTCAACAGATCTACACGACTCATGTGATTGGTATTTTCAGAGGCCAAAACGGCGAATTTGTTTGAGACACTACAATACTACAAGACTAATATACTGTACATGACTCAATCTTTGAGCAAAGTAGCTACTATTGACAGAAATGACCGGGACAGAAGGAACCAAGTGCCTCTTCAAAATGGGTAAATCATTATTTTCTCACTCACCTCACATTGGCGCCCGAAATCGTCCTGTTGGCGGGGCAGCAGTGTCGGTGGGCTACGGCTCAGTCGTGGAAGAGCAAGGGTGGGGACGGCCTCGCTCTTCAAACGGAGAAGACTAGCATAGCCCAGTTCAACCTCCATGAAGTTGGCGAAGGAATCGCACGTAAAATGGTCTTTGCAAACTCCAGCCTGAGCAGGGAGTTCGCAGTTTTCCCCCAAGCCAATGGCGCGCGTCCACTGGCGCCTCATTTCTAAGTTCTGCGGAAACCTGTGCAAACCTACAGAACTGTGGCACCCCACTACACTACACTTCCTCCCCATCCTAACACAGTACAATTAACAATATACAATAACTTATACACGGCAGAACACTAAAAATGTCTAAAAATGTCCTAAGCTAAATTCAGCTAACAGCTAAAAGCAACTAATGACTAAAACTACAATATTCAACAACTAACACTACTAAAACTGTACAATTATCTATAATAGAAAAGGCTATCCTCATAAAATCTACCTAAATGCTATGGTAACTAATCGCAAACCTGACAATCAATGAAAATATTCTCTCGCTATTCCAACTCCAACTCCAACGGAGGCGTGAGCGGGACTGGGACGCTTTTACAGCCCAGAGCGGCAGGGCAACTGACGTCATCTCCAACCCCCGACGTCATCTCAAAAGCCTGCGCAAATGATAGGGGCACCAAATTCAAAAATCAAACACAGTACAGTCTGTTTGCTGTAGATGGCGCCTCACTGACGGTTTTAGGCAGAAAGTTGATCTTTCAACTAATTTGCTCTAAATATCCAAAATTATGACCAGGACATGTAGAAAACACAATTGGACACTCATTTATACAGTTTATCGCCACAAAAGTGGACTTGAGGGTGAGTTACTCTTGTAGCTCGTGCATGACGGCACTTCAGACCTGAAGTAACACCTAGTTCTGAGTGACAGGGCAGCATTTTAGAGGCAGTTGTGGTGAACAGTTCATTAGGACATGGCTGGAACATGCAGGGGGAGGAAATATTTAGTTTTTTAACCGTTTTAAACTCTGTATAGTCCCTTTAAGTGTGACGTCACGACTTCCGCTTCCACTCCTAGCATACCGGCAAATACAGTATGTGAGAAAAAAAACATAAAAAACTCTTAAAAACATCCATCAATATTTCTGAAACTCTGCGGAGAGTTACTGAACCTACTTATTTCTCAGACTCATTAGCCAAAAATGCCGCAATTACTGCTAAAAAAGTTATATTTACTAAAGTCACTACTACCGAGGTTAGCGCAGCTGCGCTGTTAGCATTTATCTCCGCTGACCCGGATGTTGTTAAATATGACTTTTATAGCAGTAGGTTCAGCAGGTTTGGCTAATGGGCCTGATAAATAAGTATGTTCAGTAACTCTCTGTGGAGTTTCACAAATATTGATTGAAGTATTGAAGAGTTTTTTGTAGTTCGCACATCTGTGAACCCGGAAGTAGAGCTGTGACGTCACCGCTTAACAAACGTACACTGCGTTCCAAATTATTATGCAAATTGGATTTTTGTGTCAAAAAGGTAAAAAAAAAAACAATAATAATGAAACTCATGGATGGTATCGTGTCTTGGGGCTCTATGAATCACTGACATTAATCTCAGACCTGGGATGATTAGTTTTCAGGTTAAGCCCAGTTAAGGGAAAAACTACTGAAAAAGGGTGTTCCACTTTATTAAGCAGATCATAATTTTCAAGCAATATGGGAAAGAAAAAGGGTCTCTCTGCTGATGAAAAGCGTGAAATAGTTGAATGTCTTGGTCTAGGTATGAAAACCTTCGATATTTCATGAAAGATTAAGTGTAATCATCATACTGATAAGAGATTTGTGGATGATTCAGACACACTCCGGTTTGTGCCGATAATGGCACAATATGGACGGTTTCTGCCAGACAAACACATCATATTAGGAGAACAGATGCCACAAAGCAGTATACAGGTATTTGAAGCTGCTGGTGCCTCTGGAGTTTCCCAAACATCAAGGTGTAGGACCCTCCAGAGGCTGCAGTTATGCATAAACCTTCTATCCGGCCTCCCCTAAACTGTTAATTGAATGCTGATGAACAGAAACGGCTGCAGTGGCTCAGAAATACATGAGGACTCATTTTCAAACAGTCTTGTTCACTGATGAGACCGTGTAGCCCTGGATGGTCAGGTGGATGCAGTAGTGGATGGTTGGTGAATGGCCACAATGTCCCAACAAGGCTGTGACGTCAGTAAGGAGGTGGCGGAGTCATGTTTTGGGCCAGAGTCATGGTGAGAGAGCTGGTCGGCCCCTTTAGGCCCTTTTGGGCTCCCTGAAGGTGTGAAAATGACCTTTGAAAAATATGTGGAGTTTCTGACTGCCTACTGTCTTCTGTGGTACAAAAAGAAGAGCCGTACTTTCCCAAACAAAATCCTCTTCATGCATGACAACGCACCATGTCCTGCTGTAAAGAAAACCTCTGCATCACTGGCTGCTATGGGCATAAAAGAAGAGAAACTCATGATGTGGACCCCCTCTTTCCCTGACCTCAACCCTATTGAGAACCTTTGGAGCCTCAACAAAAAAAAACTTCTATGAGGGTGGGAGGCAGTTTTCATCAGAACAGCAGCTCTGGGAGGCTATTCTGACGTCCTGCAAAGAAATCCAAGCAGAAACTGTCCAAAAACTCACAATTTTAATGGATTTGAGAATTTTGAAGCTGCTATCACACAAGGGCTCCTTTGGTAAAATATAACTTGACCTGTTAATATTTTTTTGATTGAAATAGCTTTTGATTTCAGTAAATATGACCTCCTAATGCTACAAATTCAACAAATGACCATTTTCAGTTAATTACAAGCTTTAAAATGTATTGAAACGATGAGTTGCATAATAATTTGGAACAGTGGATTTTGAGGTTTTTACTATATTTATTTTTGAAAAAAAATACTGTTGTCACTAGGAATTTTTTTCCACCACATTTAAATGATCCTCTACCAGTTAAAGACTTGAAAATGATGCTGACTCTCATTTGAGTTGACAATTTAGAAAATCTTAGAAAAATGTCATTTGCATAATAATTTGGAACGCAGTGTATAAACAGAGAGAAAAGTCTAAAATAACTGCAGTTTAGCCTGCGCCTTAGTCTACATGTCCCTTTGAAAGAGATTAAAGATCAACTCTTCAAAATGGCTTTTAATACCAACAACTCACTGAATTATCTTACGTTTTCTTTCTGTGAGGCGCTTTGGTTTTCCTGATGTTGTGAAGTACTATATAAATAAACTTTGATTTGTTTCCTGTAGCGCCTCTTGTGCTGCAGGTGTGGGGGCTTCAGTGTTACAGAAGGAGAAACGTGTCAGTCTCAACTCTCAAATGTCTTAAGCTCATAAGCGGCCGTTTGTTTCCTTTTAAAAAGCTGCTTCTTCAGGACCGTTATGAACTCTGCAGTAAACAAATCCACCAAACCCCACAAAATATGGCAAAGACGCACAAAAGTAGCCAGTAAAACTGTGTGGAGCAGAAACCACACACACAGTTCACAGAAAAAGGCAAAACACCAAGAGAGAGGGAGGTTGCAGTTTGTTCACACGTCGCCATGACGACAGTTTACTTTGGAAGAGGACAACTGTCAGACGACCGTGTCTTACTGAGTCTCCAGCTGAAAGAGTGGATTAGCTGGGTTTCCAACAGTAAATTGTAAGTTTGATCGTCTTTTATGCGCTGTTTACTCGTGTTTCTTTAACTCTTTGTAAAAGTAAAGCATCTTATTACTTGTGATGTCATAACTGTCTTAGTGTGGTCACGCCCACTCAGAGCGCCAGCCATTGTTGACCAGCTGTGCCCTCAGGCAGACGCAGGACAACTTTCTCATCCTTTTTTCACCTTTTTTTCTGCAGAGGGATGATCTGAGAACTACAGCCGTACACCGTGCTCCAACAGAAGTGGTGCAGATGGAGCCGACAACTGAAGCAATGCAGCCCGTCCACTATGACGGTGCCCTGGACCAGCAGGAAGGAGGCGCCCCTCACATCCTGGTCCCTGCCATATCCAGGAAACGGCTGGAGCCACTCGTCAACACCTTCTGGGAGAAAATGTCAAGTGCAGACATGCGCAGGTCCGAGTCCAGAGCAGAGCTGGTACAGCTGTTTTTGGAGATTGTGGCCGTCACCTCCCAAGAGATCCTCGAGTCCTTCAGGAAGTATGTAGGAGCTCTAAATCCACCCAGGACGCCGCGAGTTTCCAAAAGGACAGAAGAAGAAGAAGTCATGCAGTTTTTTCAGATGTCGCTGTGGTCATGAGTCCTCTGAAGAGCAGGTGGACCTGGTGAGCGATGAAGTGTCCTACAGGGTCAACAAGGCCCTGTGTCAGAGTGAGGGGGGCAAAAACCAGCCCCTGCCAGCAGAGGTTACCTGCCGCCAAGTGCCAACAGACGAGAGTGCGCAAGACAGACAAGATCCCAAGCGTACAAAGCTCCACACTTTCAAAGAGCATCTTTTATGCAGATGCTTTCCAGGTCCACGCACCAGCTCTGAAGAATCTTCATCATCTGCAGACTCAATAGGATCAACTGTACCTCTCACTCCACCCTGCATCAAAGCGTGCACTCCCGATAGTCTGAAAGAGGTGCGCAGGCGCCTCACTGGCGGTTTTAGGCAGAAAGTTTATCTTTCAACTAATTTGCACTAAATATCCAAAATTATGACCAGGACATGTAGACAACACTATTGGACACTCATTTATACAGCTTATCGCCACAAAAAAGTGGATTTGAGGGTGAGTTACCCCTAGAGACCATAAGCACCACTGCAGGTGTTGTAGCATGTTACGTTTTTTTACTCATTAATTGTCCGTGAGAGTAAATGCTGATAGAAAAGACAAAGGGAGAGGGATATTGCACATTCAATTACATTTTTTGTTTCATTCAAACTTGGCTGTAAATACTGTTTAAGTGGCGCTAGCCCATAGTTAACTTTGCCCATTAGCTTCTTCTTCTTCATGATTCTGTTAGTGTGTATTGGGGCCTCCGACTCGGTACAGGCAAAGCTGCAATTGCAGTTTTCCAGAGACACCAGGGGGAGATGATCCCATTAACACTTGTATTACCCCCTGACTACGAAAAGGATTTATTAAGGTAAACAAGTTACTTAGTACTGCTTTAAATTGTTCTTAACTTTCCGAACACATTATGGGACTGTAGCAGGCACATTTCACAATGTTCTGAGTTCACTATACACTGGACAGGAGGGTTCTACAACTACAAATAGATCAGGTACAGTGCCTATAAGTAGATAGTAAAAAGTACTGCCTGATAAAACTAGACCAAGTGAGTGAAGCCGCTCATTAGTTTTATTTGTGCTCTCTCTGAGCACACATCAGGACAAGATTAGGACCATAGACTGTAGAAAATAAGATTAGGACATGTGTTTGTTTCCACTGACTTGAAGACCAGAGTTTCGCCTTAATAAAATTGGAACCATCAGTGAAAGAAGCAAAATAAGTTCTAACAAACGAACACAACCTGGATCTAGTTCATGTTAAAACCAATAAATCTCTCTCTGCGCAAACACTGAAGCTTTGTTTTGTGTTTACCTTTTCCACTGGATCAACCGAGGCGCGCTCTTTAATTCTGTCCGTCCGGGAAACACACGCAGACAATGGTTCCTTCCGCCTTCCTTCTTCTTCTTCGGTTGTTTAACGGCGGATGCGAACTAAAAAGTGCATTTCCGCCCCCCACTGGCTTTAGTGTACAATACCAACGTTCAGCCAAATGCGTAAAAAAAAACAACAACAGTGATTGCTACTTTGACCCTCCTTCGCACCCTTCCTTCAGAGTTTTAACCATGGATCTATTATATTAAACAACTCCTAACCTCTTGACCCCCACTTGAACCGAGTACATTTTCTCCAGTTCGGCTCATCGTCTTTACTTATGCTGCCTTCATGTGCTCTGGTAAATATGATTGTTTCAAGTTGTGAAGTGGAAGTTACGAGGGCAGTGTTCAAGTGCTTTTGTGTCGTAGCAAAGTGAAACATAAAAAAACAAAACAAATCATAAATAAACTAAACAAATAAATGATCATGAGGTCCTTTACAAACCGCTGAGCTCCTGAAGGCAGCACCAGTGTTGGGGAATGGGGAGATAACTGATATTGTATTTAGTTACTGTTGTAGCCACAGTAAGACTCGTTACTAAAATCACATCACATTCCAATAGCACCGCCTAGTGGTCGGTCACAGACATGTACTGTTTACTACTGCGATATACCACATCCCTCTTTATACCTTTTATACCTTTGGACTCATAATGTAGTTTATTTTCAAAATGCATAACTTTTCTAAACATATGAAAGCGTTTCTTAAATGAATGCACTGCACTTGCAGAGTGCAATATAAACATCGTGGCGGGGTGAATATGGGTAAAGTGGGACACTTTTGGAAAATTCAGTTT
The DNA here is from genome assembly GCF_951799975.1 of Gobius niger. NCBI lineage: Eukaryota > Metazoa > Chordata > Actinopteri > Gobiiformes > Gobiidae > Gobius > Gobius niger. The sequence goes on from NC_136875.1 coordinate 672,107, forward strand.
CCACCTCATTTTTGGTTTGGAATTAATGCCAAAGTCTTTAATGTTACTTATTTTTAAAAAAAAGCTTTAGATTCTATTTTACACCAGTGGAGGAAAAAAAGTCAAATGTTTGACACAGAAGTTATACTTTTGCCTCAAACACAGGTTGGTCCAATGATAATTTTTTCGAGGTGCTATTGGTTAAGTGGGACACTTGTAATTGGTAAAGTGGGACACTATTAAAATGGTATTTTTTGTATTCAAAATCATTAATATTACTGTAGCAACTACTTTTTTGAATATGTGAAGAGGTTTTGAATAATAATAACAGAGAATGGTTGTAATGGTTATTCTAACTGTTGTGTGAGACATTGGCCCATCATGGACCTGTGTCTGATGTGCAGCCTGTGCTGTCAGACATGTTCCAGTGTGGAATAGCGAACCGGGAGCTTTGGTATAAACTGAAAACGAGTGACAGGACAATGGAAGAATAATACAGTAAAGTGGCTTCATCAGGTTTACTTTTGTTTATAAATGAGTGAGGAATAATCTGAAGGACATGTCCAAAAAAACACATGTTACTCTGTGAACCCAGGCCGCCTTTGATTGGTGAAGTAGGAACAAACATGTTTTAAAGATTTGCAAAGAAATATATATAGCCGATATTTTAAATAAATCTACAATTAAAGAACTTAGAAACCTCAAAGAACAACTTAATGTTGAAATGTTGCTAAACGGCGAACAACAGTTCATAGTGAACAAGAGCTACAGTTGAAACTTCAATCAGAAATGCAATCATCAGAAAACTTGATCAAAACAAGAAATATAGAGTTAAATGTATCTGATTTGAAGATGTGTGAATAAAAGAAACACCTCATACCCAGGATTTTCCACAAAAATACACTGTCCCACTTTGGCAATATGACGCTGTCCCACTTTAGCAATAGCACATTGGTAAAGTGGGACAGTGATAAAATCTCTTAGAAAAATAAAAGTATAAAGAATAAACATGTGATTTTGAGATGTTTTGTTTGCAGATGCATTCCCTTATATAAAGTATCAACAAAAATCTGCATGTGTGTTAGTTTTAAAAAGTTATAACCTTAAGATTATAAATCCACAAATGCTATGTCATTGGACACACCTCTGCTTCTTTACTACTCGGTGGTAGATTACGGTTTGCCACATATGAAGTGAATAAATATCCACAAAACCATTATTTTCTCATCCTGCACATTCTAATTATTGGGTGTGTTTGTATTTTTAGTAATAAAATATGACACATTAAAAAATAATAATGATTAAAGCTAAGTGTCCCACTTTACCCATTATCCCACTTTACCCATATTCACCCTATGTAAAACTTGTCTACAACTCTTCACTTACTGTTTTTTTTATTTTGATTATATCATATCAAAACAGATAAAACAATTGGACTATTGATTGAAAATGTCCATTTAATGGTCCTTGTACCTGGCAGGGCGCCGGGTTGCCCGGCCACTGCGAGTGCAGCAGGGAGGCGTGCTGTCCAGAGCTGCAGGTCCAGAAACGTTTGGTGGGGGCTCTTGTGATGGCTCCACATGGTTCTTCTGAGTCAGATTGTTCATCATGTCTTTAAACAGACTCGGATGAACTTTCCTCAGATGTCTTCTGTTTCTCCTGAGCATGCTTCCTGCTGGAGTCTGCTCGGTGTAGGAGCGTGGCTGGCTCCCAACCACGCTGTGTTTGCATAAAAGAAGAACCGTCTGGGCGCTCGCGGTCCAATCACGCAGCAGAGAGCCCCCACACCTGCAGCACAGTGGAGGCGTCACAAGAGGAGCTACTGGAAACAAAGAAAGGGACGGGAACGAGGGGAAGGTGAAAGACTGTTGTGGAGCGGAGGGAGCTGCAGGAGGAAGAGGTGGAGGACCTGACCAGTGCAGGACACCACGCTCTGAGACGGGACATTCGAGACATTTCATTTTAGAACCTACACTTACTTACTTACACTTACAAGAGGTTTAGGCTACACTTGCTACACACTGGTTACACTTATTTACCACGAATTTGGAATGCAACAAAAGGACTTTGCAAGTGCCCACATCCCAGAAGGACAGAGGCGGGTTTGATCCTTTCTTTCTTCTTAATGTTCTGATTCTAAAACTGAAATTGAATGACTGAGTACTTTGTAGCCTGGCACGAGCCGGGCTGATCCTCCTGTTAAGACAGACATGGGGATGCAAAGTCTGGTGTTGTGCCGTTTGAATTTCACTGACTCCAGCAAAACCAAGCAGAGCCAATTCAAAGCACGGGAGGCGGGAGCTGACGGTGGGATTTCCCATCAGCCAGTGCTCCTCCTGTAACTAAAACAGTGGCGATCTTTTACCAGAGCCCTTTCTTCTGCTTCAAATGAGCTGCACTTGTCCTGAAAGCCACAGAAGCTTTTCAGAGGGCCGTCACCGGAACCTTTACTCCACTGACCTGGAAGTAAACGCAAAGGTCGCTGATTGGTTCGCTCTCGTTAGCCCCGGCTCCAGTCTACATTTGGAAATGATGTCCTGTTAAGTACTTTTATGTATTCCTTTGATATCAAGAAAGTAACTGTATTCTAAACACCCACTGATGAAAGAGTAACTGTACCTGAATACAGTTGCCCAAAATGAGTATTCTAAACAGCTGTATTCAGTTACTACCCAACACTGGCTTTGAAAAAAATGCCAAAAAAAGCAACAAAACTGAGATGAAAAAGCGATGATAGAGTGACAAAAATGTGTGCCAAAAACACAATAAAAAATCCACTAAAGAGCAACAGAAAAGTGACAAAAACGCAATAAAAAGATAAATGAAAAAGGTGACTGCAACGCGGCAACAATGCAAGGAAAAAGATCTGTGACAGTGGTCTGTAACCTTTAAGATTTGGGTAAAGCTGAACTGGAGAAAGTGGGGATTAAGAGGTTTTAAGTAATAATAATGTAAAATGGTCTTGCATCATTGACCCCTGACCCTGAGAGTGCCACCGATTTTTGAGAAAAGCTATTTTCAAAACAAAACTTTGAAACTCTTCACAGTTTGATTTCTTTGATTCATGTTAATGTTCTAGTTTAGCTGAGTTTCTGCTCTGAAGTAAAGAGCCCTGGTGCTTAATCAAGTGGAGCTTCTCCAATAAATAAACATACAAGCAAACACATACAAATCGAATAAATAACAAATACATCAAATACATATCAGTTACATAAAGTTCAAATCCATTCCAAAAAGAATGAATGTAGGATTTTATTGTATCTTGAACATGTAAGCGACAATACACCTCTAAAAAACTAAAGGCTGTTAAAAAAGTAACCATGACTAACCCCCGTTGTTCATGTTGTGGTCAGCGCGCGGTCGTTGCTGATTGGCCGCTCTTGCTGATAGCGCCAACTGTAGTTTCTCTAAGTTTGGAGATAAAGCTCAGACTCTGGAGCTCCAGGACGCACCGCTCTGTCAGGGTAAGGAACTTTCTACTTAATTCACATATTGTGTATATTCTTCTTTTTTTCCCTTCATATTTTCAAACCACAAAGGCAAGGCAAGTTTATTTATAGGCAACTCAGTTTGCCTTACAGAAGAAGACTGAGAGACGGTGGAAACCTGACCACTATTGATCGAGACACATGAGCTGCTTTTTGGCAGTGCCTCTGACCCTGAACACCTTTTACTTCTGAACACTTCAGGTCAGATACAGCAGCTGAAAATGACAGATCCTGAACCCTCAGCTTTATGCTTGATTTACGACAGTTTGTGCTTTTTTCTGTCATCTCACTATGACCTTGACTTATGACCTTGTTGACTATTGGCAACAGAGTGTTTGATGGTTCTGTGTCCCGTCTCAATATCTTTTGATATTTCGAGAGTGCTGCATCCCTCTGACCAGCCTGAACAATTGGTGATGTTTTTTCTTTCTCACTTTGGTGACTATTGCGTCTGAGATCTCAGCTCAGAACAGAGCCTGCCTCACTGACCTGGGCCTGTTCAGGCGGGAGCTTGATTGTTCGGAATTTTCTACATTTCTTCCCAATTTCCCTCAATTTCTTTCTGAATGTCCTTATTTTCTACCAATTTTTTCCATTTTTGCCACAATTTCTCCTAATTTTCCTACATTTTCCCCCAAATTCTCTTCTTCCCAATTTATCACACATTTCTTGACATTAGCGATGAACCCGATAGTGTATAATATATTATATATTTTAATCTAAATTAAAAAATGATTAAATCGATTTAATCGAAAAAAGTATCATTAAAGTACCAGTATCAAATCTTTTTTTTACAGTACCCAGCCCTGTGGAGGCTAAAGTAAGAGACGAGAAAAAGTGGAGTCCCTGCACATGTTTATTTCTCACTCCAAAAAAGTGAGAAATAGTGAGAAAAAGTAAAACAGGAAAGACCTGGCACCAGTCGAACACAACATCTTCACGGAGACCAGCGCTTCAGAGTAAGAGAGTTCTGCAGACGTTACAGCGACCTCCCTCTCTCCTGGTACAGCTGCGTTTGTGGTTTCTGTGTTCCACATTGTTTTACTGGATGCTTTTGAACATCTTTGCCGTGTTTGTGGTTTGTGGTGTTCGATTGAGAGAGAGAGAGAGTTCAGCAGCTTTTTAAAAGTAAACAGCTCATCAGCCAAAGTTATTTGAGACCTACACATTTCTTCTTCTAAAACACTGAAGAGACATCAAGAGCCTCCCACAGCTGCAGCACAGAGGAGGCGTCACAAGAGGAGCTACAGGAAACACGGAAGGGACAAAAGAGGAGGTATCCGGGCGAGCCTCACAGCTACAGTAAGCCACACATGCCTTCTATTGTTCTGGCTAATGGACGTTGACTGGAGCATAAAACAGATGAACTGCTAAGCTCTTCCCAAAAGATGGTGAAAGACTGTTGTGGAGCGGAGGGAGGAAGAGGAGGAAGAGGAAGAAGGAGGTGGAGCTGACCAGTGCAGGACACCATGCTCTGAAACCGGGAAAAACTCAGGAGGCGCAGCACAGTTTCAGAGGATCACAGAAGACTGAAGGCAGTCAGTCAGGTTTCCTCTGAGTGCTACAGTTTCCCTGACCTCCAAAAACATGCTGGTCAGGTTGGCCCACAGCGGCAGCGCGGCTCAGCGGCAGCGGCTCAGGACTAACACCTGCACACGTTTCGTTGTACGCTTGTACAATGACTAATAAAACACTTATTTGATTTGCTTCACCCACTTGTCCACCTTTCTGTTCCTTGCCTTTTGGCTTTGATTCTGATAGAATCTTCTGAATCCCGGAATCGTCCATCTGGCTGATCCTTCTCCAACACTTCGCTCTTCTCTTGGGACTCTGACGGTTCTGTCTTCAGAATCACATGATCCTCTGGTGGCGCAGCGGTTAGTGCTCTCGTTTCACTAGAAGGTCCAGGGTTCGATTCCCACCTGGACGGGAGGAGTGTGGAGTGTGTGGAGTTTGCATGTTCTCCCCGTGTCTGCGTAGGTTTCCTCCGGGTACTCCGGTTTCCCCTACCACTAAAAACCTGTACAATAGGCCAGGATGACTGATGTGTGTGAGTGAATGTATGGTGGTGGTCAGAGGGACCGTAGACGTGTGCTTCTGTCAGTCTCCCCCAGGGGAAACTGAAGCTGCAGACGTAGTTTCCACCACCGAATGTGGAGTGAATGTAATTGTCTGTAAAGATCTTCTTCTTTACTAGGACACCAGTTATCCTTCTGACGCCTTTGGAGCTTCTAGAACTCCAACCTGCTGTTTTTCTTGGTCCATGTTTCTGAACCATATAAGAGTAACTAAACACTACTACTACTATTACTACTACTACTACTACTACTACTTCACTGCTGCTGTTACATAAGCGCTTGTCTTCACGTTGAACTGAATCATCATTTCTTTTTTTACACAGACTCACAGCTCCCTCACATTCGTGTGTGTGAGGTCCGTGTGCACGTGTCTATGTCGCGTGTGTGTGTGTGTGTGTGTGTGTGCGTGCGTGCGTGCGTGCGTGCGTGTGTGTTCTTGTAAAGCATCACATGTGGGGACGTCCACCTGTATACACACCAGCCATGTGGGGACCTAAAACCTTATGAGGACCTCATTCGAGGTCCCCAGAGGCACAATGCTTTTAAACGGCTAGAAATGGCCTCAAGATGGGCCCCATGTACTTTTCCTGAGAAGTCCCCAGAATGTCCAAAACCTGAATTAGTGTGAGTGTATGCGACCCTAGTGGACACACTGAGGTACTGCAGTCCCCATATGACACCATGTTCTGGTTCTGTGTATCACAGGTCCCCACAAAACAGCGCCCCCACAAGGTGGCTGCTGGTACTGCATCAGTCCTCATATGACACCATGTTCTGGTAGTGTGTATCACCAAGTCCCCACAAAACACCACCACCATGTGTTTGCTGTTGCACTGCACTTATTACAACTTCAACCTTTGTAACCTTTTACGTTATAAATACATGAAAATATTAGTTGTTCTTAATGTAACATGCAATTAAAAAAAAGCAAATAAGCAGGATATGAGAAATATTTAGGGCTTGACGATTACTGTTTTTCTTAAGTTACTAGCTACCATTGCTAAAACTAAAATGGATATATTTTATTGGTAAATGGTCTCAACTTATATTGCGCTTTTCCACCTACATACTGTAGGCACACAGCAAGGAACCATTCACTCTCTCATTCATACAACAGTGTACGCAGACACTTGAGGCATGGAGGGTGAAGTGTCTGGCCCAAGGACACAAGGTCAGTACGCAAATTTGAACCCCCGACCTTCTGATCATGAGATGACCCGCTCCACCAACTGTGCCACAGTCACCACCATTATCGTTTAATGATTATTATTTCAACTTAATTCAATATAAGCGTAATGTTAACATGATTTGTTAACACAGACAACCCAAAAGAAAATCCTAAAAAATAAAATAAATGTTCTCTTCAGCCTTCAGCCCTATCTGCAGAGGGACTTTTATCTGCCCTGAGTCTATCTATAGCCTGTCCTAGGAGCGATCACTGTTATTGTTTGCCTCCACGATTTTTACCAGATGAAGGTAGAAAAGTGCCATAAATGTGATTTAATGTAGGCTTCACATGAACAGGATTTCACCAGTCTAGAGCTGTGGGCTGTGTGGAACATGCTGTAGGTGTCTCCAGAGCAGTAGCCTACCTAAGTGTTGGAAGTGAATATCCAACATCCAACGTGAAACCAACTTCAATGTGCACCACATCATTTGCCTCCCATGAACTTTCATAGCGGCCTCTATCTTTTTATCTTCACTACAAGGGCGTTTATTAACAGCGCTGGCTGCTTTGAATCAAGTCTAAATCAGTCATTAAATCTATGTCATTAACCATTGCGTGAATATTTGTAAAGCACTTTGAGTTATTTTGCATGAATGGTTCTCTTCAAATACAGTTGATGGATTGACAAATAGAATTATAAATTGGCTTGTCTGAGTGTTGGGGAGGGACTTGTGTCCTGCTTCTGCTCCTCCCTCTCACCTCTCTGTATGCAGGGGCTCCACCCTCCCCCATGGCTACTGGGTGTGGCTTCTCAGCTGTCCCCTAAGATTGGCTGCATCTGGCCTGGTGGCTCAGCTCAGTCCCAGCCTGGTCTCCAGCCACCTTTGCCATTTTTGTAGTAAAACTTTGTAATAAAATTGGTATTTAACCGCCCTTCTGGTTGCTTTCCTCATTGAGCCGGTCGGGACAATTTGTGAAAAAGGAGCTATATTAAAGCTGTTAATATTGTTGTTTTGTTTACAATAGTGACGTTTAAAGAACAATTAACACTGAGAGGTCCATTAAAACGAACTAGAAAAAAAACATCTAGGGATGCACCGATAGTATCAGGTATCCAGGACCTAGGAAACAAATGACAAATTAAGCCTTGGAAAAAATGATTAATAATAATGAAAATTATATTCAATAAAAAAAAAAGAATAAAATAGCATATGTAAGATTCTCATATAACTAAATCTACGTTTCTCAGGTAAATGGGTAACTACTAACTAGTCTGCTATGATATAGTCTATAAACCATCTATACACAAGAATGTTTGAGAAAAATGCATGGTACTCGTTTTGGTATTCGGTGTTGGCAAGTAGGCTACTCAAGTCAAAGTACTCATAACAGTTTTAGAAAAAAGTAGTATCGGTGCATCCCTATCAACAATAACAACAGACTGGTGGTGATGCTCCATCATGACACAAACTGGGATTAACAGGTCCTCATAATGTCCATCTCTAAACTGTCTCATTATACAAAATGGTGGCTTGACTACATCGTGATACACAAACCAGGATAAACAGGTCCTCATAATGTCCATCTCTAAACTGTCTCATTATACAAAATGGTGGCTTGACTACATCGTGATACACAAACCTGGATTAACAGGTCCTCATAATGTTCATCTCTAAACTGTCTCATTATACAAAATGGTGGCTTGACTACATCGTGATACACAAACCAGGATTAACAGGTCCTCATAATGTCCATCTCTAAACTGTCTCATTATACAAAATGGTGGCTTGACTACATTGTGACACACAGGTATTAGCTATGTGCTAACTACCGACCATTGCACAATATTTTACAAGAAAGAAAACATTCAATACTACATTGAAAAACTTTTCAGTTTATAAAGTTTTAGACAAATCTTCAATTGAACATTTTTTATTCTGTGTCCAAAAGTTGGAGCATAGCTGATTAGCAGACATCATGCTTTAAAACTCTTAATATTTAATTCTTCTTTTGAAATCAATGCTAAAAATAAATTGGATATTAAGGCTTTAAGTAGCCTGTGGACACAGGCACAATTTTCACTGTAGGCATATGTGAAAATGCCATTCCTCCTTCGTCTAATTTATTTAACCCTTTGTCTTTTGATATTCTTTAAAAAATTAGCATTGGTTTGTTTTGGTTTGCAAAATCCCTGGCCGCCATTTTGTATTGCGGGGGAGGAGCTAGTGGTGCCACTACCCGTGCTCTGCATCTCTCTGCATCTGCGTCCACGACAGATGTCACGTAGCTTACAGTCAACAAACTGGTAAGTCTTTTTTGGAGAGTTAACTATGTTAGACATGACAAATTAGTTTGCAATGTTCATGTTCTAAGATATGTGCTCAAAAACGTTTCAAAAACAGTGCTAAGTACTGTGGCAATGTGCTAGCTTTTCTGTTCATTTCTACCACAATATAAAGAGACAGACTTATTTTTTGCTCAACTGTCTACTTGAAGGAAGGTATGTGAGGCTCTTTTTTTTTTAGATTAGATTGTTGAAAAGTTTAGTGGATATTAGCTTGATTAGCTAGCTGCATGGTGGTTAGCTATCATGCTAGTTGTACATTAGCAAAACCAGACTCACGTGGCCTCACTTTTCTTTAACAAGGAATACATTATACAGTTAAAACGTTGGTGTAAAGTAATTAGACATTTATCTTGAGCTCCACAATACTGGTGGGCATTTTTTTTGCATTGGGTCGTCCATAACTTTTCTGTCTGACCCAGTCTTAGCTTTGAGAATAACCATAACATTGAACATGTTTAGCATAGTGGTAAGAAGCTGCTGTAGCACCATGTGCTGTGGGAAGTGGAGCTGAGACTGCCACAGAGGCATTAAACATAAATAACTCATCTAACAATGGGACAATAGACTATGTCTGAGATCTCAGGACGTTAAGCAAAGATTGTTCACAGCTACCATAGTTAACTCAACCTTATTTTTTCAGCAACAATGAATGAGTCGAAGGATAAAGAGGGACATGGGAAATCTGAGGTGAGATGTTTTTTCTTCTTCTTGTGAACCACTGTACTGTATAGAAAAGGCTTTATTTATTCATTCATTTTTTAATACATGTATAAAAGGAATACCACTACATGGCCATAATGTTTTATCCAATGTTTTAACCTTAAGTCTCATGCTGTTCATAGGGCAGATACATGTAAACACAGCGAGTGATTTTTTGTTTTGTTTTGTAGTCACAAGTAAGATATTTGTGTTGTCTGCAGACATTGAGAAATCACCACGATGCCTGTGTGACCCGACAAGAAGAGTGGCTCACAAAGGAACCACACAAGAACTTTGAAATTACATCACTACCTCAAGTTGTAAGTCTGTGCATACAATATTGTTTAAGGCAAGACACTGCAGGGTAATGGGCTATATGCACAGTGACCCCACGTGATTTCCGCCTGGACAGTCAGCCAGACGCTGTCCTTCCTGTCCGAATTAGCAGGTCCCACAGAAATGAAGCAATAGCTTAAGATTTGGTAAAGGACAGCGAGTAAAAGTTCGGATGTGGCTGGAGCAGGTTAGAAAATATTACATGAGACGTAACGACTTCACTGGAGGAAACTCCGTGTTCATAACGTGGATGTTTTTGTCTTGAGGCTAACGCGGCTAACACACAAAATAAAAAATAAAACTAGCAAGGCGTTTGGAACGAGCCTGCGCAAAAAAGAATCGTCCTGTTAGTTTAAATTATATTGACTTGTTTACATGTTATATTATCATTTTTAACACTAGCCTTTAGCTCTAAGATAAAAGCTCCGCCCTCACGACAGCTGGCGTTTCCTTTGGGACAGATTCACAGTGAACATGATGTTTGTAACACGTTGCTGTGACTCCATCAGTAACTCGTTCTCCTTAACCAGATCCTGAGCTTCTCTACATTTGTGTGGGAACCTGCTCATTGTGAATGTAAACGATCAGCGACAAGAAGTCCAGCGTCTGGCTGACTGTCCAGGAAGACGTCACGTGGGGAAACTTTGCATATAGCCTATAAGGAAAAAAATAACGCCCCATAGTTAACCGGATATTTTAATAAAGAGTTTTCTACAGCAATATAAACAAATATCTCTGTCCACATGACAGATTATGCGCAAAACAGATTACTCTATCCCACGAAAGTTATATATTTTCCCAACACTTTTTTTTTATATAGCAAATAAAGTTTGACTTTGCATTTTTTTTATTTTGCTGAGGTTTAGCTCAGCCACTCAACTCATGGAGAAACTTTAGCAAGGTCAACCCGTCAAAAAAAGGTCTCTCTGTCTAATGAATAAGTTCTGAGAAAAAAGAAATAAAGAAATCTGCAGCCGCAGTGCATGTGACGTCGCGCAGCTCGGAGAAAGTAGTGGCTTCTGTCCAAATCGCTAACAGAATGAGTGGACTATACACTACTATATAATGCAGGCCTATATAGTGAATGAGGGGTTAGGGACTAGGGTGGACATTCGGACACAAGCCAGGTCTGGTCTCCTGTCCAGACCTGTTCACGTCCAGGTCTAGTTGCGTCCAGGTTGTGTCCTGTTAAATGACTGCATGCCCAAATCCATAATTGAGTCTTGTCTTTTTCAGTCAAACCCCAGAAAGGATGACATGTCCACATCTGAAGGCAGCCAAGATGAGTATGTCCCAGATCACACAAAGAGCAGCACAGACAGTGAAGACGACGATTCATCTGCCCACCAGAAACAACCACATAGAAAGAATCTGGATCAAATAAATATAGATCCACAAGGTAAGATAAGTTTCACAATGCCATGTACTGTTACTTCCTGTTATCTATTAAGTGTCCTGGTAACCATTTCATTTTTGTTTTTAGAGGGGGTCATGGAAGACACAGAAGCATCAGATGATGAAACTGATCCAATCTCAGCCCCAGATTCGTCATCTTCAAAATCTCCAGGTATTTGAACAAGTAACACTTGACACATGTGGGGGAGAGGGAGAGGAGGCGAAGGACACAAAGGGAGGAGACCAAGGACAAGAAAACAAGACAATTATTTCCTGTATTTTGCTTAGATTAATCTCATTATGTCCACAGGAACCAGGAAGAGGGGAGAGCCTGCACTCTTTCAACCAGGAAGTGAAGATCATATCCCTGGGTTTTCTTCGAAGTCTCCAGGTATTTTAAACAATCAATGAAGGAGAGAGTTTGGCTGTTTGTTTCGGTAAGAAGAGATTCAGGACAGAAGAGAGAGTGTGACCGGGGAGAGGAGACGGGTGAGAGAGATACAGGACAGACATAGGGGAGAGAGGAGGAGACTGATGAGAGAAATACAGGACAGACGGAGGGGAGAGAGGAGGAGACTGATGAGAGAGATACAGGACAGACATAGGGGAGAGAGGAGGAGACTGAGGAGAGAGATGCAGGACAGGCGGAGGGGAGAGAGGAGGAGACTGATGAGAGAAATACAGGACAGACGGAGGGGAGAGAGGAGGAGACTGAGGAGAGAAATACGGGACAGGTGGAGGGGAGAGAGGAGGAGACTGAGGAGAGAGATGCAGGACAGGCGGAGGGGAGAGAGGCTAACGGATGAGAGGGAGGAGGGGAGTGAGAGGAGTAGAAATGGGAGCGGAAGGGGGAGAGAAGACGAAGGAGAAACGGATACAAACAGGGATGGAGGAGTAAAGAGAGGGAGACTGCAGCAATGCTCAGCATTGCGTCTCTATTATTCTGTGGGTCTTCAAACACGTGTTGACGTTGGCATTAGTTACTGTGTGAACCATGTATATATTGCTCTCACAATTCATACATTTAATTTAAAAGGGACAGAAATAAAGCTGAAGCTGTAATTACAAAAAAAAAAAAAAAAAAACAATTTCATGTTGGTGAGTGAAATCAATGATTTCTTTATGCCCATAGAACCAAGGAAAAGATTATTATTAGCTATATACTAGTTTAGTTTACTAATAACTTGTCTTGAACACTCAGGACAGACGGGAGGAAAGGGCAGACACCGACGCCAACAGAAGAAATGTCTACTTCCACTGGTAAAGCTCATTCCAACTACTTGCAATACAATTGGTTATTGTCTGTAAAGTCATAGTAAGTCATGTCTATGTCTTTGTTGTCGTCTTGTTATATTTTACTTTTTTTTTTTTCTGCATGCCCTTATGGCCTTGTAGATTTAAAGTTTGTATAGCTTATTTTTACCTGAATTCTATGTTTGTTGCACGATTGTACTGAGAAACATTGCTAGTTTGTGAACCTGTTCTCAAACAATGGCAATAAAAAGTGTTCTGATTCTAGTTTTTGCATATCTTCCAGGATCTAAAGGAAAAAAGAGACCGTGGACAGTGCAGGAAGTGAATGCAGTAGAGGAAACCCTCATGGACAACATTCAGTCTGGAAAGGTCCCTGGTAAGGCGCAGTGCATCCAATGTATTGAAGAGTCTGCTGGGGCACTTTAAACAAGGACATGGGAGGGTGTCAAATTTTACGTCAAAAACCGGATTGAGGCTGGGAGACGACAAAGTTGTAAAAGAAAGTAATAAGTAAGTGCTTATGCCACATTAGGTACGATGACAGAAACCGTTTTTGTAAGAGTTGGCTAAAGAAAACGTTGTCCTGTTGTATATATTTTTTTTGGCTTTTATTGATCCTTAAAGGAATAGGCCACTGTGCTTCCATACTGAGATATGTTCTTATCTTAGCTTTGACGAGTTCTTTAGGACCTGTCTGATCTTCCCCCGTGGCTTCAGTCACGTAAACACAGCGCAGACAGCGTTAGCATTTAGCCTCTCCCTCTCTCCTCTATAGCTCCAAAACAGGTCAAGATAGAAGCTACCAAGCTCTTCCACATTTTCCCTATTTAAATATGGTTACGTGAAGTGTTCCACTACAAAGTATAATTACACACAATTAAACGATGTGGATTTTCTAAGCGGATAAAAGGGGGGACTATATTGTAAGGCGTAATAATACCAGGAGTAATTTGGCATCCGCACAGTAAAGTGAAGATTACTGTGCAGTAAAGTGAAGATTACTGCGCGGATTTCGATCTACTTCTGGTATTATTACGCCTTACAATATAGTTCCCCTTTTTATCTGCTTAGAAAATCCACATTGTTTAATTGTGTGTAATTATACTTTGTAGTGGAACACTTCACGTAACCATATTTAAATAGGGAAAACGTGGAAGAGCTTGGTAGCTTCTATCTTGACCTGTTTTGGAGCTATAGAGGAGAGAGGGAGAGGCTAAATGCTAACGCCGTCTGCGCTGTGTTTTTTTGTGACTGAAGATCAGACAGGTCCTAAAGAACTCGTCACAGCTCAGGTAAGAAACATATCTCAGTATGTACAAACAGTTGCCTATTCCTTTAAAGGAACAGGCAACTGTTTTTTCAGTCTGAGATATGTTCTTGCCTGAGCCTGATTGTGATTTGATGTGTGAAACCATACACATTAGCATTTAGCCTCTCCTCCTCTCCTCTATGTGGCCAAATGGGGGTGAAGTTAGAAGCGACCAAGCTCCTCCACGTTCCCCCTATATGGTTATGTGAGATCCAAGTATAGTTACACAAAATTAAACATGTCAATTTTCTAAGTGGATGAAAAGGGGAACTATATTGTAAGGCGTAATAACACTTAAGAAGCACTTTGGCGTCTTACTGCGCAGATGTCGAGGTGCAACTACTCATGTAACTGTATTTAAACATGGGAAACGTGGAAGAGCTTGGTGGCTTCTAACTTAACCCCATTTAGCCCCATAGAGGAGTGGAGATGAGGCTAAATGCTAACAACATCTTTGGTCTTTTTGACTGAGTGCACGCACAAAGACCAGACAGGTGCACATTAACTCGTCTAAGCTCAGGTAAGAACATATGTCAGTATGGAAAACCGGTGGCCTGTTCCTTTAAATACAGGAAGTAACAGCTAGAGGTAGAGTTTTCATACTGTTGTGCAATCGTAAAGTTGTGCAAGAGTCTAAAGTAGAGACCTGTACAGGAATGGATTTTGTGGATTATGTTTTGGTCTGACCGCCCGTTCCCGCCTAAGGCTTTATGAATCCTGACCGATCCTACAAAATTAGTGTCGAGTCCTGCAAGTCTCGTGAGAATTCCCGCCCGTTGCAGGTCTCTAGTCAAGAATTCTATTAAACTTTCCCTCCAACTTACTCGTGTTGAAGAACATGCATGATAACTGGCAAACCGTTGGGCGACAGACCCATGTTCACTTTTTTGTAAATAAATATTTCATTGTTAATGAACATTTGTTGGGCATTGATTTTTTTGTTTTAAACCTCCTCCTTTTTCCTGTTAACCTATCTACCAACATTCAAAAATAACAAAAAATACAAGAAATACCATTTTCCCCACTATTGCCATCTGGTGGTTGTTTCAGGTACTACATAATAGACAGGTCCCCAAAAGTCACCAATTACCGGACAAAAAATAAAAAAGAAAACTTAGGAGATTTTGGTTCAAAATTTGCATTTGGAGCCCAAGGCTCAAGAAAAAATTTTGAGAGTGGTTTTAGTGGCTCTATTCCCTTAAAAAAAATGGGGTCCCCATATGGAGCAGTTTGCCTTGAGGTCCCCATTTGTACTGATTTACAAGTATGTGTGTGTGTGTGCGTGCGTGTGTGTGTGTGTGTGTGTGTGTGCACGTGTCTATGTCGCGCACGTGTGTGTGTGTGTGTGTGTGTGTGTGTGTGTGTGTGTGTGTGCGCACGTGTCAGTGAAGTGTTAGTGAAGTGACTCGTATCATTCCCCTGAGCTGTGGGTCACATGAGCGTCTCTCAAGGCTCAGTCCTGACTCCCATTGTCACATACTGAAAATACTATACTGCAGTACAATGGTAGTACTGTGATATGGTTGATTAGAACATTCTACTGGCTTGGTACAAACAAATATTTTCAGTAAACATCCAAGAAAGACAGAAAAGATGGTCACTAGTCAGAGGAACAGGCGACTTTAAAAACTAAACTAAGTAATGGATCAAAACGACTGTGAAA
Organism: Gobius niger; assembly: GCF_951799975.1. Lineage (NCBI taxonomy): Eukaryota > Metazoa > Chordata > Actinopteri > Gobiiformes > Gobiidae > Gobius > Gobius niger. Next base: position 687,823 of record NC_136875.1, read on the forward strand.
ATGTATTTTGGACGTGAATACTGTGAGGGGTGGGCGTAAATAATGTACAATCTTCTGGTGTTTGTGAAATCTGTCAAGAAGGACAATCTGGAAGTGACTGAGGTGAATGAAGATGGCTCATGTCCTTCAGGCTGCATGGACTTGGTCTGCTCGTGTTTTTGGTGTCACTTCTGAATGACACTGTCCCATTAAAACGTTTTCACCTTGCAAGAACCAATCACGTAATCAATTTGGCCAATTTCAAAATGTAGTAAGCCAATAACGTAATAATGATATGTTGCCGATAATGTTACTCATCCCTAAACGTGACCCAACCGTCCTATTCGTCGTATTCTGCAGATGCCACCATATTAGTCCAGTGCTCCGGTCTCTGCTCTGGCTTCCTGTCGCTCAGAGAATTGGGTTGCGTCTGAAGTTCTCAAATACGTAGCTCCTAAGCCCTGATCCAAGCTCCTAACACTTATGACGTGGTGAGGTCAAATCAAAATCAAATAAAAAAGGTCAACCCTATGCAGCTTCTGCAGCATTTTCCCAATCGTACCGTCCTTAACCAGGGCGGGAGACACAGAGGAAGTGACATCATCATCAGCTGTTTCAGAAAAGACTACATCACCCATATAGTAATGGACTACAAAAACACCCCAACTGCTGCCACTGACTTAAATGACTCAAACATGAACCACAATAATGATATGAGCAGAGAAAACAGACAAAACAGAGCAGAGAAGACAGACAATGATAAAAAAGCTGTTTGAGATTTACCTTCATCACAGAAATAAAACATACTCTGGTCAAATATTTCACCAAATCCTGTGCTTTGGTTCATCCTCAGAGAAAGAGGCAGTGTTAAAGGAATAGGCCACCGTGTTTACATACTGAGATATGTTCTTACCTAACCTTAGTCGAGTTAATATATCCCCGTCTGGTCTTTGTCCGTGCGCTCACACATACGCAGCCTCTCCCACATGTCATATAGCTCCAAAAAAGCTCACGATAGAAGCTACCAAGCTCTTCCACGTGTTCCCTATTTAAATAAAGTTACGTGAAGTGTTTTCATGCGAAGTATATTTACACAGAAATGTAACGATTGTGTAGTCGATTTTAGAAGCAGATAAAAAGGGGAACTATATTGTGAGGCGTAATGATACGAGGAGCACAACATCCGCGCAGTAACTCCTAAAGACTTCCCCCGCTCACTTCCGTCAATAACCTTTTGCGTTGGCGGCCGTTAGTACGTTATTGGCCGTCATCACGTTGTCAACCGTTATTGTGTTATCGGCCGTTAAAATGTTTTTAGCCGTTATTACGTTATTGGTCGTCACTCCTCTTTAAGTCATTATCGAGCACTGACCTTCACGTGTTTGTCTTACGACTAAATACTGTCCTATTTGTTTCGTTTACACTCTTCTAAATAACGCTCATGTTCCGGGTCAGATGGAGGTCGGGGCTCAGGCTTCAGATGGACTGTACTTCGTGGGGACGAAGGAGGAGCTGATCGCAGCCAAACGAACCGTTCTGACGCTGGACGGGCGAGATGTTCTCATCATCCACCACCAGGGGGAGTTCTACGCCATCGACTGCTACTGCTACCGTCAGTAACTCCTTCATAATGAGCTCACCTCATGACAGAGACAGGTCCATGTCAAATTTATACGTTTAAGTCCAGGCTGTGGTGGAACACATGGATTTTCCCTGTTGTGGTCAGTGGTCAGGAGTCCAGTGCTCCAGAGACCAAACTCTCCCTGTACAATGATTACTTTGAACTAAACAACATTTGGATTATGAATGTTGAGAGATGGTGGACGGTCTGTTGCGCTCTCTGGTGTGGCAGTGCAGTATTTGTACTGTGTTTGTAGTAGTACCTAATGAAGTATACTGTGTGTGTTGTTCCTCCAGATGCCGGGACATCGCTGCAGAACGGAGACATTGAGGTAAATCCTCCTGAAAACTGTTTGGAATTAAAGAGACATTCACCTAAAAAAAAGATGAATTTACAACATTTACAAGGAGTGAATCGCTTGTACAGGCTCTCAGTCGTCCAGGAAATTCACATTAGAGTGAAGGTTTGAATTGTTGACTGGACTGAGTTGGTTGAGGATGTTTTGAGTCAATCATCAGAAGCTTCTTCCAAAGCTCCGGTCTGGGTCTGTCTATAGTCTGTCGTCAGCCCTATCTGCAGAGAGACTCCCATCAGCCCTGGGTCTGTCTATAGTCTGTCGTCAGTCCCATCTGCAGAGAGACTCCCATCAGCCCTGGGTCTGTCTATAGTCTGTCTTCAGCCCTATCTGCAGAGAGACTCCCATCAGCCCTGGGTCTGTCTATAGTCTGTTGTCAGCCCTATCTGCAGAGAGACTCCCATCAGCCCTGGGTCTTATAGTCTGTCGTCAGCCCTATCTGCAGAGAGACTCCCATCAGCCCTGGGTCTGTCTATAGTCTGTCGTCAGTCCTATCTGCAGAGAGACTCCCATCAGCCCTGGGTCTGTCTATAGTCTGTCGTCAGTCCTATCTGCAGAGAGACTCCCATCAGCCCTGGGTCTGTCTATAGTCTGTCGTCAGTCCCATCTGCAGAGAGACTCCCATCAGCCCTGGGTCTGTCTACAGTCTGTCGTCAGCCCTATCTGCAGAGAGACTCCCATCAGCCCTGGGTCTGTCTATAGTCTGTCAGCCCTATCTGCAGAGAGACTCCCATCAGCCCTGGGTCTGTCTATAGTCTGTCGTCAGTCCTATCTGCAGAGAGACTCCCATCAGCCCTGGGTCTGTCTAGTCTGTCGTCAGCCCTTTCTGCGTTGTTAATGTCAAGCCCTGATTGTAGTTTATAAGTCTTTTCGTTTTATTGCTATTTACAGTGATTCCAGTGTACAGTGGCGAGAAAAGTAAAGTAAGTCTGGAATTTCTCACATTTCTGCCTAAATTGGCCTCTAAATGTGGTCTAATCAGTGTCTGCCTGAACTAACACCACCCACACATTTACATTTGATCATGTTTTTATTGGCAATAACATGTAAACATTCACAGGAGAGCGTGGAATAAGTAAGTACACTGCCTGGCTAAATATCCTTCAAGAGCAAATTAAACAAATGTATGCAGATATTTAGAGTCAGGTGTGAGCCAATCTGAAGTCCAGTCACTGAAGTGTGGCTTAAAGCTGCTCTGGGCACTGAAAAACACACACTGTCTCTTATTGAGAAGCATTGTCTGATGTGCACCATGCCTCACTTCAAAGAGCACTCTGAAGACCAACAATTAAGAACTGTTGATTTGTATAAAGGTCACAGAACCATATCTAAAAGTCTTGATGTTCAAAAATCCACGGTTAGAAATTGTTTCTATAAATGGAGACAGTTTGGCTTGTCTGTTGCTTCACTTCAAAGGAGTGTCTGTCCTGTAAAGATGACTCCAAGAGCTCAGCGCAGAATACTTAATGAGGTAGAAAAGAACCCTAGAGTGTCAGCTAAAGACGTACAGAAATCACTGGCACAGGCCGACATCTCTGCTGACACGTCTACAATGCGTAAAACATTGAACAAGAATGGGGTTCATGGAGGAAGCCACTGCTAAAAAAAAAACATTTCTACACGTTTGAAGTTTGCAGAAGAGCACTTGGATGCTCCACAGCACGCCAGGCAAAATATTCTGTTCTTTGATGAACCCAAAGTTAAATAGTTTGGGAGGAACACACAACGTCATGTATGGAGGAAAAATGGAACAGCACAACAACAAAACCCTCTGCTCACTTTGAGGTCTGAAGCAGGAGCATCATGGTGCGGGGCTGTTTTGTTGCCTCAGGGCCTGGACAACGTGACATCATCAATGAAAAAATGGGTTCACACGTTTATAAAGATGTTTTTGCAGAAACGCTTGAGGCCACCTGTCCAACAGCTGAAGCTCAACAGAGGATGGAGCTGCAGCGAGACAATGACCCAAAGCACAAAAGCAAATCCACTTCAGAATGGTTTCAGAAGAGTAACATGTGCGTTCCCCCATTCCACACCATCTTGTGAATATTTACATGTTATTGCCATTAAAAACATGATCAAATGTAAATGTGTGGGTGGTGTTAGTTCAGGCAGACACTGTTTAATCATTCCTGTGATTTTGATGAAGATCAGACCACATTTACAGACCAATTTAGGCAGAAATGTGAGAAATTCCAGATGGTGTTTACTTTCGCCGCTGTAAGTCTGAAAAATATAGTTTTTTGGCTTTTGTTTGTTTGTTTGGCCTCTGACCCTCTTTTGAGGCCTGAAGTGGTGAAATGTTGTGCTTGGTGTGTGTTCTTGTACCTACAACATTGTGAGGACCAGTGTGAGTTTTTAACCAACAGAGTGAGGACATTTTGGATGGTCCTTACGTATTTGAAGGACTGTTTGAGGGTCAAGATGTGGTTTTAGGGTTAGGGTTGGGTTAAGATCAGGGTTAGGATTAAGGTTAGGTTTAAGGGTTAGGGTTCAGGGTTAGGCTCTGGGTAATACATTATGTCTATGTGTGTCCTCACTAAGATAGAAGTACAAGATTGTGTATGTGTGGTGGAAGTGTCTTGCTTGTGGGCACAGTGTCAGTCCTGTCTCTGTTCCAGGACATCGACAGCCAGCGCTGCATCACATGCCCCAAACACAAGTACAAGATCAGCCTGCCCGCGGGGGAGGGGCTGTACCGGGGGCGGGACCGCAGCCAGGACCCACCCCCTCTGCGTTGGTTCTCCAAGGGGGTGAAGCAGCGCGTGCACCAGCTGACGGAGCGGCAGGGGGCGCTGTTCCTCCGCCTCTCCGCCGGCGGGTGGGTGGAGTCAGACTACTACCAGGGCGAGAAAGGGCGGGTGGAGAGAGAGAGGGCGGCGTCGCAGGACAGCGGCGGCAAAGACGACAGCACCGAGTAAATGCTTCAATAAAAAACACAACGAAAACTATCTCAGCATTTTCTTTACTGCCCCCTGCTGCCAGAGGCGGGAAAGTACTACTGCTTCAGATAACTCCAATAACAGTCCAAATCTTTAAGCATTCCTGATGCAAGTCAGCCATTTTATATCCCCTACTGCCACCTCTGGTCATACGTGTAACAGCAGCTTCTATATTAAGCTCGTGCATGACAGCACTTCAGACCCGAATGAACACCTTTCTGAGTGACAGTGCAGGATTTTAGAGGCAGTTGTGGTGAACAGGTCTGAGCTCATTCTACACATTAGGACATGGTTGGAACATGTAGAGGGAGGAAAATACTTAGTTTTAACTCTGTATAGTCCCTTTAAGGAAGAATCTGAGTAGAAAGTCCAAATACTTTTACATAAAATAACTGATGAAAATGTACCGGAACATGATGGGGACAAACCTCTTCCTTCCTGAGTCAATGGAATTGACAGTGCATTTGCACAGCGCCACCTATTGTTCATAGACTGTGCATGAGCAGGCTTTTAACATGAACCAAACAAAAGGACAAACGGACATTTATAAAAATAGAGTGGAGCACAATGTTTAAGATTTATATTTCAAATGAAGAAGTTCTCAACAACCACTACGCGAGTAAAGTACAGATCCTCAAATACTACTGTAGAGACAGTACTGTAGTGAAGTTACTGCTGCTGGACGCCTGGCTACATCAATGTTATTCTGCTTTTATCAACTAAAAAATGTAATAAAATGAAATGCTTTTTGACCTAGTATTCAAACTCTGTGAAAGTGATATCACATCATTCCAGTCCTGGCTTTGCTTCATTGGGTGCTCCTCAAGTTAAGTGCAATAAATGAAACAATATAACGAGTCAACTGACCATTGTACAGATATTTTACAAAAAGTAAATTACCATATATAAAGATTGTGTGTGTGTGTCGGTCCATGTCCTTCAAACCCTTCATATGAATCTTTTTCTGATTTGTAAATGCACTTCTCTAAAACACACGCACATGTTTATTTTTGTGTATGATTTGTGTTATGAACTAGTTTAACAGTCGGGCCCAGTGGTTTAAAGTGACTATGAAAAAGGGGCGGGGCATAGAAACCAGGATGTACCGCTGAGGTGGGGTTGTTAAGAAAGAGAAAGAGGAGAAAGGGGGAGGGAGAGGGGAGAAAGGAGAGAGAGAGGAGAGTGAGGGGAGGGAGAGGGGAGAGAGACAGAGAGGGTAGGGGGAGAGAGGGAAGGGAGAGA